>NC_090440.1:1058150799-1058761293 GCF_031143425.1 Pleurodeles waltl
TTGATGCTATTAAGGTACTGTCTAGGGTTAGCGCAAAATAATTTTGTGCTTACCCTGAACTGTGCATAGGGTCCTATTGTCACCAGTGTTGTGCCCCCTAGTAACACCTGCACTGACCTTGGGTTATAAATAGCCAAAAAAAAACACTTCCCCTTCTTTTGTGGCCCCCCTACCGGGGCAGCCCCATTGCATACATTATGCCGGGCCAATGCATAATGTGGAGCATGGGGTGACAAAGGTGGCAAATGCATGCATTGTGCCACTTTGTTACTTTGGCACAGGGAAATTGGTCTTGTTGGGCCACATCTGCGTCACAATAATGATGACACTAATGTGGGGCAAGGAGGCACTAGTCCCTCTTAAATCCGGGCCAATGTGACATGAACATGATACCATCGATGCCTGGTAGGCAGATTGGTACTGACTTCGGTCTTGACATAGTTGTATTATGTCTGGTAGACAACATGTGTCATCTGAAGATGCTGTATACATTGCATGGTTGTTCTTCTCTCTACCCAATGCAAATTTTGATGACATGTTTTCCTCATGCCACAATGACCCCAGCACAGAAGCATGCATTGGAGAAGAGAGCTGCAAATTTTCACCACATCTGCAAAGTGCAGATAGGTAACTGCAACAGGGCAAAGAGGTACTGTAGGGATAAGGCATCGGGCTCATGACTCGCGCTCCACATGGGGGACCTGCAAAACAGTCTGCAACCAGTGGCATGAAAGGTTATACCTCAATAGCGAGGGTCCGAAGTGTCTCAGCAGGTCCTACCACTCCACATCTATACCACATGCTACACTAGCAGCCCAGCAACAGCCACCACCAGCAGCCACAGGCTCCTCCATTGAGGCAGATATGTGGAGGGACATGGCAGACCTCAAGGCAAGGTTGGCAAAATTGGAGAGGACAATGCCCGTAATTACAAACTCTTGAAGTTCATCAAGAAGAAACTCAAAAAACTATAAGTGTGCACAGTGACCAGCCTCCCAGTTCTTTCCCTCCCCCACGTTTCCATTGCTAATAGTTTTAGTGGGTTTTAGGTGGGTGGCCATAGGTTAGGTAGACTAGATCAGGTTAGTGGTAGGACACTGTATAGTTAGGGGGGTGTTGGTATTATTATTTGTTTTTTTTGCATGTTGGGGGGTTATGAATGGGGCCCTTTTGTAAACAATAATACAAAAGATATATATTTGTTTAGGTAATAGGTTGTTAATCTATTTGTAGCTTTAGTTTATGTTGTCCTACTCGTCTGTTGTCTCTTAAGGGGGTTGAGGGGACAATGTTTATTGTGTGGCGTTACATGTACAAGGTAAGTTTAGATTAGGATAGATAGCTGTAGGGATAAATAATGAGAAGTTAGTATAGGTTAGCTTAGTGTAGGGTAGTGTGTAGGTTAGGTTTTAATAGGTACCGTTTTTAGTATCAATGAATCCTGTTAGTTTTCGACAATACATGTCCATGAAGAATGACTGTCTGGGTGTTATCATGTCTGCACTGGCCACATATGTATCCCCTATGACCAAGGACCTGTCTGATTAGCAGCAGTATGACATCAGTTACTCCCGCCACTTTTCAGCGCAGTTCCTGACACTTAGATCCTGTATGGATACAAAATCTTAGACAGGCAATCATGCAACATCAATTGTTTGTGCTAAGGTCTGTGACAATCATTCTTGAAAAGTTTAGCACATTAATCTCCACCTTATTTGGGGAATGAATACTGGGACACTAACAAGTGCTCCTCACAGTCTTTCATATGCCTTTTAGTTGCTTACATCAATGGTGCAACTGGTACAATCATCAGGGAAATTTCCAGACACTTATGTTCTGAACCACACATTCCATGTGTCAACTTGCATGTATACCTGTTTAATACATGCTTTGAAGACTCAGAAAGTTGGATGTAGTCCACAATACTATTTGTCAACTTAATCATGTTTGAGTCCTAGTGTGTGCCTTTCTGTCTGACATTAGGCCACACATGCCCTTTGGTTCTGTAGTCATTGATATAGCTTCACACAATGTATACTTTTGTAAAAGTTGATGAGACACTGAAAGATAAGCAGGACACATGAATATGGTGATTTATTTGCATTTGCACGTTTTGGTTCCAGTGATGTACAATGTGCTGTTTACTGACCCCATGAAAGATCCCAAGCCATTGAATAATGTCCAGTCAGAGTACAAGGGTGAGTAAAATATCATGAGACATGTGAAGGTAGGGATTGAAACATGCATGATAATTCAACAGTGCCAGCTGTCACAAAACTGGCATGATCTTAAGCATAGAACTAAAGAGAAACTGTCCATGTGGCACAGACAGTAGCTACCGGGTGGTTTTTCGTTGGAATGTTGTTCCTTCCACATCTTCATCCTCTGATGAGTGTGGTGCCTCTTGTGCCACGGGTGGTGCTATTGTTGAAGTTGAAGGGGGGCACAGACATATCAGGTAATAGAGATGTGGAAATAAAGGTCCTGGCAGCTGCCATTTGTGGGAATGCATAAGGCCTCATTGCAGAAACGAGGAACTTCTGATTTCTCAACACAGCTGCTACATTACGGTGGTAGGCAGCCATGTTTTTACTGAGGGAGGCCAGATCCTGCTGCATGGACTCCAGGACATTTTGCAAAGCCCCCAGTCAGTTATCAATCATGCTGCTAGCACTTTGGGAGGTTAATTGGCAGAGCCTCTGCCTCAGGACAGCAGCAATCTCGGCCAGGGACTGCTGGAGTCCAGGCAGCAGAGAGTGAATGCCTCTGAAGGCAGCAGAGTTGTACTTATTTGGACTGAGGCACCTCCTCACTCCCTCTATGCTGCCTGCCATGGTCTCCATCCCCACTCGCAACTGCTGTGCCAGCTCCTGCTGGACTTCTACCACTGTCCTCTGAAAGGTAATGTCTGGGTCCTCAGAGTCCAGGGCTGTGGCAGGACTCATCAGTGCTGTATGTTGGTGGTTGGGTGGTTCATGTAGAGACCCCACAACACTGTGTGTCCTCTCTGTGACTGGAGATGATGTCTGGAACCCAGGACATCCTGGAGAGTGGAAGCATTGATGGGAGGCAGCTGGTCATCCATATCATCCGTAAAATTCAGGGTAGGCATGTCCACAGGAGGTAAGGCATCATCCTCTGCAATGGGATAGTGAAAGGTCAATCTTTGACTGTAGTGGCTGTTAACATGGGTCATCATTTACTTGTTACTGGCCGCTCAGTGACATGGTCTGACCCCCTTATTAAGACACACATTTGTGGTCCCCTAATGGCACACTGTGCCACCTGAGCATCATTTCTGTGGAGCCACCATTTGCACAATCTGCCAGTCCACAGTTCGCAGTGTGTTACATCCACCTTGATTGTTTAATCATGGTATTCCACATATTTACCCCTTTCAGTGACTTGATTGTGTTAAGTATGCATGTCATGGGCGTTGTTATGGATTTGTGCTCAGACCACAAGTGGAGATGTATGGAAATACTTGAAATTTGGGTTTACAGATATTTGAGTAAGTAACTGCCTCATATGCCACACTCTGTATGATGTTGGAGTGATAGTAGGGAGTAAGATGTCCACATGCATCATCCTAGTCACTTTGAGTGGTATCTCCAGCATCCTGCACCACCCATTGTGAGATTCAACCACCTTGTGTGCATGTGTTCAAATAGGATTTTCTCCCTTCCTGCAGGGCCACGCTCATCCATGCATCTCAGCTTTTCTTCATAGCTGCAAGGATAGCTGCATTGCTGGACTGAATGTTGTTTTGGTGGAAGGTGGACCTTACTTTGTGCACACATACATACAAGGTGGTTCATTGTTATGTTGTGTGCTGCAGGATGCTGAACACATGACTCTGAGTGGCTAGGGACATGCATGTGGAAAGTCCACCTATTTCCATCACTCTGCCAACACACTTGTGGTGGGATTTGGAACTGATACATTTTGAGGCTTGAGGATGTGTGGATGTGTCATGTTGGGACACCAAATTGTGGTACCAAGGACTGACATTGTTGTAAACCTATTGTGGACTACTGTCAATGTGTGTTGCAATCATCATCAAACATTGTAAGTGGCAGACAGCACTCCTGTTAGCAGATTTAGCAAGATGTGTTCCTTCCTCCAGATGTGCATTTGAACCGACAAGCGGGACACCCCAACACCATGCAGATTGTGTGGCAAAGTTGGTACTGTCTGTCATATATTTAGGCATTACCAAGGTTAGTAGAGGGATCATTGACTCTCGGTAACAAGTACATATCCCTGCACATATGAATTGAAGCTGCAGAGCAAGCTGAGCTGCTGCACTGCATGTTTCTTAGTAGATGTGTAATTATGTGCCTGTATATCCAGACACAGACATCATAGTGCTGTACCCAAACATAATCTATTTTTTTATTTCTACTCCAGTTATCAATCATGCTGCTGGCACTTTGGGAGGTTAATTGGCAGAGCCTCTGCCTCAGGACAGCAGCAATCTCGGCCAGGGACTGCTGGAGTCCAGGCAGCGGAGAGTGAATGCCTCTGAAGGCAGCAGAGTTGTACTTATTTGGACTGAGGCACCTCCTCACTCCCTCTATGCTGCCTGCCATGGTCTCCATCCCCACTCGCAACTGCTGTGCCAGCTCCTGCTGGACTTCTACCACTGTCCTCTGAAAGGTAATGTCTGGGTCCTCAGAGTCCAGGGCTGTGGCAGGACTCATCAGTGCTGTATGTTGGTGGTTGGGTGGTTCATGTAGAGACCCCACAACACTGTGGGGGTCATTCTGACCATGGTGGCCGGTGGCCACCAGGGCCACCGACCACGGGAGCACCGCCAACAGGCTGGCGGTGCTCCCGAGGGCATTCTGACCGCGGCGGTTCAGCCGCGGTCAGAAAGGGTAAACCGGCGGTCTCCCGCCGGTTTACCACTGCCCTTCAGAATCCTCCATGGCTGCGGAGCGCGCTCCGCAGCTATGGGGATTCTGACACCCCCTACCGCCATCCTGTTCCTGGCGGGTCTCCCACCAGGAACAGGATGGCGGTAGGGGGTGCCGCGGGGCCCCTGGGGGCCCCTGCAGTGCCCATGCCCATGGCATGGGCACTGCAGGGGCCCCCGTAAGAGGGCCCCGCAAAGTATTTCAGTGTCTGCTAAGCAGACACTAAAATACGCGACGGGTGCAACTGCACCCGTCGCACCCCTGCAACTACGCCGGCTCAATTCTGAGCCGGCGTCCTCGTTGCAGGGGCATTTCCTCTGGGCCGGCGGGCGCTCTTTTGGAGAGCGCCCGCCGGCCCAGAGGAAATGTCTGAATGGCCGCCGCGGTCTTTTGACCGCGGTGCGGTCATTCAGCGGCGGTACCTTGGCGGACGGCCTCCGCCGTCCGCCAAGGTCAAAATGACCCCCTGTGTGTCCTCTCTGTGACTGGAGATGATGTCTGGAACCCAGGACATCCTGGAGAGTGGAAGCATTGATGGGAGGCAGCTGGTCATCCATATCATCCGTAAAATTCAGGGCAGGCATGTCCACAGGAGGTAAGGCATTATCCTCTGCAATGGGATAGTGAAAGGTCAATGTTAGAAATGGGGTTTTTGGTTGGCAGTTAGGTTGCCCTCTGTCCAAGCAAGAACCCTCACTCTAGTCAGGGTAAGTCACACACAATCCAAAATCAGCCTGTGCTCACCCTCCGGTAGCTTGGCACGAGCAGTCAGGCTTAACTTAGAAGGCAATGTGTAAAGCATTTGTGCAATAAATCATACAACACCATAGTATAACACCACAAAAATACACCACACAGTGTTTAGAAAAATATAGAATATTTATCTGGGTACTTGTAGGTCAAAACGATCAAAGTTGCAATACGAATTTGTAAAGATATCACTGAAAAGTGATATTAAGTGTCTTTAAGTCTTTTAAAAAGCAATAAAGTGTCTTTCAAGCACAGAGTACCTGGTTTCTGGTGGGAAATCTCCTCAGAGGGCCACAGGAGAAGAGATGCGTGGAAAAAGGGGTGTGTGCGTCGATTTCTCCTCAGCACACACAGACTTGCGTCGTTCTTTTCCACGCGGGGAAGTCGGGGGTGTCGTTTTCCGGCGCGCAGACAGTCTCTTTTTGTGGATCGCGGGGATTACCAGATGTCCCGGGTCTGTGCGTGGATTCTCCTGCTTATTTTCCGGCTGCGCGTCGTTCTGCGGGGCTGCGCGTCGAAGTTCGATCTCACGGTAGGCGTCGCGTCGATTTCTCCTTGGAAGTCGGGCGGCGTTGTCCTTGCGAGGCCGTGCGTCGAAATTTTGGTCTCACAGCAGGCGTCGCGTCGATTTCTCCTTGGAAGTCGGGCGGCGTTGTCCTTGCGAGGCCGTGCGTCAAAGTTTCGCACTCACGGTAGGCGTCGCGTCGATTTCTCCTTGGAAGTCGGGCGGCTTTGTCCTTGCGAGGTTGTGCGTCGAAGTCTCGATCGTCCCGAGGGCGTCGCGTTGATCAGCGTCGGTGTGCGGCGTTTTTCTCGCCGCGAAACAAGCTGTGCGTCGAAATTTTCGGCGCACGGAGCGTCCACGTGAAAGGCAGAAGTCTTTTTGGTCCTGAGACTTCAAGGAACAGGAGGCAAGCTCTATCCAAGCCCTTGGAGAGTACTTTCACAGCCAGACAAGAGTTCAGCAAGGCAGCAGGGCAACAGCAAGACAGCAGTCCTTTGGAGAAAGCAGACAGGTGAGTCCTTTGAGCAGCCAGGCAGTTCTTCTTGGCAGGATGTAGTTTCTGGTTCCGGTTTCTTCTCCAGCAAGTGTCTGATGAGGTAGGGCAGAGGCCCTGTTTTATACTAAGTTGTGCCTTTGAAGTGGGGGTGATTTCAAAGAGTCTCTAAGAAATGCACCAAGTTCCCTTTCAGCTCAATCCTGTCTGCCAGAGTCCCAGTAGGGGGTGTGGCAGTCCTTTGTGTGAGGGTAGGCCCTCCACCCTCCCAGCCCAGGAAGACCCATTCAAAATGCAGATGTATGCAAGTGAGGCTGAGTACCCTGTGTTTGGGGTGTGTCTGAGTGAATGCACAAGGAGCTGTCAACTAAACCTAGCCAGACGTGGATTGAAGGGCACAACAAGATTTTAGTGCAAAGAAATGCTCACTTTCTAAAAGTGGCATTTCTAGAATAGTAATATTAAATCCGACTTCACCAGTCAGCAGGATTTTGTATTACCATTCTGGCCATACTAAATATGACCTTCCTGCTCCTTTCAGATCAGCAGCTGCCACTTCAACAGTGTATGAGGGCAGCCCCAATGTTAGCCTATGAAGGGAGCAGGCCTCACAGTAGTGTAAAAACGAATTTAGGAGTTTTACACTACCAGGACATATAACTACACAGGTACATGTCCTGCCTTTTACCTACACAGCACCCTGCTCTAGGGGTTACCTAGGGCACACATTAGGGATGACTTATATGTAGAAAAAAGGGGAGTTCTAGGCTTGGCAAGTACTTTTAAATGCCAAGTCGAAGTGGCAGTGAAACTGCACACACAGGCCTTGCAATGGCAGGCCTGAGACAAGGTTAAGGGGCTACTGAGGTGGGTGGCACAACCAGTGCTGCAGGCCCACTAGTAGCATTTAATCTACATGCCCCAGGCACATGTAGTGCACTCTACTAGGGACTTACAGGTACATTAAATAGTCAATCATGGATAAACCAATCAATAGTACAATTTACACAGAGAGCATATGCACTTTAGCACTGGTTAGCAGTGGTAAAGTGCTCAGAGGTCAAAAGCCAACAACAACAGGTCAGAAAAAAATAGGAGGAAGGAGGCAAAAAGTTTGGGGATGTCCCTGTCAAAAAGCCAGGTCCAACATGACCCCCCACCAGCCTAAAGCCAGGGGAGAACAATCACTATCCTGATGTACTTCCCTGTTTGAGGCGACAGAACAAGGACCCAGGCCCACAACAGCAGGGGCATGCTCCAGTTCTTCGCCTTCCTGACTCCCATTGGATCCCTCTGTCCATACTCTCAGGGCCCACTAAGCCCATCCATGGGGAACCTTTCTCCTTTCCTGCGGATCCCATCTGTGTAGCACCTAACCTTACTTTGCTCACAGATGTATCCCAGGAGCAGGATAGTACCACCATGACCAACATAGTGGTGTTGCCCACTCTACCCCTGGGGTGTGACACTTGTCCCCTCCCCAGGGATAACTCTGTCCACCCGGACAGCAAGCCACAGTGATTACTGACAGCTGCCAGGGATGAGAGCCAGGCTCCAGGCCTCTCAAAGCTCTCCAACCACTGTGGCTGTGGAGAGTGGGGGGCGGTAGCCCCAGGTGCTGGGCACCCTTTAACCACTCTCCCTTCCACCAGGTCAGGGATGACAGCCTGAACCTGGTCCTCCCCTCTGGGGCTTTGTACCCTCCCTCCTGGAGCGGTACCCCCAGGGTCCAACATGGTCAGGGTGCTTACAGAAGTCACCCTGTACCATTCCTCCACCAGTGCAGGGCTGTTAACCTGCCACTGGCCCTCCAACCTGGGGCCTGTACCTTCAGGTTGGACTAGGGCCCGGGGTGAGGCTTCCCTCCCCCTGCCCTCCCTTCTGGGGTCCAGCACCCTCCAACTAGGAGTGGCCTCCTCAGAAGACAACATGGTAGGGGCACTGTTATCAGTAGCCCCTCCCTCCAGGTCCGGGGGGACACCCTGAACCTGGTCTTCCAGCCCAGGGTCTGTACCCTCAGACTGGATCACTGCCTGGCAAACCAGGACTTCCTGGGAGGCACACCTACCCCCCACCAGGTCAGAGTTTAACCTCTGCACCTGCCCATTCAACTCAGAGTCACCACCCTGAAGTTGAACAATTGCCTGGCACGCCAGGACTTCCTGGAGGGCACCCTGACCCTCCACCAGGTCAGAGTTTAACCTCTGCACCTGACCATTCAACTCAGAGTCACCACCCTGAAGTTGAACAATTGCCTGGCGCACCAGGACTTTCTGGGAGGCACACCTACCTCCCACCAGGTCAGAGTTTAACCTCTGAGCCTGGTTCCCCAACCCAGGGTCACCACCCTGAGGTTGGGCAATTGCCTGGCACGCCAGGACTTTCTGGGGGGCACACCTACCCCCCACCAGGTCAGAGTTTAACCTCTGAACCTGGTCATCCAACCCAGAATCAACACCCTGAGGTTGGACAATTGCCTGGCACAGCAGGGCTTCTTGGGAGGCACACCTACCTCCCACCAGGTCAGAGTTTAACCTCTGAACCTGGGTATCCAACCCAGAGTCACCGCCCTGAGGTTGAACAATTGCCTGGCACGCCAGGACTTTCTGGGGGGCACACCTACCCCCCACCAGGTCAGAGTTTAACCTCTGAACCCGGTTATCCAACCCAGAGTCAGCACTCTGAGGTTGAACAATTGCCTGGCACGCCAGGACTTTCTGGAGGGCACACTGACCCTCCACCAGGTCAGAGTTTAACCTCTGAACTGGGCCATTCAACTCAGAGTCACCACCCTGAAGTTGAACAATCGCCTGGCATGCCAGGACTTCCTGGAGGGCACACTGACCCTCCACCAGGTCAGAGTTTAACCTCTGAACCTGGTTCTCCAACCTAGGGTCACCATCCTGAGGTTGGACAACTGCCTGGTACACCAGGGCTTTCTGGGGGGCACACCTACCCCCCATTAGGTCAGAGTTTAACCTCTGAGCCTGGTTCTCCAACCCAGGGTCACCACCCTGAGGTTGAACCATTGCCTGGTATACCAGGACTTTCTGGGGGGCACACCTACCCCCCACCAGGTCAGAGTTTGACCTCTGAACCTGGTTAGCCAACCCAGAGTCACCACCCTGAGGTTGGGCAATTGCTTGGCACCCCAGGACTTTCTGGGAGGCACACCTACCTCCCACCAGGTCAGAGTTTAACCTCTGAACCTGGCCATCCAACCCAGAGTCGACACCCTGAGGTTGTACAACTGCCTGGCACGCCAGGACTTTCTGGGGGGCACACCTACCCCCCACCAGGTCAGAGTTTAACCTCTGAACCTGACCATCCAACCCAGAGTCAACACCCTGAGGTTGGACAATTGCCTGGCACAGCAGGACTTCTTGGGAGGCACACCTACCTCCCACCCGGTCAGAGTTTGACCTCTTCACCTGGTAAGCCAACCCAGAGTCACCACCCTGAGGTTGAACCATTGCCTGGCATTCCAGGACTTTCTGGGGGGCACATCTACCCCCCACCAGGTCAAAGTTTAACCTCTGAACCCGGTTATCCAACCCAGAGTCACCACCCTGAGGTTGAATCTTTGCCTGGCATGCCAGGACTTCCTGGGGGGCACTCTCACCCCCCACAAGGGACACGCCGTCCCCAAGGGCCACACAAGAGTCTGGTTGGCGCAGGTCTCCCGACCTCTGCCCATCCGGCAGAGTCTGGGTTTCCCCCAAACCAGAAACGGTTTCACCTGGGTCATTCCTGGGGGGCTCTGCTCTCAGAGCTGACCCCTGACTTTCAAGATCCTCCACTGGGGTCGGCCACCCCCTCTCAACCCTATGTCTGGGCTTCTGCACCCCCTCACTAGGAGTGGTACTGCCAGACACCAGAACTGTTGGGATGCTGTCTACAGTCATCCCCCCAAGTTCTTCTGACACTGCGGGGCTTCCCTCAAAAGGTAGCCCTACGGTACAGGTTAGGCTCTGAGACCTACCTGGGACACTACAATCCTCTCCCACCTCACTTGGTCGGGAACCACCTAGACCACTCCCTTCAGGAGCACCCCCAAATGCCTCTTCAGACTCTCTGGTACTCACCCAAAAGTCTGCCTCCACTGTAAGTTCCCTGGGGTCAGAGAACTCACACTCCACCTGGTGTTGGCGTAGCTCTGGAAAATAAGGACCAGACATATGCTCTCCAGCAATTACATCACTCTGCCCTTCACATGTATTAACCACAGTACCCTTCACCCAACCACCCAGTAACTCAACCTTGGAAAAGCACTCTACTTCACCCTCCTGAGACTGGTGAGACAGTATCTGTATGTCCCTGACACTCAACCCAAACTCTTCTGGGATGTCTCTACACTCTATATCCAGGACGTCCACCAGGGGGGAACCCTTTTCTCTGTCACTCTCTGCTAGAGTCAGTAAAGTGTCCCTCCCCCCAGTAGGAATATGACTCCCTGTGCCAGTTCCCCAATCCTTCTCAGGGACCCTGTGCATAACGGGAACTACCTCATACCCTTGAACCGCCTGGGGTGTGTCAACTCTCTTCTTCAAGTTGGGTACCACATCTCTGGGCTTGTGCCCTTCTTCAGCAGTACTAGATGCAAGATTTTTGCTGCCACCATCTGAACTGGACTCAGCCCTTCCGGCCTCCAGTTTCAGCTCTTTACAGCTCAGCTCTTGAGCTGCAATCTTTTCTTCTTCCAGGGCTACGAGACTTGCTGCCTCAGCCCTTTCAATAAACTCATCTAGCTCTTCCATCCACCGTGCTTGAGCCATGAGCCATTCTTTTTTCACTGGGTCTCTTTCCTCATCTGAGTCGTCCTCCTCCTCCTCTGAGGGGTACTTAGTCATTTGGTTTCTTGCTGCCTCTCTCTCTGCCCATCTGTCTTCCTCCCAGACTATGTAGGCATGTAGCATCTCTGCTTTAGTAGATCTCTTTGCTACAGGAAGGCCACATTCTCTGAAAAGCTTCCTTAGGTCAGCCTTAGTGAGGTGGTCAGTAGGCAAAAAGAATAAGTAGGTAAGCGATCCCATTCTGATAGGATCTTACCAGCAAAAAACAAAATCCAAAGTCCAAAATATCAATAGTATATCCAGGAGGACATCAGAGACCAAAAGTCAAAAAAGAGATAAAAAATCAAGTTGACCTTCAACTGTGGGTAGGTAGTGAAATACTTAGCTACTGTATGTCACTGCACAAACACAAGTCCTATCCTCACCGCTGATCACCAATGTTAGAAATGGGTTTTTTGGTTGGCAGTTAGGTTGCCCTCTGTCCAAGCAAGAACCCTCACTCTAGTCAGGGTAAGTCACACACAATCCAAAATCAGCCTGTGCTCACCCTCCGGTAGCTTGGCACGAGCAGTCAGGCTTAACTTAGAAGGCAATGTGTAAAGCATTTGTGCAATAAATCATACAACACCATAGTATAACACCACAAAAATACACCACACAGTGTTTAGAAAAATATAGAATATTTATCTGGGTACTTGTAGGTCAAAACGATCAAAGTTGCAATACGAATTTGTAAAGATATCACTGAAAAGTGATATTAAGTGTCTTTAAGTCTTTTAAAAAGCAATAAAGTGTCTTTCAAGCACAGAGTACCTGGTTTCTGGTGGGAAATCTCCTCAGAGGGCCACAGGAGAAGAGATGCGTGGAAAAAGGGGTGTGTGCGTCGATTTCTCCTCAGCACACACAGACTTGCGTCGTTCTTTTCCACGCGGGGAAGTCGGGCGTCGTTTTCCGGCGCGCAGACAGTCTCTTTTTGTGGATCGCGGGGATTACCAGATGTCCCGGGTCTGTGCGTGGATTCTCCTGCTTATTTTCCGGCTGCGCGTCGTTCTGCGGGGCTGCGCGTCGAAGTTTCGATCTCACGGTAGGCGTCGCGTCGATTTCTCCTTGGAAGTCGGGCGGCGTTGTCCTTGCGAGGCCGTGCGTCGAAATTTTGGTCTCACGGCAGGCGTCGCGTCGATTTCTCCTTGGAAGTCGGGCGGCGTTGTCCTTGCGAGGCCGTGCGTCAAAGTTTCGCACTCACGGTAGGCGTCGCGTCGATTTCTCCTTGGAAGTCGGGCGGCTTTGTCCTTGCGAGGTTGTGCGTCGAAGTCTCGATCGTCCCGAGGGCGTCGCGTTGATCAGCGTCGGTGTGCGGCGTTTTTCTCGCCGCGAAACAAGCTGTGCGTCGAAATTTTCGGCGCACGGAGCGTCCACGTGAAAGGCAGAAGTCTTTTTGGTCCTGAGACTTCAAGGAACAGGAGGCAAGCTCTATCCAAGCCCTTGGAGAGCACTTTCACAGCCAGACAAGAGTTCAGCAAGGCAGCAGGGCAACAGCAAGACAGCAGTCCTTTGGAGAAAGCAGACAGGTGAGTCCTTTGAGCAGCCAGGCAGTTCTTCTTGGCAGGATGTAGTTTCTGGTTCCGGTTTCTTCTCCAGCAAGTGTCTGATGAGGTAGGGCAGAGGCCCTGTTTTATACTAAGTTGTGCCTTTGAAGTGGGGGTGATTTCAAAGAGTCTCTAAGAAATGCACCAAGTTCCCTTTCAGCTCAATCCTGTCTGCCAGAGTCCCAGTAGGGGGTGTGGCAGTCCTTTGTGTGAGGGTAGGCCCTCCACCCTCCCAGCCCAGGAAGACCCATTCAAAATGCAGATGTATGCAAGTGAGGCTGAGTACCCTGTGTTTGGGGTGTGTCTGAGTGAATGCACAAGGAGCTGTCAACTAAACCTAGCCAGACGTGGATTGAAGGGCACAACAAGATTTTAGTGCAAAGAAATGCTCACTTTCTAAAAGTGGCATTTCTAGAATAGTAATATTAAATCCGACTTCACCAGTCAGCAGGATTTTGTATTACCATTCTGGCCATACTAAATATGACCTTCCTGCTCCTTTCAGATCAGCAGCTGCCACTTCAACAGTGTATGAGGGCAGCCCCAATGTTAGCCTATGAAGGGAGCAGGCCTCACAGTAGTGTAAAAACGAATTTAGGAGTTTTACACTACCAGGACATATAACTACACAGGTACATGTCCTGCCTTTTACCTACACAGCACCCTGCTCTAGGGGTTACCTAGGGCACACATTAGGGATGACTTATATGTAGAAAAAAGGGGAGTTCTAGGCTTGGCAAGTACTTTTAAATGCCAAGTCGAAGTGGCAGTGAAACTGCACACACAGGCCTTGCAATGGCAGGCCTGAGACAAGGTTAAGGGGCTACTGAGGTGGGTGGCACAACCAGTGCTGCAGGCCCACTAGTAGCATTTAATCTACATGCCCCAGGCACATGTAGTGCACTCTACTAGGGACTTACAGGTAAATTAAATAGTCAATCATGGATAAACCAATCAATAGTACAATTTACACAGAGAGCATATGCACTTTAGCACTGGTTAGCAGTGGTAAAGTGCTCAGAGGTCAAAAGCCAACAACAACAGGTCAGAAAAAAATAGGAGGAAGGAGGCAAAAAGTTTGGGGATGTCCCTGTCAAAAAGCCAGGTCCAACAGTCAATCTTTGACTGTAGTGGCTGTTAACATGGGTCATCATTTACTTGTTACTGGCGGCTCAGTGACATGGTCTGACCCCCTTATTAAGACACACATTTGTGGTCCCCTAATGGCACACTGTGCCACCTGAGCATCATTTCTGTGGAGCCACCATTTGCACAATCTGCCAGTCCACAGTTCGCAGTGTGTTACATCCACCTTGATTGTTTAATCATGGTATTCCACATATTTACCCCTTTCAGTGACTTGATTGTGTTTAGTATGCATGTCATGGGCATTGTTATGGATTTGTGCTCAGACCACAAGTGGAGATGTATGGAAATACTTGAAATTTGGGTTTACAGATATTTGGGTAAGTAACTGCCTCATATGCCACACTCTGTATGATGTTGGAGTGATAGTAGGGAGTAAGATGTCCACATGCATCATCCTAGTCACTTTGAGTGGTATCTCCAGCATCCTGCACCACCCAGTGTGAGATTCAACCACCTTGTGTGCATGTGTTCAAATAGGATTTTCTCCCTTCCTGCAGGGCAACGCTCATCCATGCATCTCAGCTTTTCTTCATAGCTGCAAGGATAGCTGCATTGCTGGACTGAATGTTGTTTTGGTGGAAGGTGGACCTTACTTTGTGCACACATACATACAAGGTGGTTCATTGTTATGTTGTGTGTTGCAGGATGCTGAACACATGACTCTGAGTGGCTAGGGACATGCATGTGGAAAGTCCACCTATTTCCATCACTCTGCCAACACACTTGTGGTGGGATTTGGAACTGATACATTTTGAGGCTTGAGGATGTGTGGATGTGTCATGTTGGGACACCAAATTGTGGTACCAAGGACTGACATTGTTGTAAACCTATTGTGGACTACTGTCAATGTGTGTTGCAATCATCATCAAACATTGTACGTGGCAGACAGCACTCCTGTTAGCAGATTTAGCAAGATGTGTTCCTTCCTGCAGATGTGCATTTGAACCGACAAGCGGGACACCCCAACACCATGCAGATTGTGTGGCAAAGTTGGTACTGTCTGTCATATCTTTAGGCATTACCAAGGTTAGTAGAGGTATCATTGACTCTCGGTAACAAGTACATATCCCTGCACATATGAATTGAAGCTGCAGAGCAAGCTGAGCTGCTGCACTGCATGTTTCTTAGTAGATGTGTAATTATGTGCCTGTATGTCCAGACACAGACATCATAGTGCTGTACCCAAACATAATCTATTTTTTTATTTCTACTCCAGTGGTGGATAGTGATAGGTCATACTTAACATGTCACAGTGAAGCACCTTGCATACCTTATCCTTGCATTTCTATTGTGTGCCCCTCTCACACCTGGCACTGTATGTAGTAGGCATTCTATGTGTATATTCATGATCTTCCCCTGCAACACATGTGTGACCCTCAAGCTTCTGATGCCTTTGAAAACATCTGGACATCTGTATTTGGTAAAGGGCAGTCCAAGTACTCAGGGTGGTGTATAAGTGACAAGTGGGTGTGTGACAAGTTTGTATTTTTACAGATTGTAGTTATTTATTGTGTGTTGCATTGCACATCACACGTAGGGCAAACTTCTGATGTATTTGGTGCATTGATCCCACAACCCAATTTTCCTTGCAAGCCCCTTGCCCCAGCCACCAACACAATGGAAGCAGGTTATGTACATTACTGGCCACCATTGTGGACATTCCAGCAGTAGTCTAATGAGTTTTTTCACTATAGTGGTGATTTACAGAATTGGCACCATAAACTATGGCATGAGTGCAGCAAAGCACAGAGAGGTCAATTGCTTACAACACTTGCATCACTTTGACATATGCCTTTGCCACGCCTCACACATGAGGTTATCAGATAGCACAGTGCAACCTTTTTGGATTGTCAGCCCTATTAGTACTTTCCTCCCTTCGTAAGGTATATTTTCTAGTATACATCATATCTGGCACAGGCATATTGTGGTGGAAGGATGTGCAAAGTGGATCTATGCATGCATTGTGTGACTTAGTTAATGTAGCACAGGGGGAATGGGCAGCTGGAATCTACATTGGCATCAATTAATATGAATGCTAATGTTGCAATACAGGCCTGTAAAATTGGGCCCCTAGTACAGCAACAAGGCCACTTGTAGCTTGTTGTTACACATGAAGGTGTCCTTTTGTGCACAACACTAAACATTCCCACTACACAGGCAACCTTGCTACATAGTGAAATGGAAGCTACATGTACAGCAGCACAGATGATGATCATAGACATGCCCCACATGTTGTATATGTTCACTTTTGTGCCCATTCCCAATGATGCATGGAGGTGTGTGGCAGTTGTTGTTGGGCCACCCTTTACACAAACCGTAGTACATGTTGCCCACTGAGTGTTACACATGGGCAGGTGGATCAGTGGCAACAGTGAAGCAACTGCTGTCAGGCTTGAGAAATGGTTGGTGCATATGGGGGGAAGGTGTGGGCACATTTGAAATGTTTGGCCACTATGGTCCAGATTTAAATTAAAATGACAAAGCACAACACTGCACCACATTTGGCAGCACTGCGTACCATAATTTTCAAAGCAGAGGGATGTGCCGTATTGACCTCTGTGTTGACCTCTGGGCAAGTGGTATTTTTGCTGCCCAGTGCCAATGCAGACACCCTTGTCCAATTGTGCAAGGATGGCTGCGCCACAGGGGAGATTGTTTCTATGCAGGAAAGGACACTTCCCTGCACAAAACAAATCTTCAATGCATATTGCTCTTTCTATGTGTGCTGCAGGATGCAGCACACATGTGAAGAGCAAAAACAAGGAGAAATTAAAGCATTTCTCCCCGTAGTGCCATGCTAACACCACCCCTAAGGTGGTGTTAGATTTTGGCGCAGCCTCAGGTTTACAAATACTGGGACAGCATCAAAATGCAATGTGTGCTGCTGTGGCACACCCACAACAACACCCATTTTTCACCCCTTCCACACTGCATGTGAATGGGCCATATTTACAAGGTAGTTTTAAGCCACAAAAAGTGGCTTAAGGCCACCTTGTAAATACGGCGCCATGCATAGGTGCTATACTAAAGGTGACGGTCCGTGGCAATAGGGCTTTTTAAATCTGCCACTATGTGTCCAGATGCAACCCTTTTGCATGCATTCAGTGTGTCCTCTGTGCCTCCCCTTCTGCCATTTAGTAATTTCCAGAGTGCCCCTCACTGCAACTTACTGTGCCTTTGTGGGAGGTCTTGGAAGTCTGCGCTAGCCTGTCCTGAAATTCCGGTGACAAGCTCTTTCGGGAGGACTGCTGCTGCCATCTCCTCCAGCACATCCAGGTCCTCTTGGGCTGCAGAACTTCCACCTCCAGTCTTCAGTGCTGCCTTTCTGTTCCCGGCCACTTTCTCTTTAGTTCTGCGCTTGCAATTGTGCTAGCACTTCTTACAATCGGTGACAGTCCTCTTCACCTCTGCCACACTATTGACTTTATCTACTATTGCCGGCCATATTGCCTCCTTCCTACCTATTGGCAATTTGGAGGTGATGAAGAGCTGGTGTTGGTGCTCCGTCATCTTTCTGAATATATTTCAATGTCCTCACTGAAGTGACACTTCCGCTTCCTTTTCTCCTTCTCCTTGGAATTGCTGGTCCATCGTGTCTTGTACCTGGCTGATTGGGGTATCTTTGGAGTCTCTCCTGGCCAGCATTGTTTATATTGGGGCCTTGCATAGTTTTTTTCTGTCTCAATGGCTTTTTCTTGACGCAATGCTAAAAAATGGCACTAAGACGATTAGCATAAAAAAAGTGCAGCTAACCGTTCTAATGCCACTTTTGCAGCATTAACATAATTTTTCTTTACACCCTGTCACAATAGTTAGTTTTTCTTTAAACCGTGTCACAATAGTTAGCATCATTTTTTTTATGGTAACCTTTCTTTTGCTCCATTGTGCGTTGTTTCATACATACGACGCACAGATGGCGTGAAGGAATGTCATTAGCCTGTGGTAATTTTTTGATGCACAACTATGCTAAAGCAGATGTACATAATTTTTGTTAAATCGTGCCTATATATGCCTGTGAACAGAGTTAATAGTATATTGCTTATGTAAATCATACATTGGGGTACAAAAATTTCAGACGAAAATGTCTGCTATTTCTATTTTATCCTTTTTTTTCCATTATTTTCATTTCAACAACTAGTTTTTTTATATAAACAATATACAACAATAACCTCTTCCAAATTTCATAATTTAGTTTAGTTTTCTAAAATGTACAGTTTTCAGTGTTCACCCCTGGTATTTACACCTATTCCACCACATTTAGCTGTTTTTCTCCACTTCTTCGAGGGAAATCCAAAAACCCTGGACAGCTTTAGAATTCCCAGGTTTATGGGAAAAAGATGCAATTTTGGTGTGAATACTTTAGTGGAAAAACCTATGACGGCTTAAGCTCGAAGAACCCCTAACAAAGTTTTAGCAATGGGAATAGAAAAGCCTCATCACCTAAGGAGTTATATAACAAAATGAATTATTTGTACACTAGAAGACTGTTTTAGTAAAACTTCACCCATCACAGGGCAACAAGCAAGTTTGTTACTCTGAGTTGTGTGGACGGACAGAGCTGAACAGTGCCATATCTGCTAAGATATGACATTTCCAGCTTTTTACTTTCACTGGTGTACCTTCACTGCCCAGTGTCAATGTAGACACTATTGCGCCATTGTGGAAGGATACCTGAATGACAAGTAGGATTGTTTTTGTGTGGACTATTGCACCATGGTGGAAGGATGCCTGAATGACAAGTAGGATTATTTTTGTGTGGTAATGGATACCTTTCTGCACAAGACAATCCCAAGAGGCAATCACTTCTTTCTGAAGAATGCACAACGCATAGACAGAGGAAGTAATGCCACCATAGCCGGGTGGTGTACTATTTTGGCAGAATCCCAGGTATACTGATTTCATGCTCGAGTTATGAAATGCCCTCCAATATGAAATATAACTCAAAGCAGCACAATCCAATCCGTTGTATTACATTTCTTTACAATCAGCAGGTGGAGGTATGCACCCTAAATTAGTAATAATATCACAATCACTAATACGTTCCCATTAAGTCTCAATAAGTTAATCTTAGTTTAACCATTGGAAGCTTGGCAATGAGCAGTCAGGCTTAACTTATGAGACAGGTAAGTGTAAAGCATTTAATATCACCAAAACAGAAAATAAGTAAAAGACACAACACAATAAAAGCTCAAAAACCCAACACCAATATATAAAAATAAACAATATTTTTAGCTTTAAAATGGCGCCAAACATTACCATTTCAATGCAGGGAACTGGGGATATGACTCTTCAAAAATATATTTTTTTTAAATGTGCTATATAGTGCCAAAAAGCATGAAGCGCCAAACACAGCTATCTGATTGCACTGGACCGGGACAAATTACAAGTTTTATGCTGCCCATGATGGAGTGTGGGTCGAATAGGTTAATTGGTAGATCCCAGTCAAGATTTTATATTTGTACTTAGTCACTTTTTCCGGAGCTTTTCTTCTCAAAGTTGAATGACCGGGTCCTTAGATCTAGGGTTCACTTCGAAAGCGGTGGCCTACTTCAGCGCAGTTCCTCGGTCGGTCTCTGGCGTGCTTTGTCATCAGCATCCACAATGGGAGCTTTGGAGGTTTCAGCAGGCAAACTAGCATGGTCAGGCCAACTCACGATGACAGCATGACTCTCAAAGTCTTATCCTGAGGCTTTTCACCAAATCTTTGCAAAAACGTTCCCAAACTTTCAGATATTCTTATGAAGGGTTCCTTGAGAGTCAGAAAGGATCCACAGCACCCCCAATGGTTCAGAAGCTGTGGTGTGCCTCTTGGGAGTCTGGGTCTCCAACTCCCACATTATACCTGGTCAGTCCAGGAAAACACAGATAAAGCTGAAATTGTCCTCTTAGTGGATGTTGCAGGTGGCTTCTTATAGCACTTATCTATCTATTGCTGCTCAGGGTGTTCCCTCCTTATCCTTGAAGAGAGGTAATGTCCTTTTTGTGTGGAGCCTTAAAAGTGTAGTAGATTTAGCCCTTCTGAGTGCAGGCCTCTGTTGTATACTGCTCATGGGTCAGACCAACCTTTTGATTACGTTTTGCTTCATGTGTAGGTAGGATTCAGCTTCCTCTCTCTCTAGGGTCAAGAGCCTTTCTCACCCTGCCACTGAAATCAACTCCCACAGGAGTGAACCCCAATCCTAATCATGGAAGTGGATCTTAAATTGATCACATTTGTGTTTCAGTGGCTTTTCTATCCTCACTTACTTCTTTTTAAGTGAATTAGAACTGCTGAAGTGTTCATAATCCACTTTTTGCTACTTTTCACTGTGATTTTCAGTTAGAGGAACCCGTCCTTCTGTTTAAACCCATAGGACCTCATTATGACATTGGCGGGCAGCAGAGGGTGCCCGCCAAGGCCATACCGCCAACAGGTGGCCTGAAACTGGCTGGCCCTATTATGGTTTCCCCGCTGGGCTGGTGGATGGAAACAGTGTTTCTGCCCTTCGGCCCAGCGACAAACAGAGCCTTAACATTGCAGCCGGCTCCTAATGGAGTGGACTGCAATGTGGTGGTGCAGCAGCACCTGTCACGCACTCCACTGCCTGTAATTAGGGCAGCAGAATGCACAAAGGACCCCCCCCGATTCACCCATTCCACCAGCCTTCCCATGGCGATGTTTACCACCACAGACAGGTTGGTGGATGGGGGCTAGTAATTGAGTCCAGAGCCTTCTCATTAGAACATCTTCGAGGCTTATGAAAAGATTTGTATTCATATAAGTTAAGCCTTCTCTAGGCCAGTTAATGCTGACCCCCGTGTCTTTGTCATCGGTTTGACAATAGTTGTAGGCGGGCACGTAAAGTACTTTTAGCTGCATTAAAAGGGAGGTGGTTAGAGAGTACATAGCCTTATGCAGAGCAGCAGTTGAATGTAGGAAGCTAGAGTTAAAAAATTAGTTGTGGGAGGGCTTGCCTCAGGCTAATCTCCAGAAAGCAAGCATGTTATTCTGGCAAGTGATTAACCACCCTTTTTTAAAGGAAGATCAGATGGTGGCTCATACTGCCCTAATCCCTGTGCAGGTTTGGAGATCTCATTTCTCAAATTCATAGTAGGAAATTGAGTCTATTTCTTTCCCAACCAGTTTGGCTCAGGATGGAAAAATAACATTGTCCCTGGAAGAAGTAAGAGACACCGTTACAGCACTCCCTTTGGGGAATGCTCCAGGAGCAAATGGTGTCCCCGGGGATCAGTTTAAATCACTTATTGATCTCGGGGCTCTTCTCCTAACTCTTTATCTTAATTCTGTTATTGGCCATTTTACTCCTGCCTCATGGCATCACTCTGTTATCATTCCCATGTATAAGAAAGGGAACAGGAACAACCCTTTCTGCTATAGGCCTATCTCATTAATTGAGGTGGTGGTCAAGATCATAGTTAGGATTATACTGAACAAAATAACTTTTTGGGCATAGGAGCACAATATCTTATTTGATATTCAATATGAGTTTTGTTCCAGACAGTGCAGTTGAGCAGAATCTTAATCTCTGTCTCATCCTTAATAAAGATACACGGGCAAAGAATAGATCTCTGCATCTTGCCTTCATGGACCTCATCTCAGCCTTTAATAAGGTAAATATAGAGAAGCTCTGGGCTGGGCGGGGCTCAAAGGGTGAGGATGAGCCTTTGCTTAATTTCTTGAGGGATCTTCATTGCAGTTTGATGGCCTCAGTATGATACAGGAGCAGTGGTAAATGTACTGGTAGCTTCCCTCTTAAAAGTGGGGTCCGACTGGGATGCATTTTGCCACTTTTCTTTTTATTATGTTCGTTGAGCTTCTGGAGCATGCACTTCTGGAACCAGATATTGATGTACCTAAAGCCAGGGCAGATTGCTCCCGGCTCTTTTATATGCAGATGATTTTTTAAAAAAAATATCTTTTATTGCATGTACTTTTTTTTTAAACATGTCAATGATATTAATATTGTAAATTCCCCAACATCATTCACGGAGCCCCCTCCCCCCATTCTTGCACTTAAGTCATCGTATCATGTTCTTGAGTCAACAATTCTCCGTTAAGATAAACAGTACATCACAAACACACAAAGCTCTATGTTGTAGGCGTGGAGGCAAGCTCAGATTCGGAATCTGAGGCAGTTGAAGCTCTCCAGTATTGAGTCCCATTGTGTGGCAATACCTCTAGTCCTCCACCCCTGTAGTGCCTCTTTTAATAGTACATTTCCCTCGATTTCTGCCCATCTTTCTAAAGCGTTTTGCGATCTGTTTACTTGTGGGCTCATTGAGTCCTTCCAATGTGAAGTGATTTCATTTTTGGCGAGGACCTGAGCCAGGTCGATGAAATTGTTTGATGTTTTAAGAGCTAAGGGGTGTGGAAAGTCCCCCAGTAGGGCCACTATTGGGGATAGGGACTGCGCGCTTTCGGTGCTGGCGGAGATTTTCCTGAATATTTCTACCCAGTATGAGCTGAGGGCGACTGCATAGCATGTGTACAAGTCCTGCAGCTGGTTCGGCACATCGGGGGCAGCCTGTGTCGTTTATACTCTATATTTTAGTTATCATTTGCGGGGTTAAATAGGCCCTATGGTAAATTTATACATTTATTAGTTTGAATCTGGCGTTTCTAGACACAGAGTAAATATGGGAGGTGATCCTACCCCACTGTGATTCATCAATGGTGGTGTCTAACTCTGTCTGCCACTTGTTTTTAAGTTTGTTTAGAGGTGAGCATGTGCTGTTTTGTAGGGATTTATATATTTCTGATATCACTCCCCTCTGTTCCCTTATTGAGCAAAGAAGGCTACGACCCTGTGAGTCGGCGGCTCAATTGTTCCCGTTCCCCATGTCTTTTGTGTGTTTCTAGTGATTGCGCTGTAGGTAATGAATAATCCGGACGGGAGATCGAACTGATCTTTTAACTCTGTGTATGTGCGAAGTTTCCCGTTGCTATATAGCTCTCCCAGTTTTGTGATGTTATGTGTCACCAGTTTATTAATACCCATTAGCGTTAGGTCCCCTATGATGTGTTTCAAGCAGGTCAGGGGGGCTTCTGGTGCGTATGGAGTCTTTGTGCGGGTACGTTTTAGGTATTGTTCCCAACAATATCTTGTTGATTGCCACTCCAATGGTAATTGTTGTTTTGTCTTCCTGGGTTTCAGTAATATACCCAGGATTTTATGGGGTGGGCAATTTAAGGGGATCTGTAATTCATTTGCAACTGGGGGTTCACTAATTAGTTTTGCTAGCCATTGTATTTGCCCTGCCCAGTAGTATATCTCTAGATCTGGGGCAGCCAAACCTCCCTCTACAGTGGGTCTTTGAAGGGAGTGTAATGCGATACTGTGCCTACTCGATCCCCATATAAAACTCGCGGTCATGGATTCTATACCTCTGAACACTGCTTTCGGGATTATGAGTGGGATAGTGGAGAAGTAATATAGTATTCTGGGCAACACTATCATTTTGAGCAAGGCAATTCTTCCAGAGACCATCAGGGGCAGTGTCTCCCAGAAGCGCATGCTAGCGCTAATCCCTTTGAGTGCTCCATGTATGTTTCCTTCCAGCAAGTATTCCATTTTGTGGTATATATTCACTCCTAAATATTTAAACATGTTAGAGGACCAGGGCAGACCTCTTGTGTCATTAGGTTCAGTGGTGCCCTCGATCTTTGGAAAAATAGAGGAATTTCTCCAATTGATTTGGAGTCCGGAGGCTACTCCATAGTTCTCCAGCATGGTCATTGCTCCTGACAGGTCTACCTCCAGGCTCCGGAGGAAAAGCAGCATGTCATCTGCATAGAGGGCGATGTGATGAGTCCAGTTGTTAACTGAGATGCCCTTAAAGTACTGCTCAGATCTGGCCATTTGAGCTAGGGGTTCCACTGCTACAGCAAAAAGAAGATGTGATAATGGACAGCTCTCTCTGGTGCCCCTACAAACTGGGAAAGGGCCAGATATAGTACTGCCTGTTTGCACCCTTGCAGTAGGGTTAGGGTATAGTAATTTTGTCCATCGTACAAAACCCTCTCCTAGTCCCAACTTTAGCATGACCTGCTCTAGATCGCCCCATCTCAGGCTGTCGAAGGCCTTCTCGATGTCCACTGATATAATCACCGCTTGTGTCATTGTCAGGGGTATGGAGTGGAGAACTGACACAAGGCGCCTGATATTTTGAGCTGTACTGCGCTGTGGGATAAAGCCCGATTGATCTTGGTGAATCAATGATGACATATGAGGTAGTAGTCTATTAGCCAGTATCCGGCTTAATATTTTGTAATCTATGTTAAGCATGGATAATGGGCGGTAAGAGCGGACATCAGTAGGTGGCCTATCAGGTTTCAGTAGGGGTATCATAATGGCTTTGTTAGTAGATTGAGGTAGGCTATTATTGTTCCATGCTTCTGCGTATATTGTGCAAAGATTTGGAGCTAATATGTCTTGGTATAGGTGATAGAACTCCAATGGGAGTCCGTCCACTCCCGGGACCTTGCCCTTTGCCATGCTTTGGATCACAGTTTTGATTTCTGCGATCGATATTGGTGCTGCCAGAACCAAGCTCTCCTCAGTTCCCAGTTTGGGGAGGGCAAGTTCCTCTAACTCCTGTATCTGGGAGTCACTTAGGTGCATATTTATACTCCGTTTGCGCCGATTGTGCGTCAAAAAATTTGACGCACAATCAGCGCAAACGTTGCCCCATATTTAAACTCTGACGCCCGAGCGCGCGGACGTCAAAATTTCGCTGTGTGCGTCATTTCTTGGATGCGGCAACCCGCCCTGCGTTAATGATATGCAGGGTAGGCGTTCCCGTCCAAAAAAAGACGCAAACGGCCGTGCGTCGTATTTATGCTTCCTGGCAAAAACGACACACGGCCGGGAGGCAGAGCCAGAAAATGACATACAGCCCAATTTGCGTCAAAATTTAACGCCTGGGTCAGGGCAGGCGTTAAAATGGGGCAAACACACCTGTATGTAATCAGAACACACAGAACAAACAGCAGAGCAGCAGAGCAGCAACAGGGAGACATGGAGGTGATTCTTATCCAGCGTGCACGCAGACGCAGAGCCCAGCAGCAACAACAGCAGCTACCACAACACCAGCAGGGACCCCAAATGCAGCGCAGAAGGCAGGAGAGGATATTCCGCCCAAGAACAACCCTTCAGGGCCTCAGGGAACACGACATCATACAGAGGTACTGGTTGAACTGGCAGGCCATCCAGCAGCTGCTGAGAAACATTGAACAGCAGTTGGCCCCCACTTTGGTGACACCCCGTACCATACCAACAGAAACAAAGCTGCTTGCCGTACTTCACATGCTGGCAAGTGGCTCATTTCAAACAACTGGTGCCCTGGTTGGCGGAATATCACAACCATCATTCTCCGCATTTCTGCCAAAAGTACTGGATGCCATCATTCGCCTGACACCCCGCCACATCTGCTTCCCTAACACACTGCAGAATCAGCAGGAAACTAAACAGGGGTTCTACGCAATCAGTGGCTTCCCACACGTCCTTGGTGCAATCGGCTACACACATGTACGCCTTGTGCCACCTGCTGCAACTGAGCACCTCTACCGCAACAGGAAGCACACACATTCAATCAACGTGCAGGTCATAGTCGATCACCAAGGAATGTTCACAAATATTGTGGCTAAATATCCTGGAGGTGTCCATGACTCATTCATCTTCCGTCACTCTACCATCAACCAACACTTCCAGGATGGACGGTATGGCAATGGACTACTTGTTGGTAAGTACTAAAACCTACTTATTCACACACTGCACAGCAACCCTCTAGGACACACAACACATACACCACAACAGCAACATCTAGACAGGAACACACTGAGGTCCTGACATCACTAGCCATGTTTCGTAAGTCACCATTGAAGCTGTCACACATTCGAATTTACTGTACAGCCTAATCTGAAGACGTCAATGAGTGGGATATCTGAAATGTCACCTTGCAAATTGTAAGTGTCACAATGACCTTTACATTAATACACTGCCTAAGTCTAAAGGTATGGGATGTCCAGGGTACTTTCATATGAACATGCTAACAACACTTATAAATTAAACTCTACATTGAACTATCTACTCACCCCAAGTGAAGAAACAAGGACACCTGTATCACAAGTCACAATGTTAGGGAGGGCACACTGCACTGAAAATCACAAAACATACTGATGACAAACTGTTAGCAGACAAACACGTGCTCAGCCAAGGTAAAAACACAATGCAGATGGTATAGCCTACAAGTATAGGATGTCACATCAGTACACAAAAGAGTCACAGACAACACAAGACAACTACTGCCATGAACGGTCTTTTCAATAATGCAAGCTACATCAACATGATCCCATTTTTTTTTTCTTTCAGCTGATCAGGGGTATGGCATCCAGCCATGGCTAATGACACCATTTGGGAACCCGAGTACTGCTGCAGAGCGGGCATACAACGACGCCCATAAGAGGACACGCAGCCTTGTCGAGCTGACCTTCGGCATCCTCAAGTCAAGGTTCCGCTGCCTCGACATCACTGGTGGTAGCCTACTATATTCCCCAGAGATGGTCTGTAGGATCATACTCACATGTGAAATATTGCACAACATTTGTGTCAAAAGGAACATTCCCCTCCTCGAACCAGACCCATACATGCCTGAAGACGAGGAAGAGGAGGATGCTGGCCTGCAACAGGAGGGGGAACAACCAAACACGGCTGCTGGAGTGCGTAGGCGCCAACAGATTGTAAATAATTTATTTTCATAATTATCACCATCACCACTTAATGCACTATTGTAAATAAACACTGATAACAAACACCACATCATGGTTTGGCCTATTCATTTCTGTAGGAGGCTGGACTGGCTTGTAGTGAGTACCAAGGGGTACTTGCACCTTGCACCAGGCCCAGTTATCCCTTATTAGTGTATAGGGTGTCTAGCAGCTTAGGCTGATAGATAATGGTAGCTTAGCAGAGCAGCTTAGGCTGAACTAGGAGACGTGTGAAGCTACTACAGTACCACTTAGTGTCATATGCACAATATCATAAGAAAACACAATACACAGTTATACTAAAAATAAAGGTACTTTATTTTTATGACAATATGCCAAAGTATCCTAGAGTGTACCCTCAGTGAGAGGATAGGAAATATACACAAGATATATATACACAATAGCAAAAATATGCAGTATAGTCTTAGAAAACAGTGCAAACAATGTATAGTTACAATAGGATGCAATGGGGAAACATAGGGATAGGGGCAACACAAACCATATACTCCAGAAGTGGAATGCGAACCACGAATGGACCCCAAACCTATGTGACCTTGTAGAGGGTCGCTGGGACTATTAGAAAATAGTGAGAGTTAGAAAAATAACCCTCCCCAAGACCCTGAAAAGTAAGTGCAAAGTGCACTAAAGTTCCCCTAAGGACAAAATAGTCGTGTTAGAGGGAAAATGCAAAGAAAACACAAATCAGCAATGCAACAACGATGGATTCCTGACTGAGGGTACCTGTGGAACAAGGGGACCAAGTCCAAAAGTCACAAGCAGCTCGGAGATGGGCAGATGCCCAAGAAATGCCAGCGGTTGGTGCAAAGAAGCTCTTACTAGGCTGAAGAACTGTGAATACTGCAGGAACGACAAGGGCTAGAGGCTTCCCCTTTGGAGGATGGATCCCCCACGCCTTGGAGAGTCGTGCAAAAGTGTTTTCCCGCCGGATGGACGCCAACAAGCCTTGCTACATGCAAATCGTGCGTTTGGCGTTTTTGGACGCTGCTGGGGCCCAGGAGGGACCAGGAGGTCGCAAATTGGACCTGCAGAGAGAGGGGACGTCGAGCAAGACAAGGAGCCCTCACTGAAGCAGGTAGCACCCGGAGAAGTGCCAGAAACAGGCACTACGAGGATGCGTGAAACGGTGCTCGCCGAAGTTGCACAAAGGAGTCCCACGTCGCCGGAGACCAACTTAGAAAGTCGTGCAATGCAGGTTAGAGTGCCGTGGACCCAGGCTTGGCTGTGCACACAGGATTTCCGCCGGAAGTGCACAGGGGCCGGAGAAGCTTGCAAAGTCGCGGTTCCCAGCAATGCAGCCCAGCGAGGTGAGGCAAGGACTTACCTCCACCAAACTTGGGCTGAAGAGTCACTGGACTGTGGGGGTCACTTGGACGGTGTCGCTGGATTCGAGGGACCTCGCTCGTCGTGCTGAGAGGAGACCCAAGGGACCGGAGATGCAGCTTTTTGGTGCCTGCGGTTGCAGGGGGAAGATTCCGTCGACCCACGGGAGATTTCTTCGGAGCTTCTGGTGCAGAGAGGAGGCAGACTACCCCCACAGCATGCACAAGCAGGAAAACAGTCGAGAAGGCGGCTGGATCAGCGTTACAGAGTTGCAGTAGTCGTCTTTGCTACTATGTTGCAGGTTTGCAGGCTTCCAGCGCGGTCAGCGGTCGATTCCTTATCAGAAGGTGAAGAGGGAGATGCAGAGGAACTCTGCTGAGCTCATGCATTCGTTATCTGAAGTTTCCCCAGAGACAGAGACCCTAAATAGCCAGAAAAGAGGGTTTGGCTACCTAGGAGAGAGGAAAGGCTACTAACACCTGAAGGAGCCTATCAGCAGGAGTCTCTGACGTCACCTGGTGGCACTGGCCACTCAGAGCAGTCCAGTGTGCCAGCAGCACCTCTGTTTCCAAGATGGCAGAGGTCTGGAGCACACTGGAGGAGCTCTGGACACCTCCCAGGGGAGGTGCAGGTCAGGGGAGTGGTCACTCCCCTTTCCTTTGTCCAGTTTCGCGCCAGAGCAGGGGCTAAGGGGTCCCTGAACCGGTGTAGACTGGCTTATGCAGAATTGGGCACCTCTGTGCCCAACAAAGCATTTCCAGAGGCTGGGGGAGGCTACTCCTCCCCTGCCTTCACACCATTTTCCAAAGGGAGAGGGTGTCACACCCTCTCTCAGAGGAAGTTCTTTGTTCTGCCATCCTGGGCCAGGCCTGGCTGGACCCCAGGAGGGCAGCTGCCTGTCTGAGGGGTTGGCAGCAGCAGCAGCTGCAGAGAAACCCCAGGAAGGGCAGTCTGGCAGTACCAGGGTCTGTGCTACAGACCACTGGGATCATGGAATTGTCCCAACAATGCCAGGATGGCATAGAGGGGGCAATTCCATGATCATAGACATGTTACATGGCCATATTCAGAGTTACCATGGTGAAGCTACATATAGGTAGTGACCTATATGTAGTGCACGCGTGTAATGGTGTCCCCGCACTCACAAAGTTCAGTGAATTGGCTCTGAACAATGTGGGGGCACCTTGGCTAGTGCCAGGGTGCCCTCACACTAAGTAACTTTGCACCTAACCTTTACCAGGTAAAGGTTAGACATATAGGTGACTTATAAGTTACTTAAGTGCAGTGTAAAATGGCTGTGAAATAACGTGGACGTTATTTCACTCAGGCTGCAGTGGCAGGCCTGTGTAAGAATTGTCAGAGCTCCCTATGGGTGGCAAAAGAAATGCTGCAGCCCATAGGGATCTCCTGGAACCCCAATACCCTGGGTACCTCAGTACCATATACTAGGGGATTATAAGGGTGTTCCAGTAAGCCAATGTAAATTGGTAAAAATGGTCACTAGCCTGTCAGTGACAATTTGGAAAGAAATGAGAGAGCATAACCACTGAGGTTCTGATTAGCAGAGCCTCAGTGAGACAGTTAGTCACTACACAGGTAACACATACAGGCACACTTATGAGCACTGGGGCCCTGGGTTACCAGGGTCCCAGTGACACATACAACTAAAACAACATATATACAGTGAAAAATGGGGGTAACATGCCAGGCAAGATGGTACTTTCCTACACAACCCCCCCCCCCAAACGAAGGACAATAAGACTAGCCATTACCTGATGAGTCTTCATTGTCTAAGTGGAAATATCTGGAGAGTCCATCTGCATTGGAGTGGCTACTCCCAGGTCTATGTTCCACTGTATAGTCCATTCCCTGTAGGGATATGGACCACCTCAACAATTTAGGATTTTCACCTTTCATTTGTTTTAGCCAAAGTAGAGGTTTGTGGTCTGTCTGAACAATGAAGTGAGTGCCAAACAGGTATGGCCTCAACTTCTTCAGAGCCCAGACCACAGCAAAGGCCTCCCTCTCAATGGCAGACCAACGCTTTTCTCTAGGGGTCAACCTTCTACTAATAAAAGCAACAGGTTGATCCTGGCCCTCAGAATTAAGTTGTGATAGGACTGCCCCTACTCCTAATTCAGATGCATCAGTTTGGACATAGAATTTTTTAGAGTAACAAGGGCTTTTCAGGACAGGTGCAGAGCACATGGCCTGCTTCAGCTCCTCAAAAGCTTTCTGACAGTTTGCTGTCCATAATACCTTTTTAGGCATTTTCTTGGATGTGAGGTCATTAAGAGGGGCTGCAATGGAGCCATAGTTCTTAATGAACCTCCTGTAATACCCAGTGAGGCCTAGGAAGGCTCTCACCTGAGTCTGAGTGGTAGGGGGAATCCAATCAATAATAGTTTGGATTTTCCCCTGAAGTGGTGCAATCTGTTCCCCACCAACAAGGTGTCCCAGATAAACCACCTTACCCTGCCCTATCTGGCACTTTGAAGCCTTGATAGTGAGGCCTGCCTTTTGCAGGGCCTCCAAAACTTTCCAAAGGTGGACCAGGTGATCATCCCAGCTGGAGCTAAAGACAGCTATATCATCCAAATATGCTGCACTGAAAGCTTCCAGCCCTTGCAGGACTGTGTTCACCAACCTCTGAAAAGTGGCAGGTGCATTTTTCAAACCAAAAGGCATTACAGTAAACTGGTAATGTCCTCCAATGGTAGAAAATGCAGTCTTAGGTTTAGCATCTTCTGACATTTTGATCTGCCAATACCCTGCAGTCAAATCAAAAGTGCTTAGATACTTGGCAGATGCCAGTGTATCTATTAGCTCATCTGCCCTGGGTATAGGGTGAGCATCTGTTTTGGTTACCAAGTTGAGACCTCTATAGTCTACACAAAACCTCATTTCCTTCTTTCCATCTTTAGAATTGGGTTTTGGTACCAGTACCACAGGAGAAGCCCATGGACTGTCAGAGTGCTCAACCACTCCTAGTTCCAACATCTTCTGAACTTCTTGCTTTATGCAGTCCCTGACATGGTCAGGCTGCCTATAGATCTTACTTTTGACAGGTAAACTGTCTCCAGTATCTATAGTGTGCTCACACCAAGAAGTGGTGCCTGGCACAATGGAGAAGAGTTCTGAAAATTGTCCTAGGAGATTTATGCAATTATCTTTCTGCTCAGCAGTAAGACAATCAGCCAAAACTACACCTTCCACAAGAGCATCTTGTTCTGTGGAAGAGAAGAGATCAGGTAGAGGATCACTGTCTTCTTCCTGTCCCTCATCTGTTGCCATGAGCAGGGTGAGATCAGCCCTGTCATAGTAGGGTTTCAGGCGGTTGACATGGAGCACCCTAAGGGGACTCCTGGCAGTGCCTAAGTCAACCAAGTAGGTGACTTCACCCTTCTTTTCAACAATTGTGTGGGGTCCACTCCATTTATCTTGGAGTGCTCTTGGGGCCACAGGCTCCAAGACCCACACTTTCTGCCCTGGTTGGTACTGAACCAAAACAGCCTTCTGATCATGCCATTGCTTCTGGAGCTCTTGGCTGGCCTGAAGGTTTTTACTGGCCTTTTTCATGTACTCAGCCATCCTTGATCTGAGGCCAAGTACATAATCCACAATATCCTGCTTAGGAGCTTTTAAAGGTTGTTCCCAACCCTCCTTTACAAGTGTGAGTGGACCCCTAACAGGGTGTCCAAAAAGAAGTTCAAAGGGGCTGAAGCCCACTCCTTTCTGGGGTACCTCCCTGTAGGCAAAAAGGAGGCATGGTAGAAGGATATCCCATCTCCTGCGGAGTTTTTCAGGGAGTCCCATAATCATGCCTTTGAGAGTTTTATTAAATCTCTCCACCAGTCCATTTGTTTGTGGATGATATGGTGTTGTGAACTTGTAAGTTACACCACACTCCTTCCACATGGCCTTTAAGTATGCAGACATGAAATTGCTTCCTCTGTCTGATACTACTTCCTTTGGGAAGCCCACCCTGGAAAATATTCCCAGGAGGGCCTTTGCCACTGCAGGAGCTGTAGTGGTCCTTAAAGGAATAGCTTCAGGATATCTTGTGGCATGGTCCACTACCACCAAGATAAATCTATTGCCTGAAGCAGTAGGAGGGTCAAGGGGGCCAACTATGTCAACCCCTACCCTTTCAAAGGGAACCCCAACCACAGGCAGTGGGATAAGGGGTGCCTTTGGAGTGCCACCTGTCTTGCCACTGGCTTGACAGGTTTCACAGGACTTACAAAATTCTTTTGTGTCCTCAGACATCCTAGGCCAATGAAACAGTGGTACCAATCTGTCCCAAGTTTTCATTTGACCCAGGTGCCCAGCTAAGGGAATGTCATGTGCCAGTGTTAGGAGAAACTTTCTGTACTCCTGAGGAATCACTAATCTCCTGGCAGCTCCAGGTTTAGGATCCCTATTCTCAGTGTACAAGAGGTTGTCCTCCCAGTAAACTCTGTGTGAGTCACTGACATCCCCATTAGCCTGTTTGACAGCTTGCTGTCTGAGACCCTCTAATGTGGGACAGGTTTGCTGTGCCACACTCAGCTCCTCTCTGGCAGGCCCCCCTTCACCCAAAAGCTCAGCAGTGTCTGCTTCCAGCTCCTCTGGTGTAGGTTCTGCACAGGGAGGGAATTCTTCTTCCTCAGAAGTAGAATCCACTGTAGAGGGAGGGATAGTAGGAAGTGGTTTGCTTCTACTAGCCCTAGCTTTAGGGAGCACTTGGTCCATTGTTCCAGGATCCAAGCTTCCCTGTCCTTTTTGCTTTTTGGCCTGAGCCCTTGTCAAAGCAAAAATATGCCCTGGGATGCCCAGCATTGCTGCATGGGCCTCCAACTCCACATCTGACCAAGCTGATGTCTCCAAATCGTTCCCTAATAGACAGTCTACAGGTAAATCTGAAGCTACCACAACTTTCTTTGGACCAGATACCCCCCCCCAGTTGAGATTTACAACAGCCATGGGGTGGCTTTGTGTTATGTTGTGAGCATCGGTTACTTGGTACTGGTGTCCAAGTATGTGTTGTTCAGGGTGCACCAGTTTCTCAATCACCATTGTGACACTGGCACCTGTGTCCCTGTAGGCCTGGACCTCAACACCATTTATTAGGGTTAGTTGCTTGTACTTCTCCAAGTTATGGGGGCAAGCAACCAAAGTGGCTAAGTCAATAGCCCCTTCAGAGACTAAAGTAGCCTCTGTGGTCTCCCTAATCAGACCAACCCCAACTAAATTACCAAAAGTGAGCCCAGCTACTCCCTTGGATTGGCTATTAGTAGGTTTGCTCCCACCACCACTGCTATTAGTAGGGACACTAGGTGTAGCAGTAGGGGTTGTAGTGGTAGGAGCTGTGGTGCCTTTCTTTGGACAACTGGGATCTGTTGTCCAATGGCCTTTTATCTTACATAAATAGCACCATGGTTTCTTTTCCTTGTTCTGATTAAAGGAGGATTTGGGCCCACCACCCCCACCAGAGTGTTTTTGTGGGCCTGATGAAGACTCATTTTTAGATTTGTCCCCACCCTTGTCAGAAGACTTACCATCCTTCTTTTTGTTGCCATCTTTGTCACCCCCTGTATGAACTTTTCTGTTCACTCTTGTTCTGACCCATTTGTCTGCCTTCTTTCCCAATTCTTGGGGAGAGGTCAGATCAGAGTCCACCAAGTACTGGTGCAACAAATCAGACACACAATTATTAAGAATATGCTCTCTCAGGATCAAGTTATACAGGCTGTCATAATCAGTAACTTTACTGCCATGTAACCACCCCTCCAAGGCCTTCACTGCCTGGTCAATGAAATCAACCCAGTCTTGTGAAGACTCCTTTTTGGTATCTCTGAACTTTATCCTGTACTGTTCAGTGGTTAAGCCATAACCATCCAGGAGTGCATTCTTAAGAACTTGGAAATTGTTAGCATCATTTTCTTTTACAGTAAGGAGCCTATCCCTACCTTTTCCAGTAAATGATAGCCATAGGATAGCAGCCCACTGCTTTTGAGGGACATCCTGTACAGCACAGGCCCTCTCAAGTGCAGCAAACCACTTGTTAATGTCATCCCCCTCTTTGTAAGGGGGAACTATCTTATGCAGATTCCTGGAATCATGCTCTTTTGCAGGATGACTATGGGGAATACTGCTGCTGCCACCATGGGTATCTAAACCCATTTTCTGTCTTTCCCTCTCTATTTCTAAAGACTGTCTATCCAAATCCAGCTGTTGCTTCTTGAGCTTCAGTCTGGTTTGCTCCACTCTCAATCTATTGAGCTCCCTTTCCAACAATCTGTCATCAGGGTGGGTGGGAGGGACATTTCTAGATACAGAGGTATGATGGGAATGAACAGAAGGAGACCTGTCCCTTACAGAGGGCACCCTAACAGCTTGGCTACCAGTATAATGTGAGAGCACATCATCAGTATGATGTGATTCAACCTCTGTACCAACTATGCTAGACTGTCTAGTAATGGGCAGGCTGAGAAGTTTCTTTCCTGAACCTTTTCCTGGGGGAGTCCCTGGATCAGATTGAGAACCATTAGCTACTTTTTCTACAGATTGGGCACTTATGGCCTTATCCTGTACTCTAAGCATATTAATTAACAGTTCTAAAGAAGGATTCTTCCCTACACTCAAACCTCTCTCTATGCAGAGACTCCTTGCTCCTTTCCAGCTAAGGTGATCATATGCAAGTTTGGACAGTTCAACTTTTTGGCCTGTGCTAGACATTTTTAGAGAGAGTTAAAGTGATAGACAAAGAGAAAAAAGTTTTCAGAACTTTTTGGAAAGACAGAAAAAACTTTTTAAACTTTTAAGAACTTTTTGTAAGTTTAGAAGTACTTTTCAGCACTTAGAAAAGAGTGAAAAGAGGAAATGCAAAACTTTTTGGCTATGTGTATATACACTGACCTTGTTTTGTATATTTTTCTCTTATGAAAAGTACAATGACAAGAGTGGTAAGTAGTCTCAAAGCACTTATCCCACCGCTGCACAACCAATGTAGGAGGCTGGACTGGCTTGTAGTGAGTACCAAGGGGTACTTGCACCTTGCACCAGGCCCAGTTATCCCTTATTAGTGTATAGGGTGTCTAGCAGCTTAGGCTGATAGATAATGGTAGCTTAGCAGAGCAGCTTAGGCTGAACTAGGAGACGTGTGAAGCTACTACAGTACCACTTAGTGTCATATGCACAATATCATAAGAAAACACAATACACAGTTATACTAAAAATAAAGGTACTTTATTTTTATGACAATATGCCAAAGTATCCTAGAGTGTACCCTCAGTGAGAGGATAGGAAATATACACAAGATATATATACACAATAGCAAAAATATGCAGTATAGTCTTAGAAAACAGTGCAAACAATGTATAGTTACAATAGGATGCAATGGGGAAACATAGGGATAGGGGCAACACAAACCATATACTCCAGAAGTGGAATGCGAACCACGAATGGACCCCAAACCTATGTGACCTTGTAGAGGGTCGCTGGGACTATTAGAAAATAGTGAGAGTTAGAAAAATAACCCTCCCCAAGACCCTGAAAAGTAAGTGCAAAGTGCACTAAAGTTCCCCTAAGGACAAAATAGTCGTGTTAGAGGGAAAATGCAAAGAAAACACAAATCAGCAATGCAACAACGATGGATTCCTGACTGAGGGTACCTGTGGAACAAGGGGACCAAGTCCAAAAGTCACAAGCAGCTCGGAGATGGGCAGATGCCCAAGAAATGCCAGCGGTTGGTGCAAAGAAGCTCTTACTAGGCTGAAGAACTGTGAATACTGCAGGAACGACAAGGGCTAGAGGCTTCCCCTTTGGAGGATGGATCCCCCACGCCTTGGAGAGTCGTGCAGAAGTGTTTTCCCGCCAGATGGACGCCAACAAGCCTTGCTACATGCAAATCGTGCGTTTGGCGTTTTTAGACGCTGCTGGGGCCCAGGAGGGACCAGGAGGTCGCAAATTGGACCTGCAGAGAGAGGGGACGTCGAGCAAGACAAGGAGCCCTCACTGAAGCAGGTAGCACCCGGAGAAGTGCCGGAAACAGGCACTACAAGGATGCGTGAAACGGTGCTCGCCGAAGTTGCACAAAGGAGTCCCACGTCGCCGGAGACCAACTTAGAAAGTCGTGCAATGCAGGTTAGAGTGCCGTGGACCCAGGCTTGGCTGTGCACACAGGATTTCCGCCGGAAGTGCACAGGGGCCGGAGAAGCTTGCAAAGTCGCGGTTCCCAGCAATGCAGCCCAGCGAGGTGAGGCAAGGACTTACCTCCACCAAACTTGGGCTGAAGAGTCACTGGACTGTGGGGGTCACTTGGACGGTGTCGCTGGATTCGAGGGACCTCGCTCGTCGTGCTGAGAGGAGACCCAAGGGACCGGAGATGCAGCTTTTTGGTGCCTGCGGTTGCAGGGGGAAGATTCCGTCGACCCACGGGAGATTTCTTCGGAGCTTCTGGTGCAGAGAGGAGGCAGACTACCCCCACAGCATGCACAAGCAGGAAAACAGTCGAGAAGGCGGCTGGATCAGCGTTACAGAGTTGCAGTAGTCGTCTTTGCTACTATGTTGCAGGTTTGCAGGCTTCCAGCGCGGTCAGCGGTCGATTCCTTATCAGAAGGTGAAGAGGGAGATGCAGAGGAACTCTGCTGAGCTCATGCATTCGTTATCTGAAGTTTCCCCAGAGACAGAGACCCTAAATAGCCAGAAAAGAGGGTTTGGCTACCTAGGAGAGAGGAAAGGCTACTAACACCTGAAGGAGCCTATCAGCAGGAGTCTCTGACGTCACCTGGTGGCACTTGCCACTCAGAGCAGTCCAGTGTGCCAGCAGCACCTCTGTTTCCAAGATGGCAGAGGTCTGGAGCACACTGGAGGAGCTCTGGACACCTCCCAGGGGAGGTGCAGGTCAGGGGAGTGGTCACTCCCCTTTCCTTTGTCCAGTTTCGCGCCAGAGCAGGGGCTAAGGGGTCCCTGAACCGGTGTAGACTGGCTTATGCAGAATTGGGCACCTCTGTGCCCAACAAAGCATTTCCAGAGGCTGGGGGAGGCTACTCCTCCCCTGCCTTCACACCATTTTCCAAAGGGAGAGGGTGTCACACCCTCTCTCAGAGGAAGTTCTTTGTTCTGCCATCCTGGGCCAGGCCTGGCTGGACCCCAGGAGGGCAGCTGCCTGTCTGAGGGGTTGGCAGCAGCAGCAGCTGCAGAGAAACCCCAGGAAGGGCAGTCTGGCAGTACCAGGGTCTGTGCTACAGACCACTGGGATCATGGAATTGTCCCAACAATGCCAGGATGGCATAGAGGGGGCAATTCCATGATCATAGACATGTTACATGGCCATATTCGGAGTTACCATGGTGAAGCTACATATAGGTAGTGACCTATATGTAGTGCACGCGTGTAATGGTGTCCCCGCACTCACAAAGTTCAGTGAATTGGCTCTGAACAATGTGGGGGCACCTTGGCTAGTGCCAGGGTGCCCTCACACTAAGTAACTTTGCACCTAACCTTTACCAGGTAAAGGTTAGACATATAGGTGACTTATAAGTTACTTAAGTGCAGTGTAAAATGGCTGTGAAATAACGTGGACGTTATTTCACTCAGGCTGCAGTGGCAGGCCTGTGTAAGAATTGTCAGAGCTCCCTATGGGTGGCAAAAGAAATGCTGCAGCCCATAGGGATCTCCTGGAACCCCAATACCCTGGGTACCTCAGTACCATATACTAGGGGATTATAAGGGTGTTCCAGTAAGCCAATGTAAATTGGTAAAAATGGTCACTAGCCTGTCAGTGACAATTTGGAAAGAAATGAGAGAGCATAACCACTGAGGTTCTGATTAGCAGAGCCTCAGTGAGACAGTTAGTCACTACACAGGTAACACATACAGGCACACTTATGAGCACTGGGGCCCTGGGTTACCAGGGTCCCAGTGACACATACAACTAAAACAACATATATACAGTGAAAAATGGGGGTAACATGCCAGGCAAGATGGTACTTTCCTACAATTTCTGCCCACCTTTAACTTTAAATATCAGAAGAAGAATGTTGTCTCATGGAGCAATAATGATATAACAATTAGGACACAGAAAAACACACACAAATGTAATGCCCATCATACAATGGTCACATACACACACAATGTAAATGACTGACATCCTGTACAGTTCACCTTTGAAGGGCAATAGCTGAGGACCACACATATGACACACATACATGTAGGAAACATGGTTCATCGCAGCAGATGGCACACAACTAAAACACCATCACTCAACTAGGGGAAAACTGGCCTCATACATCAGGCAGTTCACATGCTTATGCTTCAGGAACAGGAATGTATTACCAGACTCTTCGCAGCAGTAATTCCAACTACTTACAATCTTTGCAATGACTATCTGTCACTAGAGTTACACATAAGCAGAACATACACAGCACAAGTGCCACACATATGACAAGCATCCAGCACATCACTACCCATCTACATGTCAGCCCTTTTCTAAAAACATTACACACACATGTGGCTGGTCACACCCCACCTGTCTGAAGAGGTCCCTGGAATGCTGATATGTGTACACTGAGATTCCCTCATCTACACACACACACTCACAAGAGTCATCCAGTGTGCCACACCCTTTCCTATGCCTACCATTGTCATAGTACCATCTCACTGCATGGAACTCAGCTCATATAATACACAGGCTTGGAGTTTTTAAGGCCTGGTATCATCTGTAGATTGATTCTCGTGTGAAAGGTACTGTAGGCTATTTTTCAGCACATCTCATCTGACAGGACTAGTGAAACACTGATGAAGGCCACACCAGTGATCCCCTCCATGCACACCACCCAAATGTACATGCCCCGTCCCTGCTGATGCCTCCTACAGCATAGATGTTGGCATTTGGGCAATTACATCATTAAGCATTGCTACTAATGTTGCCGTGTAACACTTTATCAGGGTTCATGTGTCACCTTCAAAACAACACAGGACATACACAGTGTGACATGTCAACTGTATACTGCTCCCTCTGACCAGTCCTAGTCAGACCACTGATCATGTAATTTGTGAAAGAACTGGCTCCTGATTGACCCAGCAACCTGTCAGCCTGACTGGCACCTGTCCGTGGGTCACCCTAAAGATACCTGGGGTCCACCTATGGACCACACGTGCTGTCCAAAACCTCTTGTACCTCAGAGACTAATTTGTCATTTGCCTCATCAATGTATACTCAAATACATAGTATTGCATCATCTGACTGTTATTTGTATCATATTTGTGACAGTGTCCTTGAATAGCTAAATCATGGCCCTTCCGTTGTCTGGGCCTCATTAATACCTAAACTACAAAGGGTGACAGTGTACCTGGACCATAACGTTTGATGGTGTACGTGGCCTCCAGCCCAACCGGCAACCTCAGATAATGTCCATGAAAAGTCAACACATATGAGGACCCTGACAGTTCACACGCTGAGTTACATTGTTCAAATAATAAAGATGAGTCGTGTGTGCTGAATACCAGCCATTTACTTCTGCACAGAGGCTATGATGTTTCCTGATACATTACCATCCACAGAGGCCAACTTGAGTACAAATGTTGCAATGACACATGCCGGATCCAGACACCTGAGACATTCTCTCACTCAGCACACCAAGGTTGCCCAGTTGAAAGTCTCATTACACGTCTTCAGTGACAGGGTGGGACCATCCATGTGTAGGTTACCATGTCCTCAATGACTTTTGTCACATTTAGCTACAAACGATACTCATTAGATGCACGATTAGCTGCCAGTAAGTCATGAGGAGACGTGGACGTTACAGTGACAACATACACCTTAACAGTTGATACTGGATCAATATTGGACCACACACATGTACATGTACCATCCAATCAACAAAATGGTTGCAAGCAGCCTATCACAGTAGTGTCCCAGTTGTAATCTAGCAGGAAGAATGAATCATGCCACTAAACCAGGTAATGCATAAAGGGCCACATACATCAACAACCTATTTGCTATCATGACATAAGGAACGTTGAGATTTTTATATGAAATCAATGCAAAATGGTATGTCAGAATTCTCCAAAGAATCAATAGGGCAAACGTCAAATGGGCAAATGGGATTACAGATTAGCAAACAGTGAATCATACCCAATTTGCTTCCATGGGCCTGCTGCCAATGGTTTTGCATTACTGAATTTGGGAAACCCTTGGATAAAGTTGCAAGTCTGGAACAGCTAACCCCAGGGTGCTGGGGGCCTAAGTCCCCCTCTGCTGCACCCCAAATATACATTTTTGTATGCACATGTGAAGCACACACATGCATAAGGCGCATGTGTGCCCTACATGTCAAAAGTGAAACACATTTTAGATAAATTAACTCGTAATTAGGACATGGTTACCCCCAAAAAATGTTTAGGCGACAATTGCACTACCTAATTGGCCTTTATGCAATTTTGAATAGCTTGATATGTGTGGACACAATTTTGCTAAGGAATACATCCTGGTATCTCTTTCATATTTTGAAATTAGCAATCAGCAATTACCTACATATGTGTACAATTATGAGTAATATCCATTCTGGCCAATCATTACTATTGCACTGTGAATACCTTCTATACATCCTATAAGGGACATTTGCTATAGCTAACCCCAAAGTTTATCACTTAGCACCGTTTGGTCATGCCAAAATTCATTTCTCATTTGGACAAATGAAATACATATTTGTCATAATGCGTCATATTTCCACGCATACAGCTTGTGCGTCATAATTTTTGACGCACAGGAGTGCAGATAATGCAGAGTCAAAATATAATTCATAAATAGATATCATAATATCCTGCATAACATGGCCGCCGTTTTTTTCCATTATGCGTCATATTTCCACGCATACAGCTTGTGCGTCATAATTTTTGACGCACAGGAGTGCAGATAATGCTGAGTCAAGAATATTTTTCATAAATAGATATCATAATTTGCTGCGGATTAATTTTCACCTCTAGAACTGTAAAATATGCCTCAAACAAATATTATATCCCAATAATGAAAAAAAAATTACTCTCCATTATTTGCACTCCTGTGCGTAAAACAATATGACGCACAAGCTGTATGCGTGAAAATATGACGCATAATGGAAAAAAACGGAGGCCATTTTATGCAGGATGTGATGTAATAGGATATCCTGTTCACAGAATCTGTACAGTGGGTGTACTTTCACTTTCACTTTGCAGTCTCTGATTATTCTAGACTGTGTGGCTGTGTGCAAAGTGTTGTCCTGTGTATTAGTGCTTTTGTGTCCAGTGTGCCATCTCACTTGTTCTTTTGTCATCATTGTCTTGTTGTAGAATACTGTCTGAGTCTGTGTTGTATTAATTTGTCAAGTCCAGTGTTGTATATATTGTCTGTGGGAGTCTGTTGTGGGTACTGTGATATAGGGGATAGTTGGGCTCTTCTTCTTGTTAAGTTTTCTTTGTATTTAACCCACTCTACCTTTCCCCATTTCCCCCTTTTCCTTCTTTCTACTACTTTTTCCCCTTTTTCAGTGCTGAAATGTCTGGTAGGCCACGGCTTTCCAGGATGGGTGAGGAGGAATTGGGGGGGTTTATATGGCTTGTGTGCCATTTCCTCCCACTTATGCTGGAGGCTGGGGGTAGGGTGATACAGGGGTATCACACGGAGGCCCGTAAAGTCCGGTGGGGGAAGGTGCGCCATCACTTGGTGCGTCTATATGATAGCCAAAGGAATGACCATCAATTGAAGCACCGCTGGGCTGATCTGATCTCCAGGGAGCAAGATCTGCTGGACCACCTGGGAATCAGGATTGGTGGCCATGTTGGTGAGTACATATCATGTAAATGTGCACAATTTAACGCTGTGGTGTGAATTGTGATGATTGTTACCCAATCTGCCAGATAAGTAGCTGACTGTGTGTAATGGTAGGAAAACATACAGGGTAATTGATGCACTATGTGAAGGATGACAAATGCTAGCAGTCAGGTAGCTCATGTTTTCAACACATACAGGTTGCTTGTAGCAGAATGTAATGTAGTGCCGCCTTTGTGTCAGACAAGCGAAACATTAATGACGCAATCAGGACTCTACAGGTCACAATAGCCAGTGAAGTATGGATGTAGAAACATCATCCTACATATGTTGACGCTATAGCTAGACTGACATTTGTAAACCCTACAAGATGCTGAAAATGAGTGCTGCCTTCACGTCAATTGAAGTTAGCATAATGGCCCACACATATGTCACATGCATGTCTGGTTGGTGTGTAGGGAAAATGTTCACGGAAGTGCCATGCCTGTTCGTGATAAATGTGCTCCTTCACATTTAATTGTTACATGCCAGATCTGAGCATGAACCATATTTGTAAAGGACTCAGGTGCCCTCAGCTAACATATTAGACAGGTATTGATTGTCACTTGTGCCCAAATCAGAATAGGGATGGCAGTCCAAAGGTATGGACTAGGGTACAAACATCTATGTTTGGTGCCAATCACCATTGTTTGGACACATCAATGTATGAAACTGTAACAACATGAGGTATTGCCAAAGTACCTGGCCCTCTGTACCATGTACCTATCAGTCACATATGTGTCATGACCACATAGGCTGTTTAACAGGTCAGGCAGTCCTCAAGTAACCAGCTTTTGGATGTCTCTCTTGGATACACATGATGAGATGATTGCACACCTATATTGTTGCTGCATACTAATGGAGGTGCATCTTTGCCACCACATGACAGTCCGGGCCACTGCATGTGTGTAGTAGTGGGTGTAACTGTAGCAGGAGACTCATCCAATGTAATATTTTGTGCATTAATAATTCCATGCAGTATGAGCATGTGTGTAAGTGTTTCATTACTCATGTCATATTATCACATTGTGTTTGTATTTGCAATTGTTTGTCAGTGCACGGATTCTGAGTATATTCTTCCTTCCATGCTTTACAGGTGGACCTGCACCGTACACAGTGGGAGAGGTGGCTCATTTTGAGGACCCCGAAACCTACGGTGAGTGTTGCATGTGTGGTATTTTTTGTGTTTGCTGGTGATGCGTGATGGACTACTGTGTGTTGAACACATTGCAAGGTTTGATGCGCTGCCCAATCTTTAGTCTTGTTCCATTAGTGGGATTTTAGTTATCATTTCATTTTGAGTTGACCTATGCTTATCCATTTGTCTGATTTTGGGTCTGTAGGCCATTCCTGTAGGGCCCGCTATGGAAAATGGGGTGAGTCATGTGGAATACACTAGTTAATGTAAGAGTTGCTCTGGGACTCGTCTCGGACTGAGTCTGCATGTCAGACTGACATTCTCCCAGATAGCTTCTGCAAATGGCTTGTCTGAAATCTGCTGCTTCCCTAATAACCAATGTACTGAGTACACTGTAGGTTGGATCTTCCGGGGCCATGTACTTCCACAAGTTGTACTAGAAGTGTGTGGGACTAGAGTGTAACGGACTAGGTGTACATGCTATTCATGATCATGGGTGTTCTTGCTCCTCAGTGTCTGTAGAAAAATATGCCTCACTGGAAGTATGTGATGTTTGCCTAGGTCAGTACATTTTGACATGTGTGGACCTTGGATAGGACAAGGTTTAGCTGACTCCAATTTGTTGATAGCCCTTCACTGGTGGTGTGTGTGTGGAGGCAAAAACATGTTGAGCTTTCTATACACTCCTGGGTGTGCATCTATTTTGGGACTGTTTGTTGTTCTTCCCACCCCCCCCCTCAAAGACAGGCATGTGTTTGGGAATAGGGTACCTAGGACTGAAGCAACCAGTATGTTACACATACTTGTGACCATTTTAAATGTTTTTTTTAACCTAGTGTACACACTCGGTTATGGCACATGAGTTCTATACTAGCGAATCCCATTACAAATTGCAGATCTTGAGGTTTGTGATTGTTATCACATACACTGACATATAGAGTCCAGGCAATAGGCGTAGAAGGTGCAGCATGAATGTTGGCCGCATTTGTAATTGTTATGATGACAAGTTTTGGCTGATGTCACCCATCATGTAGATTATTGTATATGCTATGTGTGAGATGACCTTTGTATGCAGGCTTCCCATGTACTTCCTCTGAGACTTTCAATGATCTATATGGTGATATGAGCTGTTACAACTACAGTAAATGTATTTTCCGATTGACCACTTGTGCTATTCCACACAATGTATTTCCTATGGTAAATAGTTGCCCTTTCTCTTCACAGCTGCAAACATGAGTGCTGCACAGAGGCATGAATTTGAGAGGCGGGCCATGAGGTACCGACACATCCTGCAGGTGCAGTCGGGGTTTCTACGGATGGCCCGAAAATACCAGGCGGATCAGGCCTCCGGAGCATGGTGGGCTTCACCACAGGGTGGCCCAACGTTGCCCACTACAGCCACCACCACCACAACCACCGGTACTCCCCAAGTGGCACCAGCAACGGCGGGGACAGTTGTCCCTGCCTCTGCAGCACAACCAGAACCCAGCATTATCACAGCTGCAGGACAGTCCAGTGGGCTAGGCTCAACACCCACACAGAGCACCTCTGCCGGGACCCAGACAGCAGCAGCACCTCCAATTGACCCTGCGGCATTCCAGGCTTTGGACCGCAAAATGGACAAGTTCATAAGGAAGGTGGACAAGCTGAGCCAGGATGTGGCCTACATCAAGAAGCGGGTCAGCTCCATCAGGCGGACCCTCCGGAGGGCCAACCTCTAGGACTGATATGGTCTATTTACATTAATCCCTCCCCTCCCTCCTCTTTCCTTGTTATCATGATTAGTGGGCTTGGGGGATTAGTGTTAGGTTAGTATAGGTTGTTAGCTTAGTTCGTGTTAGGGAGGAGGGTGGGGGTCCTTATTCTTTCTACTTTTCATTATTCAGTGTGTGGGTGGGTGGGTGGGGGTCAATGTTGGGGTTCCTGTGAGTTTAGAAAAAAAAAATATCCCAAAAAATATATGATTGTTTAGGATAGTATAGTATGTGTGTAGGTTAGTATGTGTTATCCTGCATGTGTCCTGTCTCATAATGGTGGGTGGGGGGTTGATGTTTAGATCGATTCGTTATATGTGTAGAGTAAGTTTAGCTTAGGTTAGTTAGGGACAGTTGTGGGTAAGGAGTAGTCAGGTTAGATTAGTGTAGGTATGACTTTTCCCTTAGTTGCCTCTGGTGTGATTACTTATGAATAAATATATAGTTAACCCTTTGCATTATGTGTTAACTGCTACTTGATCATGGCCTTGCCATCAGTGTAGGTGATTGTTGTTCTATGACATTTGTGTCCTATGCTACAAACCAAAGAAAAAAGAGGTTTAAAATGGCAGCTACCCCTGTGCTAACTTGGTAAGTATCCACCATTTGATCGAACCACCATTTGGAGTTTACATGGATCACAAAGGATTTGTGTCGATGAGTATGTTTTCTACATCACAAAGTGTGCTTCCAGACTTGGTATTGTGGGGAAATTTTTAGGTCGGACTGCAGTGTGATGTTCAGGGACATCTTTGAAGATGAGGTGTTGTTAACACTCTTGTCTTCTTGTCTTCATTACTGACATAGATCATGTGTGCAAAAATATCAGCATGAGTACCTATTTGGAAGTTTACTCAGAAAGGTTGATTGATGCTGAGTTTAGTTGTGTTTGCTTAGATTAGACTGCATAATTCAATGTATTAGTATTGCATGGTGACAACATTTATCAGCCACCATTAGTTGACTTTGATTTCTATTGATGAAGCATTATTCTGTCCAACACAGCATGATTGTGTGTGGTTTCTCCCTTCATCGGTTATTCTCCTCAGAATGGGCAGGCTATGATGCAATCCTGGCCACTGCACAGATGTATCTGACTACATGATGTCAGGACAGTTGTATTGACAAGCTACATGGTTGTCACACAGGCACTTTTGTGTTAACTACTGCACAGTTGATGTGTCAAATTACACAGAGACATATTAGGTGTGCAAGTGCTATTTATTGATAGGTGCTGTAGTGCAATATGTACATTGTCCAGGTTTGCTGAGTCCGTTCTAGTGAAATCTTACATGGTGATCCTACAGAAGGGGTGTGGATAATGCTCCTGAATGCTGGGGTGATGTTACCAACAGTGCAGAGGGACATGATTTGCCAATTAGTAGGAGAGAGACATTCACTGGCAATGCTGACAAGTTATACAGTGGTTAGCAGAACAGTCATTGAGTATAGTTGTTGTGAGACTGGCATTTGACAATACGTAGGACCTTGGTCAAAGTAGGCCATGGTGCAGGGACTAGTGCTTCTGGGTACTCTTCCTTGTGAATGTGATCTGTTCCATGTCTTCATCTTCTGATGTGTGTGTTGCCTGCTTCGTCCTTGTTGTTGTTGGTTGTGAAGGGGCAACACACACCTCAGTGTTAGAAGACGTGGAGTCAGACATCCCAGTCGCTGCTCCCTGTGAAGGTCTTAAGGGCAGTACTGCAGCAAGGAGGGCATGCTGGTTTTTGAGAATAGCAGCTACATCACAATGGTAGGCAGCGACGTCGGCCCTGAGGGAGTCATGATTGCATTCGTGCATGCAGTGGAAAGTTTGGGGTGCGAGGTGTTGTGGCAACTCCCTTACAGCAGTGGTGAATTCCTTGACAGTTTCTTGTAGTCCTTGCAGTATGGATGTTAGGGCTTGCATAGCTGCTGCCTGATCTGCAGATGACATCATGCACGAGCGCACCCCCTCAATGCTGGCTGCCATAGTTTGCATCCCCACCCGCACCTCCTTGGCCAGCTCCCGCTGTACTCCAACTACAGTTCTTTCAAAGCTGGTGCCAGTGTCGTCAGAGTCCTCAGCTGTATAGGAGCTGGCAGGTCTTGCAATTGGGGTGGTGGGTGGTTCTTCTGTGATGGCTGCTTGTTCTGTGCTCCTCCTTGTGACTGAAGGTGGGGTCTGTAGGGTTTCAAGGACCTTTTGGATGGTCTCCTGGGGAATGTTTATGGGCTCGTCATCCATGTCATCAGGGAAATCTGGGACAGGCATATCGTAATTGACATGTAGCATATCCTATGCATGGCAATGTTATGATGTGATATGGATGTTGATATTGTTAATGTGTCCTGCTGATGTTGGGTAATGTGTGTTACATTGGATTGCCCTGATAGTCGTATTAGTGTCCTATTTCGTCCTCTGACTGTGCAGGTGTATTTCAGTGACCAGTTCCATGTGTCCCCTCCTCAATGCTGTTGTCTGAGCAGTATGACTTTTGTGATGTTATATGCACAAAATAGGAAGAAATACATAGGAAACAGCGCTCACAGAAAATCCCCACATTTTTAGACAAAAGACATTGTAGGCACGGTGCTCATGGCAGGAGGAACCTCCCACCTCCTCCAGTGTTTCCTAGGAAACTAATAACAGTAAGAACAAATTGTCATGGCACTCGTGTATTGATACTCAGTGTTTAGGTAAATGCTTCCTGGTCCAAATTACATATCTGGTACCAAAGTATTTTGATAAATTTCGCTGATGCACAGGAACTCCTGAGTAAGTATAACTCAATTTATTCTTTCAGAAGAGCAGATCATTGTAGAAAACAGAAATGTTCATTGAATCAGAATTTCATGAATCATCAAAAGCCAAACGCCAACACGTGTTTCGTCCAGTAAGATAATAATCTTAAAGACTTCCTCAGGGCTGAAATAAATTACACAGTAAATATAGCTATAGTATACGCAATCTATATTATGTTTGTTTAACAGAAAAAATAGTATTAATTAACAAAGACGATCTAAGCCCTTCAGCCCATGACAGTTGTGTGATCCAATAAGAACATAGTTGATTATTTGAAGGTGGGAAAAGTGAATAATTAATAAATATTGTAATAGTAACAACAGAAAAGGAGGTTACCAAAAACATCCAGACGGAAGATGCTACATTTATTGGTCTTCTAGTCGGAGTGTTATGAGAACACAAGTGCGCAAGTCCAACAGAAGCTAATTGGCCCATATAATCTATAATGCGACGAGACCACTGTGAGTTAGAAAAGAAAGTGCAAAAACATCCGGTAGTAATAATCCCAAAGCCACCATTAATGTGAGAAAAAAAGGCCCAGAGATCCTAGCCCCAGACTTTGTCTGAAATACGACGAAAAAATACGCCGTTGTAAATCAGAACAAGATAAAAAATTTTTTTAAAAAAGTGTAAATCCATCAAGTAATACCACTCCAAATCACAATAATGGAGTAAGAAGACACCAATAGTTAGTAATCCTGAATTAATGTAGTATAATACATCCATAAGCCTACCTTACTCGAATGTCAACATAACTGGAAAGATCAATCCTTGTATTGTAGTGAGTATCTAAAATAGTGATAATAAAAGACACCCCTAAAGTAATCGATACCTTCAAGAGGATAAGGTAAATCCACCCAAGTAAGTGGTCCAATAACATAGAAAATTCTGAGACTAACCTCGTTATATCCATATTAAATGTCAAAAGGTATGAAGAGGTGATGTGCAGGTATTTCTAAATGGAATACAAACATAGATGTTGTCAGGGATAAGGTAAAAAACAACATCATGTATCAGAAGTGAACATTAAACCCCTCAATTGGAAATCTCTATCTTTAAGTTGTCAAATGGAGTCATAATGTAAGTTAAGTATCTCACCAACCACATAGAAAATTCGTTAGATGCAGGCCGTGTTCAAATCATTGCACGGAGCTGCCGAGTATCAACCGGTATATTTGTAATGCCGAAAACAGCTAACGGCCGCCATATTTAACACGTCGTCCCGACGCATTGAAGGAGAAATAGAAAATGGACTGAGTCCGCTCTCGCGGGCGCCATCTTAGATTGGTTGGATTGTACTCGTAACAAACCCAGCTATCAAAACGGGTGAGATTAGGCTCCCGGAAGCATAAAAGGAAGGTAGCTTTCTACACTGAAACAAATCAACGCTATGGTGGGGCAAGCATATCTGAGCCCAGCATCAAAAAAGTATTAGAGTAGAGAAATATTTAAAATTGTGAAAGGTGTAGATATATGAGTCAAACGGTGAAAAGGTGGTTACACCGAAATTTGGACACCGACAAATAATTATAAGAGAAAATAACGTATAGAGTAACTGTAACAAGTTGAGGCCATTAGCTAAAGTAGGACATGGTACAAATATGTGCAGCACAACAGTCCGAATGGTATGTAGACAAAGTAGATAACACACGAAAAAAAAAAAAAAAAAAAGATATTTGTTGGCAATGGGTCCAAAAGTTCAAATAGATTATGAGGATTGAGATAGGAGCAGACATACATGGCATAAAAAAGAGAAGACAGAGTCTCATGTATACATAGATAATTCTTGAGTACCTATTCATTGCATGTATTAGAATTAATATTGGTATCATAGCCTAGAGATGTATATGAACTATGAACATGACGTGAAAATCAACATTTCCTTGATATCGACATAGACAAGTATATCCACATTGGTTGACAGTCTTGTACAGATGGTAATACACAGACACTCAGTTCCTCCATAGGTGTTCTATTTGTCACCCAGAAAGTATTCCATCTCGAAATTAGTATTGAGGCCCTCCTCCACAGCTCTGAGTTTCAAAATCCAATAGCATTCTTTTTTCCTGAGGGTTAACTCTCTGTTGCCCCCTCTGGGGTCTCTACCTACTTGGTCAAATCCAAAAAATTCGAAATTAGAGGTGCGCTCTTGTTTCGGACATTGTCTCATGTGGCTCACTATGGGGTATCTAATATCCCCCTGTCTTAGTGCTCTAAAATGTTCACTGGCTCTCACCTTTAATGGCCTAATAGTACTGCCCACATAGTATAGGCCGCATTTACAAGTGATCAAATAGATAACATAATTACTCTCACATGTAATGTTTTGGTTAATGTTGAAATGTGCTCCAGTGGAACTCTTAAAAGTGGAGATTTCCGACTTGGCCTATCTACACATACCACAGTGTCCACATTTGAAAAAACCCTTGCTACGGCTAGTAAGCCAGTTCTCCTGGGTCAGTTTAGTGCGATAACTGGGGCATAGCATGTTTTTGAGGGTTAAGCCCCTTCTAAAGGTAAGTATTGGGGTGTCTGGGATCAATTTCTTGAAAGTAAAGTCTGACGTTAATACATGCCAGTGTCTCTTCATGCATTTCTGCAACAAAATAGCTGTTTTGGTGTAATTAGTTATACAGCGAATACCAGTGTCTTTTGGCCTAAATCTCTGACTGAGTGTGTCTGATCTTTTCACGTGAATGATCCTTTTGCGTGCTTTGTTAATAACATGAGAGGGATACCCCTGTGAACTGAATCTACTACTCATGTCCTCAATACATTTCACAAAATCATCTTGTAGACTGCAGTTTCTCCTAGCTCGTACCATTTCCCCATATGGTATAGAATCAATTTGATGTTTAGGATGAGCACTCTGTGCATGCAGTATAGAATTGCACGAAGTACTTTTCCTATATAGGCGACTCTCTACTTTATTATCCTGAATGAAAAGCTCCACATCAAGAAAGGCAATGTTAGTGGTACTGTACTCAGAGGTGAACTTGATGTTGAAGTTATTATCATTCAAGTAAGCAATGAATTCATCCAATTTTTGTAAGTCACCCGTCCAAATCATTAGGCAGTCATCTATATAACGGCCCCAGAAGAGTATGTCTGAAACCCACCTGCCACCATCGTTGCTCCAAATCTTGTTTTGCTCAAAGTAACCCATAAAGAGGTTGGCATAAGATGGTGAGAACTTAGACCCCATTGCCACGCCCTGTGTTTGTATTCCATTTAGACATACCTGCACATCACCTCTTCATACCTTTTGACATTTAATATGGATATAACGAGGTTAGTCTCAGAATTTTCTATGTTATTGGACCACTTACTTGGGTGGATTTACTTTATCCTCTTGAAGGTATCGATTACTTTAGGGGTGTCTTTTATTATCACTATTTTAGATACTCACTACAATACAAGGATTGATCTTTCCAGTTATGTTGACATTCGAGTAAGGTAGGCTTATGGATGTATTATACTACATTAATTCAGGATTACTAACTATTGGTGTCTTCTTACTCCATTATTGTGATTTGGAGTGGTATTACTTGATGGATTTACACTTTTTTTTTTTTTTTTTTTAATCTTGTTCTGATTTACAACGGCGTATTTTTTCGTCGTATTTCAGACAAAGTCTGGGGCTAGGATCTCTGGGCCTTTTTTTCTCACATTAATGGTGGCTTTGGGATTATTACTACCGGATGTTTTTGCACTTTCTTTTCTAACTCACAGTGGTCTCGTCGCATTATAGATTATATGGGCCAATTAGCTTCTGTTGGACTTGCGCACTTGTGTTCTCATAACACTCCGACTAGAAGACCAATAAATGTAGCATCTTCCGTCTGGATGTTTTTGGTAACCTCCTTTTCTGTTGTTACTATTACAATATTTATTAATTATTCACTTTTCCCACCTTCAAATAATCAACTATGTACTTATTGGATCACACAACTGTCATGAGCTGAAAGGTTTAGATCGTCTTTGTTAATTAATACTATTTTTTCTGTTAAACAAACATAATATAGATTGCGTATACTATAGCTATAGTTACTGTTTTATTTATTTCAGCCCTGAGGAAGTCTTTAAGATTATTATCTTACTGGACGAAACACGTGTTGGCGTTTGGCTTTTGATGATTCATGAAATTCTGATTCAATGAAGATTTCTGTTTTCTACAATGATCTGCTCTTCTGAAAGAATAAATTGAGTTATACTTACTCAGGAGTTCCTGTGCATCAGCGAAATTTATCAAAATACTTTGGTACCAGATATGTAATTTGGACCAGGAAGCATTTACCTAAACACTGAGTATCAATACACGAGTGCCATGACAATTTGTTCTGACTTTTGTGATGTTGCCTTGTTTGCCAGGCACAGGATGGACCCTGAGATATGCAGCATGGGTGTGTCCTTAGTGCTGTGTCGCTCCTATTGCTGTTTACATTGGCTGATGTGTGTGACAACTATGGGCATTGACATTTGAGTGTACTGCGGCCTTTGTCTTGTTTCAGGGGATTGTTGCAGATGTCATCCTCACCCCCTAATTTAGGTATGTATGTTCCATGGGGAGGTTACTGCCATTGGCTACTATAGCTGCACAGAGATCAGAGGTGGTAGTGTCAACTGTTGTTGCAGTTACATTGCAGTTGTTGTTTTGGCTAGAGGATTTCTGATAGGGCCCTAGTTAATGTAGGAGATATTTTGGCTGACGAGTGCCAGGATGTAAGTTTGACGTAGTGGCCTTCCCTCCTGTCGAGGCTTTCCCTTTGCTCCATTGTTGGCATGACAGGATGCCCCCATGGGACTGTTGTTGGTGTAGTGTAATGTTGTGCCCCAGCTTCTGTTTGTGCAGGCCATGCCCCCCTGCAGTACCCCTTTACCCATGCCACTCCATGTATATGATGACTTACATGCAATGTGTAGTACGTATTTCCCACCCCTGCTCACAGTTGACATTATTGCATTTTAAATCCCCATGCGACTTACCCTGCATGTGCGTTGTCTCTTGGTAGTCTGCGCTGTCCTGTCCTTGAATCCCTGTGACGATCTCCTCGGGGATGACGGCTGCAACCATCTCCTCCATGTGGTCCAGGTCCTCCTGGTGTGCTGGACTCCCACCTCCAGTCTGCAGTGCTGCCTTCCTGTTCCTGGCCATTTTTTCCTTTGTCCTACGTTTGTAGTCATGCCAGCGTTTCTTACACTCGGTGACTGTCCTGCGTACTTCAGCCACACTGTTGATCTTATCAACAATTTGTTGCCATATGGCCTCTCTCCTACTGATTGGCAACTTAGAGGTGATAAACAGTTGGTGCTGGTGTTCCGTCACCTCTTTAACCAGGATTTCCTGCTCCTCTGCACTGAAGCAACACTTTCTTTTTTTTCTATGTATGTCCTGGTTCTTGTATGGATCGTCCTGGCTGGTTCCTGGTCTGTTGTCATCTTCCTGGGGTCTGTAGTGGCATCTGGGATCCATTTTGGCTCTCCTCTGCTGAAATGGCAGTGTTCGTGGGTATTTTTGACGCTATTGCGTAAAAATAAACGGCGCATATCTGGGTTGCGGTGTCGTAAATCGACCCACAGTCATTTACGCCGCGTTAACATCGTTTTCCTTTACGTCTTGACGCCGCGATGTGCGTAAAAAAAAATGACTCCCACCTGTTGATTGCGCCGCCGTGCGTCAAAGTATAAATTTGACACCCGCACGGCGCTACGAAATGGCGTTAGCCGGCGGTAAAATTTTTGACGCAAATCTGCAGCTGCGCAGTTTTGCGGCAAATAGTATAAATATGGCCCTTAGTGTTTCCGTAGGAGGCGCACATAGGGGGTCATTCCGACCCTGGCGGTCCATGACAGCCAGGTCCGGGGACCGCGGAAGCACCGCCAACAGGCTGGCGGTGCTTCCTGGGCCATTCTGACCGCGGCGGTAAAGCCGCGGTCAGAAAAGGGCAACCGGCGGTTTCCCGCCGGTTTACCCCTGGCCCAAGGAATCCGCCATGGCGGCGCTGCTTGCAGCTCCGCCATGGGGATTCCGACCCCCTTCACGCCATCCTGGCGGTAAATACCGCCAGGAACAGGATGGAGGGAACGGGTGTCGTGGGGCCCCTGGGGGCCCCTGCACTGCCCATGCCACTGGCATGGGCAGTGCAGGGGCCCCCTCACAGGGCCCCATAATGATTTTCAGTGTCTGCAAAGCAAAACACTGAAAATCACGACGGGTGCCACTGCACCCGTCGCACCCCTTCAACTCCGCCGGCTCCATTCGGAGCCGGCTTCATTGTTGAAGGGGCTTTCCCGCTGGGCCGGCGGGCGGCCTTCTGGCGGTCGCCCGCCGGCCCAGCGGGAAAGTCAGAATGACCGCCGGTCTTTTGGCGGTTCCCGCCAGGCGGGCGGCTTCCGCCACCCGCCGGGGTCGGAATGACCCCCATAATGTTGAATAGTATTTAGTAAAACTAGCATTTATCTATTTTTGGTTATAAACGCTATTACCTGGGGTTTCTTTAATTTCAACTATGACTGTTTGTTGTTTAAGTGGTTTAGCGAGCCAGTCTAGCAGGGCACCTACTTTATCACCTTCTGAGTATTGTTTGATTAAGCACTGCTTATAGTCGAAGCATGTTAATCTAGTTTTTGCCTCAGTTATTTTGGTTTCGTTTAACAGGGGGGCCAAGTCAGGATGTGTAGGGCGCCTACGCTCGATGTCCCTAAGGGAGTCTTCAAGTTTCTGGAGCTCGGTTTCCATTGATATTCTGATTAATACAAGTGCCCCTGATTACTATTTTGAATGTCTCCCACTCAATGGATCTGGAGGACGCCGTCCCTGTGTTTTGTTTAAAAAATTAGACAATGGCTGTGTGTAAAAGGTGCTTGAATGCTTCATCTTCGAGCGTTTCCGCCCTGAGACGCCACGTTGGAATCGTTGGCCTCTCTCTACTCCAGGTCAGTGAGATCACTCAGGGGTTATGGTCTGTAAGGTGCGGCTAAGGTATTCGGCTGCTATCACATCGTTTTGAATTTCAAGGGATACTAAAAAAGTGTCAAGCCTAACGTGCAAATCATGTACTGTTGAGTAATATGAGTAGTCCCTGTTGTGTGGGTTGAGTTGCCTCCAGCAGTCTCCTAGTTGCCAGTGTTGTTGCCAATCTGTAAACGATTTGGCGGTTTTTAGGGTTTGGGATTACAATAGAGGTGGATGTGATCTGTCCAGGTTAATGTTTGCTATACAATTAAGGTCACCCCCAATTATTTTTGGACCTGCGAGGAGTGGGCCTATTTCAAGGGATAGCTTGTCAAAACATTTCCCTTGGTATTGGTTCGCGCCTATATGCCGCCTATGGCTACTTCCCTTCCCTCTAATCTCCCGGTAACCACTGCATATCTTCCCTCTTTGTCTATGATCTTGTGTAATACCTGGAAGGGCACCCCAGGGCGGATCCACAGCAGTACTCCCCTTGCAAATGCTGAGTAATTAGTGGCAAATATTTGGCCTATCCATCTTTTTTGAAGAGCGTTAACTTCTTGCTCCACTAAATGGGTTTCCTGCAGTAGAGCTATGTGTATCCCCCTGCGTTTGAGATGGCTATATACTTTGTACCTCTTGGACATATTATTTAAGCTTCTGATGTTCCAGGTTATTATTTTATACTTTGTAGACATGATCTTGTTTTTTTTGTTTGTGGCAGCCAGGGTAAATGTGCGTGTTGCGGTGTTTGGGTTTATGTGTAGATGACGAGGTTCTGGTTCAAGAATTATCTGCTTCATTAATGATAAGTGCAAGAGTAACCCCCTTTACTGATTTAACTAACTCAACTTCCAACTCCCTCTCCCCAGGTGACCTGAACTTTTCCCGTACAAACCATTATAACTTTTCTTTTCTAAGTGTCCTATAGGTGGGTGGCGCGCCAGAGACCGAGAGCCTACGCTCCAGGCCATTCCCGGGACCCAGCAAGATCATATCAGCAGCCCATGGAGTTTTTAATCATGATGTGCCACATTCAGCAGTTTCGGTGATTTCTTCACCTGCTAAGCATTACAAGCTGGGTATGTTCGTATCAATACTCACAGATTTCCAGCTCTCTCAGTAAAGGGTCAAATAATTTATTTCGATGATCTCGGGGTCACTTTTGGCAAACTGGTGAGGGTGTCCCGTAATGAAATTGAAGAGCCCCTGTAGCTCGAGTTGTGATCCGAGATGTGACCAGAGGTCTGGGATAGGGGGCTGATTCCTCCGCTCATTGATGCTGCAGCGTCCACTGCTTTGCGCATTTCTTGGAGAGTTTGGTGTCTTGGGGGGGGCGACCTCCGTGATTCGTTTGGTGGATCTGTTGCAATTCCTGCAAGGTGTGCGGGGGGCTCTGGGTCAGGGGTTTGGGGTGGCTATATTCAGGGATTCCAGTCAATCCTCCACCAGTTGCAGTGCTGAAAAAAATTAGTTTTGCCTTTCATACTCCACCCTGAGTTTGGCGGGGAAAAGCATAGCGTATTTTATACCATTTTCACGTAGGATGCGTTTGGGGTCATTGAAAGAGGCCCTTTGCACTTGTGTTCCTTTAGTGAAATCCGGGAAGATCATGACTCGCTGGTTATTTAATGTATTTCACCTTTTAAGCGGGTCTGGGATAGGATATAATCTCTGTCTTTGGAATGTAATAATTTCTCCACAATTGGTCGTGGTCTCGTTCAGGGAGAGGAGGCCTGCTGGGTACTCTGTGGCTCTTTCTATCACAAAAAGTGAACATAGGCCCTCGGGGCCACTGTTTCTTTGAGCCAATTTGCCAGGAAGGATTCCATATTTGCTGCTGAAGATTCCACCCCCTCCGGCACCCTGACCAGTCTAAGGTTGCACCTTTCGGCGTCTTCCGCCCTGGTTTCCAAGGCTTTGACCTGGGATGTAAGTTCAATAAGTTCCGTGGACGAGGATTTCTGTGTTGATGTCACTAATGCAAGAGCCTTTTCGTTCGTTCCCACTCTCTCCGTAAGCCTACGGTGGTCATCCCGCAATAATGATAGGTCTACTGTTAGGTTATCTATTTTTTGTTTGAGTGCTTCGCGGGATTCCCTGATGGCTTGAAGGACCGTGTCCAGTGTCGTCTCCTGTTGTGTTGAACAGTCTTGAGAGTTTGAATTTGGGGACTGTCTGGGCGGCCTGGTAGCTGTGGTGTCTTCTAGGTTCTGCTCCTCGCTCTTTTTGGGCTTACCCATTGTTTAGTCCTGATGTGTATCTATGGAGGGAGGCTGTTGAGTTCTGGAGCTCTTTGCTCTGAGGTTTCCGCACGGCAAACCTCCTCGCTGCCCTTAAAGCACACTGCAAAGCACCAGGGCGGGGGAGGTTTTATTGCTGCGAGGGGGGACCGGGTCTCTCCCCTCCTTCTGTTTTATTTGGGCTTTACTCGGGTGCCTGGTGCCCTCGGGCGGGTGGGAGAAAGGACCAAGATCCTGCATGCACTCGCGCCCTTAGCGGAACGAGCGAGCGCCCGTCAATGGGCAGTTGGCTAACGTGCTCCCCCCTCTTCACTGATGGAAGTCGGTGTTCCCCAGGATAGTTCTCCCCTGATGGGTATGCTTGGGTGGGGAGAGCGTCCCCCACCTCAGGGCCCGTCGGGGGATCTCTTGCGCTGTTCGCAGCTCCTCATTACAACGGAGCTACGAGTCGTAGAATCAACCGTGTATCGCTGGTCCTGATCGGGCGGGCCGTCCCGTCTGCGCCCGCCCGCACCACCGCACTGCTCCTCCTCACCCGCACCTCCATGCACCCGCTCCCCTCGGGGGAAGCAAGGGGCTCATTGTCACTGTAGGGTCGTTCTGAGGGTCAGTGGTGCTACGTCTGCGGCTTCTGGACTTCCGCCCTCTTTGCTCTGATGTGACCTCTCAGTAGAGCTGGCACTCGGGCGCGGCCGCCATCTTAGCTCTCGGTGGTCGCAGAGAGAACACACTGGTTTCTCATCTGTCGCTGATCGGATTTTACCGGCGTCGTCTCCACTTTGGCCATGCGGTTTCCCTATGCCGGAGCTGTATCTCGCTGTCCGTTTCGGGCTTTTTTGACTGCTAATATTTAGGCTGGGTCCCGTTCCCAGCCCAGGAGCGTCGCGCTAGGCGTGCAGCTTCCTCAGCTGCAGGCCACGCCCACCTTTACATGCCGATGATGCTATTCTTATTGCCCCTAGTGCCAGAAGCTTGCAACAGCTTTTAAATCACTTTTTTGATTATATGTCCAGTCTGCAATTACTTAGAAATTTCAATCACATGTGATGGTTGTAGGGCCAAAAAATATGAAAAGTACTTCTTTTTCAGTTTAAGGTCAGACACTAAGCAAAGTGAAAAACTTCACCAATTTAGGAATCCTCCTAGATTCCAGACTCAGCTGGCAGCCCCTGATCAAAAAGGGCATCCAAAACCCTAAAAGGGAATGTGCTGGAGTTTTTGATTTTTTATCTCAGCTGGGTCACAACCCTCTGAAAATTATGTTGGAGATTTACAAAGCTAAATGTTTACGAATTTCAACTTTTGCTTGCGAGATTTAGGGGTATGTGACGGTATACTCTGTTGGAACAGAGGAGAATACATTTTTAGGAGTTTATTGGGAGTTGGCCAAGGCATTCCCTCTAAAATAATTCATGAAGAGTTGGGGATGAGATATATTATGGACCTCATACACCTGAGACCTTTGTTATTTTGGTGCGCTATTTGGTTAAAAGAAGAACTGAGTCTTAATAGGACAATTATTCAATATTGTGTTCGCTTGGAGAATATGGGGGTCATTACGAACCGCAGCGGTTCAGACCGCCATGCCGGCGGTGGGGGCAAAGACCGCCATCAGCACAGCGGTCTGAACCACCATTTAAATGGATACAGTGAGTGCCGCCTATGGCAGCCCTCCTCCACTGCCAGGCTGCTGCCGACAGGCAGCCTGACGGTGGAGGGAATCATTTTCCGACAGGGCAGCACTGCAAGCAGTGCTGCCCCTCGGATGATGATCCCTTTTTTCACCAGCCAGGGAAAGGCTGGCGGAAGGGGTGCTCTGGGGCCCCCATGCAGTGCCCCATCACGCAGGTCACTGCCTAATCTGTGCGACGGGTGCTGCTGCACCCGCCACACACCAACATTTGGATCCGCTGTCAATGTTATGGCCCTTTTCCCCGCTGGGCCAGTGGGTGGAAACACTCTTTCCGCCCGCCGACACAGCGAGGAAAACATTATATGGCCGGCAGGGGGGGGGGGGTTAGTCGCACTGGCGGTCTTCTATTGACCACCAGCAGGGATCTTGGCGGCTTTTACAGCTGAGATCATAATGAGGGCCTATGTCTCCAATGCCACGGTTGGTATACATAAAGGAGAATTTCAGAGCTCTTGGGAGACCAGACTTATTTTTGAATCCTCAGTGTATTATCAAACAGGATGTTTTTGCTTAGTTTGGCAGCTGGGAGGGAAACCTCAGTTCTGTTAAAGTCATCATCCTGTAGATTTGTTATGGTCAAAACTGTTCCAGTGATAGAGCCCTTTTTGCTCGTTGTAATGGCAACTTACCAGCGCTGTTTACTTATTTATTTTAGGTTAGGTATGTTCAAATGGGTGGTCTCCCCTGAAAATAATTGGTATAAGTCTTCTGACTTCTCTTCAACACAAGTTTTTAAACACCCTTCATTAACTCAGGATTTTTATCAGACTAGACCTGCATTTTCATACCTTCAATTTTTAGCAACAGAGAAAATTTGTTTTTATGTATCTAAGTTTCTTACGGGGGTTCTTTATGCTGCTGATTAGAAATTATATATTTTTATCTTATAATGGTACCATGCACTTTAACGATGTTATGCTGAATTGTATTTATGTTTCATGTTTTTTGTAGTCTTGCAATATTTTGTTTTTCTTTCTTGTGTGAGTTTTATGGCATAAATTACCAAAATAAAGCTAACTTGATTGATTGATACCAAAATGAGAAACATCAAGCTGTCCCAGGACCAAGTCAGAGTTTTAGGCCAACAGCAATGGAGTGCAGCTTAAATAGGTTAAGCAGTAGGTTCCGGTCAAGATTTTACATTCACACTTAGGGGCATATTTATACTTTGTCTGCGCCGAATGAGCGTCAAAACTTTTGACGCACATTCAGTGCAAACCTTGCCCCATATTTAAACTTTGACGCCCGAGCCCGCGGACGTCCAAATCCTGCTGTGTGCGTCATTTATTGGATGCGGCAACCCGCCTTGTGTTAATCATATGCAAGGTAGGCGTTCCCGTCCAAAAAATTACTTAAACGCCCGTGCGTCGTACTTATGCTTCCGGGCAAAAATGCTGCACGGCCGGGAGGCGGAGCCGAAAAATTACACACAGCCCGATTTGCGTAAAACATTAACGCCGGGCTAGGGCAGGCGTTAAAATGGGGCAAACACACCTGTATTTAATCAGAATACACAGAAGCAACAGCAGAGCAGCAAAAGGGAGACATGGAGGTGCTTCTCATCCAGCGTGCACGCAGGCACAGAGCCCAGCAGCAACAACAGCAGCTACCACAACACTAGCAGGGACCCCAAAGGCAGCGCAGAAGGCAGGAGAGGATATTCCGCACCAGAACAACCCTCCATGGCCTCAGGGAACATGACATTATCCAGAGGTACAGGTTCAACTGGCAGGCCATTCAGCAGCTGCTGCGAAACATAGAGCCACAGTTGGCACCCACCTTGCTGACACCCCGCACCATCCCAACAGAAACCGAGCTGCTAGCTGTACTTCATATGATGGCAAGTGGCTCTTTTCAAATAACTGGTGCCCTGGTTGCCGGAATATCACAGCAAACATTTTCTGCCTTTTTGCCCAAAGTACTGGATGCCATCATTGGACTCACACCCTGCCACATCTGCTTCCCAAACACACTGCAGAAGCAGCAGGAGACAAAATAGGGGTTTTATCTCATTAGTGGCTTCCCACACGTCGTTGGTGCCATCGACTGCACACATATACGCCTTGTGCCACCTGCTGCAACTGAAGACCTCTACCGCAGCAGGAAGCACACACATTCCATCAATGTGCAGCCCATTGTTGATCACCAAGGATTGATCACCAACATCGTGGCAAAATATCCTGGCAGTGTCCATGACTCATTCATCTTACATCACTCTACCTTCAATCCGCACTTCTAGGATGGACGGTATGGAAATGGACTACTTGTTGGTAAGTACAGAAACCTACTTATATACACACTGCACAGCAACCCTCTAGGACACACAAAACATACACCACAACAACAACATGTCAAAAGGAAAACACTGAGGTCGTCACATCGCTCGCCATGTTTTATAGGTCTGCATTGAACCTGTCACTAATCTGAAATTAGGGTACAGTCTAATGTTAAGACGTCAATGATCACAACGTTTGGAGTGGTTTGCCTAATTGTCACCTTGCAAAATGTAAGCGTCTCACTGATGTTTAAATTAATCCATTGCATAAGTCTAAAGGTATGGGATGTCCAGGGTACATTAATGTGAACGTGTTAACAACACTGTCAAAATTAATCTGTGTATGGACCTGTCATCTCACCCCCAGTGAAGACACAGGGACACCTGTATCACAAGTGACAAAGCTAGGGAGTGCACACTGTACTGCAAATCCCAAACCATACTGCTGACAACCTGTCAGCAGCCAAACACTCGTTCAGCCAAGGAAACAACACAATGCAGATGTTACATCCTACAAGTCTAAGAAGGAACACTATAATACAAAAGAGTCACAGACAACACAAGACAACTACTGGCATGCAAGGTGATTTCAATGGGGCAAACTACATCAACATGATCACATTCATTTTCTTTTCAGCTGATCAGGGGTATGGGATCCAGCCATGGATAATGACACCATTTGGCAACCCAAGCACTGCAGCAGAGCGTGCCTACAATGACGCACATAGGAGGACACGCAGCATAATCGAGAGGACCTTCGGCATCCTCAAGTCGAGATTCAGATGCCTCGACATCACTGGTGGTAGCCTCCTATATTCCCCTGAAATGGTCTGTAAGATCATTCTAACATGTGCCATCCTGCACAACATTTGCATAAGAAGGAACATTCCCCTCTTGAAACCAGTGCCACACATGCCTGAAGAGGAGGAACAGGAGGATGGTGGCCTGCAACATGAGGGGGAACAACAAAACACAGCTGCTGGAGTGCGTAGGCGCCAACATATCGTGAACAATTTCTTTTAAAACTAATCACCATCACCACTGTATTAACAAATGTAAATAAACACTGATAATAATCACCATATCATGGTCTGGCTAATCATTTTTGCTCACCTTTATCTCTAACTATCAGAATAAGAGTGTAGCCTCATGGAGCATTGCTGATATACCGATCAGGACACAGAAAATCCAAGAACAATTGTGATGCATATCATACAACAGTCACATACACACACACACTGTAAATGACATAGATCCTGTACATTTCACCTTTGAAGGGCAATAGCAGAAGACCACACCTATTTCACACATACATGTTGGCAACATGGTTCATCGCAGCATATGGCACACAAGTAGGACACCATCACTCAATAAGGGGAAAAAAAAACTCATACATGAGGCAGTGGATGTGCTATTGCATTGGTGACAGGAATGTACGACCAGACCCTTGACAGCAGTAAGTCCAACTGCACCGATCTTTGCAAGGACTATCTGTGACTAGAGTTCCATAGAAGCAGAACATAGACAGCGCAAGTGCCACACCTATGACAAGCATTGCGCACATGACATTCCATGTACATGTCAGCCCAATTCCTAACTCCTGACACACCCATGCTCCTGGTCACAACCCACCTGTCTGAAGAGGTCCCTGAAATGGTAATATGTGTACCCCGATCTTCCCTCCTCTACACACACAGACAAACAATACTAATCCTGTGTGCTAAACCCTTTCCTATGTTATGCCATTGTCATAGTACATCTGACTGCAGGGACGTCAGGTCAATTAATACACTGGCTTGTAGTTTCTAAGCCCTGTTATCACCTGTAGATTTCTTCCTGTGTGAAAGGTACTGTTGGCCATTTGAATTCAAATCTCACATACAGGACTTGTGAGAAACTGATGCAGCACACACCTGTGATCACCTCCATGCACACCACCCATTTGAACATGCACTGCCCCTGCAGAGGCCTGGAACAGCATAGAAGTTTCCATTTTGTCAAATACACCGTTATGCATTGCTTCTAATTAACCCGTGTAACACAGCCCTTGGGTTTATGTGTCACCTTCAAAAACACAGGACATACACAGTTTTCCATGTCAACTGTCTTGTTCTTCCTCCGACCAGTCTTAGTCAGACCACTGATTATGTACCTTGTGAAATTGCTGGATCCAGATTGACCCTGCATCCTGTCAGCCTGACTGGCACCTGTCTGTGTGTTACCCTAAAGGTTCCTTGTGGCTACATATGTACCACACTAGCGTTAGCAAACCTCTCATTCCTCAGAGGGTATTTTGTCATGTGCTTCATCAATGCATACCCAAATACATTGTATAGCATATCTGCTTTTTAAATGTACCATATTAGTAAAATTGTCTTTGAATACCAAAATCATGGCCTATCCCTTGTCTGGGTCTCATGTATGCATGAACGACAAAGTGTGACATGTACCAGGGCGCATGCAGGGATTGGGTATGGTACATCCAGCAGAACCAGCTACCTCTGATAATGTGCATGAAAAGTCCACACATATTAGGACCCTGACAGTTCACACACTGAATCACATTGCTTACAACATATTGATGGGCTGTGCGTGCTGAATAGCTACAAGATTAATCAACACAGAGGCTATGATGTTTCCAGAGGCAGTGGGAACATCACAGGCCAACCTGTGTACATATGTTGTAATGACACATGCCGGAACAAGACTCCGGAGACATTATCTCACTCAGCACACCAAGGTTGCCCTGTTGACAGTCTCATTACACGTCTTCAGTGACAGTGTGGGACCATCCCCATGTAGGTTCTCATGTCCTCATCCACTTTACTCACATTGATCTCCGAAGGTTACTCAGTAGACACAGGAATAGCTGCCACTGACTCATGATGAGACCTGGACGTAACTGTGACAACATACACCCCTAAAAATATACAGGATCAACATTGGACCACACACATGAACAAGGCACCTCTGTGCAATTGATCACCGGAAATATGTGGACACGTGCTGCCTGCCACTGGAGAGTTGTGGCTCAGTCATATGACCACAACTGTGGCGTCATATTACATTTGTGGTTCACCTTTGGCTGTCTGTGCTAATAACATGGTACCCACTTCGTCTATGCCTGTGCCTGACTCACTGTGGGTTCACCAACAAGTGCCTAGGAAGCAGTTACCAAAATTCTAGGACATGGGATGGCGAACTTGTGGACCATTGACACGAACAATCGTCTGCCATCTATCCGGTGCATGCTTTGTCATTTGTGGTGTCTACGTTGCCCAAAATCTTGGAAGTGCACACAACAGATGTTGCTACATGTATGACTAGCACATGTCCTCTCTCATTTCCACAATGACTTGCATCTAAGGTTTGGACACATTGACTTCACATTCATGCAAGCATATTTGCAATAATGCATCTTGTGATGCACACACACTGGGTCGACAAATACATTAGTAGCCAATGCACACACATTGAGCCATAGGCATTGAGGTTTTGTACTTATCTGCGTCCCCTTGCTATCCTCTCCTGATGCCAAACATGCCCAAATTGTGCAATACATATATGTAGGCTACACATATGGCCATCTAGTGCATCAGCCAAGCGTGAAAATCATGTCTCACATGTGAACATACACCATCAACACCAAAGTGGGTGCAATCAGCCTATCTCAGTTGTGTCACAAATGTAACATTACAGTAAAATGGAAAAAATACCCAAAACCAGTTCATGCCCTGAAATGTTGACGCATACTTGTAAAAAAATTGCGCTTATGCCCAAAAAACTACGCATAATGCCCTGAAAATTGGATAAGTGTTAAGACTATTTACAAATATATGGATGCAGTCTAATTATGACTCCTGTGCGTCGAAAAAAATGACGCACATACTGTATGTGTGAAAAAATATGACGCATAACAAAAAAACGGTGGCCATTTTATGCAGTAAGTGATGTAATCGGATATCCTGTTTATAGATTATGTACAGTGTGTGTACTTTCACTTTCACTTTGCAGTCTGTGATTTTTCTAGACTGTTTGGCTGTGTTCTGAGTTTTGTCCAGTGAATTGTGCTTTTGTCTCCTGTGTGCTCCATTACTTGTTACTTTGTGAAATAAATATTGTTGATGTATACTGTCTGAGTGTGTTTTGTGTTAAATTTCCAGTATTGTATTATATTTGTTGTTTGTGGGAGTCTGTTGTGGGTAGTGCTAGTTTGGGGATAATTGGGCTCTTTTAGTTGTTAAGTTTACTTTTTTGTACTTCTACTTTCCCTCTTTTCTCCTTTGTTCTTCTTTATCCCCTATTCCCCTTTTCGTTGCTGAGATGTTGGGTAGGCTGAGTCTTGGCAGGATGGGTGAGGAGGAGCTTTGGGGGTTTATATGGCTGCTGTGCCATTTCCTCCCACAGATGATCGAGGCAGGAGGCAGGGTGATACAGGGGTATCACACCGAGGCGCGACGAATCCGGTGGGGAAAGGTCCTGTATCACTTGCAGCACGTGTATGGGAGCCAGAGGAATGAACACCAGCTGAAGCACTGCTGGGCTGACCTCATCACCAGGGAGCAAGATCTGCTGGACCACCTGGGAATAGTGATTGGTGGCCCTGTTGGTGAGTAGAAATCATGTAAATGTGCACAATTAAAAGCTCTGTAGTGACATCAGATGATTTGTACAATATCTGCCGGCTAAGTTGCTGTCTGTGTGGAATGCTTCGGAAACATACAGGGTCATTGATGGACTATGTGAAGGACCACAATTGCTAGCTGTCAGGAAGCAGGTGCTCTGCAAACTTAGAGAATACTTTTGCTTAATGTAATTTGGTGCCGCCTTTGTGTCAGACAGCAACACAAATTAGGAGCCAATCATGTCCATATAGGTCCCATTTGACAGTGAAGTATAGATTTAAAAAAATATTGGCAACCTTTGTTGACGCAATAGCTAGACTGACTTTCTAAACACTACATGATGCAGAAATTGAGTGCTGGCTTCACGTCAATTGATGATAGCAATGTGGCCCAAACATATGTCTCATGTGTGTCTGGTGAGTGTGTAAGGAAAGCATTTTTGGAAGTTCTATGAATGTTAGGGATTATTGTGGTCGTTCATCATTTTGGATACATGTCAGATCTGGATTTGGAAACATAGGGAAAAGGTGTAAGGTGCCCTCAGCTAACATCTTACACTGGTATTTGGTGTTCCACCTTTCGTTTAGGGATGGCAGGCCAAAGGTATTCACATGGGTTCATATCTCTATGGTTGGTGCAAATCACCATAGCTGGGCCACATCAAATGAAGACACTGTAACAACATGAGGGCTTACAAATGTCCCTGCCCCTCTGTACATTGTACCTATGTGTCATAAATGTGTCATGGCCACATAGGCTGTTTGACTGGTAATGCAGTCCTCAAGTAACCAGGCTCTGGATGTCTCTCTTGAATGCACATGATGAGACGAATACACGCCATTATTATGTCTGCTCACTATTGATGGAGCATGTTTGCCACCACATTATAGTTAGGGCCACTGCATGTGTGCAGATAGGTCTGTAATTGTCACAGGAGACCCATGCTATGTACATGTGAGCCGTGCTATATCGGATGCAGTATCATCATGTCTGAGTGGATTTACTTACTTATGTCATCTTACACATATTGGGTCATGACGACCTCGGCGGTCATGCACAAAGACGGCCGAGGCCGCGGGAGACAGAATACCGCCATTGCCTTCGGTATTCCTGGCTCCCTATTATGACATTTCCGTTGGGCCAGCGGACGGTAACAGTGTTACCGTCCGCTGGCCCAGCGGAAATGTCACATCAACATTGCTGCCGGCTCGTAATAGAGCCGGCAGTAATGCTGATGTGCAGCGGGTGCAGTAGCACCCGTCGCGCATTTCGGGCAGTGAAATGCGCGACGGGGCTATGCCTGGGGGCCCCTGCACTGCCCATGCCAAATGCATGGGAAGTGCAGGGGCCCCCAGGGGCACCCCAAGTCCCGTTACCGCCAGCCTTTCAATGGCGGTGTTTGCCGCCACGGACAGGATGGCGGTCGGGGACTCATAATCCCCAGGGCAGCGGTGCTTGCAGGCCGGTTGCCAGGGTCTTAATGACCCCCATAGTTTTTGTCTTTGGAATTGTTGGCCAGTGCACAGATTCACAAGTCCATTTACAATTTGAAGATCATGTGGCCCTAGATTTCCATCCCGTACACTGACATTTGTAGCCCTGGCATTGGCGCACGATGTGCTGCATGATTGTTAGCTGACAACTGTCAGAACTCTGATGCCAAATTAATGCCAGTTGTTACCCATCTTGTAGGGTTTGGATGTGCTATGTGTGATACGACCTTTGTAGGCTGGCCTGCCATGTACTTCCTCAGGGACATTCAATGATCTGTATGATGATAGGAGCTGTTACAAGTACGGTAGATGTATTGACTGATTTACTTCTTGTGACATTTCACACAATGGTGTTCCTAATGTAATTTTTTGCCTTTGTCTTCACAGCTGCTAACATGACACCCATCCAGGTCCATGAGGTCCAGAGGCGGGCAATGCGCTACCAGCATATCCTGCTGGTAGAGTCAGGTTTCAGATGAATGGCCCGAAGATACAGGAAGGAACGGGCCTCCGGAGCATGGAGGGCTTTCCCACAGGGTGGCCCTTCTTTGCCCACCATAGCCACCACCAGCACAACTAACCACTTCCACCCAGGTGGCACCAACCACAGCTGGGACTGTTGTCCCAACAATGTCTGCAGTAGCTCCAGGCCCTAGCAGTGGAACACCTTCAGGGCAGCCCACAGGCATAGACTATACACGCCCACACGCATGGTCAGCTGCTACCCAGACTGCCCCAGCTGCTACAGTTGACGCTGCAGATTTTCAGGACATGCAACGCAAAATGGACCATGTCCTATGGAAAATTAGTCACCTGAGCCGGGATGTTCACCATATGAACAGGCGTTTGGGGTCCATAAAGTGGACCCTCCGAAGGGCCAACCTCTAGACTTTTTAAATGGATATGATTCCCTCCCCTCCGTCCTCTTTCCTTGTTCTTATACTTAGTGGGCTTAGGGGGCTTGGTGTTAGGTTAGTATAGGCTGTTAGTTTAGTTATTGTTAGTGTGTGGGGGTCCTGATTATTTCTATTTTTTCTTTTTGAGTGTGTGGGTGGTGGGCTATGTTGGGGTTCTTGTGTTTTAACAAAAAAAAATATATATATCTTTTCTTAGTATAGGATAGTATGTGTTTAGGTTAGTATCTGTTGTCCTCCATGTGTCCCGTCTCATAAGGGGGGTTGATGTTTAGAACGTTTCGTTACATGTGATAAGTAAGTTTAACTTAGGTTAGTTAGGGACAGTTGTGGGTAATGAGTAGTTAGGGTAGATTAGGGTAGGTAAGACGTTTCCCCGAGTTTCCTCTTCTTTTATTTCTGTTTAATAAATATATAGTGAACCCCTTACAGTATGGGTTAAATGCTTGTTGATCAGGGTCTTGGCATAAGTGTACATGAATTTTGTTCTATTACATTTGTGTCCTATGCTACGAACAAATCCCGACAGAGCTGTAAGATTGACAGCTACCCCAGAGCTACCTTGCAAAGATTCCACCATTCATTGCAACCACCAATCACAGTTAAGATGGATCCCAACGTGTTTTTTTCAATAAGTATGTTTTCAAAGTCACAAACAGTGCTTCCAGATTTGGCATTGGGGCAACTGTTTTAGGTCTGACTGCAGTGTGATGTTCAAGGAAACCCTTATAAGGTGAGTGTTCGTAAGCACTCTTGTAGTATTGTGTTCATGACTCACAGACTTCATTTGTGACACTGTTCAGCATGATTACTTATTTGGATGGAAACTCAGACACCTTCATGCATGCAGTTTTTTGAGTGTTTGCTTAGATTTGTGGGCAATGTTATATGTGTTAGTATTGCATGGTGACAACATTTTGCTGCCACTATTTGATGACTTAGATATCCCTTGAGGAAGCATTATTCTGTCCACCACAGCATGATGGTGTATGTTTTCTCTTTTTATCAGATATTACCCTCAGGAAGGGCAGATTATGATGCAATCCAGGCCACTGTGCAAAGTTATTTGACTACATAATTTCAAGACACTTGTATTGACAAGCTACGTTATTTGACAGGAGGCACATTTCAGTTATCTACTGCACAGTTGATGTGGCACATTACACATCGACAAAGTGGTTGCATTAGTGCTATTTATTGAAAAGTGCTGTAGTGGTATATGTACATTGTCCATTATGGTGAAATCTTCCATTGTGATCCTACACAAGTGCTAAAGGAAAATGCATTTGGCATGCTGGGGTGATGTGTCAGACAGTGCAGAGGGACAGGATTTGCCAATGAGTAAGTGAGAGACAATCATTGGGCATGATGACAAGATAAACAGTGGTTTGCAGAACAGTCATTGAGTACAGTTGTTGTAAGACTGGCCTGTTACAAAGCGCTGGACCTTGGTAATAGTTGGCCATGTGGCAGGGACTAGTGCTTCTGGGTACTTTTCTGTGTGAAGGTAATCTGTTCCATGTCTTCTTCTTCTGATGTGTGTGTTGCCTCCTCTGTTCTTGGTGGTGGTGGTTGTGAAGGGGCAACACACACCTCAGTGTTAGAAGTCGTGGAGTCAGACATCCCAGTCGCTGGTACCTGTGAAGGTCTTAAGGGCAGTACAACTGCAAGGAGGATCTGCTGATTCTTAAGAATAGCAGCCACATCACAATGGTAGGCAGCCAGGTCGGCCCTGAGGGGGTCATGATTGCATTCATGCATGCAGTTGAAGGTTTGGGGTGCGAGGTGTTGTGGCAACTCCCTTACTGCAGTGGTGAATTCCTTGACAGTTTGTTGTATTCCTTGCAGGATTGATGTTAGGGCTTGCATGGCTGCTGCCTGATCTGCAGATGACATCATGCACGAATGCACCCCCTCTAGGCTGGCTGCCATAGTTTGCATCCCCACCCACACCTCCTTGGCCAGGTCCCGCTGTACTCCGACTACAGTTCTCTAAAAGCTGGTGCCTGTGTTGTCTGAGTCCTCAGCTGTATTGGAGCTGGCAGGTCTTACAATTGGTATTGTGGGTGGGTCCTCTCTGATGGCTGCTTATTCTGAGCTCCTCCTTGTGACTGAAGGTAGGGTCTGGAGGGTTCCAAGGACATCTTGGATGGTCTGTTGGCTGATGTTTGTCAGCTCGTCATCCATGTCATCAGGGTATTCCTGGACAGGCATATCCGCAGGAGATCCATCATCCTCTGCAATGAAATAGGGTACAATTAGTGTGTCTGTGTTGTGGCATTGGTGATGTGACATGCCTGCCTTGTGATGAATTCACATTGTGATCATGTTTCCTGTTCATTGCTCCAGTTTTTCAGATGGGCATTCTCCCAGGCCAATAGCCCACCTGCATGTCACATGTATTGTTGTAAGTTATTAGACTTGTCGGCATCATCTCCTCTAGTGTTTTTTTAGGCCAAATAGTGAATTGCCACCTTCTTGTCCTACTCAAGCCTCCGTCTACATCCATTCTCATGGTGAGGCCTTTCACTGGCTGTGGGTGCTCTGATGGCACTAGCAGCACACTTGACAATCTGGACCTGCCCCAGTCTCTGATCTTTCACATCCACTTATATGTAGTTGACATGTAGCGTATCCTATGCATAGCATTGTTATGGAACGATATGGATGTTAGCATTGGTAATGTGTACAGCTGATGTTGGGGAATGTGTGGTGATTGGATTGCCCTGATAGTCGTAGCAGTGTCCTATTTCCTCCTCTGACTGTGCAGGTGTATGTCAGTGACCAGTTACATGTGTCCTCCCCCTCAATGCTGTTGTCTGAGCAGTATGACATTTGGGATGTTGCATTGTGAGCCAGGCACAGGATGGACCCTGGCATATGCAGCATGGATGGGTGTGTCCTTAGTGCTGTGTAGCTCCTTCTGTTGATGACATTGGCTGATGTTTGCGGCAACTATGGGCATTCACATTTGACAGGACTGGAGCCTTGTATGATCCATGGGGACGTTACTGCCATTGGCTACTTGACCAGCACACACAGCGGAGGTGGTAGTGGCAACTGTTGTCACTGTTACTTTCCAGTTGTTGGTAGTGCTAGAGGTTGTTAATTGGGCCCTAGTTAATGTAGGGGGTAAAGTGGCTGACGTGTGACGGGATGTCAGTTTGACGTTGTGCCCTTCCCTCCTGGCGTGGCTTTACCTTTGCTCCATTGTTGGCATGGCAGCATGCCCCCATAGGACTGTTATTGGTGTAGTGTAATGGTGTGCCCCAGCTTCTCTCTGTGCAGGCCATGCCCCCAGGCGATACCCCTTTACCCATGCCATTCCATGTATATGATGACTTCCATGCATTTTGTGGTCCGTATCCCCCCCTGCTTACAGTTGACATTAGTGAATTTTAATTCCCCATGCGACTTACCCTGCATGTGCGTTGTCTCCTGGTAGTCTGCGCTGTCCTGTCCTTGAATCCCTGTGACGATCTCCTCAGGGATGACGGCTGCAACCATTTCCTCCATGTGGTCCAGGGGCTCCTGGTGTGCTGGACTCCCACCTCCAGTCTACAGTGCTGCCTTCCTGGCCATCTTTTCCTTGGTCCTGCGCTTGCAGTCATGCCAGCGTTTCTTACACTCGATGACTGTTCTGCGTACTTCTGCCACACTGTTAATCTTGTCAACAATTTGTTGCCATGCAACTTTGAGGTGACAAACAGTTGGTGCTGGTGTTCCGTCATCTCTTTAACCAGAATTTCCTGTTCCTCTGCACTGAAGCAACACTTTCTTATCTTCATAAAACTGTCCTGGGTCTTGAGTGGGTCCTCCTGACTGGTTCCTGCTCTGTTGTCATCTTCCTGGGGTCTGTACAGGCATCTGGGATCCATTTTAGCTCTCCTCTGCTGAAATGGCTGTGTTTGCGGGGAATTTAGATGCTATTGCGTAAAAAAACGCTGCATATCCGGTGTGCGGTGTCGTAAATCGCCCCACAGTCATTTCCGCTGCGTTAACGTCGTTTTGCTTCACAACTTGACGCCCGCACGGCACACAGAAATGGCGTTAGCTGGCGGTAATATTTTTGACACAAAACTGCGCAGGTGCAGTTTTGCATCAAAAAGTATCAATATGGGCCTCAGTCACTGTTTTGGAGCATTTCTTCTCAAAGTTGAGCGATTGGGTCCTTGGAACAGAAGTTCACTTCAACGACAGTGGCCTGCTCCAGCGAAATTCTTTAGTGGGTCTCTGGAGGTCTTTGTCCCCAGCATCAATGCCTAGAGCTTCTGAGCTTTCAGCAGGGCAAACCAACGTGGTCAGGCTGACTTGCACTTCGACAACGGAGGCTTGACTCTCAACATCGAGCCAGTATTCTTCTGTAGCTTTTCATTAGACCTTGGCAAAAAAGTTCCCAAACTTTCAGATCTTCTTATGAAAGGTTGCCTGAGAGTCAGAAAGGGTCCACAGCACCAGACAAGGGTTGAGAAGCTCTGGTATGCCTCTGCTGGGCCTGGGACTCCAAATCCCAAAATGCACCTGGCAAGTCCGGGAACTCACAGGTAAAGCTGGTCAGCTGGAGTTGTCCTCTTAGGTGATGTTGCACATGACTTCTTTGAGCACTTTCCTAACTGTTGCTGCTCAGGGAGTCCACTCATTATCCTTGAAGACAGGCACGGTCCTTCTTGTGTTGAGCCTATAAAGTGTGGTAGGTGTAGTCCATCTGAGTACAGTCCTCTGTTGTGCAGTTCAAGGGTCTAGCAGGGCAGTCATTCTTCTTCAGATGTTTCAGGTAGGGATCTGAAGGGCTCCTGCAGATCTCCCATATTTGTTCTACATTCTGGGCTGGCAGGAGGGCACCCTAACTAATGAGTTGTTAAGTTGGTTTTCAAGTTGCCATTCTGTGTGATGATCTCTTCCTGGGAAATATTGTACAATTTTTCTTCCCGAATGCACAGTTTCTCAAAAATCAAAATGGAGAAATTCTCTCTTTGGAGTGCAGGCCTGGCTAACCCAACCCACAGGTGTGGCTAACCTTTCCCTACACTCCCCTTCCAGACCCTCTCCTCATCCAATTAGGGGGTCCCCATCTGGATTGGGATCAAGGAAGTCGGACTGTCCTGGGTCCTGTAACATCTGTGCTTCTACCTTTAAAGTTCAGTTTATTTCCCCAGCTCCCTTTGTGTCTTGGCTTCTTCAGGCCACAAATCTCCTCCCACCAAAAGGCTGTATTGTTTCAGCTCCAGGGCTCTTCACACCTACTCAGGGAGCAGCTTGGCTCAGGCTGTAAAAAAGTTGACCAATCAGAAGAGGCTGCTACAGGCCTGCTTTATGTAACTTGAGGGTAGCAAGTTATAAAACTACTGTCCCGTAATAGATAAAATAAATCCGATCTTGGCAATTTGTTACTTTGAATCAGGTTGCTGGCTAACTCCAATCAAAATGAGGCTTTTGTAAAGTTGAATAAAGCCTTCCCATGTTAGCCTATGGGGGCTAGCACTGCAGCACTATAATGGAGAAAACAACTTTGGCTATTTTCCACACCAGGGCATATAAAACATATTTAATATGGTCCCTACTTTTTATGACATGGCACCCTATGACTGGGGCACCTTGGTCCGACCTTTTTGGGGTGATGTATATGAAATAAAATTGTTGCTTTGAACTTTAGAAATACTTTTAATTTCAAAGTTGAATTTGGACAAGACAGGTCTGGCTTTACAATGACACTAGACACCACAGCAGTATGATACTTAAATGCATTAGGTTCACTGGGTTCCTTGAATCTACATACTCTACCATATACTAGGGACTTACAGGCAAGTTGTTGTGGCCAATTAGAATTACATTAATTACCATAAACCTATTTAGGACAGAGTACTGGCTCTGAGCCTAGTTCGTAGAGCCCAGGGAACTTTCAATGTCAGTAACCAACATTATCAGTCAAAAAATGGAGGTGGTCAGGGCAAAAATGATGACTTACTTAGCCATTCTGTTGTCTTGCATCACCATGCGAGACACAAGGAAAATGCAATGCTTAGTAAATTTGGGCGTAAAGCTATACTTTTTCTCAACAACAAAAAAATGAATCATCTTCAACTATAAATATTGAGTTTAAGTAATTTTTGTTTAAAACAACAGTTACCTAATATTTCCACTGAACTTTGACTTTCAAAATTGTAAGGCTTGAGTCAACAAGGTGAGTTACATTTTTAGTAAGTGTACACTTTGAAGTAAGTTTAGTACTTTGGGATTCACAAACTCTGACTGTAAATTTACCACACAAGTGTAAGTTACATATGTCTACACCTAGAGTAATGCAACTGGCTTACTCTTGTGTAGGTGGATAACATCTCCCCAATCCTCTCCCCGAAGCTCTCTAAACCATTTCTACTCCTCCCTAATCCCATCACCTTTAGAAGTGCATCTTTCCCTTTTACCACTCTATCTCCTGTGTCCCTACCATATTTACTGCTAAAATCTATACTCACATATCTGGAGACTCTGCAGTGAGGGCTGCGAACTCTGCACACCTAAGTACAGGCAAAATGTAATATTTTGTAGCATGTATTGTAGTACTGCAAATCATCCAGTTAGGAATTCGCAAATTAGGTAATGCAAACACCTGCAGCTGGGGGCCTAAGGCCCCCTCTGATGCACCCCCAAAAAATACTTGCAGAGGGGTATGTGTGTGCTACATGTCATTTTTAAAAATGCATTTAAAAAAAAAAAAAAAAAATTTATTTGGAAAAAAGAGAGATAATTACAATCATACATTAATTTACCCAAGACATAAGAAATCGAAAAATGATTACATAATCCAATTAACCTAAAGAAACAGAGTTTCCATTATGTCAGAAGGGCTAAGCTTTGACCTAATCATACATTAATGGGCCAGGATCCATTCCTGAAATTGTCCCCATATTACTTTTCCTTTTTTCCTGCCCGATCTCCCCTTACGTTCATACAATGCAGCTTCCAAGTGATACACAGACAATAATTTAGGCAGCCACTGCTGCCATGATGGTGGTCGTGAGTTCAGCATTGCAGAGGAAATGCATAATCGATAAACCACCATGGCAAGAAAGATGAATGCTCTATGGCATCCCCTCGTTTCCTCGGCAACCCCTAAGACCATGATCTCAGGGGTAAGGCCCAGATCATATCCCACTACCACTTTTAACACAAGTTGAATGCCATCCTTCAATGCCATCAGTTCCCCGCAGGTGGCAAACATATGAACGATGTCTGCTCTGTAAACCCAACATCTTGGGCAGTTTGTCCCTAGTGAACCACCCCACTTGATGAGATGAGCTGGTGTATGATACAAATCGAACACTGTCTTATAATGTTGTGCTTACAATGAGGAAGAAAGTAGCATGGTATGTCCCAGTTCTAATGATTTGAAAAAGTTAATACTTCCATCGGCCAGCTTGCCCTTCCACCTCTCACTATACTTCTCCAAATCATCGGGCTGGTCTGCTATCAGTGATGAGTAAATTAATTTGATTGTTATATTAGATTTCTCCAAGATATCCTTAAGCAGCAGATTACTTCTGAATCCCTGTGCCCCCCCCCGTTTTTTTTACCCACAAAGTCTTGTATCTGTAAATATTTGAAAAAATCCCTTTGCTCTAGACCATACTGTTCTTGAAGACTCTTAAACATCTTAAGATCATAAAAAAAAAGTCTCCTAGCCTTCCTATGCCTAAAGAAGCCCATTTTACCATATAATTATCCTTAAATATTTCGGGGAGTGACGGGTTGTTCTTTATTATAGTACAATAATTGAATCATCCCAACCCATTCTTCTTCCGCCATACCGCCAACATTTATAGGCCGCCTCTAGTTCCTTATATTGAGCTTTCTTGTAATACCCATGTTCATGAAACGTTAACAAACATCTGTTTGCTGCTGATCCTACAAGCAGCTCATAGATGTTTGGACAATACTCTACCTCAGTCTCTTCTGTCTTCCCCCCCATAATGGGCGCATATACTGAAAAGCTGCTGCAAGTTGATCTAGTTTCATATTTGGTAGAGACCACCCCCTCTTTTCCCGAGGTAGAGACATAAATTTACCCGCTCTTCTGCACTTACCAAATGCCCAAATAAATTTGATAACTAACCGATCCATCTCCTCAAACCGAGAATTTGTAAAGCTCAGTGGTATAGCGCGGAAGATGTACAATAATTTAGGGAGGAGAATCATTTTAACCACATTACACCTCCCCATTATAGTCATATGCAAATTATTCCATCTATTCATATCGTATTTGGCTTTCGCCAGTATCGGTTCCAGATTCAAACTGATAATTTCACCTACTCTTGGAGTAATGTCAATACCCAGATAAACTGCATGATCAACCCTCCGGTTATCCTGAGTGCTCGTATATCGATTAATCAGCAGTTGCGTTTTTGTTCTATTTAGTAGATATCCAGAAAACATCCCAAATTTGCTCGTCACCTCTTCGACTTCTTTCAATGCTAGATCTGGGTTAGAAGTTATAATGGCTATATCATCTGCGTATGCTAAGACTTTTGTGTCCCATTCATACCTGCAGAGCAACATAATCCTGTTATTCCCTGCTAGCTGTCTGAGCAGGGGATCTATATAGAGAGCAAACAACAGTGGGGAGCATGGCCATACCTGTCTAGTACCCCACCCTACTTGGATAGACTTGGATTGCCCTCCCATTAGCTGTATTCTCACTCCCGGTGACCTGTATATAGCTCTTATTGCTAAAATAAATTTCTTCTGAAAAACCATAATTTTCCATAACCTGCCACAGACACTTCCAATTTACCCGATCAAATGCTTTCTCCACATCTAATAATGCGACTGCCATAGGTTCCTCCGCCACTTCTGTAGCATCAAAGAGCATGATGACTCTTCGAATATGTTCAGTAGTGTCTCTACCCCGGACAAACCCATGTTGTCTAGGTGTTACCAATTTCCTAATCACCAAAGATAGTCAAGCGGCAAGTTTTTTTTAAATAGATTTTAACATCGCTATTAATCAATGTGATTGGCCAATATGAACCCGGGCTCTGTGGGGCGTTCCCTTTCTTCAGAAAAAACACTATGTTGGCCATATCCTAAGATGGCGGGATTTTGCTACCATTCTGTACCTGAATAAATAGCTCCATTATCAGAGGGAGTAGAAGTGTTTTAAAAGTTTTATAAAACTCTAGGGGGATCGTGTCAGGGCCAGAAGCTTTCCCAGTGGCAAGTTCACTCAATGCCTTGTCTAGTTCTAGACTATCAATATGTCCCTCCAGATACAGATAATCTTCCTCTGACAGTTTACTAATCTTGATAGAGTTTAGAAATTCTAGTATCTCTACATCTGAAAATGTAGATGTTGCGTTATATAGCTCTGTATAATACCTCTGGAACACCTTCCTGATCCCATCTACCACTATTTGTCCTTGCTGGTCACTAATCTCTCTGATGACCCCAGCTGTTAATTTATGGCATGCCCTTACGGCCAACAAGTGCCCGGATCTTTCTCCAAATGCGTACCCTTCAGAACGTTGCACCAGATATTTTTCTGCTATTCTTTTTGCAGTGACCTCATTTATTGCTGCCTTTGCTATAGCGATCTGCTCCTGAATGTTGTTTATATCCTCTCCCTTTTCTATGGCTATAATCAGCTGCCTTTCTACATCCCTGAGCTTCATATGCGAGTCCTTTATTTTACTTTGGGTACTTTTTTGTTTCCTAAGGCTAAAGCTAAGGGTTTCCCCCCGTACTCCTGCTTTTAAAGTGTCCCAGACCATTTCTAATGGGGCAGACCCCTGATTAATCCCCAAAAATTCAACTATCCAGTTTCACATATAGTCAAAATATTCAGGATGCTTAAGAAGCCCTCTTTCAAAGGTCCACCTCCTGACTTTATGGTCGAGACCATCCGAATCCAAGTCCAATACTAATGGGTTATGATCTGACATAATCAGTGGGAATAGTTCCATGCTCGCATGCGTTAACAGTTCAGGGGATGTCAAGAAGAAATCAAGCTGAGCCAGCTTCGCATTAGGGGCCGAGAAATAAGTATATACAGGATCTGGGTCACATAGCTTTACCCAGGCATCCACCAATCCTAACTCTTTCTGAATGCCAACCATTGCATTGAATACGCGAGGCTTGCGTCCCTGATATTTCTTAGCTACGGGTGTTAATAAATCCTGCAATCCATTCCAGGAGCCATTAAAATTAAAATCCCCACAAAGAATATACGGGGAGACCATCCTGCTAGTTCTATTGCCAGGGTATCCATTACTACCGGATCGTCAGTAACTACCTCATATATAGAGCATAAAGTAAAACATCCTTTTCCATAGCGACATTCTGCGATTGGCCATCCACCATTCCTGACGGCCTTCTGTCTGGCGAATTTTAGTCTATTGCTCCGATCGAATATTGCCACCCCTTTAGTTTTAACATTTTGTTCTGAGCAGACTATCGTTCTCATACCAAGTGACCCTAAAATTCTACTATTCTTGTATTCCACATGTGTCTCTTGTAGGCAATAGATATCAGCCCTAAGAGTTTTTAAGTCTTTTGTAGCTTTTCTTCTTTTTCGGGGATCGTTTAATACGCAAATGTTAATTGAGGCTATTCGAAGTCTAGTCATTTTCTATTCTTTTTTTTTCCCCTCCCTCCAGTTTCTTTTTGTCTACCTGGCTAAATGATATCTCGGGTATCTTAGGTATTCTTCCATTCTCCATTTCCTCCCTTGCCCTTGTAATTCTCGCAATTCTCTTTATCCCTTCCTTTCTCATTTTTTTTCCCCCGTTCACCCTCCTCCTGTGCCCTTCTTCCATCTCCCTTCCCCCCACTAGGACTGGTTGGGATCTCCCTCTCCCAGCCAGCCCCCCCCATCCTGTTGAGCAATCAGACCACCGTTGGCCTGAATGTTGGTGTCGTATAGATGTGAGCCGCCCGCCCGCCCCCTAACTCATTTTAACATCTTTGATCCCCATCTTTGAATCCCATCAGATATTCTTTTGCTTGGATCTCTGAGGTAAACACTCTTATTTTCCCATTCACCACCATTTTTAGGTCAGCAGGGGCCATCAAATAAGCTTCCCCTCTCTTATCCAAAAATGGTTTAATCAGCTGTCGGAGCTGCCATCTGCGCTCAACAGTTGTATGGCAAAAATCAGACCGAGTAAAAACAGTAACTCCTTCCACACTACGTGGGGCATTTGGACGAGCTTTGTCGAAAATGGCCTGCCGTAACAAGTAATTACCAAAAAAGACTAGGATGGCTCTAGGATATTTAGGTTTTGCTGAGTGCCCTCCATCCCGTCGAACTGCCGGAAACCTATGAACACGCTGAACCTCAGTTTCCCAGTCCCAGTTAGCCAATTCCGGGAAAGCCTCCCGTAAGAGCTTAAACATGTAGGCCCGAATATCACTCCCTTCCAACCCTTCGTTGATGCCCAAGAAACGCAGGTTATTTCTTCTTTGTCGATTCTTGTAATCTTCCAGCTTCCACATTATATCAGTCAGTTGGCCATCTTGCGTAACACATTGTTCTCTTAGGGCATCAACGTCCACTTCAACTGCCGCTATCCTTGCCTCCATTGAGCACAATTTAGTTTCAATTTCGGTACATGACTGTGCAACTTTGCGAACTGTTCCTTGCAAATGCTTTGTAGCAACCCTTGTGCGGCGATTTTCGATCCTAGTCTCTGTTTGGAGTTCTTCCCGGAATTAGCACCAACCGTACATGCGCTACCTATCGGACCTCCTGTACTTCCTTCCATATTGTTGTTAGCCATCTGCTGACCATTCACGGCAGGTATATCTGTTAGTCTAATGCAAGAGTAATCCCATTTAAGAGTCGTGCCTCTGCTAGATGTAGAGAATTCAGTGCCCTCGTGGGGGCCAGACCGCGTTTTTGTGCACTTACGTTGCCACCGCAGCTGCCGTACTGTGGGCTCATTGCTTGATGATATGTTTCCAGTCTCGGAGGACATACTGCTACCGGATTCACTCGTAAGATCGGATTTCTCTGTCAGGGAATACAATTTATCACCGCTGTCTTCAGCCCAATCCGGAGGTTTCAGGCCTCTTTCAGTTTCCTTGTCTCCTCCCATCTGTTTTGGCGGCACATATTGCACAGCTTCAGTACCCAATGTAGCGGTTGTATTATACAGATCACTTGCAGCCTCTCCCCCGGTTAGGGTCTCAGACCGTTGTGCTTGAAGCCCCTTTTTACTAATGGGGGAATCACTCTTATTCTTTCTTGTCACCACACTGCTATCCGGGGCCCCTGATAGACCATCATCGCCTTATGCAGCTTTTATAAGGGGTTCCTTAATTTCGGTAAGAACCTTCTCGCTGTAGGTACCCAAGGATATGGTTTCTGTTACAGACTGACTATTTACAGGAGGGGGGATAGTGCGTCCAGTGCAACTTTCTTCTTCCCCCACTGCAAGAAAAGAAGTAATAATAGACTGACTTTTGTCTTTCCCCCTAACCTCCAAAAGCGGAGTGGTGCTGTCCTCAGTCTTGGCATCTTTCCCAAGGCCAGTAGTGTTTTTCCCAGTTGGTTTGGCCATTATCGAGGTAGGACGCCTGCTTACTCCAGCTGAATCCCCTTTATCCTTTCGTATGCGTATTATTTTGGCTCCATCAGTCTTATCGCCAGAGTTCCGGGCAATTTTTGGTGCCATGTTTATTTTCAAGGTGTAAGGAAATGCTCTCACTAATCCAGCTAGTCCTATTACTGCTGTTATCACATTCTGTATCACCCTTTTGAAAGCACACTTCGCAGGCTGATAAGGAGTTCAAGGATAGCCAGCTGTGCCAAGCTGGGTAACAAATAACATTGGAGCTACCAAACATTCATTTAGATTGTAAACATTGGCCTTGAAAAAAGCATATTTCAACTTGAGACCTGGTACTTTGTCTGCAATCGATTGAGATACCCCACAATAGATGACCCTGTAGTAGGAGAGGAGTACAGCTTCAGATAGTACTCAGTAATAATTTGCTTAATAAGTGTCTTAGGGGGTCATTCTGACCTTGGCGGTCCATGACCGCCATGGCGGAATGCGGCGGAAGCACCGCCAACAGGCTGGCGGTGCTTCCTGGGCGATTCTGACCGCGGCGGTAAAGCCGCAGTCGGAAAAGGGGAGCCGCCGGTTTTCCGCCGGTTTCCCGCTGGCCCAGGAAATCCGCCATGGCGGCGCTGCTTGCAGCACCGCCATGGGGATTCCGAGCGCCTTCCCGCCACCCTGTTTCTGGCGGTGTCCACCGCCAGAACCAGGATGGTGGGAACGGGTGCAGTGGGGCCCCTGGGGGCCACTGCACTGCCCATGCCACTGGCATGGACAGTGCAGGGGCCCCCTAACAGGGCCCCACAAAGATTTTCACTGTCTGCTGTGCAGACAGTGAAAATCGCGACGGGTGCCACTGCACCCGTCGCACCCCTTCAACTCCACCGGCTCCATTCCGAGCCGGCTTCATTGTTGAAGGGGCTGTCCCGCTGGGCCGGCCGGCGGTCTTCTGGCGGTCGCCCGCCGGCCCAGCGGGAAAGCCAGAATGGCTGCCGCGGTCTTTCGGCGGGAACCGCTTGGCGGGCGGCGACCGCTGACCGCCGCGGTCAGAATGACCGCCCTAGTGCCTTGTCTAGGGCCCAGCGAGTCCAGCCACCTTCCTTCCCTCCTCCTCTTACTTGATTTCATAGGTGCTGGGAAGGAGCGCGAAGGACATCCTCCTTTGTAGCACTCCCCCCGCTGAATCCAACGTCTGGGGGTAGAGACACGGGTGGTGAGCCCAGCGTTTTTGTGACAGCAGCTGTAACGGCAATCGGAGCACACCGCTCCAGAAATCCTCCTCAGTCCTATATGTGCGGGCCCTCGCGATCAGGTGCTGTTGCCGCTTCCATAATCCATCTCAGTTCACAGAAAATAAGATGGCGCGCGCTGCAAACTGATGGCGTCCGGAATCCGGGGTGGGCGGGGCCAACAGGCCTCGGCTACGCCACTACACGGAAACCATCTTGCACTAAAAATGCATTTATAATGCATTTTTAAAAATTGCACATGCTTACCACCAAATTGGATTTTGGCTGTTTTTGTGATTCCTTAAAATTGCACAGTAAATGCTTTTCGTACATCTGGAAATGCATTTTTGCATTCGCATACGGCCGAATTTGCAATCAGCACCGTTTGCGAATGCAAAAAAGTTTGACACATTTGGTCCTTGGTGAGCTGGGTACAGCAAGGGAAACACAATACAGGTATGGAAATTAGACACAAGGGTACTTCCCTTGCAAATCAGTTATTCAACCCTCCCCTAAGCAAGTTGGTATGAGATGTAAAAGAAACACAGCTTCCATGGCTTACTGGTGTGTAAGGCCATTTAAACAGGGTGCAAGAGCCAGCAGTTACATACAGTTCTGGTACACTATGGTCCACTGTTGCTGAGTCAAAATTGTGACATAAGAGACCTTGATAGATGTTAGAAGACCTGGTAGTTTGACATTCTTGCACAGACTTTTCTACCTCTGTGACCAGTTTACACCTAACCATCTTCCAGCAACTTTGTTATGTTTTGCTTTTGGATTATTGTGGTATTCCTCTGAAGGTCTCTAAATGGCATCCTCCTACATGGTGTTGGTTGCTTCTGCTTATCCTTCCTACCAGATTCAGAAACCTGTTCTCTCCTTTATGCCTCGGTTGCTTTGGCATGGATTTTATTAACTCTGCCTCCTGCCCATCCATGTTGTTATGAATGCCCTGGCTATCTTAGGTCTCAGTTTGTTCATCAGCTACTAAGAGAAAGGTTTGGCATTGCATGTATGCTTATGTTGATTGTTCATATTATGAATTTGGAACATGCTACTACCATTTAATATCTGGTGATTGCTTAATAGTAATCCATAGACATATTCAGGACTAAAGCACAGAGCTTCAGGAACATAAGTGGGATTGCGTTCTGCCATTTCAGTTGGTCCTCTGACATGTTGGCAGGCTGCACATGGAATCTATGTGTACCGCACTCACCTGGTCCCAGCCTAAGAGAAGATGCTGGACATCCTATCCGATGCCAGACGGTCTGAATAAAGGCAAATCAACCATTATTCACCCGCTGCCTCCAAGGGGAAGGGATAAACAAGAAAAGATGAACTTGCATCACTGAAGGGAACTGCTCTGTACTACCTAGTAAGATCGGGACTCCCTGAACCTCACTATCCTGATGCAGGTTTAGAACACAAAAAATTACAAGAGTCAGAGTTATCCATATGGTCTCTACTCCAAACAATCTATCAATTGTTTACACTATTTGTACACTTACAGACATCATTATAAATATCACATGAGAGAGAGCAGAATAAACTGGAGATATTCTGGCACTCAGGAACATGTTTCGGTTTTAAACTCAAATACAACTTTGAACTCTAGAAGTTTCTTCTAAAATCCTAGATATTACTTGACAAGAAACACAGTGGCAAACTTTCAGTTTGGGTAAAATAAAGTTGAGAACACTGAAATGAAAGAGTCCATAGTGCTGGGCTTCATGGGGGTTATACTTATACAATGTCCAATGTCCGAAAACATGCTCAGAAATCAGACTTTGAATTATACACATTCCCTACCCTATGGATTAGTGTGCACTAACCTGAGTGGGAAGTACTTAACCATGTTTGGTACTGAAACTGGAATACCAAGATGACAGGAGACTCAGTGTAAGAAAATCAAGAGGAGGCAGGATTGTAGCTCGTCAAGGAAGACACTGGACGTGTCACAGAGGCCTAGATCATGGGATCATAAGGAAGGCTTGGAGGACTAGAGCGCTGAAAGTTCCAGGCGACTCAGGAGGTGAGTGCAGAGATGATGCTTGCGCAGGACTGGAAGGAGGCCAAGCACTGATGCAGGTTAAGAGGGGGTATATATGCTGAAAAAAGTGTGTTCCAGAAAGCACGTGTCCCATGTGGAAGCGTGGAATATTCCTAGGCACCTGGGCAAGATCACATTTTACATACAACTGATATGAGGCCCTGCAGGTGACAAATGCAAATGGTACTTGGCAACAATAAACAAGTAGAACAGAACCCCAAGTGCATGATGGTGCAATTAAATGGTTCAAAGTGAAAGCATTACTATCTTAAATAGACACATGATAATCTGCAGGTGCAAAACAGACTAAACTTGCCTTACAACAGAACAGGCGGGTCATTGGTTCAAGCTTTTTTGGAGGGGAACCATGGAGTGCTTGAGACTTGAATGCACAACAAGGAAATGGTGACTTGGAGTACTTGGTGCAGGGACGCACCACAATAGAAGGGTGACACGAGCCCTGAGAGTAAAACCCACTGCACATAGGGGCACAAGATGGAGTTGTTACACTATGGCTAATCCATTATAAGCAATGGTGCAAGCCATCACCGAGATCCAAAAATGGCACATAATTGATATAATTTGCTTTTTGAATCAATATAACAAGCTCCTTGTTCTTCTCCAGAAGCCACTGAAGAGATCTGTTCTGTAGACATGACCTGCAGTCCTAACAGAAATCTAATTTCTAGCCACACGCATCCAAGTGTTACAACAAGGTGAGATGGGTTGGTTCTTTTGGCACCTCTGACAAGATTTTAGAGGATTCACATTCATTTCAAGCTTCCTTTACAATACAATGTATACACTACAATTCTTGTTACATCCTGTGTATTTTACATTCAATATGACAAAAGTATCCTTCATTTTCTCCTACATAACAAAAGAGGCCATGATGTGGACACCACAAGCATACCAAGCAACAGTCCGTGGCTCTCAGATTACAAAACTTTTATAGGACAATATGAGGCTGCATACTTTGGAGTGGGGAAGCTACATAGACAGATGAAGATGCTGCTCTGGGGGGAACTGAAGGATGTTCCATTGATTAGAATTATTTCAACTACTACAAATAATGGGTTAGTAAATCTCATACTACAGATTGATAATGAACATTAAACCATGAGGCAGAACAGCAATAGCTTTGAAGAAGATAAATCCCTCCTCTAGTTTTAGAGTCATCCTTGAACCTTCCCCATCAGAAGAAACTGAAATATGTATTCTAGACAAAGTGGGCAATTCATCCACAATTGTCCTAATTTGAAGGCAAAGGTGTCTGCTCATCTCTGAAGGGCAGATTTTAGGTGAGTGAAGGCCAACTTCAACTATCTTCCAATACCCCAAAGGTTCCTAAAAAAGTTGATCTGTGGATGTGCCCAGGCTTTTGAAAATTGTTTAGATTTGGGTAGTAATCCTGAGGATATCACCGAGAGTTTTCAAAAGATTTCTGGGGACATCAAGGAGGGACCCGTGATTACAGGTAGGGGCAGTAGCAAAAATAGAATGATGGGGTGGTTTGATAAATCTTGTACTAAGGCCCATAGCATGTTAAAACTAGCCCTACTCAAATGTCAACACTGTATAAATGAAGCCAGGGCTGCTAGGAAAAACTATAAGTATGTTTTAATGCAGACGAAAGCAGGACTGAAAAAGGAATTATGGGACAAATTGCAAGAAGTAAGTATTAGTAAGGATCCTGCAGCCTTCTGGGGGGTAATTAATTCACCCTATTTCCAGTCAGGCACTGGATCACGCTTTGAAATGGCCATTAGCGGGGGAGACTGGATATCTCACTTCTCAACCATTTATTCTAATCCAACTGATTGTTTAAGCCTGAAAGAAGACGATACACCTAACAACAACCTTTTTGCCCCCATTAACTTCCCAATCAATCTTGCATTTACCCTGGATGAGGTCATTATTGCCTTAAACTTAAACGCAAGTAAAGCTGGCAAGGCGCCGGGCCCAGATTTCATCTCTGTAGATCTGTTTAAAGCCAACATGACCCTTTGGGGGCCATTGCATACTCAAATCCTGAATGCATGTTGTCAAGTTGGCCTATTGAGGCCTTGGAGGGAATCAATTAGTGTGCCAATTTTAAAAAGGGAGACAGAAACAGTCCTACATGTTATCATCCTATCTCTCTGCTAGATTCGATGCTGAAAGTGGCAGGTTGTCTTGTCTTTAACAGATTGCAAGAATGGGCTCAGGAGAAAAACGTTTTATCGGACCTACAGTATGGGTTCCAGGAGGGAGTAGGGACCATGGAGTACGATCTGAACTTAAGCATGCTGATTGAGAAATATTCCACTTCTAAACAAGGGAGATTGTACTTGGCCTTTGTTGATTTAACTGCTGCATTTGATTGCTTAATCCATAGTAAATTGTGGGCTATTATGGGGAACATGGCGGTGGACCCACCGATCGTACAATGTCTCAGGCAAACATATAATGAGTGCAGGGCCAGAGTGCGACATGGTTTATTGGGCGAATATACCTAGCCATTCAGCATAGAAAGGGGAGTAAGGCAGGGTTGTGTTCTGGCATCCTTCCTTTTCTCGTTATACATTAATAGCTTGGGTAAAATACTATCTGTTGAATGTAACAGCCTGCCCCAAATAGGGTCCCAGCCCATTCCTGCCCTACTGTCTGTTGATGATACTGTTCTTATGGCGAGAACCCCCTTGCACTGCAACAGTTACTAATGTGCTTTGTGTCCTACATGGAGGAACTGGGACTATTAGTTAACAAAAGCAAGACATTTTCTATGAGGGGTGGGAAAGTGATACTGAAAACTACGAGGCTCATGTTAAAAGATACTAGAATCAACTATGTCACATCCTTTTCCTACCTGGGGATCATGTTCGATTTGAAAGGGACATGGCAGATGGCAATTAGAACCAGAGGGCTACTTTTTCAGAAAACTGTTACAGCCTTGTGCAACATTGCTTGCAAGGTTGGAAAGAAACCCCTGGGAGATATCAACAGTGTACAATGCCAAATGTATGTCAACTGCCCTGTATGGGGCAGGCCTTTGGGGTCATGTAAACCATGACTCCCTACAGCTCATAGAGAATGCCTTCTTTGAGTATCTTCTCTCTCTACCATGGAGTAGCCCATCACATGTATGTCACTCCGAACTAGTGGTCCCGCTCATTTCAAACCTAGTTAAAATAAAACTGATCCTGCTATGGCACAAGATATGGAGTCTGTGTACAGCAAGCTGAACCAAGAGATTAGAGGGGATTGTCTTAGGTCCTCTTGTGCATGAAGAGTACAATGGTTAGGATGTAAAAAAATGTATGAGTGATCCGAGGCATCAAGACTATTATTACAAATCAGAAACTCTATGAGTTGTTACAAGAAACCCCCTGAAAAAAGTGTCTGTCACACTTAGAAGAAGTAGGTCTATCTGCTGAACAGCCTAAGCCAAGCGTTATTAAAAATCAGTTGATCTTAACTTCATTTGGCATGCATCTATATTTAAAAGAGGTGAGCAATGAACAGCATAGATTTGTTTTAACCAGGTTTAGGCTAGACCTTTTTCACCATTTGGTGAGCTTTCCAGCCACAAATGATTGGTCGAGGCCTGTGGCTAAATGCCTGTACAAGAAGGTTACTGAGCAGGGTATTTTGCATACGGTTTTATCCTGTAAACTGTATAACTTGCAAGAAAAACGATTTTTGCTGCCATTATTGAGATCTATGGACTTGGCACAATTTCGAGCAGCTTATGTGTTTTTACAGTCTCTGCCGACCATATATATATCTGTAATATCAAGTCTAATTTTTTATGGGCTACTTTTAGACATAGGAAATTAATACATTTTATCGATGACCGAGAGATAGATTTTATACTTATAGCTGTATGAGAACTATTGTTTTTAAAATATTTTATTACTGTCTTTTTTGTGCTTTTATGATTTCAATAACATTGAATAAAGCTAATTTGATTTGATTTGATTTGACTACAAGTTGTTTTATTGATCAATTGTTTATTATCAATAATGAACATCCTTTGCTAGAGCAAAGGCAAGTAAAACCAATTCCAGCCACATATGAAACCTCTCTTCCATCTGGAAACGTATGCTATGAGACATAGAAAATAATGACAGCTTTAGATAAAGGAAATCACAAAGGAGGGACCGGGAGATTCATGGTCCAGTGTACTGTCTCCCAATGACGTCTAACAAATACAACAAAGTACACTGTTCCAAAAATTCAACATTAGAAAGAGGAGGACCTTAATCCACAGAAGTCAGAGCCCTCAAGCATCACAATGGATGTCTGGTATCATCATCGGGACAGACTCCTCGCTAGGCCGGTGCTGCAATGCCTAACGGGCTCCCCGTGGGGGGCTCTTAGCCGTATTGCCGGTGGAATTAAGTATAGGTACTTATGCAATAATGAAGAGAGAATAATAAAATTGGTTATCCATCTAGTTTATTATAATCATGAATTTTAATCAGTTATGCAAAGATGGAGACCAAGGTTAAAAACAAAGGGAGAGACCAAGGTGAGAAATCATGCTCACGTGCTCTCAATCTTTTAGACAAGAGGAACTAACTATTGTTGTCCTACTTGTTAGAAGGTCTACATGTTTCGCGTCTGTTGGCCCGACAGGGTCCACTGACGCTTCCTCAGGACCAAAAGTAACAAAAACTTCTCCAACAAAAATTAATATACCCTACTCGGGAAAAGGATAATAGAACAGTCACTTACTTTAGTGCGTCTGTTTAAGTCAAAAAAGGTCGCCCATCCCTAATTTTAGGAGAGAGCTCCTTAGGATCGCTAGTCAGAACCTGGAACTGACGTTGTGTGTGCGTCGTTATTAGGTATTAGTCCTACCCTTCTGACTGCGTCCTGGAAAAAAACCATGTAAAAGACTTGAGTGGTTATGTAGAGTTTGTTGAATGTGCAACATCCACCAAAAAATGGAAAATGGCCCTATGTAGAGTGCAATCATGGGTTTACACTCTAAATAGGTCCAGACAGGACATGCACTGATTTTGGTGGTGTCCTGCATATACTAAATTCCCTCAGCATTTGACCTCATTGATATACCTACATTTCCAGTCATCCTGGATACTCCTGGTTAAGAGTTACATAACCATCACATTGACTGTTTCACAATCATATTACTGTGCAGTCATTCTATTGTCAATTATGCTGCTGTATTCGAAATAGCCAGGCATACTCTTATTTGCTGTGTTAACTAGAAAGAGAAAGAGTAAGCAGCAATTCCTGAGCAATATGATTCCTGTTCTGATGCTGTCATTAGGAAGGAAGTGGATTCCCTTCCTACACATTATGAATAGGATTGTTCAATTGAATTACCTCTAGGGGCCAATATACTTAATGGACACATATATCCACTCACCATCAAGGAAGACAACAGACAGCAAAACTGTTTGAATGTGAATATGAAAATGGGTTTCACTAGACACTGAGCATCCCCTTGAGGTATCTATTATTTACCATACCTAAACAAGAAGGTGGCTGTCATTTTTACATGGACTACAGAAAGCTAAATACCATAAACTTCAAGAAAAGTTACTCTTTACTTCTCGGACCAATGTTGTTCATTGGGCTGAAATCTGACAAGTACTCTTCCTGTGTTCACATACAGACATAATTGAGTAGAAAATGACCGTCTATGCCTGGTATGGCTGCTTCAAGTATTTAGTAATGCTGTTTGGCTAATATAATATGCTGGCAGAGTTGCATTATCTCAGTATTGATGTCTTTTGAGACTGCTAATATGTATATGTAATGTTATATTTACATAATTTATTCATATTCTCTAATTCTTTGGAGGAGCATCAACAACATATGTGTGAAGTATTGCAGCTGCAACAGCACTTCCTATATGGAACCCTGGAGAAATATGAGATTAAAGTCACTAATAAATCGTTTTTAGGCTTCCAATTATCAGCAGATGGGATTAGAATGAAAGCACGAGAAAGTATCAGCAGTGCGTTAGTGTCCTGTTACAAACATTATTTTTCAGACTTCTATAAAAATGAATTTCAGAACTTTTCATTGTATTTCCCCCTATTTTGATGGTAGCTCACAAGGATACACTATGTGTGTGGGCATGAGTTTACACTCTCGAAAAGGCATTGATTTTAGCACACATCATGTGGCACTCTGACCTAGAGATACCTTTCATCATGGAAGCAGATTCTTCAACATCAGCCATAGAAACGATAAGTCTCCAAAGGGATAGAGACACAGAAAATTCACACCCAGTTTACTATTTGTCCTGGTCACTCAGCTCTGCAGAACAAAATGATTTAAATTATGACAGAAATCCCCTTACAATTAAGGATGCCTTCCTACATGTGGGCCACCATTTGGAAGAAGCTGAAAACATCATCACAATATGACCGTCCATAAGAATCTAGGGGTTTTGAAGCGTATGAACTGTGACGATCCGAGATATGTCAGATGATGCTATTTTTTTATCAAGTTTAAATATAAAATCTCAGTCTGACCTGGAGCATGTCACGAAAAAGCTGATCCCTGGTCCAGACAGTACACTGAAAGGAAGGAGACCAGTTATCATCTGCTTATTCTTTGCTGGATCTATTCTAGGCTGAATATTCTTTGTAATAATCCTTTATCACTAGGTTGCATCAAGCCTATCAGCATGGAGCTATGACTGGATGGCTGTTGGGGAACACACAAGTTAGACTAGGTCCATCAAGCTGTACCTTCATGATGAGAAAGTATACATCCATAACAAGACAAACAAGATATATTGTCATTCTTTTAGGAAAATTCCCTCAGCAAATGAATTTACGTCTCTGTGCTTTCAGTGATATGATAAGGCATTATGACCTTCCTGGAGTCCTCATAACTCATTGTAGCCCACAACCAGGATCCTGAATTTGTAATGTAATGTTGCACAGACTTTGAACTTTGTCCTCCAAACCCACAAGCTACAGTCTACCAACAGAGGTGCACTGTGTCAGCTGAACAATACTAGGGGTGTTTTCGACAGAACACCCAAGCAGATAGAGTATAGTAGAAACTTGATAGTGGAAGGTATAGTACATTTTGTATCAATTTATCCTATAATAACTCCCCTTACTCTTCTGTGGTGATCCCTCTTTTTTTCTGCAGCTATGGGTTCCATCCAGAAACACTTCCTTAGGACTTCTTCAATGCATCTGTACTTTCTCTCTCCACTTTTCATTCTACTCTGTCTTCGGACATAGGTAAGCGATGTGGCTCCTCACAGAGTCAAACTCAGACTTCAAAAGATATGCAGATAGGCATTTCAGACCTGCACTGGTCTATAGAATGGGAACCATTTACGAATTGTGGTCACTTATTGGTTCTTTGAAAGTTCTGGTCAGAGCCTGTTAAATGGTGATTACCTGAACATGGCACATACATCTATTTTTTCAAGTCTCTATAGTGAAAAAGGTTGACACATGCCCATCACCCTCCACCTCCTGTCCTGATTGATGGAAATCTGGAATTTGTTGACCCTTACTTACACATTGGTTCTCTTCAGTATTTAGTTGCTTGAAAATGATACAACAACGCCATGCATTCTAAGGAACCGACTTCTTTTGTCCATGCTCCTAAAGTGATGGGCAATTTTCATTGTCAATTACCTGCTATAGTGGGCCTATCCTCTGGAAAACTAATGCTCCACGTCTGGGTTGATTCTGCCAGGATTATGGCTCTATCATAAAGCATTGTGAGCAGGGAGGGTGACATTAGACACAACTAAATTTGGTAAAAAAAGGAGTATACTAGGATATTCACATTGGGAATCACAATTATACACCCACATCAGGGAAGCGGGTACAAGGCAAAAAAGCTAATATCTATAAGGTGTTAGTGAACAGGATTGAGACCAAGGACACAGTTACAGTTGCATCAGCTTTCTGTGTGTATCACTCTAATTCCGACTGAGACAGGGCAGCAGCAGTGGAGAGGGCTAGTCACAGGTAATATGATACCTAGCAACTTAGAATCTTGCATGGGATTTACTACTTTCATGAGCAGTTTCTACAAGACCATCCACCCACATTTTTGTTCTTTGTTTCCTTCTCTGCGTTTGGGTATTCCTCTGGAAGGCTTCCACCTACTTCTTTTTTGTGCTTCTGATAACTCTTCATTTTACATTCTAAAGTCTGTGCTTTCCTCACTCTCTTAAAAGCTTCAGGGTGGATACTCAATAGTTCATTTGCTCTCAGTCTTGTTTGAATCAGTATACCAGCCATCTTAGGTTTCCAGTGTATTCATCAACTCCCACTAGTAAGCAAAATCTTTGATTTTCCATGTTTACTAATGCCGATAATACATATTATGACTCAGAAGAATCTTACTACCACTTAGAACCCTTTGGTTATTGATTACATTCCTTTGGAACTGACCTAACAGACAGAGAAGCAATGGTGGTTCCTGTGTTTGTCGTTTTTGCCTTGTCCCCCTTCTCCCATTCCCTGAGGATTCTCACCTTATTCCGGCAGCATTCAGAACATAAACAAAAGCTTCAAGGATGTGATTGTGCCTAGTCAAATACATTGCTTCCCTGACAGGTTTAGAATTGATCTAACACATTCATTAGGTCCTAATTGCTGTGTGGTTACAAGGGGGAACATTTACTAATAATTCAGACAATGTGGCACAACTAGGAAACTTGCTGTACAATGCTGTATTGTGTGAAAGGGAGAGAGTAGAAATGTTCCACATCTGCAAAGATATATAGCATTTCTGCTCCTTTCTTGCACTAGCACACTGTGTGCAAGGGCACTTGCATTACTTCTAGGACTGTTTCTGGAATTGATGTCTTTCTACATAAATATAATGATTAGAGTCATATTCCTCTTTCCATATGTGCTGCGGAAAGGAAAGAAAGGAGTAATATTTTCCTCATTACACCACTGTCAGGTAGATGCACCATTTTGGCACAAACCCAGGTTTGTAAGTCTTACTAAATCTAGGTTTGTGTTAAATCCATAAGTCAATCCATGGGAACAGCCATGCTCCACCTATGTAAGACCTACCCGACACAAAGTAACGCAAGGCAGTGCGATGCACGGTGTTCCGTTACTTTGTATTATCTAAGTCACACAAGGCCATGCAAAGTGACTTCATGAATGCCAAAAAATATTTGGGATGCAAAATCATAGTAAATCTGGGCCACACTGTTTAGAAGTGTCATACCTCACTACTTAGAATGCTCCTATATCACCTGTGATGAGCTTGTAATGTTTAGTATGAGAGAGTCAGTGGAATATAGGCTCCTCAATTGATGGCTGCACTAGGGAGCTTCTAAAATAGACCTATGTGAACTACTTCATACAGACTTGATGTTAAAATGTATTTTTGTTGGCCTTAAGACTCTGTGCAGTTTACCACTGCTAACCAGTGCTAAAGTGCTTGTGCTCACTCCCCTAAAACATGGTTAAATTGACCTATACCCAATAAGCATATTTAATTTGCCCATACATCCTTTGTAGAGTGGTACATAAAATACCTAGGGCCTGTAAATTAATGCTATCGGTGGGCCTGCAGCACTTAAATAGCACCTTAAAACAAATCCCTGGCCTGCCACTTCAGCCTGAATGCAGTTTTAAACTGCCATGTATGTTTGACAATAAAACCCTCTTGCCAGACTTTAAAGTCCCCCTTTGTTACATGTAAGTCACCCCTAAGGTAGGAACAAGCTAACCTATAGGGCAGGGTGCCTTGGAAATGAAAAGGTGGGCATGTACTTTTTAGTTTTACATGTCCTAGTAGTGAAAAGCTCTTAAATTAGTTTTTCACCCCTTTGAGGCCTAGGCCACCCAGAGGATAACTTTGAGGATTCCTTATTACATGTAATAAGCTGTCATTTTCAATTGGGAACAGGTAGCTACATAATGTTTGGTATATTTGGAATTGTAATGAAAAACCCTATTTAATGTTAAAGTCAGGCGTTTAATTACAATTTTGAAAGTGCCACTTTTAAACAGTTGACATTTTCCTGCCCTTAGCCCTTTTTGTGCTTGCAGCTTTGCCTGTGCCACATGACTGGGTATAACTGACTGTTACACTCTGTGAATTCCTCCCAGGCAGTCACGGGACAAAGGAACAAGGTGAGTCTCAATGAGACATCTGCAGGCAGGAGGGACCGGAGCTGAGCACAGACCCATTTGCAACTGAATAGGGATTGCTCTGCCTTCACACAGAGGACCTATCATCTCTACATTGTCACTGTAGCCAGCTGGGAACCAGTATATAAAAATAGATCCTCAGACAACAACTTTTCAGTACACTTATGGACCTGTGGATACTCTGCCATAAAGAAGGACTGCTGTGCTACTGAAAGGATTTCCACACTACTGGACTGCTGCCCAGCTGTGCTGACCTGCTGCCTTCTGTCCTCTTGCCTGGGTGAGAAGGACTGGATCTGCATCTGTTGAACCCTGGATCACCAGAGTGACTCCAAGGTCTGGTTGTCTGGTCTCCTGACTTGAGCCTCAGGAACAGAAAGCTCTAACAACCTGGAACCCAATACCTGGACTCTGTCATCTATGTGTCTACCCTGCCAAGTGGTGCCAGCCCAGTCCAGGACCATTAGGAGGTAGGGCTAAGCAACTTTGTCGGTCTATTTGGATCCATCTGAACTGATGTATCTCCTCTGCTGTGCGATGCAAACTCAAGCTGAACTGACACATCAACTTTCCTGTGTTGAGTGGACCCATTGCAAGGACTTGCATTGCCTCTGCAGCCTCTTAGAAACTGCTACTGTGTGATTCATCCTTGGAGCAGGTCCTTGCATCCCTCATCAATGTCAGCCTTGATGATGACTCCGGATTCTGTATCATAGCTCCTTGGAACAGACACATCTTCATATTGCAAGCTCTCTGCAACTGGATTTCTGACTATGATTCAGGACCTCACATCTCTGCCTCATCATGCCTCAGAACTGATGCATCGCTTCAGCTGCACGAGGCATCTTTGGAATGCTCTACAAGCCATGATATAAGATACTCTGTTTAGTAGGCTTAATTGCGTCCCTGTAGCTTGCATAGACTCCACCGAAGTTGGCCTGAACTTGTGATTTTGTCTCTGTCAGAGGCAACCAATCTACATTTGGAATTTGCACTTCTTGGTGCTATTTTCACTAAAACCTTTAAAATTGCATATATCTCTAGTTCTACTGATTGGATTTCAGTCTCAGTTTATTTATTACAATTTGCTCTATTTTTCAAACCCAGTGGGAGGCCCTTTTTGAGTGCTGTTTTTCATTTTATTAATGTTTGAAGTGCTGCACAAATACTTTACACCCTGCCTCTAAGTTAAGCATGACTGCTCTGTGCCAAGCTACCAGAGGGTTGAGCACAGGTTAATTTTGGGTTGGTTTGTACCACACTGTGACAAGGACTGCGATTGCTGCTTTATCACGGCTCACACTCCAGTCAACCACAACCCCATTCCTTACATTTGGGGCACCATTTACAAGACTCTGATGTATCATCAGAAATGTGTCAGATTTTCTGCATCTAAAGCACAGCCCCTAACAACAGTATAGATGCACTGTATTTACAACACAGAGCTCCATGGCGCACGTTTTCACAGATGCATCAGAATTTCTGATGCATCTGTTGGCGCTAAACTGACACATTGCTGGAGTTGCATTGTTAAACTGATACAACTCTGGCAAAGAGAGACGAATCCCAAAGGAAAAAGCCATGCGTCAATTGTACGTCTGCTCTGAGCAGGGAGGAAAATTTTGATGCTGTGAAGTTGAAGAATGAAGCAGTGAAAATGTTTAGATTTGAGTGCTTCAGTTCTATGTGGATATTTACAATGGAACACATACCCTGCATACATTATAATTGGTGCAGGTAAAATGTGAAACAGGACTTTACAAACTGATGCACTGGGCTCAATGCATTCGTTTCTAAATATGGAACAGTGTAGTGCACTGCTATTGCCACTGCTGTGTCAAAACAATGATGCAGCGGTGGCGCAAAGGGTTTGTAAATGAGGCCCTTGGTGTTTCTTTTCTATTAGCAGTAGATCAGATCAGAACACTTATTTCATGGAATTTCTTCTCTTTACTTCCCCTCATTATGATGTTGTATTACTGTCAATATAATTTTCTCTAATCTGAAATTAACTAAATACTTTTTCATATTCTGTCCATTGATATAGTGGCAAACAAATTCTGAAACTGATAGGTTAACAGTCTCTTGAAAGTAAATAATCATGTGGATTCACTTTTTTATCAAATTTTCGGTGAATTAGGCAAATCACTATTATGCTGTAACCCAAGGTTAACAATGGATAAGTACTTATTGCAATTATCTTTAACTGTAAATAACAGCTTGCTTCCAGTGTAATGGTACAGTTATGTTATTGTTATAATGAAATAAATTTAACTTCAACAGAACCAATCTTTTGGACGTACCATTGAAGAGTTGGGATTAACTCCACAAGTCCCAAACCAGTCCCTTTCCATCATAAAAGCTTGGTGGATTTGATTTCAGGACAAAAAGAAATGTTGATCTAATCACATATTTTTGTGATCTCCACTTGCAGCCCATTGTGGAAAGAATCAAGGTGAAGCTTTATTGTCCATTTTTTAAGATTATTCACACCGTCAGATTATTATTGACAAGTCTTTTCTTCTCAAATGGCTTGAGAGGCCTCAGGATCCAGAACACTCATCTCGAAATTCACAAATTCAGAATCTCCTCTGCATTAAGGCAATCCTTCATCAGGGCTGCACAGACAACTTGGAGCTCGCTGCCCCTGGGATTAATTAACAACTGTCACTCATCGCCATCAGGACGTATCTCAAAACATGCCTCTTTCTACAGTTAATAAATGCTTTTTTTAAATATGTTGCCCTGAGAAACGACCTTGCCCCAGAAAATGACAACCTGAAATGTAATACCTTGCATCTTGAAACCTACCTTGCATCTCAGTGACGCAAGGTAGGTTTCCACGTCCAAAAAATGACTTTAACTCCATAACTTTGGTGCTAGGCGGGTTTAGCGCCAAAGTATAAATATGGTATTAGTTTTGCACCAAATTTGCGTAAAAAAAGACGCAAATTCAGCACAAAACAAGTATAAATATGCCCTTACTCTTTAACAAATTAGGCACTACAAAAGTCCAAATTTTCTTGTCCGTGGACACCCTAGCATGACACATGAAAAACGTATAGTTCGAGAAATAGGAATGTGGAAAAACTTAGCAATTTAATTCACCCATATCATCAGTAGAAAATGACAAAAACAATGCTTTGTGTCACCTATATGGTGATTACAAATGCCACCGCCTATGTTTTTATAAAGGTAGGCGAACTAGATATTAGTATTGGTGTGAAAAGGGAAAAGTCAGCACAGAGAGCAAATGATAATAGCTTCCATCTTCAGAGTTGGCTCTTTTCCTCTAGTGTTTCATCGTGCTCACCTACATTATAAGGATATTGCAGTTCACCCGAAGCTCTTGATAATAAACAAACACGAGGCAATAGGCCGTGTCTTTATAAGGGCATGGAATTCTGAAATAATTTTTTGTGTACTTTTATATGTATAATTGAGGTGTATTAACCTCTAAAATAAGTGGTGTCCCATAATGAGAAATCAAGTATGTGTTTGATCCCTGTCCTATCCAGTTCAGACCCAGGACGGCATAAATCGTTATTTTGAAAGGTCCCATCTGTTTGATGGATGGCCTACATTCAAACCTTGTTGTGATGGTTAGGCTAACGTTTTGCGGCAGCGGAAGGGAAGAGTTGTTAGTCCGCTTTGCCTTTCAATCTGCAGTACACTTCCCCGCAGCCTCCTTCATCAAAACAACTGCTGCATGAAGGAGAATGTGGCATCCTGTTAATCCTGCTAGCATCTCACAACAAGCTTTTTCAATGCAATGGGTCTCCCGTTTGCTCCCGTTAGAGCTATTAGCGTTGTAAATTCCTAACTGGACTTTTCTTCCCACCTAAAATGAAAAGTTAAACAGGTGACATAAGCAAGTCGATTCAAATCACCATGGCCACCTTGAGCATGAGCAGGCAGGAGAGACACAAAAGGAACAAGCATTTGCAATGCAACGGGTCTCGCGTTTGCTCATGTTAGAGCTGATCGCGTTGTAAACTCCTAACCCGACTTTTCATCTATCGGCAAAAGTGCTTTTATGTACGTAACCCGGAAAAGTGAAATTAACTGTGTAAAGCGCTCGACTTCTGCCAAGCAAAATCGCGCTAGGAAAATAGAGAAAAAGTAGTCCACGATCCGACAGAAAACAGCAAGCCTTGCATGTTTTCTGTACTTGGTCGCTGCGTTCGAGGAGGGCTAACCACTGGAAAAGGCATGACATGGGCATGCCTTCGACTAATGAAAGCAAGCAGATTTTACTAGGCAAGCCGAGGAACCAATCAAACACACTGATGTGACGTCGACAGGGCTCCGAACCCTTTTCTAATAACTAAAGCGTCTCGCTGCGATACGCATGCTCATGCAACGCAGGCTCGACGCTAAAAAGGAATTTGCTCGTAGTCAAACATATGGCGAACGTGCAATTATCCCTGTAACAGGGTCGATGGCCAAGGCAGTAGCAAAACTGTCCCAAGGAGGGACAAAAGTAAATCATTTACCAATGATTACAAAGGATTTTTGAATAGCAAACCCGTGAACATGTGATAGTGATGGTCGTGCTGTGGGCATGGTTAAAAGACCATGGAGAGATTACAACAGGTCAGAGTGCTTGCACTTTCGACCTAAAAAATATGTAGGTAAAAAAACGACTTCCAATTAAGCAAGCTCTTGATTTACTTAGAATTAAAGAGTGCTGGAATGCTTAGGTAAAGGCACAGGATTCCTTTTTCAGCAGATATTATTGCTCAGAACCAGGTTGTTGGCTGGTGCTAGCAGTTTCCCCAGTCTCAGCCCCGATACAGAGACACAGGCTGCTCTTGGCAAAAGCAGCTGCCTTTTACACGCAGGGCGTGGATCTTGTCGAGCAGCTGCTGCAGGGGTCTGGTGAGGCTCTTTTTCTCCTCTTCATGGCGGTGTGCTGCATTGTTATCTAAAGGCTAATATGTTTATTCAAATTTCATACAACCGTGTGGAGAGCGGACTCCCTAGCACAAGCACAGAAAACTTCAGGCTTTTATTACATACATAACGGAATCCCTCGTAGAAGGCACCGATTTCCTTGTAAAGAGCTCATTTGTATGAACTGATTTCCCAGAGACCCCTGAATGTTGACTATAAAGCTCAGATGCCACCCACGCTCGCCCTGTGCCCCTAACCACGCTTCTTCCTAAGCACATGGCTTGTCTCCAAGGCCCCAAGACCTTAAAACTAAAGGCTCATATTGACAGATGATTATTTTCCTTTTAGCCTGGACTGGATGGGCTCTCCTCATTTACATGGTTGGCCGGCAATTAATTCCTTTTCCATAGGCTGAATTTGGGCTTTGTACAGGTACAGCGTTTCACATCTCATCGCCATATGAAACAGCAGATTAAAGGTACAATGAGGCAGTTTATCAATTAATCTGCCGAGAGATAAACTCATGTATTAGCGTAGTTTGTTTTTGTTTTGTAAAGTCTGGTTATTTGCCTCTATAGTCACATTTATTTATGCCCGATGTCAATATTGATGTTAAGCAAAGTGAGGAGTTTTGTAAAATGTGGTCTATATGAGACAAATAAAATATACCAGTACAACTTTAATATCGCATTTCTTATTGTTAATTGCTTTTGGAGCACAATGTAGAATAAAAATTCATATGTACTTGCAGACATAAGACGTTAGGTTGTTCACCACAGACTGCAGACCTTCTGACTCTACCTGCCTGACTCCGAGCTTTTATCCCACCTCCACTATTTTAGTGCTCCCGCCGTTGTTTTCCGATTCCAGCACTGGAAGGAAGCTTGCTTTATGCTACATGTGATTTGAATGTATAGCTCCAGTAAGGCAGAGGTCACTGCTGTGAATACATACAATAGATACATATGGGCCCCTGGATGCATCAATCTGTCGGCAGAATGTCATATGTTGGACTGTAACTAGTGGCTGCCTCTTGCGAGGTCTGCCCGTTATGAAGGCACTGGAATACTGTGCCTACCTGTGTGCCCCACTGTAACATATTCTTGCACCCTTGAATATGAACCAATTGCTAATCAAAATAATAATGCAATCACAGGTCACCCATTAAGCCACCAAGTGAGGCCTGTGGGCCTCTCACAAATAATAGTACTTCACTCGTGCATGGTGCTCCCGTGCCCCAACAATGCTCAGGGACTGAGGGACATATTTATACTTTTTGACGCAAAACTGCGCTAACGCAGTTTTGCGTCAAAAAAATTAGCGCCGGCTAACGCCATTCTGAAGCACCATGCAGGCGCCGTATTAAATCAATGACGTTAGCCGGCGTTAGCCGCCGGCGTTAGGCGCCGGCGCTGCCTGGTGTGCGTGGAAAAAAACGACGTACACCAGGTAGCGCCGGCGTAGGGGGATATGGAGCTTGGGCGCCAAAAAATGGGGCAAGTCAGGTTGAGGCAAATTTTTCGCCTCAACCCGATTTGCGCCATTTTTTTCGACTCCCAACCCCCATAGAAATGACTCCTGTCTTAGCAAAGACAGGAGTCATGCCCCCTTACCCAATGGCCATGCCCAGGGGACTTCTGTCCCCTGGGCATGGTCATTGGGCATAGTGGCATGTAGGGGGGCACAAATCAGGCCCCCCTATGCCACAAAAAAAAAAAAAATTGACTTACCTGAACTTACCTTAATGTCCCTGGGATGGGTCCCTCCAGCCTTGGGTGTCCTCCTGGGGTGGGCAAGGGTGACAGAGGGTGTCCCTGGGGGCATGGGAGGGCACCTCTGGGCTCCTTCAGAGCCCACAGGTCCCTTAACGCCTGCCTTTTCCAGGCGCTAAAAAACGGCGCAAAAACGGCCGTACGTCATTTTTTTGGACCCGCCCACTCCCGGGCGTGAATTTTGCCCGGTAGTGTAAATACGGCGCACATGCCTCGGAGTCACTTTTTTAGACGGGAATGCCTACCTTGCATATCATTAACGCAAAGTAGGTGTCCACACTAAAAAATGACGCAAACTCCATGGACTTTGGCGCTAGACGCGTCTAACGCCAAAGTATAAATATGGAGTTAGTTTTTCGTCGGAATTGCGTAAAAAAAAACGACGCAATTCCGGCGCAAACGGAGTATAAATATGCCCCTAAATATTTGGCTGCAGGCATATATCCATGCAGTTTATTCGTGACCAATGCTTCCAGGTTAGACGTGCAGCTGCTCGTGGCCATTAACACTTCTTGCTTACCATGTGACTGGCAAGTAGTGTTGTGCAGTCCTGGTAGCATAAAGGCAATGGCTAAACACAACCTTGCACCATCAGCAACAGAACAGCTGATGCCAATAACAAAAAAATCAATGCAATGGGTCTCGCATTTGCTCGAATTAGAGCTATTAGCGCTGTAAACTCCGAACCTGACTATTCTTGCCACATAAACTGATAATGAAAAGTAAAACAGTTTCACATATGCGAGTCAGGGATTGCCATGAGCGTGAAGGAGACACAGAAAAGGGAACAAAAGTTCGATTGCAGTGAAACATATCAGCAAAAGAGCAATTATCCATGTAACCGGCAAAAGTAAAATTATCCATGTAACCATCAAAAGTACAATTATCCATGTAACAGGGTTGAAGACATGCAAAGTGCTCGACTACTGCCCAGCGAGATCGCGCTGCGTAGGAAATAAAAAGAAAAAGTAGTGGAGAAGCCATTCGGAAAACACTGAGCGTTGAATGTTTTCAGTAGTTTACCGGTTTTGTAGAGGTGGGCTAATCACCGGAAAAGGCAAGACGTATGCATGCCTGCCACTAATTAAATCAAGCAAATTTTAAAAGGCAAGCCCATGAGCCAACCAAACTGACGTGCGTTACATGGGTGTGGTTAAAAGCCAACAGGAGCCAGAGCGCTTGTGCACTCTCGACCCTGAGGAAAGATAGGCCCATATTTATACTTTTTGACGCAAACCTGCGCCAGCGCAGATTTGCATCAAAAAGTTTAACGCCATCTACCACCATTCCAATCCACCAGCCAGGCGTCATATTTAAGGAATGACGGTAGCCGATGCTGTGGCCTGGTTAGCGTCAAGATAAATTACTCTAACCGGACAGCGGAGGCGTAGGGAAGACTGGGGGTTGTGTGTCAAAGAATGGTGCAAGTCAGGTTAGAGTAAAAAAAAATGACTCTAACCTGACTAGCGTAATTTTTTGATGCACAACCCGCATGGACATGACTCCTGTCTTATCAAATACAGGAGTCAAGCCCCTCAGCCCAATGGCCATGCCCAGGGGACTTCTGTCCCCTGGGCATGGCCATTGGGCACTGTGGCATGTAGGGGGGCCCAAGTTAGGCCCCCCATGCCACCTAAAAAAAAAAAATTACTTACCTCTACTTACCGTAGATGGGTCCCCCGATCCATGAGTGTCCTCCAGGGGTGGGTGAGGGTGGCAGGGGGTGGCCCTCGGGGCAGGGAAGGGCACCTGTGGACTGCTTCCATGGTCGGAGACCATGGAAATGAGCCCACAGGTCCCTTAACGCCTGACTTGAACCAGGCATTAAAAAACAGCACAAATCCGGATGGGCGCCATTTTTTAAGGCTGCCTCCTCCTGTGCGTTAAAATGCACGGGAACGCCTTCCTTGCATGTAATTAGCGCAAGGTAGGTTTTCACGTCCAAATAATGACTCAAACTCCATACTTTTGGTGCTGGAGGGATCTTGCGCCAAAGTATAAATATGGAGTTAAGTTTGCGGCGAATGTGCGTAAACAAAATGACGCAAATCCGGCGCAAACAGAGTATAAATATGGGCCATAGATTCATGCAATGTTGTTACAAAACAATGCTGACTTCCATCTGTGAGCAGCTAATGTTTACTGGCCACCCACATTCTCTCCCACCAGGGATGCAACTAGACAAAGGCGGGGGTTAGCATTGTTAGTGGAGGGGGAGACATCTCTGTCACTGAAATGTCAGGAAAAAGTGTTTTTTAGCCAAATTATGAGGTTTGCAAAGGATTCTGGGTAACAGAACCTGGTGAGAGCCCCACAAGTCACCCCGTCTTGGATTCTCCTAGTTCTCTAGTTTTTAAAAATGCACAGGTTTGGTAGGTTTTTCCAAGGTGCCGGCTGAGCTAGAGGCCAAAATCCACAGCTAGGCACTTTGCAAAAAACACCTCTGTTTTCTGTAGAAAAATGTGATGTGTCCATGTTGTATTTTGGAGCATTTCCTGTCGCGGGCACTATGCCTACCCACACAAGTGAGGTACCATTTTTATCGGGAGACTTGGGGGACCGCTGGGTGGAAGGAAATTTGTGGCTCCTCTCAGATTCCAGAACTCTCTGTCACCGAAATGTGAGGAAAAAGTGTTTTTTTAGCCAAATTTTAAGGTTTGCAAAGGATTCTGGGTAACAGAACCTGGTGAGAGCCCCACAAGTCACCCCGTCTTGGATTCCCCTAGGTCTCTAGTTTTAAAAAATTCACAGGTTTGGTAGGTTTCTTTCGGTGCCGGCTGAGATAGAGGCCAAAATCCACAGGTAGGCACTTTGCAAAAAACACCTCTGTTTTCTGTAGAAAGAATTGATGTGTCCACGTTGTGTTTTGGAGCATTTCCTGTAACGGGCACTATGCATACCCACACAAGTGAGATACCATTTTTATCGGGAGACTTGGGGGAACACTGGCTCCTCTCAGATTCTAGAACTCTCTGTCACCGAAATGTGAGGAAAAAGTGTTTTTTAGCCAAATTATGAGGTTTGCAAAGGATTCTGGGGGACAGAACCTGGTGAGAGCCCCACAAGTCACCCCGTCTCGGATTCCCCTAGTTCTCTAGTTTTTAAAAATGCACAGGTTTGGTAGGTTTCCCTAGGTGCCGGCTGAGCTAGAGGCCAAAATCCACAGCTAGGCACTTTGCAAAAACCACCTCTGTTTTCTGTAGAAAAATGTGATGTTTCCATGTTGTGTTTTGGAGCATTTCCTGTCGCGGGCACTATGCCTACCCACACAAGTGAGGTACCATTTTTATCGGGAGACTTGGGGGAACGCTCAGTGGAAGTAAATTTGTGGCTCCTCTCAGATTCCAGAACTCTCTGTCACCGAAATGTGAGGAAAAAGTGTTTTTTTAGCCAAATTTTGAGGTTTGCAAAGGATTCTGGGTAACAGAACCTGGTGAGAGCCCCACAAGACACCCCATCTTGAATTCCCCTAGGTCTGTAGTTTTAAAAAATGTACAGGTTTGGTAGGTTTCTTTAGGTGCCGGCTTAGCTAGAGGCCAAAATCCACAGGTAGGCACTTTGCAAAAAACACCTCTGTTTTCTGTCGAAAAAATTGATGTGTCCACGTTGTGTTTTGGAGCATTTCCTGTCGAGGGCACTATGCATACGCACACAAGTGAGGTACCATTTTTATCGGGAGACTTGGGGGAACGCTGGGTGGAAGGAAATTTCTGGCTCCTCCCAGATTCTAGAACTCTCTGTCACCGAAATGTGAGGAAAAAGTGTTTTTTTAGCCAAATTTGAAAGGTTTGCAAAGGATTCTGGGTAACAGAACCTGGTGAGAGCCCCACAAGTCACCCCGTCTTGGATTCCCCTAGTTCTCTAGTTTTTATAAATGCACAGGTTTGGTAGGTTTCCCTAGGTGCCGGCTGAGCTAGAGGCCAAAATCCACAGCTAGGCACTTTGCAAAAAACACCTCTGTTTTCTGTAGAAAAATGTGATGTGTCCACGTTGTGTTTTGGAGCATTTTGTGTCGTGGGCACTATACCTACCCACACAAGTGAGGTACCATTTTTATCAGGAGACTTGGGGGAACGCTGGGTGGAAGGAAATTTGTGGCTCCTCTCATATTCCAGAACTCTCTGTCACTGAAATGTGAGGAAAAAGTGTTTTGTAGCCAAATTTTGAGGTTTGCAAAGGATTCTGGGTAACAGAACCTGGTGAGAGCCCCACAAGTCACCCTGTCTCTGATTTCCCTAGGTCTCTAGTTTTCAAAAATGCACAGGTTTGGTAGGTTTTCCTAGGTGCCGGCTGAGCTAGAGGCCAAAATCCCCAGGCAGGCACTTTGCAAAAAACACCTCTGCTTTCTGTAGAAAAATGTGATGTGTCCACATTGTGTTTTGGGGTATTTCCTGTCGCGGGCCCTAGGCCTACGCACACAAGTGAGGTACCATTTGCATCGGGAGAGTTGGGGGAACATAGAATAGCAAAATAAGTGTCATTGCGCCTTGTCTTTCTCTACATTTTTTCTTTCCAAAGATAAGGCAGTGTGTAAAAAAGATGTCTATTTGAGAAATGCCCTGTAATTCACATGCTAGTATGGGTACCCCAGAATTCAGAGATATGCAAATAACCACTGCTCCTCAACACCTTATCTTGTGCCCATTTTGGAAATACAAATGTTTCTTATACCTATTTTTGACTCTTTATATTTCAGCAAATGAATTGCTGTATAGAATGAAAACCCACCTCAAGGTGCAGCTCATTTATTGGCTCTGGGTACCTAGGGTTCTTGATGAGCCTACAATCCCTATATATCCCGGCAACCAGAAGAGTCCAGCGGATGTAACAGTATATTGCTTTCAAAAATCTGACATTGCAGTAAAAAGTTACAGAGTAAAACGTCGAGAAAAATGGCAGTTTTTTTCACCTCAATTTCAATATTTTTTTATTTCAGTTGTCATTTTCTGTAGGAAACCCTTGTAGTATCTACACAAGATATCCATTGCTGAATTCAAAATGTTGTCTACTTTTCAGAAATGTTTAGGATTCTGGGATCCAGCATTGGTTTCACACCCATTTCTGTCACTGACTGGAAGGAGGCTGAAAGCACAAAAAATCGTAAAAATGGGGTATGTCCCAGTAAAGTGACAAAATTGTGTTGAAAAATTGGGTTTTCTGATTGAAGTCTGCATGTTCCTGAAAGCTGGGAAGCTGGTGATTTTAGCACTGCAAACCCTTTGTTGATGCCATTTTCAGGGAAAAAACCACAAGACTTCTTCTGCAGCCCTTTTTCCCATTTTGTTGAAAAAACGAATTTTTCACTGTATTTTGGCTAATTTCTTGGCCTCCTTCAGGGGAACCCACAAAGTCTGGGTACCTCTAGAATCCCTAGGATGTTGGAAAAAAAGGACGCAAATTTGGCATGGGTAGCTTATGTGGACAAAAAGTTATGAGGGCCTAAGCGAGAACTATTCCAAAAAGGCAAAAAAAGGCCTGGCACAGGAGGGGGAAAAGGCCTGGCAGCGAAGGAGTTAAGCGTGGCAGGGCTTAGCTCTTCAATGTTACAGGTCATATCTGGAGAGAAGATGTTAGGCTATTCATCTTCCTTCATTTTACCTTAAGGCATGGTATTCTGCATGGCTCCCCACTGAACACAAGTCAAATATGAAAGTGCCTGGAGGAACATTGATCACACTCATTGAATCCCTTATGTGCATCAAAGGCAATGGCCAATCAGGGCTAACTTTACTTCTAAAGCAAGCTCAGATTGCAATATAGGAGAGCAGCATTTGATAATGAAAGATGTGCCTTAAAAGATCTGTTGACTCAGCTCTAAAAAGCTGATAAAACATTGTAATTTAAGAATAAATTACTGGTAAACTCTTCTTAATATCAGTTAACAGCGTATATAAATCTGTTGTTTTGGGGGTTAATTCTGTCCCCAGCTGGGACCCAGGTGCTTGTAGTCACCTTGACAGGGATATTGAAAGTAAATTCAGAAAATAGGAGGTAGTGTCCTATAAATAAACAAATTATTGAATAAGTTAGCAATGCAACTGCAGAGACTTCATGTTGTTAATGCACCTGTTCTAATTAATGTGTATGTCAAGGAGAGAAAGCAGTTTCTCAAGGAAAGAAAAATTGAAATTCCATTTATACGGGTGTGCAGTCCTTGTCAGATTTTCCATAAATGCTTTCGTGACATGCAAAAAGAACAGATGATGGACAGAATGCTGAACAATGTCATACAGCTGGTTCCAACCTGGAATAACGTGTTGAGCAAAAAAAGATGGATTTAGGCCCAGATCTGTGACTGGGGGTGGAGGTTTGACATTGTTCAGGATTCCGTCTAGCAGTGGTAAGGATATGTGCAGATGTGGATCCTGTGCTCGCCATGCCACCAGATTCAAACTAGCCTGGCTGATGAGAGGTGATACTCTGAAACCGGCCCCAAGATACTTGTTTCCAGTCCAGGAAGGACCTGACCAGGCAGTTCGAGCTGGCCTGTTGCCATGGGGAGCAGGGTCAAGACTGATTTGCATGTGGCTGGTTTCAAACTTGGATAGCGTGGTGAATAAAAAAAAAAGATTTAGGCCCAGATCTCTGACTTGGGTGAATGTTTGACATTGTTCAGCATTCAATGCATCATCTATTCTTTTTGCATTTATAATATGATCATAATACATAGAGAGATATACTTTAGAGCAGCGTATTTAATTATGAAACAATGTTGGGCCCCGACATACCTCCTGAGACCTCTGCCACGGCTTTCCCTATATCTTGTCTCAGTGGCTAAGGATGTAATAGCAGGAAAATAAATAAATACAACTTTCTAGAAGCTATTTTTACCTTCTCTAGTTTCCATGACTTTCTCCTATTCTAGTACTTTGCAGCAAAAATCAGGATTCTAAAGGGCAAAGAGTGTGATGAGGGTTCCTTTTATTGGTTTCATTGGTATCACCTTTGCTGCAGGTACACGTTTTTTGTAGAAAGGGACTGTGAATTTTTAAGAGATCTCATTCTGCGATGAGTTTTGGATATATATCACAGAAATATCCACTAAGGTATGCTTGCTGCCACAGGGTGTGTGTGTGTGTATCTGTGTGTTTTTTGAAGGCTCTAAGGTCCCTTTCATCATTTTTTTCTGTGTGGTAAAGATCATTCCTATCCTTCTCCTTCTCTCTTCCAAACCTGTGAAGAGAGGTTCAGGTGATACAGCAGATCTGGGTCCCAGTCTCAATATAATTTCTTGTAACTCAAATGTGTCTTCCTCTACTTCTCTGCTGCTTCAGATGTTCCTAAAATCTATATAATTTTATCAATGCTTGGTAAGCAGGCATTCTCAAATACCAAAATATAGAAAATGGTAGAAACATCTCTATAATGCTTTAGTTTCAGGTCTAGGCTAGAAAGAGTTGTAACTGTCTCCTGGAATCGGTACACTCTACAGAGACAAGGAGGTGCAAAAGGTCACCACCTTCACCAATTGGTGGTTGTGAACTTATATTAAGAAGACATTACTTCACTGAACTGTCTCCATAACATATGGATTATTGTTTTTGCACAACATAGAGCCATTTCACAAATACAGACAAATCAGTCCATATAAAGGAATGTTGTGATTACATGGCATGGACAGTGATGTGCCCATCACTACTCGAAACAGCTTACTGGCACCATCCTATGCTCAACCAGTCCTGAGTTGTTCACAGATTTAGATACTCGAGGGAGGAAAACATCATCTTGTCCATATATTTTGCTATTTGGCCTACATATTACAGCACCCAGAGACCCATGCTTAATCTCTGAGTTTCCTCTGTCCTTTTCTAATCTTGTAATGCCCTTTCTAAGCAACACATTTTTTGCAAATCTGTTACTTTAGTACTCATGAAAGCTGAAGAATAAAGAGAGAAGGACAGCTGCTTTGAGAATTTGTGGTAATTTCCATTTGTAAAATACAAGACTTTCTGATTAAGGAATGAGTGGTAGCATAACACATTAAACATGGGTGTGTGGTTCCAGTCTATAGAATGTCCTCACTTTTTTTAGTATTACTTCTTTGGGGTGTATCATGAGATGACGGATGAATGTCTCATTAAATGAAATTATATCACATGTTCTTGTTTTACTTTTTTTGTGTAAGCAAAGATTTGATGCATATGTCTCTTAATGGGTTCATGGGTTCATATAATCTTTTTGAATTTATACAAATCATTATGGAATTCCAGAGAGATTCTATAGTTCCTAAAATGTGCCCCATTAGAGGCAGTAAGGTTCTCAAATATGTAGACCTAGTGGCAAAAAGATATGACACATGTTAATTTGTCGGGACTAAAGTAAATGAAAGGCCAAGTACCTTGCCTTTATCCCAATTAAAATAATGGGCTCTCGGTTTGAGCATATTATTTAACAAAAACAGCCTTCTCAACCCAGGAGAACAATCCATTATAAATGAGCAACATCATGGATCCCATTTCCAGGAACGGTGTTGGAGCAGTTGGTATAAGAGCAGTTTTATTGGAACTAATGGCCAGATGTACAAAGGCATTTTGTGTTTGAAAAAACTGGGCCATTTGCAATTGTAAAAAAGCTTTTTGGTATTTACAAACCACAAACTGCTATTAAATAAAGTATTACTAAATTAGAATTGAGGTATCCAACCCAATATCGATTCAATATTTGGAAAGGATGTGTATAGGACGTCCCTTCCAAACAACAAATCTGAATGGTATGTTTTAATGTTTTGTGACTGAAATCTGGTTGCAAAACTTTAATACTTTGCTGACTACAACCATGTAGTGGTAAGCCAGAGTAGGCAGTGGTACTGTGAAAAAAACTGTTAGTTGTATTTTTTTGTTTGTTTTTTAAACACATTCTATTTTCCTTTAAGGGTGGCATCTGGGAAAAAGAAGATTGCTTTATTTAAGAGCAATGACAGACAAAGTAGTCTACAGACTCCAGCAGGCCACCATCCTTGCGATGGCTGCTATTTCCAGTGTGTGGCAAACTGCAATCAACCACATTGTTATTCATGAAGTAGGTTGATCAGCAACGCACCCTCTCCAGCAATCAATATTTTGCAAACAAACCTATAAGTACATAGCTTGTTTGGCAAAAATCCTGCATTGGTTTCAAAAATACTGGTCACAAATTGCAACCAGTATTTTGTGACCAGCGTTTCATACATCTGGCCCAAAATGCACATGTCCTCTATTTCTAGTACCTATGGTGACATTCAAAGGGAAGTGAATGCTATTTGTGGTTACGTATCCCTAATGTGTGTTTTTACTGCAGTTTTAATATCTGTGGTATATAAAGTGAAAGGAATGTTGTTAAGATGCCTGAATATATTGCAATAGCAATGAAGAAGGGATGTTTTTAGCTCTCTATTACCTTTATGGGGCTCAATATCATCAGTGTCTGTTGGAGCATCAACCATGAAACATAATGTGTTTCATGCCAGAGCCCACAGAGATTTGTAGGGGCATATTTATGAAAAGTGGCACTTAAATATGCCCCTTAGTTTTTTAAGTTTACTAAGCAAGAGTAAATATTGCTCCGCCTCCTCCTTGGTTAAGTGAACTCACTTATCATCCAATTTAAAATAGAGTGGTTGCCTTTTTGCATATGGTATTATGCAATCCACAGTGAAAAAGTAGTAGATTCTGTGAGTCACAATGTCAAGAATCTGTCCACCAGTCTGCCACTTGCAGGCTATGTGCCTTTTGAATTGTGTATATTATTTGTTTTTTTAACCACCTCAGGTAGGCTATAGGTGCATAGGGTATTTACATCAGCACTTGGTTTCTAGGTCATCTTTATGTATTTTTAGGGTGATCAATCTTCCCAGCCCATCATTCTCTGGAATTATGCTATCAAAGTCACTTATACGTGATCAGTTTCTATAAAACACTCTACCTTGCAATTATCTGCCCATTGCCAACAATAAGAAGCTCACATGCACATCTTTTTTTAAAATCCATTAACAAGCAGTTGATTTAGAGATTAATTGGTGAATGGTCTTTGCATAATATTCACCATGAGAGATGCAATGTCTTTCTCTGAGTCTGTGATCACACATTTAAAGAAGCCACATTAGAACACTCAGTGATAATGCCTAAGGTCCTCATTACCAATCAGATGGAGCAGAACTACCATGTGGAAGTTTGTTTGGTCTGATCGCTACTGCCCCATTGTTACTAAGGTTGTTTTTCTCAGGTGCAGGAACACTGAACACGAGTTACAGGCCAGAAATTCTGTCTCATAAAAGTGATTGAGACTTCAGCTTCAAATGCATTCATGGCTCGGAATCCAAAGAAAATTAATATTATCATGTCCCTACAGTGAGAAGACCCCAAGTGCAAGCCTAGCTGTTCTAAAAATAATAGAAAAACATAATGCAGAATAACATGCTAATACTGATAACTCTGGAAAGGAAGCAACTAGAAAAATACTTAAACCAATATTTTTAATGGTTAGCAATAATCCAATTCAAAGGTTAGGTTGTTATTTTAATACATATTAAGGAAAACTACCTTTAGAAAATTACCTTTTCCCAGGTTGAATTTCCTGGAAGATAATTTGCATTAACTCTTCAGAAACTCCCAGCCTGTGCTCAGGCCTGGAAGAGGTGTGAAATTCCTCCTATTAGGACACAGTAGGCTGACTTCAGCGGGCAGAGATGACTCATCAGTGCTCAATAGTATGTGCGTGATGGTGGGTGTGGGCATTTTGTTGATTCCACAGGGTCAAATCCTGCCTGCCAAGTGTGTTGAGTCACATGTATCACTATGGTGTACTTGAAAGGGAGAGAACTGGATGGCAGGATGATTCTTGTGCATTAACCACATGGTTGCTGAAAGGCCCTGCTTTTGTCCTACCAGGTTTCTGACTCTGGCTTTGTTGTGGGTACATGAGCTGCTTGAAACTGGATTTTTTGCAGTTTTATATAGGGCAAACTCAACCCAAAGGTATTAGAAAGCTTTATATGACCACCAGTTACATTAAATAAGGACACATGAAGATTAAGTGATTTGCCCAAAATCACAGTTCACTGACCCCTTTTGTGGCTACAGAGACTCAACAAGCTGCAAGAGGCCTTCTCCCTGGACTGCCCAACTGATCAGGGGGCACTGGACCAGTACAAGCCCTTACTGATGGCCACTGCTGGAATGAGTCCTGGCCCCTCAGTCTTGTTTCTGAGGTCCTTGGAGGCTTATATGTGACCCTGAAGAGTTGAGACGTAAAGGTAAAATATTTGATTGGGAGGAACCTGGTTGGTGTATTTGCCTCAACCAAAGGCTATTATTGGCACATGGTACTTTTTAGCTCTAATTTAGTTAATACTTTCAAAATTCAAATCTCTGGTTTCCCACATTACACCTTTGTTGTATTGGTGTCATTTTCGTTATTACACTTTACTCTAGGTTTCCAATTCAATTTAGGTTTTTATTGCTTGGTGTTTTGACTTTAGTATTTATTTGATTTTGCATAAATATTTATACATTGCCCTGGTCCTGGTTGCTCTGTGTATTTACCAGAGGATTGAGCTCAGGTTAATTTAGTGAGTTTAATGGTTCACCCTGAAAAGAGTTGTAATTATTCCTTGAGGTGGCCACCTCAAATAATAATCAATTTTTTAACAACACCTCAGTCACAAGAATAAAAGTCCAAATGTATTGTCTGTGAAAACAGCCATATTGTTATTTCTCCACGTTTTTAGTCTTTCTATGTGTGCTATATTCTGCTGCACCCATAGAAAGAGGAGTATGCCTCCCAGGATTTATTCTAGTTCAGGAAGGTGCCCCTTCCTGCGCAAAAACAATCCTCCCTACAACGCAGACACCCTTGTGCCATGGTGCAAGGGTGCCTGCATTGGCCCTGGGCAGCCTATTGTGCACCAGCGCAGGGTGAAAGGACAGGAATGCACCCCTTGCTGTAGATACAGGACATTTTTTACCCTTCTCAGTGATGCAGCGCAGCAAAGTAACTTGTTGCTCTGCATTGCTCCACTTTCCCATAAATATGGGTGTTAGTGCTCGCAGGAGAATGTCCATCTTATTTTGAGGCCACGCCTCTTTCAGGGACTATTTACGTTTTTTGCACTAATATAATAGGGCAAATATTTACTACACCTTAACTTCCACTCAACTAACATATTCCAGTTCACAGGTTTAGGTAAGGAAAATAATCTATATTAAACTCTGTGTATGAGAAAGATTGATCTTAATTAGCACTTTGAAGACTTTTAGGAAAAGTGGCAGTGCACACAGTGCAGTTCTACTTCTCTTGCACCCGCTAGCGCCCCCTCTAATGCCATCACATGTGCACCATAAAATAAGACACACCATGGTGGTAGTTAGGGGACTAGCATCTTAATTTTTGACGTAAGTCCGGGGCTTTGCAGGATTAGTGTAAAAAATGTTGACACTAATGCTGCAAAGCACACAGCGGCCCTCTGTAAGCAATGGAAGCATCCTTTTAATGCCTGCTCCGAGTAGGCGTTAAAAGCGCCTAAAAAATGGCACAAAGAAATCTCTAACGGGGAACTCCCCCTTTGCATACATTATGCCCAGCGCAGGCATAATGTAGAGCAAAGGGGTACAAAGTGGTGCAATGCACACATTTGTAAATATGGTGCACTGTTTTTGGCCTTCTAACGCCACTTTAGCAGCAAAAAAATTATGATAATGTGGCGTTAAATTGGCGCTAGGAGCTCTTAAATCTGCCCCATGGAGTTTTGTGCAGGATACAAATAAAAACATATTTTATAGATAGTGTGTGCATACAGCAAAACTTTCAATCCACACTTTCCTTTTGCATAACAAAAGATTCCATTCGTTTGATTTGCTATCCATGTAAGGTTGGGTAGCCATTGTGCTATAGTATCGTATAAATGGTCAGGAACCGTGTGCCTCCTCATTCACCTGTGAAGTACTGTAGATGGGTGAAGAGACTTATAGCCACGCTGTGATTTTAGAAACATTAACGTATATCATCCATTTGATAGCATGACACTAATTGCAAAACATTGTAGGTACTATTATAAATTAGACGGCTCCACTGCTTCTGACAGCGCTTCTTGTGCTTCAGTCACATGAAATGACAATTATATTTGGTGCAGAATTAATCCTCCAGTTTAATGTCGCATGCAAATTATGCCTTACAATTTTTAATTTATCATATAAGAGTTTACTAAAGATAGGGGTCCGCTCATTATTCCCAATCCTGAACATTTGTGTGTCCTTCGGAAGTATAACCTTTATGTAACAAACTCAAGATTATAAAAGCATTGCGCTTTTTTGTGCAAAAGCAATATTACAAGGAAGGCATGTAATACGGGGGAGGGCGTGGTTTATATTTAGAAGATATTTAGAAAGAATAGGAAAATGACTCCCTATAAAAAGAGAGAAACTGGCGACTTGGTGCCCTTAACATTTTTAGAAAGACAACGATTAACGAATGTTTGAATCTATTACATTAAATCTTGACTTGTGCGTTTGAAATCTGAAAAGAAAAAATTACCGCACCCTGTCTAAAAGTGGTATAGATTTTCTAGAAGCCATCCTGAAAACAGAACAAGGAAAAGCAGTGTTTTAATACGGCAGAACGATTCCTTTAATTGCAGACATCAAATCTCCCATAGAAGTATTAATATCAAGTATTAATATCAGTCGCTGCTTATCTTAACCGGTTCGCCCATCAGAAATTCCATGTGCCTTTGAGAAGGACTGTACATTGGAAGAGGTTTCATCACACAGGTCCAGTCCATGGGCATGGGCGTTGGATACCTAAGTAATATGTTTGGGGCGGGAAGCACTAAAGGTTCTCTCGGAGAGCTGCGGTTATCACCAAGGTCTTCATCTATGAACCACTCTTGATCCTCTGATAGGGCAATAGTCACAGAAATGACCAATTACCAAACAACATTCTGAATGTCAGGGTTTGTAGACGCAGTGGTGGCTGGTAATTTGAGGAGGGAGGGGGGGCGGGCGGGAAGCACACTCACAGACATTCATTCACACACTCATCAACATTCAAACATACACGCACACACAAATATTCATTTCAAAAACACACACACACTTACCTTCAGCTTAGAGGTCACAGGAGGGTTGGGACTGCTGTCTTCCCTTCGTCACAGAGTGGGATGGGGTCAGTGAGACTGCTGACCCCACCCTACTATGTGACGAGGTGTCACTGATTGACACTCGCCTTGGGCGTTTCAGGGCTTAAACTTGAAGCGCCCAGGTCAGAATCAATGGGTGAAGGGGGGAAGGGCCTCGAGGCACCTTTGCTGAGCCGAGGAGGTCACGCCCATAGGAACTGTGACCTCTTCAGCCCAGCAAAGTTCATCTCAGGCAACCAGAAGTCTGCGCAAATTGCGCATGTCTCGCTCCTGGCTGCCTGAGCTGAACATGAAGAGTGTTTGTCAGGCTGACCTTTGCTCAGCCTGACAGCCGCTCCTCATGATGGACAAAAGGTAGGAGGGCGTGGCCTCTCCGCCCTAAAGGATGGGCCGTGGCTGGTAGAACGTCTGTTGCTTACATATGGGTGAATGCTGAAAAAATCAAACTCTCTGCAGCCTGCATACATTTTAGAATACTTTGGTGCTCACTTCAAGGCATGTTGAAGTCGCCTACTCAGCATTATTTTTTTGTTGTATTGAAACAACTTTGCAAAACGAGTTTGTTTGATGTAAAACAAAAAAAGGTCAGTACCTCTGATGCACTGGAAGATTTCCCCATGTGTGTAGGAGCTATTGTTTTTTAAGTGCCCGGGTCCACCATGCCATGCTTGGTGGAGCCAGGCTGTGAACATTATTGAAGGTTGCCCCATCCTCAATATGTTGGGGTAACCTCCAATGTGGCCAGACGGACCAGTGGTGGGCATACTACTGGATCAGGGACTTGCAATGCCATAGCCAGCTACAGCTCCACTGATGTAAAGTCTGTGGTTTCCCTGCCTATATATGAGGTAATGGGAACCAAGAATTTGGCGTGGCAGGAACATCAGCAATTCTTGTAGGTACTCTTATCTTGCCTACTTGCGGCACTTTAAGGCAGGGCTTGGATGCCGGTCAAGATGGCCTTCAAATAAAAGTGCCCTGCTACTTTGACTCGATTTGCAGAGTTCAACACCTTTAGGGCATTTTAGCCATATATTTGGTAAGATCTTGGTGACACAGTGGCTATGGTAATTATTGAAGTGTTTATTCTTCGACGTGATCGCCGGTAGACAAATGCCAGCTGCTTTTGTTTTCTCCTCAGAATCAAGCCCTCCATTTTACAGATATGGTGCAGTAACATAAGCATAATTTAAACGCCTGCCAATTCGTTCTTTGATGAAATAACAATCAGAATACCGAACAGTGTTGATTTTCTTTAGGCTTACTCATCTGAAAAAGCAAGATTCTTCATCTTTTCAGGATTCCCAATGGTGCCCATTATTTTAATAGGAGAACACTGACTTTTCCCTCGAAATATTGAGATATTCCATGTGAATGTTGTTAATATTTGCAGTTTTCTTTTGTGGGGAAGACTGGAAACCCTAAATTAAATTATGAGCCTCTTTCTGTATCATCATTCTGTGGCCGAATTTAAGAAAAGTGCTGTTGCATCTAATGCAGCACCACTTTTCTTGCACCCCCAGTGCCCTACTAATGCCACTGTGTGTGCCATATTTAACATATGTGCACCATGGCAGTAGTCAGGGAACTAATGTAAAAATGTTTACGCTAGTTTGGCGCTTCGCAGAATTGGTGCCACAATTTTTTACGCTAATCCTACCAAGCACATTGAGGCCTATTGAAAACAATGGTGTGCCTACTTTTAACACCTGCTCCTTGCAGGTGTTAAAAATGCCACTAAAAATAGTGCAAAGAAACCTTTTAGACTTAATTGTGCCATTCTTTCAGTCCTTATAATGGGGGTTACAAAGTGGCGCAATGCATGCATTGCTCCACTTTTAAATATATTTTACCATAATATCGCCACATTAGCATAAACAAATTATGCTAATGTGGCAATATATGGCGCTAGACCCACTTAAATCTGGGCCTGTATTTTGTAGAAAAATTGGTTCCATACCTGCCACCAAAGAAGATTATGCTGAGCAGAAGAGGTTCCTTCATAGTGAGACAAAGCCTTTATCATCAAAAAAGTAGCCTCACTTCGCTCTACCATTGCTACTCATGAACTTCGTATAAAAGACTCTCAATCTCACAATTTAACAATGGAATGAATCTAAAGAAATTGAAAGCTGTGACGCCCTATTAGAAAACATTAACATGAGGCTCTCAAGCATTTAAAATAAATGGTCAGTTGAGGGGAGCAGAGTAAAAGAGGTGAAAAACGAATTAGTGACATAGCATACGAAGTAGAAAAATGTGATCAATTACTTTCAATTCATTCATATTAAACCTGATGGTATAGAAGGCTCTGACTCAGTGATCATTCGTGAAAAACTTTCTCCCAACTCTAGATATGTCAAACTCTTCTAAACTCACTAGTCAGAGTGCACACTAAAGGCCAGATTTATAAGGCCCTTGTGCTATTAGAGTGTTGCTTTTTGTGATGCTCTGGTGGCAGTGCCCCACATTTACAAGGCAGCAGTAAGGCAGTTTTTGTGGCTAAATGCCACATTGTAAATATGGGCCCCTCCGACATAGTTTTTTGCATCAAAGGGACATGCAGTGAGTGTTGCTGTGGGCATTGTACTGCAACACCCATTGCTTTTAACACTGCCCCAGATTTACAAGAAGTCACAAATCTGTGGCAGTGACAAAAGCAGCCCAGGGGTGGCATTAGCATGGCACTACGAGGATGATTACTTTTATTCCTCTTCGTTTTTGCTTTTCCCATGTGTGCTGCATTCTGCAGCACACATACAAAGAGCAAAAGGCCATAAATGATTGTTTATGTGCAGGAAGGTGATCCTTCCTACACATAAACAATCATTTAAAAATGATAATTTGCTACTTCTATTGTGCAGCATTCTCTTTTTTGTATTGCATTTTATTAAATTGAAGTAAAACATGACAAGACAGTCCCAGCACATTGGTCAAAACGCATAGTGAGCAATTTATAGTAACCACATCTCCTGTTCATATATTACAATCATACAATCAACTTGTGGTCCTATAGTCACCCTTGTTCCATTACCGGTGACTAACCATGTAGCAAAGGGTCGCGTAGGCAAATCATGAGCAGAAAAGAGTCATATAGCTCAACTATACATGACACAGTCTGCATCAGGAAACAATAGAAGGGGAAAAAGAACAGAGGGAGGAAGGAAGGAAGAGGGAAAGGGAAATGGAGTAGAGGGGTCTTTGCAGCTATATCATCCTACTTACAGGGGAATGGCGTTGGTTCTCCACATCGGCGGGGGGCATCGTGGTCACATCTGGTCCTTTGTGACTACTGCCATCTCACATCACTATGACTGAGACTCAAGGTAGGATCACAGAGGAGTCCATATATCTTGTGTCAGGGAGCTAGACGGCATCAATTCACCTTAGGTCATTAGTTGTTCCTGGCAGTACGCAGCATCGCGCAACCAATCTCGACAGCGGGGTGTCTGTCTCTTGCCCCAACACATCATCACTCTGCGCTTCGCCAGCACCAACAGCAGCCCCACTAATCTCCTATGTTCAGGGGGAATCTCCCTGACCTACTCCAGGAGAGCAAATTTAACAGATCGCGACAGCTCGAGCCCGACCATTTCCTCAATCACATCCATCACATTCATCCAGTACCCCTGCAACGCTGCGCAGCTCCATGCCAGGTTTATGAAATCTGACTTTTGCGCTGAACATCTATCGCATCTAGCATCCGACCATACTCTTAAGGTGCCTCAGCGTATATTACAAGCGGTGCAAGCATTTAAAATGTGTTAGGCACAATCAGTAATTGGGGGAAAGCTCTCGCATATGCGCACATCAATAGCACCACACATCATCCGAAAGGGTCTCACCCATGTCCAACTCCCACTGCTGTCTGGCCTTGGGCGTAGTTGAGGGCGCAGTCGTCTGCATGTATACATACAGGCCTGTGATAAGTCTAAGAGGGGGCAGGGACTTGTACACCAGCTCCAGGGCATGAGACACCGAGGGCACCCCAGGGAAACCAGGATATCTAACCCACAAAAGCATTCTGATGCGTTGGTGAGTTAAGCAATGTAGCACAGTATCATGCGGCTCGCAAAACACAGCTTCCTTGGAGATGAATGAGCCCTCCGGATACCAAGACCCCAATGTAGCCATACTCATGTCACGCAGATGCTAGCAGATCTGTCCGCCCTCCAATGTCCACGGGTTCACAATGTCCCACACCGTTGTCGAGGGAGCAAAGGGCTCCTCAGCCCCAGTGCGCCGCGGAAGCACCTGCCAAGCCCGCACTGTGCATGCAACCGTGTCAGCACTCCGTGCCTTAGGGCTATCTGGCCCGTAAATCACTTCAGAAAGCCTATTGGGCCAAACAGAATCGTGTTCCAGAGCCAGATGCAGTAGATATATTATGGGGTGTATCCAAAAGTGCGCAAAATGTGCCTGTGGGCAGTTATAATAAAGTTCCAGATCTGGGGCAGCCAGACCACCCAGTTTGAATGGCTGCGTTGGCTTTTCCCATGCGATTCTGGGCTGTCTACCTGCCCAGACCAGAGTTATGAGTGAAGAACGAAGCCGCCTCAGGAATGTGGAAGTGAGAGCGAGAGGAATACTGATAAACAAGTAGAGAAATTTGGGCAGGATTACCATCTTCGCTACGGCTATACGGTCAGTCAGCGTGAGCGGAAGGGAGCACCATGCCACCACTTTGTCCTCCAGCCACATAATGGCCTTACAATATATGGCCGATCACACCTCATACACCTCCTTGCTGAGCCAAATGCCCAGATAACCACCGGGCCTCAGCCCATCTCAAGGGGTGTTTGGAGCTATACTGTGTTGTAGCGGCTGACAGTGGCAGAACCACTGACTTGGACCAGTTTATTGTAATCCCAGAGAGCTGACCAAAGCGTACAATCTCATCTACCAGTATGTCAAGATGAAACTGTAGATCCTACACATATAGTGCAACATCATCGGCATACATAGAGACGATGACCCGGCGTGGTGTGAAAGCCAATTCCATGTGGTTATTATGTTGTCTCAAGCGTGCAGCCAGTGGCTCTATCATCCCATTGATTTTCAATCTCAGCACTGGAGTTGAGTACAATAGGCGGATTCATTGGATGAATCTAGGGCTCAGTCCAACCCTCATCAATAGGCCGAATATATAGGCCACTCAAGGGAGTCAGATGCCTTTGTGGCATCAAGGAACACATCCGAAGCGCGATAATCAGCGTTCACCCTTCGGGTCACCGCAAAGAAAGTACAGAGGTTTTATAAGGTTGAACGGCTAGGCACAAAACCAGATTGGTCTGGTAGCACCAGAGGGGGGAGCAGGGGCTGCAGTCGAGTCACCATTAGCTTTGCTAGTATCTTATTGTCTATGTTGATAAGCGATAATGGCCTTTATGAGTCGCACAGGCACAGGTCTTTACCTGGCTTCAATATGGTAACAATGAGGGCCTCACGCAGCGAAGGCGGGAGAACCCCATTCTCAAGTGCCTCCGCATAAACCTCTATTATGTGTATCACCAATAGGTCTGCATATTCCTTATAGAAAGCCACTGTGAGCCCATCCAAGCCAGGGGCCCTGTCTCCTGGCATGCCACGGATAAGTTGTGTAAGGTCCTCAAACGTGAACAGTGAGTCTAAATACTGCCTGTGCGTATTCTCGAGCCAGAGCAGGCTAATATCATCAAAATATTCTGTGTGTATCTCTGGGTACCGCCTCGCAGATTCAGAGTAAAGGGAGGCATAGAAGACAGTTAGCACCTGCTTGACTCCCTCAGAGCAAGCATGGCATACAGTACACCACCGAGTCCAGCAGCTCAACATTATAAGTCCTGGCCCATGACCATTGTAACAGTGCCACCAGTGTCTTACTGGCCCTCTAGCCCTCCCCATACCATCTCACCTTGGCTTCTTTTCCCAGAAAACAGACCTCATGGAGTGCCATCTCCTTGTACTGTGATAATTTCTCTCTTACCTCAACCAAGAGGGCACTAGACATAACTGCACACATTCATTTCTCCATCATGGACAGCTGGGCCTCTAAATCTGCCAATTCATGATGGATCGCTTTTAGCACATCCTGCTGCTTAGCTAGACACCCCCCTGGATGACCACCTTGAATGCCACCCATAAGATGCCCACCGATGATACAGAGCCCTGATTGACAGTAAAGTATTCCACTATACGGGCTTAAACCTCATCCCTAAAGGCTTGATCTCTGATGGCGCCGTGGGGTAGCCGCCACATGAATTTGCGTCGCAGGCCTCCAGGAATCCTCAGCTCCAATGGAACTGGAGAGTGATCTGACAGAGTTTGAGGCAAATGTTCAATAGACTCCATCCATAGCTCAACGTCCCTGGTTCCGAGCCATCTATCAATGCGTTACTAGCTGTTCTGTACTGCATACAGGCATGTTCCCTCTCTCCATAGATCTGCCCCAGCACGCTCGGCCATGATCAATGATAAGGCCTTAGCAGCCACATGTTGAGGCCGCGCCCGGCTCTCACGATCTGTCTTCAAATCCAACATGACATTGAAATCACCTCACCACTGCAAAGACCCCGAGCCAGGGAGCCCACCAGGTGCCACACCTCTTCAAAGAACTCTGGGTCATCCACGTTGGGACCATATACTGAGACCGGTCGAAACGGCTGTCTTGTAATGTACTTCGCAGCATAACATAGTGGCCGAGCGGGTCTGTAAGCACTTTCTCAGTTAGCCACTGCAGCCCCTTTCTAAGCAGGATGGCCACCCCCTCACATAGCTCGAGTATTCTGCTACATGACTTTCTCCAGTCCATCCAGCCCTCACCCTATCTTTCATGGTACTAGTCAGGTGGGTTTCTTGAAACATGCATCTGTCTATCGCGTGGCACTGCATATAAGATGTTACTAGCCTCATCTTGCAACCATCATTCAGCCCCGAACATTCCAGGTCAAGCATCTCACAGGTGTCACATCATTGGGTGGCATTGTTGCAGACATCGCAACCTTGCTGCAACCGCCCCCAACCCATCCGCACATCAAATCAGCTGCGAGGGTAGACAGGTACAGGTAAGAAGAAACAGAGGGAGAACATCAAACATAGCAACCAACAAAACAACTGCCACCCCCCATTCACTCTGGCCCCCCTATTGAGCCAGACCACCCATCCCACCACCACCCAAAATCATACCCTAACCCATCACCAGGGGGTCTAACGGGCCGGCTGTCACCTGAGCACAGTACGCGTGCAGGCCCTGACAGGCCACAGGGTACTGGCACAGTTCACAGAGGCCCACCAGAGACGGCTGTTTTCAGTCATTGTCACTAAGGTTACTTCCATCCTTTTAACTGTCCTGTGGGCAGACCGGAACCAGTCTTTTTGGAATGGTTTTCACAAATTTTGCGGCCTGCTTCGGGTCTATAAAAAAATGAAGTTTACCTTTGTGCTGAACATGTAACTTAGCCGGGTAAATAAAGGAGTATTTAGCTTCTGTATGGCTCAGAGTGCGCTTAACCGGGAGGAATGCCCAGCGAGCCGTCTGCACGCCAGGGGTGTAGTCCCGGAAGATGCTAAGCTCATTATTATTGTAGACGATGGGTCAGCGCTTGTGGGCAAGCTGGAGTACAATGCCTCTGTCTCTGTAGTTTAGCAGGCACGCAATTACAGGGTGCGCTGGAACACCAGGTGGTGGTCGCGGACCGAGCAACCTGTCCCCACCAACACAGGGGAAGCTCACCAGGGAAAAGGGCAGATAGCATAGCCTCCATATAGTTCTCCATACGTCCCATGGCTGTCGATTCTGGGAGACGTAAGATGAAAATGTTGTTACATCTTGAGCAGGTTTCACAGTCTTTATTTTTATTATGGATTACTTCCAGCACCCGCTCCATTTGGAGAAGCCACTCACTCTCCCCCCACGCCGACCATCCTCCAAGTCTGAAGTGTGAAATTCCACCCACTCAAGACAAGTATCATGATCATCTACCCTATCTTTTAAGCGGGCCATTTGATCTGACAGGTGGTCTAGTTTAGCATCTACACCCACCAGGCTGTGTTTAAGGTCCAGAAACATAGATTTCACTGAGGTTGACTTACATTATTCCTCCTGAGGCAGTTCATCCGTTGATTCACCCACTAGGCTGCACTTTCTTTTGCCCTCAAATGATAGCTTAGATTGTTTGTGGTCAGCGTAACAGGATTTTACCCCCAAGGGGCCACACAGTCCGAAGCCTATGCCAAGGCATCTAGTCCAGCACCAGGCACTTCCAGGTGCCCCCGGGCACTGAGATCAAGAGGCACACCGCACCAGCACCAGAGGCCACCAACAGAGAGCCCGACAAGCTACCCTCTCCTCTATTCCGCACTCAGTTAACTCCTGACGTCGCAGCCCTCTGATCCTTCACCAGGGTCTGGGATTCCCAAATCATCATCCGCCCATGCGGGCAGCTCTTCAGCCCGCACCCCAAGCAGGGGCTCCGTTTATACCGCTCCCCCCCAAGCAGCCATGAGCTAGGCAGAACATCACACGCTGCCAGTCTGGCAGGGCACACAGTGTGGCATGCATCTAATATGAGCTGGTGCCTCCAGAGGGTCCAGCACGCAGCACGGCGTACCCCGCGGGTCCTCCACCAGCCACCGGGGGGGCGGAGTCATGCAACGCACATCACCACTGGCTCAATCCCGGGCCCCGCTGTTTCAGTACTCTCATCTGCAGGGCCCGCAGGCCAGCTATTGCCGCCGGCCTGGTCCCGCAAGCACTCTCTGCCCATCACGCATGGGGATCTCAGGGGCACCATGGCTCTCGAGTACCAGCTCTTGTCATCCTGGGGGTGGCAGTCAATACTCCCACACTGTTGTCCTCCTACGCCGGTCCGCCTCAGGGCTCAGACCACGCCCCATTGTGCTGCATTCTCGAAGTGCCAAATCACCATTGTAGATTGTTTATGTGCAGGAAGGGACACCTTCCTGCACATACACAATCATTCCTTTCAAAGCAGACACCCTTGCACTATGGAACAAGGATGCCTGCATTGGCGCTGGCAGATATCTTTAGTGCCAGCGCAGGGGGAATAGGGGAGCACTGTATCTTAATAAAAATGGCACATCACTGCGTTTCTAAAGTGACACAGTGCGGCGCTGCTAATTTTGGCGCAGCACCGCATTGCGTCACTTTGTAGTAAATCTGGTTCTAGGTGGGCCAAAAACAAAAGCTTATTGGAATGTTTTAAGGCTAAGGGAGATATAATCTTATTTTGTTTAGTATACTTACTTGGTAAAAGTGATTAGGGCCTCGAAATATTTGAAATAGTTTACCTAGTCTGGTAACAGAATTATTTAAATAGATTCTATATTTGTTGGTAGTAAGCTTTCAGAAAACTTTCTTTCTGAAATACGTGCTATTTGTGATTTCAAATCATTTGCCTATGTAAAAATATTTCAACTTCGTTCCATCGAAGGCTCAGGTAGATGGATATTTAACAATGCATTATTGAATGATTCTGAGTTCTCTAAGGCCTTTCATTAAATACTTTTTTTTTATTCATTGACAACAGATGTGTCTATACTCGTAATTTGGGATGCATGGGATCAACATCTGTGGGTTTTTATTATTAAGTGTATTTCTTCTTAAAAGACATTAGGCCAAAATATAATTTCAAAAATATTTATTTAAATAGGATACCCAACGAAAATTATTCTAGTTTTCTTTTAACAAAGATATTTTGTTGGAAGAGACAAGTTTGGGAATCTATTAGAAAACTTAGAAAATCTAGTGAAATCTTTGAATGATGTAGAAGGTCTTTCATTTTTTTAGGAACACCAAGATTTCAAATTTATTTCAAATCATTTATAACAATTTAAAATTGCTTACAATTTCATAATTTACTCTGCATCTAATTCTAAGGACACATCCGGAGATCTGAAAGAAAATATTCATTCTACTAGGATACCCAATGACCATGCTTCTTGCTTTCTTTTAACAAAGATATTTTGTTGGGAGAGATGAGTTTGGGAAACTATCAGAACATCAAGTGAAATCTTTGAATGATGTAGAAGGTCTTTGATTTTTTTAGAACACCAAGGTTACAAATATATTTCAAATAGTTTACAACAATTTAAAAATACTTACAATTTCTTATAGTGCAAAGGCTTTGGATTGTTATATATCATCTACCAAAAATCTACTTATCCTTTTGATTTGTCTCATGGGGAGATTGATATCTCCTTTGCTGAAGAATATATGTATGGATTTTGGCCTGTTTGTATACATGTATGTGGTATTTCTATAGTGAAAACTGAGCCAAAAAAGGCACTAGCAAAATTTTAATTATACTAGAGTAAGTTGCATAATTGAGGGAATTTTGCATGCATTACACCACTTTGCATAATTACATGCATTTCATAGTAAACGTTTACAGCAAGAATAACACAATCTCAGAATCTAAACACAAGCAGCTGTTGCTCATGGAACTTGTGTTTTTCCTACAAACACTTCATGGCTTCATTGCATCAATAATTGATTCTAAGACATATTTTGTTCAAAAATATAGCACAAAATGATTTATAACTCTAATTTCACATAATTTACTGAAAATCCCTGCAATAAATTGAAAGCAAGTAATGCACATTTTGGACCCCCTTAGCAATAACCCAGCAGAGTGGTGTGCATAGTAAATCTCTGGCATTAAGTCTACAATAACAGGAGAGACAACTAGTATCTGTAATGCATTATGATGTAGAGTTCTCCAAAGAAGTGCATTTTCAAGCGCATGTTGGAGTGATCCTGATGGGTAAGGGTATGTTGTTCCAGATCCTGAGTGCACAGATTGAAAAGGCCTGCAGCTTTGTTTTCTAGTTTTTTTTTTTGCACTTGGTTGCATGTGAGCCAGGAACCCCCAGAGGTAGTAAGCTTGTCTGCAAGATAAGCAGGGGTACTGGTAGTGATGTCTCAGTAAATTATGCAGCTGGTTCTTGAAGATGTTGTGGACCAGTAAGGGGAGCCAATAGCATTCCATCATGATAAGATGATATGATGGTATTTCTTGAGGCCCTGGATGAGATGTGCTGCAATGTGTAGGATGCCCTCAAAGGGTTCCAGTGTGAAGCATGGGGGGCCATGAATTAGGGTGTTATCACCATTCAGATGTGAGAGTATGAGTTCTTGAACAGCAGTTCTTACCTTGCTTTCTGGAAGAAACTGTTTTGCTTTCTTTAGAAGAGATAGCAAGCACCAGGCCTACTTTAATTTTTGGCAAGGTGTTCCTTGAGGTTGGTGTCCAGGGTGATGCCAAATGGCTTGGCATTTAGTGATAAATGGGGTTTTAAGGTGTTAAGGTTCATGGCATTGAACAAGGTTTGTAGTATTTCTTGTGTAATGTTCTTGATAAATAGAAGCACTTCTTTCTTAGTTGGGTTGTGCTTCATTTAGGATCTGAGGACCCAGGTCTGGATGATGTTCAGGTATTGTTTGAGATGTTAGGTGCCTAAGGCAGAGGAGACTTTCAGGTAGAGTCATTTAGCATCAGCGTATTGGTGAACATGTATGCTGTTACCCATGACAAGGGGTCCAAACAGGTCCATGTAGAGGTCTAGGGATCTCTTATGTCTTGTGAATAACCTGGTATCAAGTGGAAAGGTAGGAGGGGACCCAGAGAAGGCTTTTGCCAGAGAATACCAATCAATACTCCACAGTGCATGTGAGGGTGGAATAGTCGACTGTGTTGAAGGCAGCTGGGAGGTTTAGCAATATTGAGAGGCAAAGGTCATCTTCATCTTTGGTCAGGAGACTATGATCTATGATGGTTAAGGTAGCAGTCTCTGTACTGCAACATAAACTGAAATGATGGTGGTAGTCATGCAGGAGATGGCTAGAGTTAATGTGATCTTGGAGTTGGAAATAGACTGCTTTTTAAATAAGCGTGCTGATGATTGGTATGTGAATGATAAGCCAGTGGTTAGTGAGGTCAGCAGGGCCTAAGTGTATTCACTTCAGAAAGGGTAAGCCTCCAGGGCCAGATATATTTTCTATCGCATTTGGTTTACTTTATTGAAGTACATACACATTTGTCTTATGGAAATCTAAGGGCACTTTTCTTGAGGCACTGTTTAGTCTTTTACCAAAGGAGGAGGGGAAACATCACAAGCAACACAGTCCATGCAACGCTATGCATTCACCACGCTGCCATTACCACATATATGCGTTTACTACACATGCATTTAGCATGCATGCCTTTTCCACACATATGTGTGGTAATGGCAGAGAGAGTGGTCCAGGCGGAACAGGCAGGAGTAGCGACCAGAGGAGAGAGGTAAGTTGGGCCAGGTTTTTTAGGTGGGGGCCAGTTTTTAGGACAGGGTCAAAGGGTTGTTTAGTTTTTAGAACAGGGTGGGGAAAGTTTTAGGGTTCGGAGTCGTTTTTTAGGATGAGTAGCTTTTAGGGTGAGGGTGGAGGGTTGGGGTAGTTTTTAGGACAGGGGGGCGTACCTTTTGAGGACAGGGTAGGTTTTAGGGTTTAGGGTGAGGGTGGAGGGTTGGGGTAGTTTTTAGGACAGGGTGGCGTACTTTTTGAGGACAGAGTAGGTTTTAGGGTGAGGGGGGGTCGGGTAGTTTTTAGGATAGGGAAGGGTAGGTTTAAGGGTTTAGGGAAGGGGAGGGGTAGCTTTAGGACAAGGCAGGGTAGGTTTTAGGACAGGGTAGATTTTAGTGTTTAGGGTGGGGGCCAGGGTAGTTTTTAGGACAGGGTAGGGAAGGTTTTAGGACAAGGCAGGGTAGCTTTTAGGGTTTGGGGCAAAGACGGGGGTCAGGGTAATTTTTCAGATTGGGCAGGGTAGATTTTAGGGTTTAGGGTGGAGACGGGGGTTCGGAGTAGTTTTTAGGACAGGTTGGGTTAGTTTTAAGGACAGGGTAAATTTTAGGGTTTAGGGTGGGGGTTGGGGTAGTTTTTAGGACAAGGCATGTAGGTTTTAGGGCAGGGTAGCTTTTAGGGTTTTGGGTGGTGGCGGGAGGTGGAGTAGTTTTTAGGGAAGGGTAGGTTTTAGGATTTAGGGTAGGAGATTGGGGTAGTTTTTAGGACAGGGTGCGGTAGTTTTAGGACAGGGCAGGGTAGGTTATAGGGTGGGTGTTTGCAGTAGTTTTAGGACAAGGCAGGGGAGGTTTTAGGATTTAGGCCAGGTGTTTGGATAGTTTTTCGGACAGGGGGTAGGTTTTAGGACAGGGTAGATATTAGGGTTTAGGGTGGTGGGGTCTGGGTAGTTTTTACAACTGGATGGGGTAGTTTGTAGAACAGGATAGGTTTTAGGGTTGAGGGCGGGGTGCCTGTTTTTTTTTTAGGACAGGGTGGGGTAGGTTTTAGGACAGAGCAGTGTAGCTTTTAGGGCAGGGCGGGGTTGGTTTTAGGACAGGGCTGGGTAGCTTTTAGATTTTAGGGTGGGGGTCAGGTAGTTTTTAGGATACAACAGGGTAGGTTTTAGGTTTCATGGTGGGTTTGTGATACTTTTCAGGACAGGGAGGACTAGTTTGCCAGTACAGGGTAGGTTTTAGGGTTTAGGGCAGAGGGTTGAGGTAGTTTATAGGACAGGGCGAGGTAGGTTTCAGGACAGGACAGGGTAGCTTTTAGGGTTTAGGGTGGGGTTGGGGTAGTTTTTAGGACAGAGTGGGGTGGTTTTTATGACAGGGTAGGTTTTAGGACAGGGTGGGGGGTCAGGGTAGTGTTTAGGACAACACGGGGTAGGTTTTAGGACCGGGTGGGGGTAGCTTTTAGGGTTTAGGGTGAAGGTGGGGTGTCAGGGTAGTTTTTAGGACAGGGCAGGGTGGGTTTTAGGGTTCAGGGTGGGGCAGGGGATCGGGGTAGTTTTTAGGACAGGGTGGGCTAATTTTGTAAGACAGGGTAGGTTTTAGGGCGGGGGATTGGGATATTTTTTAGGAAAGGGCAGGATAGGTTTTATGACAGGGTAGGGTTTAGGACAGGGCAGGTTAGGTTTTAGGGTGGTGGGGGGGGTGGGAGTAGTTTTTAGAACAGGGAGTGATAGTTTTTAGGACAGGCAGGTTTTACGGTTCAGGGTGGGGTGTTGGGGTAGTTTTTAGGACAGGGCGCAATACGTTTTAGGGCAGGGCACAGTAGCTTTTAGCGCGAAGGTGGGGCGTCGGGGTAGTTTTTAGGACAGGGTGTGATAATATGTAGGACAGAGTAGATTTTAGGATTTAGGGTGGGGGAACGGGGTAGTTTTTAGGACAGGGCAGGATAGGTTTTAGGACGGGTAGGGTTTAGGACAGGGCAGAGTAGGTTTTAGTGTTTAGGCGGTGGTTGGGGGGTTGCGGTAGTTTTAGGACAGGGTGGGATAGTTTTTAGGACAGGGCAGGGTGGCTTTTAGGGTTGAGGTTGTGTAGTTTTTAGGACAGGGAGGGCTAGGTTTTAGGTTCCAGAGTGGGGGCTGGGTAGTTTTTAGGACAGGTAGGTTTTTTGGTTTTGGGAGGGGTGTTGGGTAGTTTTTAAGACAGGGCGGGTAAGTTTTAGGACAGGGCAGGGTAGCTTTTAGGGTTTAGGGTGGGAGCGGGGGTCTGGGTAGTTTCTAGGAAAGGGCATGATGGGTTTTAGGGTTTAGGGCAGGATGGGGGGTCGGGTAGTTTTTCGGACAGGGTGGGGTAGCTTTCAGGGCAGGGCATGGTAGGGTGGGGGGTTAGCGCTCAGGGTAGGAGATGGAAGGGGCAGTTTTAAGGGCTTGGGTGGGTGGAGTTTGGTGCCAAGTGTAGGGTGCAGGGGGGTAGCATTTACCACGCATGTTCCTTTACCAAACATGCTTTTAAAACGGATTTCATTGTGAATGCATGTGTGGTAAAGGCATGCGTGGTAAAGCCGTAGTTGTTGTAGGGACCGTGTTGTAAAGGCATGCGTGCTTCATACATGCTTTGTTACATCATACATCCAGGAGGAGTAGGTTGAAAATGGTGTAAGAATTATAGGGCAATTTTCCTAATTAATATAGTTTGCAATATTGCTTCAACAATATAGATTAGATGCCTAGAATCTTAAGCCTAACTTAATTTGAAGTGAAGTGACCAGTATAGCTTTATAAAAGTTAGACGTTCCCTAGACTACACATGAACCTATCTTTATATTATCAGTGTTGCTTTGTAATGTAAACATGTTTTTGTGGGTATTGCTTTAGATGCTGGAAAAGCTTTTGATTGATTGAGGTGGAACTGTAGGATAACATTCTTAAAATGGCTTGGCCCAGGTCAGTAATGCATATATTTAATTTCTCTCTTTTATGTTTCATCAATGACTTCAATTTTTATTAATTCCACTCCTTCTCCTTATTTTAAATTAGGAAGTGCTGTAACTGACACTGATGTCCCTTATATTCTTTTTTATTTCTGTCAGCAGTGAAAACATAAGACCTTCGTGGTTTTAGTTATGTAGATAAACAAGTTAAGATGTCTGTCTATTCAGATGATAATGTGTTATATCCAACTGTCTTGTTACAAGCTTATCCTAAATAAGTGTGTTCCTCCTCTAAAACTTCATGTTATATATTCAACTTGGATAAAACAGAAATCCTTCCTATTAGCACATTTGGGCTGAGATTTAAGAGGGCCTAGTGCCATTCTAATTAGTGCAATTTTTTTACACTAATGTGGCGTGAGATGGCCAAAAATGCTGCATCATATTTACAAAGTGGCACGATGCTGCAATTGTGCCACTTTGTGACCATTTGAGCTACATATTTCCTGTGTCAGGCCTAATGTATTTAAAGGGAGCGTTCCCCTGTTGGGGGGGGTGGGTCGACAAAAATGGTGAAAAGGAATCTAAGAGATTACTTTGAGTCATTTTTTCGAGATTTCTTTGGTCAATTTTAATGCCTGCTCGGAGCAGGCCTTAAAAGGAGGCTCCCTTTGGTTACAACGGGCCTCTGGGTGCTTTGCAGGATTAGCATTTTTTACACTAATCCTGCAAAGTCCCAAATTAGCATAAAAAATTCTGACGCTGGTTCCTTTACTACTGTCATGGTGCTCCGTATGTCAAATACAGCACACACATGGTGGCGTTAGGGGGACGCAAAGGGGCCCAAGAAAAGTTGTGCTGCACAAGGTGCAGCCCGACTTTTCATAAATATGCCTCATTGTTTTTAATTTTTATTTGATAGGTATGAGTTGACATGGCATTCTTTGAAAATTAGGGACTGAATTTAAATTAAGAAAAGTGGTGCTGCATCCAATGCAGCACCACTATTCATGTGATCCCTTGTGCCCCCTACCATGTGTGCACCGTATTTATGATATGGTCAACAATGGCGGTATTAGGAACAATAGCATCAACATTTTTTACGCTATTGTGGTGCTCTGCTCCACTAGCATCAAAAATGTTGAAGCTAGTGGAGGAAAGTGAAAGGAGGCCCATTGATTACAATTAGTGCGGCCTTTTAATGCCTGCTTTTAGCAGATATTAAAAATGATGCCAAAAGTGGCGCAGAGAAATCTTGTAAATTTCATTGTGCCATTTTTGTGGGCCTTCTTTTGCCACAACACCCCCTTTACATACATTATGTATGGCACGTGCATAATGTGGCACAAAGGGTTACCAAGTGGTGCAATGCATGCATTGTACTACTTTGTAAATATGGCGTTGGGAAAAGGCCACAATGGCATAAAATAAATGATACTAAGGCGGTGCTAAATGGCGCAAGGAGCTCTTAAATCTGCCTCTAAGTATTTGGGAATGAGTGTAGTTTTGTAAATCTATACATGCCATAATAACGTGTAACACAATAGATGTAAAAAAAGATTTAGGCGTATATTTTGAAGTTGAATTCATTATTTTTATTACATAGAGGTCAGTTCTTATTGTGTACTGTATTCCTTATCAATGTTGCCAGTAAATTTCCCAAAAATATTTCCTTGAATAAATAGATTGCTAATTGATACAATTGCCGTTGAAAATGAAAACATTTAGGATGTCCATATCTAAGTCGAGGAAAAGAAAAATACAGTGGAAGTTAACTTTCCAAACTTTCTGCAGTCTATGTCACCCATGGTTTTAGTTAAAAATAAACATTGCATGGGTTATCAAATTAGTTGGATATGGTACAAATGTGCGGACCGACAAATGCTTGTAAATGCCCTTTGCGAATTCCCAAAGTTGTAAACTTAGACTTCTGGTCTAAGCCCAGACCAAAAGTCTAAGTTTACCTTTGTGAATTGGACCCTATGAGTGCTCAAAACTACTGCTGCACAGGATTGCAAATGTGCTTTTTGATAGGGCCCTTGCCATTCATTGGCGTTCTGAACTGCTTGAACCTATTCCATGCTACTCTCCGTCCCTAGCTATGGATTGGCACATCCATAGCAGCTAAATAGGAACCCTTGTGTTTCACTGATGAGCACACTGGGCCAGAGCCTTACATGGCCTCTAACACTGCCTGCAAGGAAGTTCACATACATCTGCACCGCAGAGTTACACTCATTTGCAATATCAAAGATGGAACCGTTAGCTACCAGGTGCCCACCTGTCTCTATATTCTAACAATAATACCCAACGAACCAGCATGTAAGCTTAATGGTGGTCGTTAGTTGGCTTTTGTCGTTATCGACATCAGTATTGTCTCCCAAACGTTAGTAACCGTCACCCTCTTCTCTGATTTGTGGATGTCAAGTAGCCATTTACTAACAGTCGGGGCCTTATTTGTCTTCTATCCCGAGGCTATATTCGTCTAGATATCACAATTTCTGAAACCCCAAATGTTCACACTTGTTCATCTCTATAGTCCTGTGTGTTTCCTTATAAACATTTCGAAGGGTTTGATAATATTTATTAACCAGGCGTCTCTGTTATGATCTCAAGCACTTTATCCTAGTATTGCCTAATGGCATTACACTCCCATACCACGTGGTAAACCTCTGCCTACATCCCACGACATCTCGGGCAGGTATCTTTCGATCCATGATGCATTTTGGCGATTCTTGCCAGTGATAGTTATGTATAATGCAAGTAATTGAACTGATTGAATGTTACATCTTTTATTTCTTGATACTCTTTTATTTCCTTTTCGTGAGCTCTCTCCTCAGTTCATCCTCCCACCGCACCTTCCACGTAGTGATTGTAGAAATACCCACATAAAATGCTGGTACCATAAAAGAAGCCTCAATGCATTGTTTAGACCTAATCTTTTTCCGAATGTTTACCTAAATCAGTGCTATTATTAACTTTTGAGGTCATTAAAGAACTGTCCTCTCATAAGCACGGGTCATGCCATAAAATAATAGTATATATAGTGAATATTAACATTTGGCAAATTGCTACTTGGCTACTTGAAAAAGTAATCAACACCAGAATGGAACAGATGCTCCAAATTGCAGACTGAGGGGCATATTTATACTCCGTTTGCGCCGATTGTGCGTCAAAATTTTTGACGCACAATCAGTGCAAACGTTGCCCCATATTTAAACTTTGACGCCCGAGCCCGCGGACGACAAAATTCCGCCGTGTGCGTCATTTCTTGGATGCGGCAACCCGCCCTGCGTTAATGATATGCAGGTTAGGCGTTCCCGTCCAAAAAATGACGCAAACGGCCGTGCGTCGTATTTATGCTTTCGGGCAAAAATGACGCACGGCCGGGAGGCGGAGCCAGAAAATGACGCACAGCCTGGTTTGCATCAAAATTTAACGCCTGGGTCAGGGCAGGCGTTAAAATGGGGCAAACACACCTGTATTTAATCAGAACACACAGAACAAACAGCAGAGCAGCAGAGCAGCAAAAGGGAGACATGGAGGTGATTCTTATCCAGCGTGCACGCAGACGCAGAGCCCAGCAGCAACAACAGCAGCTACAACAACTCCAGCAGGGACCTCAAAGGCAGCGAAGAAGGCAGGAGAGGATATTCCGCCCGAGAACAACCCTTCAGGGCCTCAGGCAACATGACATCATACAGAGGTACCGGTTGAACTGGAAGGCCATTCAGCAGCTGCTGAGAAACATTGAACAGCAGTTGGCCCCCACTTTGGTGACACCCCACACCATACCAACAGAAACAAAGCTGCTTGCCGTACTTCACATGCTGGCAAGTGGCTCATTTCAAACAACTGGTGCCCTGGTTGGTGGAATATCACAACCATCATTCTCCACATTTCTGCCCAAAGTACTGGATGCCATCATTCGCCTGACACCCCGCCACATCTGCTTCCCTAACACACTGCAGAAGCAGCAGGAAACTAAACAGGGGTTCTACGCAATCAGTGGCTTCCCATACGTCCATGGTGCAATCGACTGCACACATGTAAGCCTTGTGCCACCTGCTGCAACTGAACACCTTTACCGCAACAGGAAGCACACACATTCAATCAACGTGCAGGCCATAGTCGATCACCAGGGATTGATCACCAACATCGTGGCTAAATATCCTGGGAGTGTCCATGACTCATTCATCTTCCGTCACTGCACCATCAACCAACACTTCCAGGATGGACGGTATGGCAATGGACTACTTGTTGGTAAGTACAAAAACCTACTTATATACACACTGCACAGCAACCCTCTAGGACACACAATACATACACCACAACAGCAACATCTAGACAGGAACACACTGAGGTCCTGACATCACTAGCCATGTTTCTTAAGTCTCCATTGAACCTGTCACACATCGGAATTTACTGTACAGCCTAATGTGAAGACATTAATGAGTGTGGTAGCCGAAATGTCACATTGCAAATTGTAAGTGTCACAATGACCTTTACATTAATACACTGCCTAAGTCTAAAGGTATGGGATGTCCAGGGTACTTTCATATGAACGTGCTAACAACACTTATAAATTAAACTCTACATTGAACTATCTACTCACCCCAAGTGAAGACACAAGGACACCTGTATCACAAGTCACAATGCTAGGGAGGGTACTCTGCACTGAAAATCACGAAACATACTGATGACAAACTGTTAGCAGACAAACACGTGCTCAGCCAAGGAAACAACACAATGCAGATGGTATAGCCTACAAGTATAGGATGTCACATTAGTACACTAAATAGTCACAGACAACACAAGACAACTACTGCTATTGAAGGTCTTTTCAATAGTGCAAGCTACATCAACATGATCCCATTCTTTTTCTCTTTCAGCTGATCAGGGGTATGGCATCCAGCCATGGCTAATGACACCATTTAGCAACCCGAGTACTGCTGCAGAGCGGGCATACCACAACGCCCATAAGAGGACACGCAGCATTGTCGAGCGGACCTTTGGCATCCTCAAGTCAAGGTTCCGCTGCCTCGACATCACTGGTGGTAGCCTACAATATTCCCCCGAGATGGTCTGTAGGATCATCCTCACATGTGCAATATTGCACAACATTTGTGTCAAAAGGAACATTCCCCTCCTCGAACCAGACCCATACATGCCTGAAGACGAGGAAGAGGAGGATGCTGCCCTGCAACAGGAGGGGGAACAACCAAACACGGCTGCTGGAGTGCGTAGGCGCCAACACATTGTGAACAATTTCTTTTCATAATTATCACCATCACCACTTTATGAACTATTGTAAATAAACACTGATGACACCACATCATGGTCTGGCCTATTCATTTCTGCACACCTTTAGCTCTAAATATCAGAAGAAGAATGTCGTCTCATGGAGCAATAATGATATAACAATCAGGACACAGAAAATCACACTACAAATGTAATGCCTATCATACAACGGTCACATACACACACAATATAAATGACTGACATCCTGTACAGTTCACCTTTGAAGGGCAATAGCTGAGGACAACACCTATTACACACATACATGTTGGATACATGGTTCATCGCAGCAGATGGCACACAACTAAAACACCATCACTCAACTAGGGGAAAACAGGCCTCATATATCAGGCAGTTGACATGCTTTTGCTTCAGGAACAGGAATGTATTACCAGACTCTTGGCAGCAGTAATTCCAACTACTTACAATTTTTGCAATGACTATCTGTCACTAGAGTTACACATAAGCAGAACATACACACCAGAAGTGCCACACATATGACAAGCATCCAACACATCACATCCCATCTACATGTCAGCCCTTTTCTAAAAACCTTATACACCCATGCGGCTGGTCACACCCCACCTGTCTGAAGAGGTCCCTGGAATGCTGATTTGTGTACCCTGAGATTCCCTCATCTACACACACATTCACAAGAGTCATCCAGTGTGCCACACCCTTTCCTATGCCTACCATTGTCATAGTACCATCTCACTGCATGGAACTCAGCTCATATAATACACTGGCTTGGAGTTTTGAAGGCCTGGTATCACCTGTAGATTGATTCTCGTGTGAAAGGTACTGTAGGCCATTTTAAAGCAAATCTCATCCGACAGGACTTGTGAGACACTGATGGAGGCCACACCAGTGATCCCCTCCATGCACACCACCCAAATATTTACATGCACCCTCCCTGCTGAAGCCTCCTACAGCATAGATGTAGACATTTGGGCAATCACACCATTAAGCATTGCTACTAATGTTGCCGTGTAACACTTTATCAGGGTTCATGTGTCACCTTCAAGACAACACAGGACATACACAGTGTGACATGTCAACTGTCTACTCCTCCCTCTGAACAGTCCTAATCAAACCACTGATCATGTAATTTGTGAAAGAGCTGGCTCCTGATTGACCCAGCATCCTGTGAGCCTGACTGGCACCTGTCCGTGGGTCACCCTAAAGATACATGGTGGCCACCTATGGACCACACTTGCTGTCCAAAACCTCTTGTACCTCAGAGGATAATTTGTCATTTGCCTCCTCAATGTATACTCAAATACATTGTATTGCATCATCTGACTGTTATTTGTATCATATTTTTGAATATCTGAATAGCTAAATCATGGCCCTTCCGTTGTCTGGGCCTCATGAATGCCTAAACTACAAAGTGTGACAGTGTACCTGGCCCATAGCGTCTGATGGTGTACGTGGCCTCCAGCAGAACCAGCAACCTCAGATAATGTCCATGAAAAGTCAACACATATGAGGACCCTGACAGTTCACACGCTGGGTAACATTGTTCAAATAATAGAGATGAGTCGTGTGTGCTGAATACCAGCCATTTACTTCTGCACAGAGGCTATGATGTTTCCTGATGCATTTCCATCCACAGAGGCCAACTTCAGTACAATTGTTGCAATGACACATGCCGGATCCAGACACCTGAGACATTCTCTCACTCAGCACACCACGGTTGCCCAGTTGAAAGTCTCATTACACGTCTTCAGTGACAGGGTGGGACCATCCACGTGTAGGTTACCATGTTCTCAATGACTTTTGTCACATTTAGCTACAAACGATACTCATTAGATACACGTTTAGCTGCCAATAACTCATGATGAGACGTGGACGTTACAGTGACAACATACACCTTAACAGTTGATACTGGATCAACATTGGACCACACACATGTACATGTACCATCCAATCAACAAAATGGTTGCAAGCAGCCTATCACAGTGGTGTCCCAGTTGTAACCTAGCAGGAAGAATGAAACATACCACTAAACCATTTAATGCATAAAGGGCCACATACATCAATAACCTATTTGCTAACATGACATAAGGAACGTTGAGATTTTGCTATTAAATCAATGCTAAATGGTATGTCAGAATTCTCCAAAGAATCAATAGGGCAAACGTCAAATGGGCAAATGGGATTACAGATTAGCAAACAGAGAATCATACTCAATTTGCTTCCATGGGTCTGCTGCCAATGGTTTAGCATTACTGAATTTAAGAAAACCTTGGATAAAGTTGCAAGTCAGGAACAGCAAACCCCAGGGTGCTGGGGGCCTAAGTCCCCCTCTGCTGCACCACAAATATAATTTTTTTAGGCACATGTGAAGCACACACATGCATAAGGCGCATGTGTGCCATACATGTCAATAGTGAAACACATTTTAGATACATTAACTCGTAATTAGGACATGGTTACCCCCAAAAAAGCTTTAGGCGACAATTGCATTACCTAATTGGCCTTTATGCAATTTGGAATAGCTTGATACATGTGCTCACAATTTTGCTAAGGAATACATTCTGGTATCTCTTTCATATTTAGAAATTTACAATCAGCAATTACCTACATATGTGCACAATTATGAGTAATTTCCATTCTGGTGAATCATTACTATTGCACTGTGAATACCTTCTATACATCCTATAAGGGACATTTGCTATAGCTAACCCCAAAGTTTATCACTTAGCACCATTTGGGCATGCAAAATTCCATTACTCATTTGGACAAAGGAAATACATATTTGTCATAATGCGTCATATTTTCACGCATACAGCTTATGCGTCATAATTTTTGATGCACAGGAGTGCAAATAATGCAGAGTCAAAACATTTTTTCATAAATAGATATCATATTTGGCTGCGGCTTAATTTTCACCTCTAGAACTGTAAATTATGCCGCAAGCAAATAGTAATTACCAAATATGAAGAAAAAAAATTACTCTGCATTATCTGCACTCCTGTGCGTCAAAAAATATGACGCACAACCTGTATGCATGAAAATATGACGCATAATGTAAAAAAACGGCGGCCATTTTATGCAGGATGTGATGTAATAGGATATCCTGTTTACAGATTCTGTACAGTGGGTGTACTTTCACTTTCACTTTGCAGTCTCTGATTATTCTAGACTGTGTGGCTGTGTGCAAAGTGTTGTCCTGTGTATTAGTGCTTTTGTGTCCAGTGTGCCATCTTACTTGTTGTTTTGTCATCAATATATTGTTGTAGAATACTGTCTGAGTCTGTGTTGTATAAATTTGTCCAGTCCAGTGTTGTATATATTGTCTGTGGGAGTCTGTTGTGGGTACTGTGATATAGGGGATAGTTGGGCTCTTCTATTTGTTAAGTTTTCTTTGTATTTCCTCACTCTAACTTTCCCCATTTCCCCCTTTTCTTTTTTTCTACTACTTTTTCACCATTTTCAGTGCTTAAATGTCTTATAGGCCACAGCTTTCCAGGATGGGTGAGGAGGAATTGGGGGGGTTTATATGGCTTGTTTGCCATTTCCTCCCACTTATGCTGGAGGCTGGGGGTAGGGTGATACAGGGGTATCACACGGAGGCCAGAAAAGTCCGGTGGGGGAAGGTGCGCCATCACTTGGTGCGTCTGTATGGGAGCCAAAGGAATGACCATCAATTGAAGCACCGCTGGGCTGACCTGATCTCCAGGGAGCAAGATCTGCTGGACCACCTGGGAATCAGGATTGGTGGCCATGTTGGTGAGTACAGATCATGTAAATGTGCACAATTTAAAGCTGTGTAGTGACATGTGATGATTGTTACCCAATCTGCCAGATAAGTAGCTGACTGTGTGTAATGCTAGGGAAACATACAGGGTAATTGATGCACTATGTGAAGGATGACAAATGCTAGCAGTCAGGCAGCTCAGGTTTTCCACACATACAGGTTGCTTGTAGCAGAATGTAATGTAGTGCCGCCTTTGTGTCAGACAAGCGACACATTAATGATGCAATCAGGACTCTACAGGTCACAATTGCCAGTGAAGTATGGATGTAGTAACATCATACCTACATATGTTGTCGCTATAGCTAGACTGACATTTGAAACCCTACATGATGCTGAAAATGAGTGCTGCCTTCATGTCAATTGAAGTTAGCAATGTGGCCCACACATATGTCACATGTGTGTCTGGTTAGTATGTAGGGAAAGTGTTCACGGAAGTGCCATGCCTGTTCGTGATAAATGTGCTCCTTCACATTTTATTGATACATGCCAGATCTGAGCATGAACCATATCTGTAAAGGATTCATGTGCCCTCAGATAACATATTAGAAAGGTATTTATTGTCACTTGTGCCAAAATCAGAATAGGGATGGCAGTCCAAAGGTATGGACTAGGGTACAAACATCTATGTTTGGTGCCAATCACCATTGTTTGGACACATCAATTTATGAAACTGTAACAACATGAGGTATTGCCAAAGTACCTGGCCCTCTGTACCATGTACCTATCTGTCACAAATGTGTCATGACCACATAGGCTGTTTGACAGGTCATGCAGTCCTGAAGTAACCAGCTTTTGGATGTCTCTCTTGGATGCACATGATGAGATAAATACACACCTATATTGTTGCTGCATACTAATGGAGGTGCATGTTTGCCACCACATGACAGTCCAGGCCACTGCATGTGTGTAGAAGTGTGTGTAACTGTAGCAGGAGACCCATCCTATGTAAATGTTGCACATGAATTATTCCATGCAGTATGAGCATGTGTGAAAGTGTTTCATTACTCATGTCATATTATCACATTGTGTTTGTATTTGAAATTGTTTGTCAGTGCACGGATTCTGAGTATATTCTTCCTTCCATGCTTTACAGGTGGACCTGCACCGTACACAGTGGGAGAGGTGGCTCGTTTTGAGGACCCCGACACCTCAGTGAGTGTTGCATGTGGGTATGTTTTGTGTTTGCTGGTGATGTGTGATGGACTACTGTGTGTTGAACACATTGCAAGGTTTGATGCGCTGCCCAATCATTAGTCTTGTTCCATTAGTGGGATTTCAGTTATCACTTCATTTTGAGTTGACCTATGCTTATCCATTTGTCTGATCTTGGGTCTGTAGGCCATTCCTGTAGGCCCGCTATGGGAAATGGGGTGAGTCATGTGGAATACACTAGTTAATTTAAGAGTTTCACTGGGACTCGTCTCGGACTGAGTCTGCATGTCAGACTGACATTCTCCCAGATAGCTTCTGCAAATGGCTTGTCTGAAATCTGCTGCTTCCCTAGTAACCGATGTACTGAGTACACTGTAGGTTGGGTCTTCCGGGAGCATGTACTTCCACAAGTTGTACTAGAAGTGTGTGGGACTAGAGTGCAACGGCCTAGGTGTGCATGCTATTCATGATCATGGGTGTTCTTGCTCCTCTGTGTCTGTAGAAAAATATGCCTCACTGGAAGTATGTGATGTTGGCCTAGGTCAGTACATTTTGACATGTGTGGACCTTGGATAGGACAAGGATTAGCTGACTCCAATTTGTTGGTAGCCCTTACTGGTGGTGTGTGTGTGGAGGCAAAAACATGTTGAGCTTTCTATACACTCCTGGGTGTGCATCTATTTTGGGATTGTTTGTTGTTCTTCCCACCCCCACCTCAAAGACAGGCATGGGTTTGTGAATAGGGTACCTAGGATTGAAGCAACCAGTATTTTACACATACTTGTGATTATATGAAATATGTTTTTGAACCTAGTGTACACACTCAGTTATGCCACATGAGTTCTATACTAGCAAATCCCATTACAAATTGCAGATCTTGAGGTTTGTGATTGTTATCACACACACTGACATATGTAGTCCAGGCAATAGGCGGAGGAGGTGCAGCATGATTGTTAGCTGCAACTGTAAGTACTTTGATGACAAGTTATTGGCAGTTGTTACCCATCATGTAGATTATTGTATATGCTATGTGTGAGATGACCTTTGTATGCAGGCTTCCCATGTACTTCCTCTGAGACTTTCAATGATCTATATGGTGATATGAGCTGTTACAAGTACAGTAAATGTATTGTCAGATTGACCACTTGTGCTATTCCACACAATGCAGTTCCTATGGCAAATAGTTGCCCTTTGTCTTCACAGCTGCAAACATGAGTGCCGCACAGAGGCATGAATTTGAGAGGCGGGCCATGGGGTACCGACACATCCTGCAGGTGCAGTCGGGGTTCCAACGGATGGCCCGAAAATACCAGTCGGATCGGGCCTCCGGAGCATGGTGGGCTTCAACACAGGGTGGCCCAACGTTGCCCACCACAGCCACCACCACCACAACCACCGGTTCTCCCCAAGTGGCCCCAGCCACAGCGGGGACAGTTGTCCCTGCCTCTGCAGAACAACCAGGACCCAGCATTATGACAGCTGCAGGACGGTCCAGTGGGCTAGGCTCAACACCCACACAGAGCACCTCTGCCGGGACCCAAACAGCAGCAGCACCTCCAATTGACCCTGCGGCATTCCAGGCTTTGGAACGCAAAATGGACAAATTTATGAGGAAGGTGGACAAACTGAGCCAGGATGTGGCCTACATCAAGAAGCGGGTCAGGTCTATCAGGCGGACCCTCCGGAGGGCCAACCTCTAGGACTGATATGGTCAATGTACATAATTCTCTACCCTCCCTCCTCTTTCCTTGTTATCATGATTAGTGGGCTTGGGTGATTAGTGTTAGGTTAGTTTAGGCTGTTAGCTTAGTTAGTGTTAAGGAGGAGGGTGGGGGGGTCCTGATTCTTTCTTCTTTTTATTATTAAGTGTGTGGGTGGGTGGGTGGGGGTCAATGTTGGGGTTCCTGTGTGTTTAAAAAATAAAGAAAAAAAAAATAAAAATTAAAAAAATAACAAAACAATATATGATTGTTTAGGATAGTGTAGTATGTGTGTAGGTTAGTATGTGTTGTCCTGCATGTGTCCTGTCTCATAATGGTGGGTGGGGGGTTGATGTTTAGATCGATTCGTTATATGTGTAAAGTAAGTTTAGCTTAGGTTAGTTAGGGACAGTTGTGGGTAATGAGTAGTCAGGTTAGATTAGTGTAGGTATGACTTTTCCCTTAGTTGCCTCTGGTGTGATTAGTTATGAATAAATATATAGATAACCCTTTGCATTATGTGTTAACTGCTACTTGATCATGGCCTTGCCATCAGTGTAGGTGATTGTTGTTCTATGACATTTGTGCCCTATGCTACAAACCAAAAAAAACTGAGGTTTAAAATGGCAGCTACCCGTGTGCTACCTTGGTAAGTATCCACCATTTGTTTGAACCACCAATTGGAGTTTACATGGATCACAAAGGATTTGTGTCGATGAGTATGTTTTCTACGTCACAAAGTGTGCTTCCAGACTTGGTATTGTGGGAACATTTTTAGGTCTGACTGCAGTGTGATGTTCAGGGACATCTTTGAAGATGAGGTCTTGTTAACACTCTTGTCTTCTTGTCTTCATAACTGACATTGATAATTTGTGCTAAAATTCAGTATGATTACCTATTTGGATGTTTACTCAGGAAGGTTGATTGATGCTGTGTTTTGTAATGTTTGCTTAGATTGGACTGCATAGTTCAATGTGTTAGTATTGCATGGTGACAACATTTATCAGCCACTATTAGTTCACTTTGATTTCTCTTGATGAAGCATTATTCTGTACAACACAGCATGATTGTGTGTGGTTTCTCCCTTCATCAGTTATTCTCCTCAGGATGGGCAGGCTATGATGCAATCCTGGCAACTGTACAGATGTATCTGACTACATGATGTCAGGACAGTTGTATTGACAAGCTACATGGTTGTCACACATGCACATTTGTGTTATCTACTGCACAGTTGATGTGTCAAATTACACAGAGACATATTTGGTGTGCAAGTGCAATTTATTGATAGGTGTTGTAGTGCAATATGTACATTGTACATGTTTGCTGAGTCCGTTCTAGTTCAATCTTACATGGTGATCCTACAGAAAGGGTGTGGATAATGCTCCTGACATGCTGGGGTGATGTTACAGACAGTACAGAGGGACAGGATTAGCCGATTAGTAGGAGAGAGACATTCACTGGCAATGCTGACAAGTTATACTGTGGTTAGCAGAACAGTCATTGAGTATAGTTGTAAGACTGGCATTTGACAAAACGTAGGACCTTGGTCAAAGTAGGCCATGGTACAGGGACTAGTGCTTCTGGGTACTCTTCCTTGTGAATGTGATCTGTTCCATTTCTTCTTCTTCTGATGTGTGTGTTGCCTGCTTTGTCCTTGTTGTTGTTGGTTGTGAAGGGGCAACACACACCTCAGTGTTAGAAGACGTGGAGTCAGACATCCCGGTAGCTGCTCCCTGTGAAGGTCTTAAGGGCAGTACTGCAGCAAGGAGGGTCTGCTGGTTTTTGAAAATAGCAGCCACATCACGATGATAGGCAGCCAGGTCAGCCCTGAGGGAGTCAATATTGCATTCGTGCATGCAGTGGAAAGTTTGGGGTGCGAGGTGTTGTGGCAACTCCCTTACTGCAGTGGTGAATTCCTTTACAGTTTCTTGTAGTCCTTGCAGTATGGATGTTAGGGCTTGCATAGCTGCTGCCTGATCTGCAGATGACATCATGCACGAGCGCACCCCCTCAAGGCTGGCTGCCATATTTTGCATCCCCACCCGCACCTCCTTGGCCAGCTCCCGCTGTACTCCAACTACAGTTCTTTCAAAGCTGGTGCTAGTGTCGTCAGAGTCCTCAGCTGTATAGGAGCTGGCAGGTCTTGCAATTGGGGTGGTGGGTGGTTCTTCTGTGATGGCTGCTTGTTCTGTGCTCCTCCTTGTGACTGAAGGTAGGGTCTGGAGGGTTTCTAGGACCTTTTGGATGGTCTCCTGGGGAATGTTTATGGGCTCGTCATCCATGTCATCAGGGAAATCTGGGACAGGCATATCGGCAGGTGATCCATCTTCCTCTGCAATGAAACAGGGTACAATTAGTGTGTCTGTGTTGTGACAATTTTGACGTGATGTGCCTGCCTTTTGATGAATTCACTTTGTGATCTTGTTTGGTATTGGTATCTGCTGTCCTTCAGATGGGCATTGTTATAGGCCTATGGTCCACCTGTGTGTCACATGTATGATATTGAGTTATCAGACTTGTCTGCCTAATCGCCTGTAGGTGTTGGTTTATGCCAAATAGAGAATAGCCACCTTTTTGTCCTGCTCGACCCTCCGTGTATATCCATTCTCATGGTGAGACCTTTCACTGGCTGTGGGTGTTCTGATGGTCCTGGCAGCACAATTGACTCTCAGGATCTGCCCCAATCCCTGATCGTTCACATTGACTTAAATGTAATTGACATGTAGCATATCCTATGCATGGCAATGTTATGATGTGATATGGATGTTGATATTGTTAATGTGTCCTGCTGATGTTGGGTAATGTGTGTTACATTGGATTGCCCTGATTATCGTATCAGTGTCCTATTTCCCCCTCTGACTGTGCAGGTGTATTTCAGTGACCAGTTCCATGTGTCCCCTCCTCAATGCTGTTGTCTGAGCAGTATGACTTTTGGGATGTTGCCTTGTTTGCCAGACACGGGGTGGACCCTGACATATGCAGCATGGGTGTGTCCTTAGTGCTGTGTCACTCCTATTGTTGTTTACATTGGCTGATGTTTGTGACACCTATGGGCATTGACATTTGCGTGTACTGGGGCCTTTGTCTTGTTTCAGGAGATTGTTGCATATGTCATCCTCACCCCCTATTTTAGGTATGGATGTTCCATGGGGAGGTTACTGCCATTGGCTACTTGAGCTGCACACAGATCAGAGGTGGTAGTGTCAACTGTTGTGGCAGTTACATTGCAGTTGTTGGTTTGGCTAGAGGATTGCTAATAGGGCCCTAGTTAATGTAGGAGATATGTTGGCTGACGAGTGCCAGGATGTAAGTTTGACGTAGTGGCCTTCCCTCCTATCGAGGCTTTCCCTTTGCTCCATTGTTGGCATGACAGCATGCCCCCAAAGGACTGTTGTTGGTGTAGTGTAATGTTGTGCCCCAGCTTCTGTCTGTGCAGGCCATGCCCTCCTGCCGTGCCCCTTTACCCATGCCACTCCATGTATATGATGACTTACATGCAATGTGTAGTAGGTATTTCCCCCCCTGCTTACAGTAGACATTATTGCATTATAATTCCCCATGCGACTTACCCTGCATGTGTGTTGTCTCGTGGTAGTCTGCGCTGTCCTGTCCTTGAATCCCTGTGACGATCTTCTCAGGGATGATGGCTGCGACCATCTCCTCCATGTGGTCCAGGGCCTCCTGGTGTGCTGGACTCCCACCTCCAGTCTGCAGTGCTGCCTTCCTGTTCCTGGCCATTTTTTCCTTTGTACTACGTTTGCAGTCATGCCAGCGTTTCTTACACTCGGTGACTGTCCTGCGTACTTCAGCCACACTGTTGATCTTGTCAACAATTTGTTGCCATATGGCCTCTCTCCTACTGATTGGCAACTTAGAGGTGATAAACAGTTGGTGCTGGTGTTCCGTCACCTCTTTAACCAGTATTTTCTGCTCCTCTGCATTGAAGCGACACTTTCTTTTCTTTCTATAAATGTCCTGGTTCTTGTATGGATCGTCCTGGCTGGTTCCTGGTCTGCTGTCATCTTCCTGGGGTCTGTAGTGGCATCTGGGATCCATTTTGGCTCTCCTCTGCTGAAATGGCAGTGTCTGCGGGTATTTTTGATGCTATTGCGTAAAAAAAAAACGGTGCATATCCGGGTTGCGGTGTCGTAAATCGACCCACAGTCATTTCCGCTGCGTTAACGTAGTTTTCCTTTACGACTTGAAGCCGCGATGTGCGTCAAACATAATGACTCCCACCTGTTGATTGCGCCCCAGTACGTCAAAGTATAAATTTGACGCCCGCATGGCGCTACAAAATGGCGTTAGCAGACGGTAAATTTTTTGACGCAAAACTGCGGCGGTGCAGTTTTGCGGCAAAAAGTATAAATATGGCCCTAAGCTTTTTATATATTTTGCAGCTCACAGTCGACAGTCATCATGCTAGAATCAAATGCCACTGGACACTGGGCCTCATTTCAAATTTTTCAGAAAGTTCGCTGAATTACGTGAAACTAAACTTAAAAGGCCCATATTTATACTTTTGTTAGCGCCGCATTTGCGCCGCTCTTTAACACAAAAGCGGCGCAAACTTACAAAATGCAATTGTATTTTGTAAGTGTGCGCCGATTTTGCGTTAAAAAGCGGCGCAAATGCGGCACTAACAAAAGTATAAATTAGCATCTCTAAAGCCTATTCTCAAGGTGAATGAGGAACTCTATACATAACAGAGAAATTTATCTCGGATTAACATGGGTATTGTGACCAGGGATGAAGCCTCTCTGATCATGATGTAAAAGAGCTGGTATTATCCAGAGTAAACTGTTCACTCACTATCATTTTCCCTTACAACTTATACTTTGAGATCAGTAAAGGTAAGTTATGTAGGATTTAAAATATGTGGGGTATTAAACTGACTTTAGTAACATTGCTGTCACGACCTAAGTAGTTGTTTAAGGTAAAATACCTTTTGCACATGCTTCATCATAGATGATCAATAGTCTCAGCCAGCTTTAGAATATAGGTCTTAAAACATTCCGGTTGCAAACCATCTATACTTAGGGTTTTGCCCATGGCCAATTGATCGATGGCCATAGACACATGCTCTGATGTCAAGGGTGACTCACAGTGGCACTTTGTTCTTGGGTCAACTGAGGCCCTGGAATCACAATTACAGTCCCTTATAAGTCTTGATTCAGTGGTTGTGGGTGCCGAATATAATGATTTATAATACATAAAAATATATTATTCATTTCAGTTTGCGTATGCACAATAGAGCCTTTGTCAGATTGAACTACACATATAGGATTAATCTACAAGTGCCCGCTTATCAACCATGCAAATAAACACCCTGCTCTGTCTCACTGTTGCATTGTCACGTATTCTTTTTAGTTCTCTTCTTTCAGTCTTTCCACTTGCAAATGGGGCTGCGTTCTATCTTCCAGCGAGCCCTGTATGTGCACGACCCACAAATGACCTCACCTCTAGGACATGTATTTGCTGTCATTTGAAGCCTCATTGCCAGCATGATCACATAAGTATTTTTTTAGGCACATACCACTAATAGCTGTTCAATCATTTAGTTTTGTACTGTATCCTTTAGAGAAATACTGGTTAGTAGGTTCCCCTATGTAGTCAGAGAGGAGTATTCTGAAGGACCTCCACCAGTAGTCTCTATGTCAGTACTGCTGGGTAGGGAATCCCCCATCTCATTTGCATATAAAGCGGATTAGAGACTGTCTCTTTCCGACCAAGGTACTCTATTCACTCAATTCTGTCTTCAATACTTTGGTCAACGAAAATCATATTAAGTGTAGTATGTATACCATGCACATGACAATAAAAGGAAAACTCTCCTGTAACAGATCGAGGGGCGTATTTACAACAAATTGGTAAAGGGCAGAGGCACAAATATTTTTGCTGCGCTGTTCTATACCAATTTGAAAGGGCAGAAATGCCCGTATGTACAAGATACAGTGCATTTCTCTCTCTGCTGGAGTACAATTTGTTGCATAGTGCCAATGCAGACACCCTTGCAGTCTTTCAGCAGCCCAGCAGTCCCTCTTCCTGGTAGAGTATCCACAGGTCCAGAAGTGTACTGATGTGGTGGTGTCTGAAGTTAGTTCTTATACCTAGTGACACCTTTGAAGGGAGACTTCAAAAACAAGCTTTTAGCCTTTGAAGTACACAGAGGTTCTGACCTTCAGGCCGTTGCTTCAGACTCACTGCAGGGGTGTTTGCAGCCCCTTGTGTGTGCATAGGACACAGCCTATTCAAGTGTAAGTTAGGCTGTGCCAAGCTCCTCGCTTCCATCCTGCCAGGATGGCACATCAAGTCATCCCTAAGTTCCCATTGTGTGTGTCTGTCTAGAAGGAATACACAAAGTCCAGCTGTCACCCTCCCCAGACATTTGGTCAGAGATAGGCAGCAGACCCAAATGGCTAAAGTAAGAAAATGCCAGTTTTTTAAAAGTAGCATTTTCAGAATTGCAAATTCATCATAAATTTGGATTTTAAATTGTGAATCCAGACACCAAACCTGAAAAGACCATCTCTTCCCAATTGGGAATTACACTAAGAAATGTAATAAAGTGATCCCAATATTATCCTATGGGATGGATAAACCTTGCAGTAGTGATAAATGACTTTAGGAGTTTTTAACTACCAGGACATGAAAAACATAGCCTTTCAAATACCCTGCCCTCTGGATTGTCCAGGCCCTATCATATGGGTGACTTATATGCATAAGAAGAGAAGGTTTGGGCTTGGCTAAAGGGCTATTTTGCCAGGTGAACATGGCATTGTAAAACTGCCCACAAAGGCTCTGCAATTGTTAAATGGCTACTTAAGTGGGCAACACAATCAGTGCTGCAGTTCCACTAAGAGTATTGAAATTACAGGCCCTGGACAGACATAGTACCACTTTACTAGGTACTTGTTAGTAAATTAAATATGTCAATTGAGAATGAACCAATATTACTATATTTAGGGGAGAAAGCACAATCACTTTAGCACTAGTTAGCGGGGTAATGTGCACAGAGTCCTAATACCAACAACACGAGGTCAGAAAAAGTGAAGGATGCAGGCAAAATGTTGGGGGAAGACCACACTAAGGCTGATGGGTCTGACACTAGGGTATTGCACTTTTCCTGAGGCAATCTGTGAGTGGAGTCTGAATAGTAAATCTGACCCCATCCAGAATCCAGCACCTTACCTGAGTCAAGACCTGACTCGAGTTTGAATAATATATCTACCCCTATCCAATATCCATCACCTTCCCTGAGGCAAGCCCTGCTAGAAGTTAGAATAGAAAATCTGCACCTCAAACAGTATCCAACCCTCTTCCTGAGGCAAGCCATGAGGGGAGTTACAATAATTAATCTGATCTCCCAATGTCCAACAGCTTTCCTGAGGTACGTCCTGACTGGGGTTACAATAGTAAACGTGGCCCTTCCAGTGTCCATCACCTTTCCAGAGGCAAGACCTGCCTAACGTTACAATAGCATATCTGCTCCTCATCCAGTTTCAATCACATTTGCACATACAAAATATAATTTTTACTGTTGATGAAAGCTGTTTTGCCTATGTTAGGAGTTTAAGTTACTTTTAGTTTTGATGTTACAAAGTTGAAAGATTCAGGTAGTGATTTTGGGTTCCAAGAATGCTGAAAGGTTTTCTGGAAGGAGCAGATTGATTGTGAGTGGAATAAGAAAGTGAAATCTGGCAATATTTACTGCTATTTCATATGCTTGTGGTGTAAAAAAATGAACAAAATCGATTATTTCAATAGACATCAGTTTAAATATGATTAAACAAAATAAATAATTTAAAAACTGTACATTCAACATAAAATGCTACAATGTGAATACATTAATAATAATAAAAAAGCCTGCGTATGAAAGCATAAATAGGATTACCAGCATGACATTGCATACAATTAGCAGATCATTCTAAGAAATTGCCACATTTCACCCGGAAATTTAGTCACTGAAACAACAGGTGAATGGCTGGGATCTGACATTAAGGTTCATAATGCGACAGAATGCCTGTGTATGCCCAAGCATCTACATGTAGAAGCATGTAGAACCTAGCCATAGGCTGTGTGGACGAGCAAAGGTCAGGCAGACAAAGAGGACCTGAGCAACACTTTCCGCTGTGAATAGGTTTGACAAACATTCATGGACCCAGTAGACCAGCCTGCAGTAAAAGATCTCAGAGAAAGGGTGCATATGTGACCCTGGAAGTATAACTTTCGGTCTAAAGGTACAGTAATCAGGTCCCAAAATGACTCATATGCACTCACAGGCTTAAGAGAATCATAGAACTGCCTGGAAGAAGCAGCCTTCCTGAAATATTTCATCACTACAGTTTCCGAGTAGTGCGACTTCAATGCATTCTTAGACAGGAAGGATGAAGAGGCAGGGTGGTCCTAGAAACTTGATAGGCTAGGGAGATTAAGTGATTTTTTGATGTTCAAGAGCAATGGGGCTTTGTGAAATAGATGTGCCTCCATAATGTGTTGTAGTGCTAATGCATAGTGGTCTAATTCTGGAGTGGTCCACAGCTGTTTCCAGAACATCAAGGGGTATAGCCTAGCCTTACCTGCAAGGCTTTTCATTCCCATGTCATAGCCAAGCGGGTGTAGAAGGGTGGTACGGGGGAGATAAATGAGGTTGCAAATGAATGTATTCTCCAGACTGATAACTGGTTCTAGATTAAACCATTCCCTGATTTACCAAAAGTGGTAAAAAAGAGGCATAAGGGGGAGAAATATCTTAATTTCTTCTTTTTTTTCCCTCTTTCTATGTGTGTTGCATATGCTCCATGTTGCAAGGGTGCCTGTTTTGCCTCTAGGCAGCCAAAACAGTACCAGCACAGGGAAAAGGTAGGAATGTACCGTATTCTTGTAAATATAGTGCATTCCTGCCATTTCCCTGACATTGAGTATAGCGCAGCAAAGTGACTTGCTGCACTGTTCTGCATGATGTTTCCATACATATGCCCCCTGGTGTCCAGCACCTTCTCTGAGGCTAGGCCTAACTGGAGTAAGAATAGTAAATCTTCCCCCCATGTAGTACCCATCACATTCTCTGACTCTATGACCTGACTATAGTTAGAATAGCAAATCTCACTCATCCAGGGCCATATTTATTTGGGAGTTGCGTCGCTCTTGCACCATGCAACGTTATTGTGCAATGCAATTCCAAAATGTGATTTATCAAGCCACACAGACCACTTTCTGTGGCCCTGAGTGGCTTGATATATCCAGAGTAATGCAACAGAGTACAAATTGCTGTGTTGTGTTACTCTGCCTCAGGGAGGCAAACCATTGGTGTTGTGTGGCTGTTCTGATGCAACACCCCTGGATTTGGACACATTTCCAGATTTACCAAAAGTGGTAGACCTTGGAATGCCCCAAAACTGCTACGCCACCCAGGTGAGGTGCAACAAGGAGAAATATCTTTATTTCTCAAAAAGAATAAGAAAAGAAAACCCTACCTCCAAATAAGGTTCTAAAAATAGAATCCAGCAATTATAATATATAGACTGTCAGTCATAGAATAAACCAATATTTCAAAGCAAACCAAAATTTAATAGGAATAGATGTGTTTTGAGTAAATTATACCACTTCAAAAAGTTTTTAATGATTATTTTTTAGAGATAAAGCATGATACATTGTGTAATTCTCCAATACTAAGGACCTAAATATCCCAATCCCTAACACAGCAAATACCACTCTGCCACAGTCATACCATAAGTACTCACACATCATACCATAAATACATTCCAGGTTCAGCTCCCACTGTCATTTCTCATGGTAAAAATAAAGATCATATAATACATTTAAACAAGAATATAAACACTGGATCATATAAAACACCAAAAATTGTTATTTGGGGTCAAATACACACTCCCCAAGTGCTGATATCTTTTCCTCCTTTGTAGATAAAATCCACTATTATGGTGCATTCGTGGGCTGTATCCTCAGATATTCAAAGACCTAGGATTCATAACTAGTATGACGTTACAGTAGGGGGGTATCAATATCAACACAGTCCAAAATGCACAGTTCTTACGTGGGGATTTAGTCAGCAGTCATCCTAAGTTCCTGTCAGGGCTTCCTTATATATACTGAGCCTGGCCTGGCTGGCCTATATGTGCACACTAGCACATTGGTGTTTTCATGAATATACTGGGCTTGGCTTGTCCAACTGTACACACTTGCACATTGGTGTTTACAGGTATATACCGGGCCTAGCATGGCCTGCCAGTATGTACACACTAGCATATTGGTGTTTTGATATGTATATACTCAGCCTGGCACAACTTGTCAGTATGTGCACATTTGCTCATTAGTGTTTATACATATAAATATATATTGAGCTTGTCACAGCAGGCCTGGAAGGCCGCACTTGGACCCTTGTGCTGTTCTCAAAGCTTGTGTTCAGCTTGCCCCTGCAGACTTTTGCGTGCGCCAGAGCACATGTGCCCATGGAATGAAGAATGCTCATGTGTGTTTTCACTGCCATTGATAGCTGCTTAGTCCATCAGTTAATATGGGGGAAAGTGTATAATTAATCCTAGCTGCAGTAGTGGATTGAAGCGGAGCAGCTGCATAATGATTAGTAGCATTAAATTCCTAAAGACAAACCCTTTCAAATGGTAAAGGTAGTTTTCTCAGTAATACATTAGAAATATCCCTTCTAGAAAGTGGGCATTTCCATGTTCTAAAATCCCTTTGTGAGACTTTTTAATTAAGGCTTCATTCCACTGGGACCTGGGAGGAAACCACATCTGTGTATTCCCCAGCAACAGCTATAAAACATGGGCAGCAGGGTCAAGACACCTCTGTCAATTGAGGGCGTGGCTGGATAAATTTTGGGAAAGGCAGATAGGACTGAAATTAGGGGAGACATTTGTGGTTCAAAGGGTAACCCTTTGCCTGGGTACTGCCTGCACCCTCAACTTCAAAGGCACACTGTAGTATAACTAGGGATACCACACTTCAGCAATTTAGAGATACACTTGCAGTCCCTGAACTGTGTGGTGCACACTGCCAGAAAAATATGGTGTGCACAGGAGTATTTACTATTCTAGGAAGTGATTATGCACCCTTCCTGTATCATGCTGGACTCAGCACACTCGTTGCTGCAGTGTGACACTCTGAAGTGTGCACTCCAAGGGCTTGCTGGCTTGCTCCCTGTTTTTTGTGGAGGTCTTAAGATCATCAAAGACCTCCTGCGAGGGACCTACACCTTCTACTGTGTCATCTGGAGAGCGGTGCCATCCTACGCATCTACATAATCTGCAGGGTTCCACCGGGTAGGTGCGGTGTGAGCATGTAACTAAGACTAGAGCCTGGAGACCAGATTTTCCAGGTGCGGAGCCTGCAAAGTACTGCCTGCATTCAAGCAGTGTTACCCGTCATCATGGGGCCACATCACGCATAAGCATTTGTTTGATAGTAAACAGATTACTGGTTGTGGGACCCCAGTTGACCCGCTGTTGTCAATGTGCCACATTTCTCTTGTGTGACACTTAACTGCATGCTCATTGCGTGTGGTGTCCATGTCGCTGGTTGTGATCATTAGAGGAGGAGGTATACGCAGTGCCACATTCTACCTCATATGGTACCACTGAACTGGCATCTCTGAGTGTGTGACCAGATTGGTTTGGTGTTGCTTAAGTCATCGCGCACCAGACGTTGTGCCTCATTTCAGGGAGGTACAGAATGGGAACTGATTGTGTGTTCAGAAGTGCCTGTTGTGACTCAAGTCATTGCATAGCAGGCATGGTGTCTCATTCCCAGGAGGTACTGCAGTGGTAACCTTTCATGTGGAAGCGGGATTGTCTGGTGCAACTCCAGCCATCGTGCACCAGATGTACTTCATTCCAGGGAGGCACGGCATTGGAACTTGTCATGTGCAAGCGGGATTGTCTAGTGCAACTTAAGTCATTGCCGCAACAGATGTTGTGCCTCATTCCAAGGAGGCACAGCATTGGTAACCTGTCATTCGCAAGCAGGATTGTCTGGTGCGTCTCAAGCCATTGTGCATCAGACATTGTGCCTCATTCCAGGGTGGTACGGCATTGGTGACCTTTTATGTAAGAGCGGAATTGTCTGGTGTGAATCAAGTCATTGCACACCAGATGTTGGGCCTCATCCGAGTCAGGCCCTGCTTTGAGCACTTTGCATGTGCATTCATAAGTGTCTGGTGAGACTTAGGTTATCGCACACCAGAATTTGTGCCCATGCCTGGGGCAGTCCAAGTCATTGTGCCCCAGACGTGGTCCCGCTTGTCCTGGGAGATGCCGGAATGCGCTGGTAGGCTGGTATGAAAAGCCCTGAATGAACCTCCAGATTAGGGACCAAGCCTCCATTTGCTGACCTTTGCCAGATCAGCCATTCTCTCTTTCTTCCCCTGTACCTTTGCCCAATAGAAGAGAGGAGAAAAGAATAGAAAAGAAAGAAAAAGAGACAGAAAAGGGAGAATGAGAATTTAGAGAAATAAGATGTGCCATGGGGATATATTATATGAATGGGGCAGAGATATTTCCAATAAAATAGAATAGAGCAAAATAGTAGTGACAAGAAATTATGTTGTAGCCATAAAAGCATCTAAAGTGTGCCAGAGCAACTGTGAGGGGGTGGGTGCCCTTGGAAAAATGAAAGGCTTATTTATGCTCCTAATGTAGGTAAGCCATGCCCACCATCTATGAAATGAAATATTATTTAAAGCTTTCCATTCTAACAGGAAATCTTTGACTGCTGCAGTCAAACGAAGGTCCAATATGGCCATGTCATTATCAGACATATCTAGAGGAGGACTTGCGGCATGTGGGCCTAACATATTAAGAGAGATTGATAGAGAAAAATAAGTACTAAAAATAACAGAAATCTAGAGGAATTTATAGGTAAATAACATATGATCAAGAGTACCTGTGTTGTCATTTTAAGACCAACCAAGATCAGAATCAAGAAGGCGAAGTTTGAACAGTCAAAGCAATCAAATAAAGAAAATGTGCAGTGTAGAAACATGTCTGGGATAGTGTAGCAATTAATTTATTACCAAGAAGATTAGAAAAATTGTTTGCCCAATTCTCATCAGTAATCAGAGGAAGATTTGACCTATGAAGAAATGTTGACCACAATTTTTGAAGTGGTGAAGGAGAAGTCACCAACACATTACGCAAATTGCATTTATTTTTGAAGTTACATGTTACCCCTTACTCAACTTTCGAAAAAAGGAAAGGAAATTCGAAGGAGGTAAAGTACCAAGTATAGAGATTTTTATTTTAATCTTAAAAAAATGATAAAGGTCCATATTTAATAATGAATATTTAATTTGTAGCGAGGCAAATGATGGGGGTAAATTACCTTCCATCAAAACAGACATTACATATATACCTTTAGTGACCCAAACTGGGCCTATGTCAGCTGAAACTTAAGTAGTTTCCAATTATTTCACAAAGAAAGGGAAGAATACATAGACAATGTAGGCATTAAAGACTTGTCTAAAGGTTTAGAAGCTCAAATCCTATCAAGAAAAATATTAGAAGAGTAAGGTAATACAAGAGAATGCACAGTTATATTTGAAAACAAAGACTATGGAGAACCACTGTGACTCTCTATTAAAAGCTAAGAAGGGACCATAGTGGAGGAGAGGTCAACCAGTTCACACCATGAACTATAAGGAAATCTGTTTGATAGTTATACCAATTTGGAAAATCACACCCACCCATGGAATTTCAAACTCATTCTAGGTTTTTTACTAGATCACAAAAAAATGAGACCTTAACTTGTCTATATACAATGTAGTGGCCAAGACATCAGGAAGCATCACAATAAAAATATTTAAAAAGGGAGTAGTCATCATTTTTACAGGTTCCAATTTTCCCTATCAAGATATAAATTTGGGTGACCAAGAAGGTAGCTGATCCTTAATTTTATCTAAAATGACTCCATCAGATTTTGAGCAAACCATATGCCAAGATATTTAATCATTTTTGCTTGCCATGAGAGGTCTGAGTGACCGAGATAAGAAAAACAATGAGGGCCATATTTATACTTTTTGACGCACAAGTGCGCCAACGCAGTTGTGCGTCAAAAATTTTAACGCCGGCTAGCGCCATTCCAAAGCACCATGCGGGCGCCTTATTTATGGAATGACGTTAGCCGGCGCAGCTGACTGGTGTGCGTCCAAAAAAATGACCCACACCAGGCAGCGCCGGCGTAGGGGAAAATGGAGCTTGGCCGTCAAAAAATGGGGCAAGTCAGGGCTGAGGCAAAATATTGGCCTCAACCCGATTTGCGCCATTTTTTTTGACTCCCAACCCCCATTGAAATGACTCCTGTCTTAGCACAGACAGGAGTCATGCCCCCTTGCCCAATGGCCATGCCCAGGGGACTTATGTCCCCTGGGCATGGTCATTGGACATAGTGGCATGTAGGGGGGCACAAATCAGGCCCCCCTATGCCACAAAAAAATAAAAAATAAAATACTTACCTGAACTTACCTTAAGTTCCCTGGGATGGGTCCCTCCATCCTTGGGCGTCCTCCTGGGGTGGGCAAGGGTGGCAGGGGGTGTCCCAGGGGGCATGGAAGGGCACCTCTGGGCTCCTTCCGAGCCCACAGGTCCCTTAATGCCTGCCCTGACCAGGCGTTAAAAAATGACGCAAAAGTGACTGGACGTCATTTTTTTTGACCGGCCCACTCCTGTGCGTCATTTTTGCACGGGAGTTTAAATAAGGCGCACATGCCTTTGCGTCATTTTTTAGACGGGAACGCCTACCTTGCATATCATTAACACAAGGTAGGTGTTCACGCAAAAAAATGACGCAAACTCCAAGATCTTTGGCGCTAGACGGGTCTAACGCCAAAGTATAAATATGGAGTTAGCTTTGCGTCGGATTTGCATAAAAAAAAACGACGCAATTCCGGCGCAAACAGAGTATAAATATGCCCCTAAACGTCTAGAGGCATCACTTTAGTTTTATCTCTATTTAATCAATAGCCTAAATATTCCGCATAAGACTGTATCAAAGAAAGGAGAGTAAAAATTGCTGTATCAGTATTTTTAGAGATAAAATAAAACGTCATTTGCGTATGCATTTGTCTTGAATGTGTATGGACCAAAAATGACACTACTAATCTCAGAAGAATTATTAATCATCAATAAATAGAGGATCAATCATTCAAAAGAAGTAATAACATGGACAGTCTTAACGGGTGCCTTCAGACAAAGAAAAAGAAGAATAGTGAGAGCTATTGACTCTTATCTTCGCAGTAGGGTTGTGACATAAAGCGAAATAACCATTGAAGAGAAGATTTCGCTCAAATTATATTGATCCAAAGCAGCTTTAAGAAAGAGATGGTAAACTTTATCAAAAGCCTTTTTTTGCATCCAAGGTTATTGCAATGTTGGCTGGGGCGTTAACAAGGGATGCTTTTTCGAGTACATGACAAAAAAACAGAGATGTGTCACATGCCAATCCACCTTTAACAAACCCAGATTGTAAATGATTAATCAATTTAGTAATCATGGGTTCAAAGCATTTAGCTAGACTCTTTGCATAAATCCTTGCCTCCATATTTAATAAGGAAATAGGATAATAATTCATACGGTCAAGATGGTTCTTTTCGTCTTTAGGAATATCCATTTTAGTGGTTTCTGCTGATGACCCTGAAACAGCTCTAATAAAACAAAATGTTGAAACAAGGATTCTAAAGGAAGTAAAATGGTATCAGAAAAAGACTTGTTCAATTCAGTTGGAAAGCCATCAGATCCAGGAGCCTTACCTACAGGAATTTAATGTAATTGCTTGTAATATTCATTCACTATCAATCCTTTGAGAGGGATTTCATGATAACCTGACTCAAGAAGTCGCACGTGCATCAAGTGTAGCTTCAATCTTCAGGTTGCAAAGAGCAGCAAAAATGAAAAAAAAATCTTCAGTAAGTTTACAGTTTTAGTGTTAACAGCTCCTTGAGAATCATTAAGAGTTGATATAGGAGAAATATTATTTTTTAATTTGATAAATGCAACTAAGGAATTACCAGCTTTGTTCAAATAAAAAAAGTTTCTTACTTTTTTGAGTTTGCACGGCTAAATGTGCTCTTTTACTAACAATATAATTCTATCAATATTTAAGCCATTTAATGTTTGCCAATAAAAAGGAATCTTTGGAATGTTTATATTTAACCATTTCCCCTTAATTTATCCTTTCCAAAAGAAGCAAAGAAGCCTTTATATCTTTGCTCCTTTTAGCTATCCGACTAATAAAAAGACCCCTAATTGTACACTTTAAAGCATCCCAAAGAGTTATTGAAGATGTCACCGACCCAGAATTTTATTTGAAAAATTTAGAAATCTCATTAGGTTGCTAAAATCTATATTCTTCAGAATCTAACAATTCTGTGTTCATTCTCCGAGCACACCTTTCAAATTGCATGGAGGAAAATGTGAATGATATTGGGCCTCTTTTCGAGTTTGGCGCACATAATAGCCCATCTGCCAAATTCCAGAGAGGGTGGCCCCCACCTATGTGGCATCCTCCCTGTCGGAGTCATTACGATTTTCCTGCTAGGTCAGCTGGCGGAAACCTGAGTTTCTGCCCACCGTGCTAGCAGGAACAGGCTACAGCATTGTCTCTGGCTCATAATCGAGCCAGCAGCAATGTTGTATCCAGCAGGGTGCACAAGCACCTTCACAGTGTTCACTGTCTGCAAAGCAGACAATGAACACTGCAACAGTGTAGTGCAGGGGAGCCCCTGCACTGCCTATGCCAAGTGCCAAAATAGAAAGCCATCAATGTTTGGAGAATACATATTAACTGCATATAGTTCACCACCACAATGTGAAAGTCTAGCAATAGACAATCTGCAATTGTTGTCCTGCTCAAGAGATATGCTAAAAAAACTGATTCTTTGTAATAAGTGTAATGACACCATTATTTTTTTAATTACGTGGGGAGCAAGCTAAATTGGAAATTGATGAATGTGCAAAGAAAGAGCTTGTTTATCACCAACCTTAGTGCCTGATAAAGAGTTTGGTTGAGGGGGTAACTCTGTCATGTGTGATGGATATCTCATTTACTGTATTACAATTCCATTATAGCCTAAGGAACTTCAAGTACGGCGGATGGAATATCTGTCACGTTTGTGATGGAGTAATCCCTCTGCCAAACTTTAAATCAGTCCCTTCGTTAATTGTCTTTTAAGTGCACTTTCCCATTGGGAGCAGAAAAAAGATTTGGGGTTCAGGATCTCTGAACTCACAATTTCAAAATACATCTTATCCTGAGGCTGGATCAGGGTCAGAGGTGAGTGTCCCCTCCACTGCCCCCTCTTCCAGAGTTCTGCACCCCTCCACCATGGAGAGAACCCCTAGAAGTGACACTGGGGGGAGGATTGGGCAATCTACCCCCATCAAGCATCTTTAAAGCCACCCATGCTGAAATAGACGACCTTCAGCAAGAGTATGATAGAGCCGGGGTCCGCGAATCAGAGGGGCATCACTGCAGAGTCCTCAAATGTTCCCCCAGCCATCTGCAGCATAATAATTAAAGCATCACAATTCTCTAGGGTTTAGGATGATGGGCGCTCGAGGGAGCTTAAAAGAGAGCTGCCATCCAGCACAGTGTGAAAACCCCTCCAACCAAAACATCATTGTGACCAGAAAAGATTGCCACAATTGGTCATAAAAAATGCTGAAAAGTTTTGAAAGGAAATAATGTGAATCTAAATAACAGAAGCCAACATTATTAATCTATGTATAGCTATAGTCTCCGGTGGCAGTTTTTCCCCCTTCTTTTCCTTCGCTCATAGATGGTTGGGCAAATGGCGGTGCACATTTTCCAGTACTGATGTTGGGGTGGTAGTGACAGTAGTAGACTACCCTATGGTCAGGTCAACCATTATTAGCCCCATGCCATTTCACTGTTTCCTTTCAGAAGGTCCTCATGAATATCCACAGTACAGAAGCTGAATATAATTGTTGCATATGCTGAATGCTGCACAAAATTCCTCTGAGAGCTGTATGTGGCACTATTTTAGAAAGGGAGTGGCTTTCCAGCATGTGACACACTTCATGTTCTTTAACTCAGACACCTTCCTCCTTCTCCTGCATTTCATCCTTGTTCACTAATCTTTGTTGCTTTACAGAAGTGGCAATAAGTCTACAAGGTTTTTTGTGCTTAGGGCACAGGGCTGCTTCTCCACCAACTGCAAAAAAGAGATAGATGGAATGTTTGAACAATTTTCACACACTAGCAATCACTCAGAGCCTTATTCCAGTCCATGTTTTTTCACCCACCATGTCACTCAAAACAAAGGCCCACCTTAAGCAAATCGAATCCTACTCCTCATGGAAACATTCCGTCGTAAGCTGCCAAATGAGTCTCCCTCCAGAAGGGATCACAAGCAACCGCAGACCAGTTTTGATTTAGTAACTGAGATTAGTTCAAGCATTCTATCGCCTTGTTGTTGTTGTTTCATCTTCCGTACCAAAGCATAATTTTCTTAGAATCACCAAATCATTAATGTGTCACATGTTGGTCATGTGTCCTACCTGTTTTAGCTGGTTAACACTAGGGTAAGTCTCTTCCCTGTGTCACTGCAGATGTTGTGTTGGTCATGTCTATTCATTCCCACTCTGCAGAACAACATGATGTGGACCAGCGACTTCCAGGAGAAGGGTATCACCTCCATGGCCATGACCTCCTACGCTGGCTAATGCAACCTAAGCTCTATAGAGACATTAAAGCAAATGTAATTTTGACTGTACATGTTACAGTAAGTGCCTTTATATCATTTCACACTGCAAGAGTTGATGATGTAGGTATACTTGTCTTACAGGTTGTTGAACTGAAAGCCAGAATCCAATATTTAGATGCTTTTGGAATCTGAACTGGGCTCATCATGCATACATAATGTGCAGCTATGAGAATATTAGGTTCAGGTAGTCCCATTGTTATTGACAACATAACGTCTACTATCACTTCTGGATACTTGAGAATCAATACATTGGCTCACCCAGTCAGAAAGCTACCCACACCCTGCTTCGGACTTCAACATCTCACCTCCTGACAAATGACTAGATCTAAGGTGAAAAGTGCAGGAAAAACAGGAATGGGAAGAGACACGAACCCTGAGCAGCAGCTGGAGAGAAGCAAAGTCAGTTGACCGAAGCCTCCTTCTGGTTTACACTACAAGGTAGTGACATGGGAGCTATCAAGAGCACAAAAAATGAGAAACCCCCGACGTCCCTCCCCAAGTGTTATTCAAACAGGTGCTTTTGTGTAAAAGCCTACCTCTACCTGCAATGTATTTCAACATTGGCATCTCCTTTTGCTTCTGACTGTAAGTTATGCCCGAGGAAATGCAACAAGACATTAAAACCTTATTCTCTCAACTCCTATTGTTATAAAAATGCTTAGAAATCCAAGCTAATTAGTATCCTACTTTTGGCAGAGAAGTGATGTCCATGGACTTTTGGTTACATTTTCTCTGTGTTTCTATGTTTTTTTCCCATAGTTTTCACACATTGTTTTCCATGTTGCAATACTTCTATTTCTCTTGCACAGTAAGTCATAATGCAGTTCAATATGTCTCTTTCACATTGTTCTAACGTCACACAGTGTCCCAATGTGTTTCTAGATCAAACAATCTCCATTGTTGGTCCTGCTCTTTGAGTCTATTCCTTTTAAATCTTTGTTTCTACATCTTACAGAGGAATCATCTCTAGGCCTGAATAGATAGTTGTGTCAGACTGGCCCTTTGAATAAAATGCTTGCCTTTGTGATCCAGAATGAACAAAAAATGTATATATTTGTAGGAGCTGAATGTGGTGTCTATCTCCCAGACTACTCTCTCTACCGCTTTGTTAAAGACTTGCACTTGGACCTATATGTTCTCTGCTGCTCACCTTTGACATTTGATAAGCTGTGTGCAGCTCATGTAGACAATGTCAGGCCGCAAAAGTACATCCTCTAACCACTTGATATTCTGTTGGTGTGCTAGAAGATTGAGCAAATATTTTATAACTAACCCTCTCAACATGGCCACTGTTGCTTTGGAACAGCCTTGAGCTAAAGTCCTCCTGGATGATTGTCAAGGCTCACCAGACCTTTGTGCAAAGTTTGGGGCATATTTAAGAAAAGCGCTGCCACTTTTATTGCACCCCTTAGCGCCCTCTAACCCCACCAAGTGTGCAGCGTATTAAAAATACGTCACACCATGGCAGCAGTTAGGGAACTACTGTCAGAATTGTTTATGCTAATCCTGCAAAGGTTCAGATTAGCATAAACAATTCTGATGCTAATCCTGCAAAGCACCCAGAGGCCCACTGTAAGCAATGGAAGTCTCATTTTAACACCTGCTCTGAGCAGGCATTAAAAGTGAAGAAAACAATTGCACCATTTTGTGGCCCCCCTCGCATACATTAAGGGGGTCATTCCAACATTGGCGGTAAAAGCCGCTTACCGCCGTGCAGAAGACCGCCAACACACCGCCACGGCAGCGGAATTCCACCACGCTCATTATGACCCACAGCTCGGAATCCGCCAAAATTGAGACACCCATACAAGTCCGCCACACCAAAGGTCAGTGATAAACTGGAGAAAACAAAACCTTCACCGTCACGCCAACAGAAATACGCCCACACTATCATGACCCACGAATCACGCTTAAAATACACACACATTGACAAAACACAACCACATTGGACAAATCGAAATACACACACCTGATACACATACACACACCACTCCCACACACCCAATACGATATAAAAAACACACACCCACATCACCCACAAACTCCTATGACCATAATTGCGACAGAAGGCCAGAGAGAGACACTACAATCTACAACCAAGCATCCACAGGCACACAATACCATCACCCACATAACATCCACGCACCTCACACAACACACCACTAAATATCCCCCCACATATCACAACACACACCACCCCACACATCACCCACACCACCCCATGGCACGGCAAAGACACCCCGGGTTCTCTGATGAGGAGCTCAGGGTCATGGTGGAAGAAATCATCCGGGTAGAGCCAGAGCTATTCGGATCACAGGTGCAGCACACCTCCATAGCTAGGAAGATGGAGCTATGGCGAAGAATAGAGGACAGGGTCAATGTAGTGGGACAGCACCCAAGAAATAGGGATGACATCAGGAAGAGGTGGAACGACCTACAGGGAAGGTGCGTTCCGTGGTCTCAAGACACCACCTTGCGGTTCAGAGGACTGGCGGCGGACCCCCACCTCCTCCCCCACAACTAACAACATGGGAGGAGCAGGTCTTGGCGATTCTGCATCCTGAGGGCCTCGAAGGAGTAGCTGGAGGAATGGACTCTGGTAAGTCAAACTTTAACTACTATATCCCCCACCCTACCTGCATGCCATCACATACCCCCACCCTCGCCCTCACACCCATCACTCCTACTCCTCACAAATGTCCCAAAATCACAAACCACACATCCCAAAATCAAACCCTGCATGCAACAACAAAGCATAGACACCCATCACCAATGCATGGCCACTGCACATACCCATACACCCCCCTAAACCATAATCACACAAGGTCCCACACAGGAATGCAAGCACTGGGGTACACGGTCACCCACCCATTGCACACCATGGTGCACCCAGATGCAATAATCATGCTTTTACACCCCTGCAGGACCCCTACCCAACGTCACCGCACAGGAGGGTTCACACATGTCCACACCACCAACAGAAGAGGCCCACAGTGATGACAGCAGCTCTGTCCAACTGGATCTAGATGACCAGCCCGGCCCATCTGGGACCTCTGGACAGTTGGCTCCCCTTACACTGGCACAGGCCACTACAGAGCTTGCCCCCTCTGGAAACACCAGCACAGCACCCACCCAGTGGGCCCATACCTCTGTCCCCATGACACGTCAAGCAACAGTGTGTCCACCATTACACGGAACCCAGGCTAACCCACCACCCTAACAACAACAGGGACCTGGGGGCAGTGGCAGTGGGCACACCGTTCAGGGGACAGAGGCCCAGGGAAACAGGGGAACTGGGAGGGCTGCTGTGCGAAAGGGGAAGGACAGGCCCAGGGAACCCACTCTCCACGAGGCCCTCTCCAACATCATGGGAGCCTACCATCATTCCCAGGAGATGATGGCAACAGTACTGGCCAAGTTTCAGGAGACCCAGCGGCTGCAGGAGGAACAGTATTTGGGCTTCAGGGAGGAACTCAGATCCATCAATTCCACCCTTAGCACCATCATAGGGGTGCTGAAGGAAGTCCTCAACACCAGGAGGGACACTGTGGCACAACAAGGGGCCCCTGACACTAGCCTGGACGATGAACTGCCCACCACCTCCTGCGGCACTAGTGGACAGGATGCACCACCACAGGACCACCACACCAGCACCCCACCCCCTGCAGAGGAAGAACGACCCTGCAAACGGTCCCTGAGATCCAGGACAAAGACAGAGAACAATGCCAAGACCCCCGCCAAGAAATGAGACCACCCTGAATGTCATCCTTTTGTCCCACCTTGTCACCCTGTCCATCCTCAAACTGCCCCAGCTCCACTTCCTATGCCCCTTTGGACAATGCAACTGTGAGACTAATTGCTTGGACTCAGCCATGGACATTCCTCCACCAACACCTCTCACCATTTTACAACCCCCTCCAAAATTGAGCACTTAAATAAACACCTTTAAAGCACAAAACAGTCTGGAGTCTGTCTGTGATTTCGAAATAGTGTATTAGCAATTACAGTGACAAAATGCTCTTTCAATTGTTTTGTCAACATACCTATGTCACACAGCTCTAGTCCATGAGGAAACAAAGCAGATTTCACACAGTGGGACCCACAGCTGTGAAATTGTAGGGAAAATGACAACTCAGTGACCATACACTGGGTGAAAAGGACAGACAGTAGAGAGGTAGTAGTGTTAAAGTAAATGTAGTAGGCAGGTTTGTATTCTTACCTGTGTCTCACTGGAAGTATTGCAGGATCACAGAGTTCCTGTTGTCGATGTCCTCTTCTTCTGCTTCCTCGTCTTCGCTGTCCACAGGCTCCACAGCTGCCACAACACCTCCATCTGACCATCCTCCTGCAGAAAAGGCACCTGTCGTCGCAAAGCTAAGTTGTGAAGCATACAGCAGGCCACGATCATCTGGCACACCTTCTTTGGTGAGTAGAATAGGGATCCACCTGTCATATGAAAGCACCGGAACCTAGCCTTCAGGAGACCGAAGGTCCGCTCTATAATCCTCCTAGTTTGCCCATGGGCCTCATTGTAGCGTTCCTCTGCCCTTGTCCTAGGATTCCTCACTGGGGTCAGTAGCCATGACAGGTTGGGGTACCCAGAGTCACCTGCAAATGGCGAGGGACAACTGTTAGATACACACTAACTCTTAGGGACATCCCCAGACCCAGACACCTAGTCACACTGTATTGTGTCCATGTCCTCACCTAATGGCCACACACGGTGGCTCTGGAGTTGCCCCATCACATAAGGGATGCTGCTATTCCGCAGGATGTAAGCGTCATGCTCTGAGCCAGGGAATTTGGCATTAAAATGGGAGATGTACTGGTCGGCCAAACACACCATCTGCACATTCATCGAATGGTAACTCTTCCGGTTTCTGTACACCTGTTCACTCCTGCGGGGGGGGACCAAAGCCATATGTGTCCCATCAATGGCACCTATGATGTTGGGGATATGTCCAAGTGCATAGAAGTCACCTTTCACTGTAGGCAAATCCTCCACCTGAGGGAACACGATGCAGCTCCGCATGTGTTTCAGCAGGGCAGACAACACTCAGGACAACACGTTGGAAAACATAGGCCGGGACATCACTGATGCTATGGCCACTGTAGTTTGAAAAGACCCACTTGCAAGGAAATGGAGTACTGAGAGCACCTGCACATGAGGGGGGATTCCTGTGGGATGGCGGATAGCTGACATCAGGTCTGGCTCCAACTGGGCACACAGTTCCAGGATTGTGGCATGATCAAGCCTGTAGGTGATGATTACATGTCTTTCCTCCTTTGTCAACATGTCCACCAGCGGTCTGATGATGCCATCTCCTCACATGTCCCAGTGGACAGTGCCTATGAAGGACAACAGTGAGCACAGAGTCAACCAACTCAGAGTTACGTAAACACAGCTTACTCAGAAAACCATTCATATCCCGAATTTTGCCTGTCTGAGTGTTGAGGCAAGGCCTAGGTATGTGTGACGCAGTTAAAAATAAAGCCATGTGGGCCCCTGAAATGGCGGCTGCCTGACCTGTAAATTGGGACAATGGAATGTGAGGTAACTGCGCTGGCATTGTACACCGTCATGGTAGGCGGTCGAAGACCGCGACGCAATTCTGCATTGGTTGACATTGGAACCTATGGGTCCCAGGAGCCAATCACGATGCACGCCGGTGGTGACTGTACGCACCACTGCGGACGTGACCCCCATTTTCTATCTTTCAATCACTCGATACCTGATCTTCGACAGGAGAGGACCTACACTGCAAGTGCTGCGGTGACCTCAGTCTGGACGAGGCAATGGCTTGTGCTTCTGGGGAAAGGGCCCCTGCCTTCAGCACAGAGGAGTTGGAGAAACTCGTGGATGGGGTCCTCCCCCAGTACACACTACTCTACGGTCCTCCAGACAATCAGGTAAGTACACCGTGAACATGCTGTATGGGCAATGCCTGTGTGGTGTGGGGTGGATGAAAAATAGGGGGGGAATGATGCATGCATGAAGCGACGGTGAGTGCATGTGCCACATGGCAAGGATAGGGATGTGGGCCAATGACTGTGACGGTGCAGTTGGTAATAACTTCTCTTTTTCCCCTGTACAATTCATGTAGGTCAGCGCCCACCAGAAGAAGGATATTTGGCGTGCCATCGCCAAGGACGTCCGGACCCTGGGGGTCTATCACAGACGGAGCACCCACTGCCATAAAAGATGGGAGGACATTCGCCGCTGGAGCAAGAAGACGGCGGAGGCCCAGCTGGGGATGGCCTCCCAAAGTGGGAGAGGTGCCCGTCGCACCATGACCCCCCTGATGTTCAGGATGCTGGTGGTGGGGTACCCGGAGTTGGATGGGCGCTTGAGGGCATCACAGCAGCAACAAGGGGGTGAGTACACTCTCATTCTGCTGATTCAGCGCGCAGTGGAGGTGTCTGGGTGACGGAGGTGGGCTGTGGGTTTCCCTAGGCCAGGGCGAGTGTGCTAGTTAAGTCCTCTTTTTCAGGCAGACCCTGTGGCACCCCATCCCACCTCTTTTCCACCAGGTACAGGGTACTTCCATGGGGAGTACTTTTGCACCTAGTCTGGCCTGTTCATATATGTTTGCCTTTGAACGACGCCACATTCTTACCCCTGACCAACCATTTTTTTCCAACATTAGATTGTGGCATTGATATATAGACGAGATTCTAGTGATTTGGAAGGGTAATATAGACCAAGCAAAAGCTTTTGCACAACGGGTTAATACTCTGGATACTCATCTTCGTTTTACTTCTACCATCTCTGACAGTGAGGTATCCTTCCTTGATTTACGAATCACACTTAGGGATGGGTACCTACATTCCTCTGTGTTCCACAAACCCACGGATAGGAACAGTCTTCTACTCTATAATAGCCACCATCCTAAGGCTCTGTGAGATAACCTAACTTTTGGTCAGTTTCTCAGGATACGACGTAACTGCTCTGACACTAGTGACTTTCATACCCAAGCTAACATGTTGTGTCGCAAACTTTGCGAGCGCAACTATCCATCAATAAATATTAGACAAGCAAAGAAGAGAGCTAGTAACATCCCCAGGGAAAAATTGCTTATTGACAATACCCCCACACAACAATCCAGACGTACTTGCGTGACTACATTCACCCCTCTGAGTAACCGGATTAAGGGTGTTGTCCGCAGACTCTGGCCGATTCTCACTAGTGTAGGTGAAACACTAGAATACCCTCTATTTGCGTTTAAAAGAACCCATAACATCAAAGACTTGGTAGTTCACACCAGACCTACAACATATCGACATGTTGACGACACGGGCCCTAGCCAATGGTTGAAAGTTAAGGGACACTACCCTTGTGGTGGTTGCAATGTCTGCTCTATGACTAGCAGCATGCAAGTGGCGGATCTAGGTGAATCTAAGACCTGGCAATTGAGATCCCACACCAATTGCCGCACAAAGGACTGTATTTATATGATCACATGTCCTTGCGATCTCAGGTACATAGGTATGACAACCAGAATGGTGAAAATCCGTATTAATGAACACCGCAGTACTATCAGATGTAAGAGGTCCTCCACGAAATTGACCAATCATTATATTGAAAAACGACACACTTCCGATAACATTAAATGGATTGTTTTAGAAACCATTAGAGATAATAAAGATTGCACTACTAGACTCTTTGAGAAGGAACAGCGGTGGGTGTTCAGGCTGAAGACCCATATCGTTGGACTCAATGACGACATTCAGTGGACTAGCTTTATCCACTGATTTCCATATACATGTATTGTTTTATTCATTTCCCAGTTCCTCCATACTTTGGGGTTTTGTTTATAAGACAGGTCGCATATCCAGCCCCTTTATATAAAACACCTGAATATGGTCCTCATTTGTACTTTGGAGGCTTTTTAAGATGTTTATCCAGCTCCACTGTATGAGACTTTACTACTTGACCCCCTTTAGAGATGGCCGACACAGTGATGCTGTCCCTTTTCTGTTTTTCTTAAGTCCTTCCTCTATGTCTGTTGCCTTCCTCCCTTTTTATGGCCTCCGTTCCGAACGCTCTCCCTAGTTCCGGGGAGCTACAACGAGCGTAGGTGGTCCGGCATGGTCGGATCCATAGAGAAGTAAGTGCTTCCTGGGGGGCGGTTTGAAGCCTCAGTGCCCTCTGAATTGAAGCGAGCGTTAATACTCCTGCCCGCTAATAATACGATACGAGCCGCTCTTCCGTGTGCGGCGCGTCTCTGCTCCAGCCCGTATTCACTCGCGGACCGGGGCAGGGACATGGCGGTGTTTATGACAGGGTTGTATGGACGAGTCTGAAGACGCGCTAACCGATGCGCTCACTCGTTCCCCGGCTTTGGACTTCTTTGTCCATGCCCCTGGCTTTCTCGAGCCGATGGTGGCAATAAATTCTTGGATCATTTTTATATGTATACAGAATAATAAGGTTCCTTTCTTGAATAATTTAGACAACTTTTTTACCTATTATACCACAAGTACTTTGGTTTAGATGACTGTATATCGGCCTTAAGGGTTATACATATCTCGCTCCCTACAGGAACTTGCTGTAATAGAGTAGATGGAGCACCCCTGATGACTCTTTTTACACACATGTATAGGCACAGTTCTAGGCCTGCTGGTTTTAAATACCTTGTTCACTGCTTCTTAAGTATCCGTCAGATCTTATATACCTATCTTTATCTAGCTATGCTATGATAGGAGGTCTGCTTCAGGGATAGGATTTTGCTTGTTGACTTACCTTGTTTGTTATGGTCCACACGTATATCTTTGATAAACACCTTAACTACTAATTCAGCTAATATGTGATTTAAGGTTTGTTTATCTTTATATGTATACCTAGACCACAGTGGATTTTTTCAACTCAATGTTTTCCCCGATGAGGCCTTACATTTAATATTTGGAGGGTAAGCATTGTGGAACCTATGCTAAGTTGATTCTTCCTTTTTCACTGTTGTACGTTCATCGCATGGCACCTTTGGGATTCCTCACAAGTGTATGGGGTATTATCTCAAGATATTGAGTACATGTTACTTCTGACGACAATTAAATTCTTTGACGTGTGTTTCTTTCTACTTTTATAGGTTCTGTCTTCCCTAGTATGGGATGTCTAAGTGTTTAAAGGATTAGGTACATCTTTAAGGTCCTCACGAATCACATAAGATCATGTATTGACTAAAAATCAGCGAGAAACATGTTGACCTATGATGTAGAGTAACACAGGGGATCCTGTGTTCACTTTTTTACGTTCTTACGTTCCCCAGTGTGAGAGTTAGTAGTTGTAATTAGAAAATCTTCTTTTTTATGGGGAGTGTAGACATTATTTTACTATATCCCTATTTATTGTTTTTAATCTTGTCAGAGGTATTAGCATCTAATTAAATATATATATTTTTTTTACCTCTAGACATTTTTAATCATTTCTATACCAATCCTCAATCCCTTCTTTTGACCGGTTGTGCATTTTCCTCGAAAAGATCTCTGGCAAAGAGCCCCCGTGTGGGGCCCGTCAGGCATTGCAGCGCCGTCCTGACGAGGAGCATAGCCCTATGATGAAGCATGTCACCGGAAGGTGAGTGAGGGCTCGTGCTTTGAACTTTTTTGTCTTCCTTGGTATGCAGAACCTGTAGGTTTAAAAGAAACCCTCTTTTTGGAACCGTGAGTGCATTTTTTTGATTTATAAAGTGCCAACTACACCTAGTCAGGCTCCTGTGACATCCATGTGTGCAGATATCAGCCATAGCCTTGTAGGCCATGTCCCAGGGATTGAAAAGTGGACCCCAAATGCGTGGCGTGGTGCAGGGGGCTTCTGTGTCTGTCGTGTCTGCCAACGGTAGCGGTAATGCATGCACTCAACATGTCTTTCTTCTGTCTCCCCCCCCTTTTTGTGGTCTCCCTGTACATGTGTGCATTAGCATCATCAGGCGGAGGAGCAGTGGCACCGGAGTTGGAGGGAGATGCATCCCACATGGCCCTGGAGGGCGACACTACGGAGTCTGATTTCACCAGTGGGATGGAGGGTGAGGGGAGCTCCACAGCGGACACAGGAGCTTGCACCAGTGATACGGACTCGTCCTCTGATGGGAGCGTCCTTGTGGTGGCGGCCCCATCTGTGTCACCCGCATCTACAGGTACAGCCGCCACCCCCCCTCCAGCACTGCCCTCCCAGCAGCCCCTCAGCCTTTGCCCCGTGCCCGCTCACCCAGGAGGGTGGGCATCTCCTTCGCCCCAGGCACCTCAGGCCCTGCCCCAGTCAGCCCTGCTGCCCTCAGTCAGGAGGCCATTGACCTCCTCAGGTCCCTCACTGTTGGGCAGTCTACCATTTTGAATGCAATCCAGGGTGTAGAGAGACAGTTGAAACAAACCAATGCATTCCTGGAGGGCATTCATTCTGTTCAGGCAGCCCTTCAGCAAGCTTTTCAGACTCTGGCCTCAGCACTGATGGTAGCCATTGTCCCTGTCTCTAGCCTCCCCCCTCCAACTTCTTCCACCCAGAACCAATCCCCTGTACCTCTGCCTACCCCAAGCACACCATCAGACCAACATGCACACACCTCAACACACAAAGGAAGCTCAGGCAAACATAAGCACCACACATCCCACAGGCATTCACCAAGCATCACACACATGCAGACATACCAACATCCACTGCCTCCACTGTGTCCTCCTCCTCCTCGTCTCCCTAATCCCTCCCTGTCTCGTCTCCACTCACACCTGCATGCACTACATCTACAGCCACTACTTCCATCCCCAGCACACCCACCACCACACCCTGCTCACATGCAGTCACCACCCCACTACCATTCACGCATCCCCTGTGTCCTCTCCCAGTGTGTCTGTGACGCCACCTCCCAAGGTACACAAACGCAGGCACACACCCACCCAACAGCCATCCACCTCACGACAGCCTCCAGCGCATGCACCTTCACCCAAAGTCACCAAACGTACACCTCCTACAACCACAACCTCTTCCTCGACTCCCAAACCCCCTCTAGCTACCTGTCCCAGTGTTGCTAAGAAATCTTTCCTGTCCACCCTTGACCCCTTTCCCTCACCTCGCCCACCCCGTCAGTCTCCTAGGCCCCGACTCTCCAGGCCCCAACCTAGCACCTCAGCCACAACATCGGCGGGACCAGTGGTGCCAGTAGTCACCAGATTCTGGAGTGCACCAGGCAGCAGGGCAGCCAGTGTGGCAACGAGCCAGAGCACGGACAGTCCCCCACCTGTCAAGCATCAAAAGTTGGCCAGTGCCCAGTGGGAGAGGGGGAAGACACCAGCCAGCAAACCTGCTTCCAGGGGTACAGGTGGGAGTGTGGAGTCAGCTGCGACACCTTCCAAGGTGGGGAAGGGGCACTGGAACCCGGCAAGTCTGGGAAGATCAGCACAGCGGAGAAGACCGCCATCAGCCCCGCTGCCCAGGAGCCGGCCAGCATCAGCCCCGCTGGCCCAGACAGGACCGCCAGCATCAGTCCCACTGCCCAGGAGGCGACCGCAAGCAGCCCCGCTGGCCAAGACAGGACCGCCAGAATCAGTCCCGCTGGCCCAGACAGGACCGCCAGCATCAGCCCCGCTGCCAAGGAGGCGACCGCCAGCAGCCGCTGGCCAGGAGGCGACCGTCAGCAGCAGCCCCGCTGGCCAGGAGGCGACCGCCAGCATCAGCCCCGCTGCCCAGGGGTCGACCGCCAGCATCAGCCCTGCTGCCCAGGAGGCAACCACCAGCAGCAGCCCCGCTGGCCAGGAGGTGACCACCAGCAGCAGCCCCGCTGGCCAGAAGGCGACCGCCAGCATCAGCCCCGCTGCCCAGGAGGCGACTGCTAGCAGCAGCCCCGCTGCCCAGGAGGCGACCGCCAGCATCAGCCCCACTGGCCCAGACAGGACCACCAGCATCAGCCCCGCTGCCCAGGAGGTGACCGCCAGTAGCCCCGCTGGCCCAGACAGGACCGCCAGCATCAGCCCCGCTGCCCAGTAGGCGACCGCCAGCAGCCCCGCTGACCCAGACAGGACTGCCAGCATCAGTTCCGCTGCCCAGGAGGCGACCGCCAGCAGCCCTGCTGCCCAGCAGGCGACCGCCAGCAGCAGCCCTGCTGGCCAGGAGGCGACCGCCAGCATCAGCCCCGCTGCCTAGGAGGTGAACGCCAGCATCAGCCCCGCTGCCCAGGAGGCGACTGCCAGTAGCAGCCCCGCTGACCAGGAGGCGACCGCCAGCAGCAGCCCCACTGGCCAGGAGACGACTGCCAGCATCAACCCCACTGCCCAGGAGGCGACCGCCAGCAGCAGCCCCGCTGCCCAGGAGGCAACCGCCAGCATCAGCCCCGCTGCCCAGGGGGCGACCGCCAGCATCAGCCCTGCTGCCCAGGAGGCAACAACCAGCAGCAGCCCCGCTGGCCAGGAGGCGACCACCAGCAGCAGCCCCGCTAGCCAGAAGGCGACCTCCAGCATCAGTCCCCCCTTCCCAGGAGGCGACTGCTAGCAGCAGCCCCGCTGCCCAGGAGGCGACCGCCAGCATCAGCCCCGCTGGCCCAGACAGGACCGCCAGCATCAGCCCCGCTGCCCAGGAGGTGACCGCCAGTAGCCCCGCTGGCCCAGACAGGACCGCCAGCATCAGCCCCGCTGCCCAGTAGGCGACCGCCAGCAGCCCCGCTGGCCCAGACAGGACTGCCAGCATCAGCCCCGCTGCCCAGGAGGCGACCGCCAGCATCAGCCCCGCTGGCCCAGACAGGACCGCCAGCAACAGCCCCGCTGCCCAGGAGGTGACTGCCAGCAGCCCCGCTGGCCCAGACAGGACCGCCAGCATCAGCCCCGCTGCCCAGGAGGTGACCGCCAGCAGCCCCGCTGGCCCAGACAGGACCGCCAGCATCAGCCCCGCTGGCCAGGAGGTGACCGCCAGCAGCCCCGCTGCCCAGGAGGCGACCGCCAGCAGCAGCCCCGCTGGCCAGGAGGCGACCGCCAGCATCAGCCTCGCTGCCTAGGAGGTGAACGCCAGCATCAGCCCCGCTGCCCAGGAGGCGACCGCCAGTAGCAGCCCCGCTGACCAGGAGGCGACCGCCAGCAGCAGCCCCACTGGCCAGGAGACGACTGCCAGCATCATCCCCACTGCCCAGGAGGCGACCGCCAGCAGCAGCCCCGCTGCCCAGGAGGCGACCGCCAGCATCAGCCCCGCTGCCCAGGAGGCGACCGCCAGCAGCCCCGCTGGCCCAGACAGGACTGCCAGCATCAGCCCCGCTGGCCCAGACAGAACCCCCAGCATCAGCCCCGCTGCCCAGGAGGTGACCGCCAGCAGCCCCGCTGCCCAGGAGGCAACCGCCAGCAGCAGCCCCGGTGGCCAGGAGGCAACCACCAGCAGCAGTCCCGCTGGCCCAGACAGGACCGCCAGCAGCAGCCCCGCTGCCCAAGACAGGACTGCCAGCAGCTGAAGCGATTCCAAGGACACCGCCGCCACAAGCACCGCTGCCAAGGACACCACCGCCACAAGCACCGCTGGCAAGGAAACCACCGCCACAAGCACCGCTGCCAAAGACACTGCCGCCACAAGCACCGCAGGCCCATGAGCGCCAAAAACACTGACGCTACTGAGGCCGACATGAGCAGGATGAAGCACTCTGGGCACCAAGCCCCCTATAGAACTAGTGGAGAAAGGCATCCACTACCTCTGTCCTTGGCAGGATGAAGCACTCTGGGCACCCAGCCCCCTCCAGAACCAGTGGAGATTTACAACCACTACCTCAGTCCTTGGCAGGATGAAGCACTCTGGGCACCAAGCCCCCTCCAGAGCCAGTGGAGTATCATATCCACTACCTCTGTCCTTGGCAGGATGAAGCACTCTGTGCACCCAGCACCCTCCAGAACCAGTGGAGTATCAAATCCACTACCTCTGTCCTTGGCAGGATGAAGCACTCTGGGCACCAAGCCCCTTCCAGAACCAGTGGAGATTTTCATCCACTACCTCTGTCCTTGGCAGGATGAAACACTCTGGGCACCAAGCCCCCTCCAGAACCAGTGGAGATTTACATCCACTACCTCAGTCCTTGGCAGGATGAAGCACTCGGTGCTCCAAGCCCCCTCCAAAACCAGTGGAGATTTACATCCACTACCTCTGTCCTTGGCAGGATGAAGCACTCTGGACACCAAGCCCCCTCCAGAACCAGTGGAGATTTACATCCACTACCTCAGTCCTTGGCAGGATGAAGCACTCTGGGCACCAAGCCCCCTCCAGAACCAGTGGAGATTTACATCCACTACCTCTGTCCTTGGCAGGATGAAGCACTCTGGGCATCAAGCACCCTCCAGAACCAGTGGAGTATCACATCCACTACCTCTGTCCTTGGCAGGATGAAGCACTCTGGGCACCAAGCCCCCTCCAGAACCAGTGGAGATTTTCATCCACTACCTCTGTCCTTGGCAGGATGAAGCACTCAGGGCACCAAGCCCCCTCCAGAACCAGTGGAGATTTACATCCACTACCTCAGTCCTTGGCAGGATGAAGCACTTGGTGCTCCAAGCCCCCTCCAGAACCAGTGGAGATTTACATCCACTACCTCTGTCCTTGGCAGGATGAAGCACTCTGGGCACCAAGCCCCCTCCAGAACCAGTGGAGTATCACATTCACTACCTCTGTCCTTGGCAGGATGAAGCACTCTGGGCACCTAGCCCCCACCAGAACAAGTGGGGATTTACATCAATTACTTCTGTCCTTGGCAGGATGAAGCACTCCGGGCACCAATACCCCTCCAGAACCAGTGGAGTATCACATCCACTACCTCTGTCCTTGGCAGGATGAAGCACTCTGGGCACCAAGCCCCCTACAGAACCAGTGGAGACTGTTATCCACTTGAGAGACTGCCCAGGATTGAACAGTGGGCAAACCACCCACTGTAGAGACTTGTGAGACTGTGGCTTTGCACTCCCCAGGATTGAATAGTGGGCAAACCACCCACTGTAGAGACTTGTGAGACTGTGGCTTTGCACTCCCCAGGATTGAACAGTGGGCATGGGGCCCACTCATGGATTTGGCGTTGTGCACTCAACCGGCTGAGGTGCCCCCCTTTCCCTTCCCCCTGAGGTGCCTGTTTTATTTCTATCTGATGCCCCTGCAGTGTTCTCTCCGTCATGTTTGGGTATCTTGTGTGGGCCTCGCCCATGCATTTGGGGCCCAGTGGTCCACGGACTTTAAGGGTGGAATACCCTGGACTAATATTCTTGGTGTATATATTTGTAAATAGTGTATGTATATTATTTGACTACTGAATTTTAATATATTACAATCGTTCACCTCATTTCCTTTTGTCTTTGCATTCTTCCGGGGGGCTTAGGGGGTGTAACTGTAATGGATCATGCTGTATTAGTGTGTATGTTGATGTGGGTGAGGGTGGGGGTGGGGGGTTGCGTGTGTGTGTCACTGTTTTTTCCCTTCCCCCTCCCCTGTGTCGTAGGTGCAGTACTCACTGTGGTCTTTGCCGCCGACGTTCGTGCTCCTGGTAGAGGAGCAAGAAGATAAAGGCTGGTAAAATGGTTCCATGGCGTCCCGGTTCCTTGTGGGGTGTGCACAGGTGAGAGTTTTCTCTGCGAAGTCCTGTTTCCGTCGTGTTTTTGTTCGCAGTGAATCCGCCCCAGAAAAGATGGCGGATTGGTAGGTTGTGAAACTGTGGGCGGTACATTGTCTCCTGCCTGTCTGTTGGCGCTGACCGCCGCGCTGTTTGTTTGTACCGCCGTGGCGGTCGGAGTATTAAAGTGGCTGTCTTTGTTGGAGGTTTCCGCCACTGTCGTAATTCCATTTTTTTATCCGTCGGCCTGTTGGCGGTCTTAACACCGACTGCCAGGGCTGTAATGACCACCTATGTCTAGGACCGGCATAATGTAGGCAAAGGGATACAAAGGGGCACCATGCATGTGCCACTTTGTAAATATGTTGCACTGTTTTTGGCCTTCTAACGCCACATTAGCATAAAAAAATGATGCTAATGTGCCATTTGAATAGTGCTAGGGGCTGTTAAATATGCCCCTTATTTTTTGGGATGACTTAATGTCACATCTAGGAGTACTATAAAATATAGTTTTATTTAATGACTGTTCCAAAAAATATCAGGACTTCTCCTGCCTCCTCTTTTATGCAACCCCATCCTTCACTTTAACTACCTTCTCCATAGTGGACAATGTACGGTCCTGATCTTCTTGTACCAGCTGGCTTGACCTCAATGCAACCATAACAATACCTCTGTGCATTGACAGATGTGTGCAATTAACTATTGTTGAACTTGGCCCTTTCTACAGGGTCATCCACAAACGTTTTACCTCCACCCTCATGTTTTCTGAAACCATTTTTATTGGTTTTGAGGAATCTACACACTTTACCTCTAGCCAGTGATCAAATGCTTGTGCTCTCTCCTTCAAACCTGGTCAACTTGCCTTACATCTAAGTGGCACATTTCATTTACTCATAAGTCCCTAGTAATGTGGTAATGCATATACCCAGCACCTGTAAATTAAATGTTACTAGTGGGCCTGCAGCACTGACTGCGTCACTCACTTAAGTAGACCTTTAGACATGTCTTAGGTCTGCAATTGCAGCCTGTGTGTGCAGGTTAAACTGCCTTTACACCCAGGCATGATAAACTCTTCCCAGGTCTAAACCTTCCATTTTAATTACATATGTCACCCCAAGGGAAGGACCTAACCAGCTCACAGAGAAGGGTGCAGTGTATTTATAAAGTTGGACATATACTTTTAACTATGCCCAAGTACTGAAAACTCTTAAATTTGTTGTTCACTACTGCAGGCCTTCCTCCCCACTGGGATAAGACTAGACTGACTTTTTACATTTAATGATAACTTTTGATTGGAAATGGGTAAACATTTCTTATTTGGTGTCTGAGAAATTGTAATTAGAAATCCTCTTTAATGGTAAAGTCGGATTTTAAGTTACCATTTTGAAAATGCCACCTTTAGAAAGATGCAAAAACAACAAGATGATTAATTGAATGCATGAATTACTCTCAGTCACTGGCAAGCGCTCGGGCCGCATCCCCATCCATAGTGTTGTTGCACATCATGCCACCTAGGTTTGGACCCAACCAAATCCGTCTTGGCCCTACTTCTCATGGGAGGAGTCCAGCCTGAACTGTCAAGCTAGGCCCTCCCTGAACCAGAACACAAACAACCTTGGACCAGTTTTGCCCTAGTTGGGCTCTTTAGCCCGGTATACCTTGGTTCCAGTGGCACAATGAGCCTGGGACCTATGTCTGGGCATATCCATCGTAGTTAGAGTGGCAAATACAAAAACAACAAGGTGATGGGAGGCATACTTGAATTCATCTCAGCCACTGGAAATCTCTTGGGCAGCATCACAGTCCATTGTTTTTTTTCCCAACATGAACCATCAACTTCGACCCAGCCAAATGCAAACCAGTCTTAACCCTGCTCTTCATGGGGCAATCAAAACTGAACTTCCGGGCCAGGTCCTCCTTCAACCAGAACACAAGCAACCTAGGACCGCATTAGTCCTAGTTGGGGCTCATCATCCAAGTATAGCTTGGTTCCTCTGGTAGAGTGAGCCCTTGACCCAGATGTGGGCAAACCCAACTCATTTAGGGCAGCAAAGGCAAAAACAACAAGGTGATGGATGGAATGATTGAATTATTCTCAGCCACAGGCAATCGCTTGGGCTGCATTCCCAACCCATTAATTTTTGCCCACCATGCCACCTCAGATTGGACCCAGCTGTATACAAATCAGTATTGACTTTGCTCCTTATGGGAAGAGTCCAGCCAGAACCAATAGGTCAGGTCCTCCCTGAACCAGAACACAAACACTCTAGGAACAGATTTGCCCTAGTTAGGTCTTTTCAGACAGGTATACCTTGGTTCCAGTGGCACAGTGAGCCCAGGACCCTTGTCTGGGCATACCCAGCGCAGTTAGGGCCGCAAATGCAAATACAACAAGGTGATGGATGGAGTTCTTGAACTATTCTCAGGGACTGGCTAAGGCGTGGCTGCATCCAAATCTATTTGTTTTTACACTCCATTACACTTCAGTTTGGACCCAGTCCTATGAAAAAACTGTCTTGAACCTACTCCTCATGGGAGCAGAGTAACCGGAACTGCCAGGCTAGATCCTCCCTTAACCGGAAAACAAGATACCTACGTCTGGTTTTGACCGAGGTCTTCTCAGCAAGGTACAGCTTGGTTCCATATACATTGAGGCCCGGGTCAACATCTTGACATTGCATTTAGGGTGGCAACTGTAAAAACATCAAGGTGATGGATGGAATACTTTAATTAATCTCAGCAAAAACAACAAGGTGATGGATGGAGTTCTTGAACTATTCTCAGGTACTGACTATCACTGGGTTTGTAGTGGGTACCAAAGGTACTTACACCTTCTACCAGGTCTAGTTATCCTGTATTAGTGAAATGTAGTCAGTGTCTAGCAGCTAGGCTATCTAGAGATAGCTGTAGCTGAGCAGCCAAGGCTGAACTAGGAGACATGCAAAACTCTTGCAATACCACTGTAGTCACACAGTACTCACACACATGAAAGAAAATACTCAGTGCTACAAAACTAAAGGTACTTTATGTTGGTGACACAAATGCCAAAAATACCATAGAGACTATTCTCCCTTAGGAGGTAAGTAATATACACAGTATATACACTAGAAATCAAAAAAGGTAAGTAAAGGTTCGAAAACAGTGCAAATAGTGAAAATGACAATAGGTTGCAATGGACCTGGGGAACACAAACCATATACTAAAACAGTGGAATGCGAAAGTTGGTTTCCCACCTAGGCAAGTGAAGTGTGTAGAGGGGTGCTGGGAGTGTAAGAAAATACTGAGGAGGACATTAGGACCCCGGCGGTCAGTGGAAATGTGGCAGTAATACCGCCAACAGGCTGGCGGTACTACCGCCACATTATGACATTGACGGGTTGGCTGAAGCCAACCCCCCAATGTACCACATCCGACTGCCATGGGGGTAGCAGCCGCTGGGCTGGAGATAACAATCTCCAACCCGGCAGCTGCTACTGTTCTGGCAGTGGTATCAAGACCTTGCCTACCACCATGGTTCTCTTCACGAAAATCATGGCAGTAGGCCCTACCAGTGACAGGAATTCCTTTCCTATCACTGGTAGGAGGGCCACCCACCCCTCTAACTCTGCCCAGACAAACCCCCCTCCATCCACGCTCCCCTCTTCCAACCCTCCCCCGTACACGCACCCTCGCAGGCACACACCACGCATTCACACACTCAATCACACTAGCATACATGCCTTCATACACGCATGCATCCATTCATTCACACACACATCAGTACACACATTCAAAACGACACTCAGACACGCATTCACATTCCCATTCATTCACTCATTCTCACACATGCACACACACACTCAAACAACACTACACACTCATTCACATTCATGCACACAGTCACACATTCATACACACACCCCAACACACTCACACATCACCCCCATCCCACTCCCCTGTCGGAAATACCACTTACCTGCATCAATGGGGTCTTTTGGCAGGGGAAGGGATGGGTCGCTGCTACCGCCAGCAGCGCCTGCCAGCAAAACACCGCCAGGCCGTATTATTTGTCATAATGCGGCTGGCGGCTGGCGGCGGTCTACTGGCATGGCGCTGCTGGTGGTAGCAGCACCACCTTAACGCCATCTGCCAGCATGGCCACAGCCGGATTTGTGCCATTCTTGTGGCAGAAATACAGCTGTTGTTATATGATGGCGGACGGATGTTAGCTGCGGCAGCAGTCTTTTGGCAGCCGTTGCCGCGGTGGTAGGCGGTACTTACCATCAAAGTTATAATGTGGGCCTAAATGTAAGTAATAGACCCAACCCCAGAGCTCAGAAAAACAGGAGTAAATCACAGAAAGTTTCCTGAAACACACAAGAAGTTGTGATAGAAGATTATGCAAGAACCAGGAGAGACTGCACAATACCAACGATGGATTCCTGAATCTGATGATCTTTGGAAGAAGGGGACCAAGTCCAAAATTCTAGGGAGAACTGGAGCCCCTGCTAACCGAGATAAAGGTGCAAAAGAAGAACCACTGGTGAGAAGACAAAGTCAGTTATTCACCCAAGAAGACAGAAGCGGGTTCCTGGTTGGTGCAGATGTTTCACACCAGATGGATGACTGCAGTCTGGTATGCATACTGGATTCGGCCAAGAAGCATTCGCACATGCAAAGCTCATGGGTAGTGGAAAATGGTGCTGCCCGGGAACCGTAGGGACCTTGAGGCCTCTACCCAGGGAGGTGAGACAGAGGGGGCTTCCAGCAACTCAAAGAGTCTTCAGAAGGCCAGGAACCGTGCACAGGAGTCCCACAGCATGGGGACAAAGAAGGTGCAAATGGAGGCCCATGCAGCGTAACACAAAGGGATCCCACACCGTCGGAGAACCACTCAGGAAGCTGTGCGTCACAGGATGGAGGGCTGGGGGCCTAAGCTGTGCTGTGCACGAAGAACTTCTTGAAAGGTCGCACACAAACCTAGGCAAAGGCAAGTCACCTGGTGCACAGGGAACTTGCGTGGGAAGGCAAGCTCTTACCTCCACCCCAGTTCGACAGCTGGACCTTGGGACTGTCTGGGTTACTTTAGTCCACCACCTATGTTGCTGGATCCACCCTCGTCATCTGGAGAGGGGACCCAAGCCACCGGTCTTCACTGCAGAGAGGTGCCTGCTGAAGCAGGGAAGTGACTCTGTCACTCCACAGGAGATTCCTTCAGTTCTTCTGGTGCAGGCTGAAGATAGACAGTCCTCGGAGGATGCAAGACCTGGAAACAGTTGCAGTTGCTGGCAGGAGCAGAAGATACAATGTTGCAGAAGTCGTCTTTGCTTCTTTGTTGCAGTTTGTAGAGTTTGTGGAGGGTAAAAGAAGAAGTAAAAGATGCAGAGGATTCCTGCTGGAGTCTTGCAATCTGAATCTGCAGAAACACCCAAATGAGAGAACCTAAATAGCCCTGAAAGGGGGATTGGTCAGCAATACAGGCAAGCACCTATCAGGGGAGGGCTCTGACGTCACCTGCTGGCACTGGCCACTCAGATGCTCCCAGAGTGCCCAACCACCTTGGAATCCAAAATGGCAAAACCCAGGGACACTCTGGAGGAGCTCTGGTCACCACCCCTAGGGCGGTGATGGACAGGGGAGTGGTCACTCCCCTTTCCTTTGCCCAGTTTTGTGCCAGAGCAGGGACTTGGGGCCCCTGAACCAGTGTAGACTGGATTATGCAAGGAGGGCATCATCTGTTCCCTTCAAAACATTTCCAGAGGCTCTGGGAGGCTACCCCTCCCATGCCTGTAACACCTATTTCCAAAAGGAGTGGGTGTAACACATCTCTCCCAAAGGAAATCCTTTGTTCTGCTTTCCTGGGCATGAGCTACTCAAGCAACAGGAGGGCAGAAACCTGTCAGTGAGGTGGCAGCAGATGGGGCTGCCTGGAAAACCTCAGAAGGCTGGTATGGCAGTACTGGGGTCCAATGTGGAGCCCCCAGAGTACATGGGATTGAGCAACCAATACTAGAATTAGTATTAGGGTACAATTCCCAGTTGTTAGACACCTTACATGGCCATATTTAGAGTTACCATTGTGAAGCTGGACATAGGTATTGACCTATGTCCAGTGCATGCGTAAAATGGCGTCTCCGCACTCACGAAGTCCCAGAAAATGGTCCTGGACAAAGTGGGGGCACCTCTGCTAGTGCGGGGGTGCCCTCACACACAGGTACTTTGTACCTAGTCTTCAGGGTTGGAAGGCCTGACATATAGGTGACTTGTAAGTGACCTGGTGTAGTGTGAATGGCTGTGAAATGGTGCAATGCACCATTTCACACAGGCTGCAATGTCAGTCCTGTAGAAGCCTTTGAATGGGCTCCCTATGGGTGGCAAAAGTAATGCAGCACCCCTTAGGGATCCCCTGGAATCCCAATGCTCTGGGGACCTAGGTACCATATACTAAGGATTTATAAGGGGGCACTAGTATGCCAATTTGGGATGAAATACTGGGTTATCAGTATGTAGTGACACATTTGGGAAAAGATAGAGCATAAGCACCAGGGCCCTGGTTAGCAGGATCCAAGTGACACAGTCAAGCATACTGATAAACAGTCAAACATACTGACAAAACAGGCCAAAACCCCTAAGCACTGGCGCCCTGGCTAGCAGGATCCCACTAACACAGTCAAACACACTAACAAACAGGCCAACAATGGGGGTAACCATGCTAGAAAGAGGCTACTTTCTCAAACAGTGTCCCCAAACAAAGGCCAATAAGGCTAACCTTGCCCAGTTGAGACTTTATTTTCTAAGTGGTGATAAGTGAAGGGTAAATCTGTAGTTGAGTGCTTATCCCCTTAATCATGCACTGTATGGTCCCTTCCCTGTGGGGAGGTGAACCACCCTGATTGGAGATTTTTAGCTAGAGAACAGTGCAAGTGCGTTGTCTGAGATTCCATATTTGTAAAGTTACAAAGTTTTAAAGTGGGGCAGTGTGACTGTTCCTGGGATCCTATGTCAAGACAGGGCTGCTGTTCTGAGGACTGCAATGCTAGACAGGAGTGCTGTCTAAGCATGGCCAGAGCAGGTAAAACGTTTGTCCCCATGACTCTAAGAGGGGACAGGGTTGCTGTCCCTCTTGGGTTGGAGCAGGACAGGGTTGCTGTCCAAAAGGCTCCACATAAGGACAGGGCTGCTGTCCTATGTTTTTAGAAGTAGTGCAGGGGTGCTGCACTAATGTTTCTCTGGGAGGGCTGGAGGTTTGCCCCAACAGTGCAGTTATGCTTGCCTGTTTCAGTGTTTTTACAGAGAGGGACTTTTTTCCTCTGGGAGTTTAGCTGTGGTAGCTGTGGACTACCTCTGTACAGGTCCGGCCCAGGAGATGTATCTCCCACCACATGAATGGCATCCCTAGTGGTAGGGTGGGGAAGAGATACTTTCATACCCTTTTTACTTGTGGGTTGAGGAGGATCCTGAGGCTTCAGGGCTCCTTCTCTTCTTTGCTTTTTCATTTCACTTGAAATGAGAGGAAACATTTCCTCAGGGACAGCATGGATGCATGGGCCCTAAATTCTACATCAGCCCATTCTGAGGCCTCTAGGTCATTACCTAAGAGACAGTCTACAGGTAAGCTAGGCAACACCACCACCTGCCTAGAGCCAGTAACTCTACCCCAACTAAGTTGCACTACAGCTAAGGGGGAGACTGAGTGGAGTTGGTGACACCAGTAAATTGGTGCTTCTGTCCAAGGAGGTGTTGTGCAGGTGACACCATGTTTTCAGTCATCAAAGTGATACTGGCACCTATGTCCCTGTAGGCCTGGGCCTCAACACCATTTATTTCAATTGACTGTTTATACTTATCCATGTTAAGGGGACAAGCAGCCAAGATAGCAAGGCTAATGCCTCCAGGTGAAACAGAAACTTTCTATGGGGTTTCTACACCTATCCCAGTGTCTATGTTGGACCGAAAAGTGAACCCAACCACACCTTTACTTTGACTATTGCTGGTAGTCCCACCACTATTACTACTACTAGGGGCTTTACCTGGATAGGACTTATCCCCTGGCCTATGGCCTTTACCTCTGCACACATAGCACCAAGGCTTTTTATTGTGTGTAGAAGAGGAAACAGAAGAAGTTTTATCTCCACCCCCAGAGGAGTGTTGTGGACCTGAAGAGGAATCTTTATGTGTATGTTTGTCCCCTTGCTTGTCCTTAGATTTTTCGCCAGCTTTCTTCTTTTCTTTGTCACCCCCTATATGAGCTTTACTGCTCATCCTTGTTCTGACCCATTTGTCTGTCTTTTTCCCCAATTCATGGGGAGAGGTCAGATGTGAGTCTACCAAGTATTGGTGTAACAATCAGAAACACAACTATTCAAAATATTCTCTCTCAAAATCAGATTATATAGACCTTCATAGTCAGACACTTTGCTGCCATGTAACCAACCTCCTGAAGCTTTGACAGAACAGTTCACAAAGTAAACCCAATCCTGTGAGGATTCTTTCTTGGTTTCCCTGAACTTGATTCTGTATTGCTCTGTTGTGAGCCGCAAACCATCAATGAGTGCATGTTTAAGAATTTCATAATTGTCTGAATCCTCCTTCCTAACTGTGAGGAAACTGTTCCTCCCTTTATCAGAGAAGGGCAACCAAAGAATAGCAGCCCACTGCCTATGAGGGACCCTCTGAACTTTACCAGCCCTCTCAAATGCAGCAAACCACTTTTGGTTATCATCCACCTCCTCCATGGGGGAATAATTTCATGTAAGTTTCTTGATTCAATGGTGTCCTCCCTGACCCATTAACTTCCGAAACTGCTGCTGCTGCCACAATGGGGAACTAACCCCAACCCCTGCCTTTCCCTTTTCACAGCTAAGGCCTGCTTATCTAGGGCCAGCTGTTGCTGCTGTAGCCTCAGCCTGGCCTCCTCCAACCTCAGCTTTCTGAGCTCCCTGTCTATGGAGTCATCATTTGGATTGGATGTGTGGGACCCCTCAGAAACTGATGTGACATGGGAATGTGTAGATGTAGATCTTTCCCTAGCTTCGGTAACCCTAGTGACCTGACCTCTAAGTGTGAAGGGAGCCCTACCTGTATGTGAACCCCTCCCACTGCTGGCTACACTACATGGTTTTCTAGAGGGAAGATTTTGTGAAGTGCCCTCCCCTGAATCTTCAGGCTGAACCTCTGAATCCAGTGGTTAGAATCCCCCTCCCTCTCCTCTTTCTGATTACAAGACTGCTTCTGGTCATCCTGGAGAAAGAGACTTAAAAAGAAATTCTTGTTAGAGTTCTTCCCTACCTCTAAGTTTCTGTCTGAGCAAAGCCCCCTTAGAACTTTGAAAGTCAGGTTCTCATAAGGAGTTCCCGTGACTCCAGGGGTGGCCTCAGAGGAAGAGATAGTGCAGTGAGTTAAAGTGAAAGGAAAGAAAAATACCTACTTTACCTAAGTTTTAGTCTTTTTAGAAAGAAAGTGAAAAGACTAGGTATACGTTTGTACAGCTCTAGGTATAGAGTACACGTTCCTGTGGAAAGCACCAGTGACAGAGTGGTAAAGCAATTGCAAGTACTTATCCCATGACTGCACCACCATTGTAGGAGGCTATCCTGGCTTGTAGTGGGTACCAAAGGTACTTACACCTTATACCAGGTCCAGTTATCCCTTATTAGTCAAATGTACAGTGTCTAGCAGCTAGGCTGTCTAGAGGTAGCTGTAGTTGAGAAGCCAAGGCTGAACTAGGAGACATGAAAAGCTCTTGCAGTACCACTGTAGTCACACAGTACTCACACACATGAAAGAAAATACTGAGGGCCATATTTATACTTTTTGACGCAAAACTGCGCTAACGCAGTTTTGCGTCAAAAAAATTAGCGCCGGCTAACGCCATTCTGAAGCGCCATGCGGGCGCCGTATTTATTCAATGACGATAGCCGGCGTTAGCCGCCGGCGCTGCCTGGTGTGCGTGAAAAAAATGACGTACACCAGGCAGCGCCGGCGTAGGGGAATATGGAGCTTGGGCGGCAAAAAATGGGGCAAGTCAGGCTGAGGCAAAAATATCGCCTCAACCCGATTTGCGCCATTTTTTCCGACTCCCAACCCCCATTGAAATGACTTCTGTCTTAGCAAAGACAGGAGTCATGCCCCCTTGCTCAATGGCCATGCCCAGGGGACTTCTGTCCCCTGGGCATGGTCATTGGGCATAGTGGCATGTAGGGGGGCACAAATGAGGCCCCCCTATGCCACAAAAAAAAATAACAAAAAATACTTACCTGAACTTACCTTAAGTTCCCTGGGATGGGTCCCTCCATCCTTGGGCGTCCTCCTGGGGTGGGCAAGGGTGGCAGGAGGTGTCCCTGGGGGCATGGGAGGGCACCTCTGGGCTCCTTCCGAGCCCACAGGTCCCTTAACGCCTGCCTTGTCCAGGTGCTAAAAAACGGCGCAAAAGCGGCTGGACGTCATTTTTTTTGACCCGCCCACTCCCGGGCGTGATTTTTGCCCGGGAGTGTAAATACGGCGCAGATGCCTCGGAGTCAATTTTTTAGACGGGAACGCCTACCTTGCATATCATTAACGCAAAGTAGGTGTCCACGCAAAAAGTGACGCAAACTCCATGGACTTTGGCGCTAGACGCGTCTAACGCCAAAGTATAAATATGGAGTTAGTTTTGCGTCGGAATTGCGTCAATAAAAACGACGCAATTCCGGCGCAAACAGAGTATAAATATGCCCCTCAGTGTTACAAAAAGGTACTTTATTTTGGTGATACAAATGCCAAAAACACCTTGGAGACTATACTCCCGTAGGAGGTAAGTAATATACACAGTATATACACTAGAATCCAAAAACAGGTAAGTAAACAGGAAACAGTGCAAATAGTGAAAATCACAATAGTTTGCAATAGGCCTAAGGGAAACACAAACCATACAATAAAACAGTAGAATGTGAAAGTCGGTTTCCCACCTAGGCAAGTGAAGTGTGTAGAAGGATGCTGGGAGTGTAAGAAAACACTAAATGTAAGTAATAGACACCACCCCAGAGCCCAGAAAAACAGGAGTAAATCACAGTAAGTTTCCTGAAACACACAAGAAGTCTTGATAGAAGATTATGCAAGAACCAGAGGAGACTGCAAGACACCAACAATGGATTCCTGGATCTGAAGACCTGTGGAAGAAGGGGACCAAGTCCAAGAAGCACTGAAGAGTCCAGGGAGAACAGGAGCCCCTGCTAACCCAGATGAAGGTGCAAAAGAAGAACTACTGCTGGGAAGACAAAGTCAAGAAGACAGATGTCGGGTCCTGGTTGGTGCGGAAGACGTCCCACTCTGGATGGATGATTGCAGTCTGGTTTGCGTCACTGGATTCTGCCAATAAGCCTTGGCAGACGCTAAGCTTGCAGTTAGTGGAAAATGTTGCTGCCTAGGACCAGTAGAGATCTAGTAGCCTTTACCTAGGAAGGAGAGGAAAAGGGGCTCTCAGTAACTCAGGCAGCATGCACAGCAGTCCCACAGCAGTGGGACAAGGAAGGTGAAAATTAAGGCCCACACAGCGCGACACAAAGGGATCCTACGCCGCCGGAGTACCACTCAGGAAGCTGTGCATCGCAGGATGGACTGCTGGGGGCCTAAGCTATGTTGTGCATGAAGAACGTCTTGGAAGGTTGCACACAAGCCTGGCAACTGCAAGTCATGCAGTGCATGGGGATACTGTCTTGCGTGGGGAGGCAAGCTCTTACCTCCACAAAGTTGGACAGCAGGACCTTGGGACTGCCACGGTCACTTTAGTCCACCACCCGTGTTGCTGGATCCACGCTCGTCCTCTGGAGAGGGGACCCAGGTCACCGGTTGTTGCTGCAGAGAGGTGCCTGCTGAAGCAGGAAAGTGACTCCACTGGATATTCCTTCAGTTATTCTGGTGCAGGCTGAAGGCAGGCAGTGTTTGGAGGATGCACGACCTGGAAACAGGAGCTGAAGATACAATGTTGCAGAAGTCGTCTTTGCTTCTTTGTTGCAGTTTGCAGAGTTCCTGGAGGGTTCAGCTGCGGTTGATCTGTTGGTAGAAGTTGAGGTAAAGGATGCAGAGCAGTCTTGCAATCCAAATATGAGCAAACACCCAAAGGAGAGACCCTAAATAGCCCTGAAAAGGGGATTGGTCAGCTACACAGGTAAGCACCTATCAGGAGAGGGCTCTGATGTCACCTGGTGGCACTGGCGACTCAGATGCTCTCAGAGTGCCCAACCACCTTGGAATCCAAGATGGCAAAACCCAGGGACACTCTGGAGGAGCTCTGGGCACCAATCCTGTGGTGGTGATGGACAGAAGAGTGGTCACTTCCTTTTCCTTTGTTCAGTTTCACGCCAGAGCACGGACTGGGGGTCCCTGAGCCGGTGTAGAATGGATTATGCAAGGAGGGCACCATCTGTGCCCTTCAAAGCATTTCCAGAGGCTCTGGGAGGTTACCACTCCCATGCCTGTATCACCTATTTCCAAAGAGAGAGGATGTACCACCCCTCTTTCGTAGGGAATCCTTTGTTCTGCTTTCCTGGGCTAGAGCTGCTCAAGCAACAGGAGAGCAGAAACCTGTCTGTGAGGTGGCAGCAGCTGGGGCTGCCTGGAAAACCTCAGAAGGCTAGTATGGCAGTACTGGGGGTCCACTGTGGAGTTTTGAGAATGCATGGGATTGTACAACCAATACTAGAATCAGTATTGGGGTACATTTCCCAGTTGTTAAACACCTTACATGGCCATATTCGGAGTTACCATTGTGAAGCTGGACATAGGTACTGACCTATGTCCAGTGCACGCCTAAAATAGCGTCCCGCACTCACGAAGTCCCGGAAAATGGTCCTGGACAAGGTGAGGGCACCGCTGCTGGTGCAGTGGTGCCCTCACACACAGGAATATTACACCCAGCCTTCAGGGTTGGAAGGCCTGACATATAGGTGACTTGTAAGTGACCTGGTGCAGCGTAAATGGCTGTGAAATGGTGCATGCACCATTTCACACAGGATTCAATGGCAGTCCTGTAGAAGCCTTTGATTGGGCTCCCTATGGGTGGCAAAAGTAATGCTGCAGCCCATATGGATCCCCTGGAACCTCAATGCCCTGGGTACCTAGGCTCTATATAATAAGGACTTATAAGGGGGCAACAGTATGCCAATTTGGTGTGAAATACTGTGTTACCAGTATGTAGTGACACATTTGGGAAAAGAAAGAGCATAAGCACTGGGGTCCTGGTGAGGAGTATCCCAGTGACACAGTCAAGCATATTGACAAACAGCCAAGCATACTGACTAAACAGACCAAAAACCATAAGCACTGTGGTCCTGGCTAGCAGGATCCCATTGGCACAGTCAAACACACTGACAAACAGGCCAACAATGGGGATAACCATGCTAGAAAGAGGCTATTTTCTCACAACAATGCCATCTCAGTTTGGGCTCAGCAATATGCAAGTGAGTCTCTACCCTGACCCTAATAGGGTTAGTCCAACCCAAACTGCCAGGCCAAGTCCTTCATCAACCAGACCATAAGCAACTTAGAACCTGTTGTTTTCATAGTTAGGGCCAGGTATAGCTTGGTTCAAGTGGCACAGTGGTCCAGGACTCACATTTGGGCATACTTTGTGCAGCAAATGCAAAAGCAAAAAGCAAATGCAAAAGCAACAAGGTGATGGATAGAATGTTTGAACCACTAGCAATTGCTCGGCCGCATACCAATCCATTGTGTAATCTGGACCCAGCCAAATGCAAATCAGTATTGACCCTGCTCCGTATGGGAACAGTCCAGCTTGAACTGTCAGGCCAGGTCCTCCCTCAATCAGAATACAAGCAAGGAAGGACCGTTTTTTTGCGAGAAGGGCACTTCAGCCAGTTATAAGTTAGTTCCCATGGCAGAGTGACCCCAGGCCCACATAAGGACATACCCAGCCCAGTTAGGGAAACAAATGCAAAAACAACAATGTGATGGGTGAAATACTTGAATTAATCACAGCCACTGGAAATGGCTTGGGCCACATCCTAAGCCATATGCAAATCAGTTTTTAAACTCCCACTCATAGAAAAAGTCCAACACACACTGCCAAGCCAGATCCTCCCTTAACTGGAAGACAAGCAACCTACGACTGGTTTTGCACTATTTAGATCTCTTCAGCCTGGCACAGTTAGCATAGGACTCACATCTGGACATACCCAGCATACTTAGGGCAGCAAATGCAGAAACAACAGGGTGATGGATAGAATGCTTGAATTAATTTTAGCCACTGGCAATCACTCAACCGCATCCCAATCCATTGTTTTTCCCCACAATGCCACCTCAGTTTGGGCCCAGCAATATGCAAATCAATCTCTACACTGCTCCTCATGGGAAAAGTCCAGCCTCAACTGCCAGGCCAGGTCCTCCTTCAAATATACCACAAGCAACGTACAACCAGTTTCTTCCTACTCACCGCATCTTCAGCCAGGTACAGCTTGGTTCCAGTAGCACAATGAGCCCATGACTCACATCTGGGCATACTTTGTGTGCTTTGTGTGGCAAATGGAAAAACAACAAGGTGATGGATGGAATGCTTGAATTAACCACAGCCACTGGCGATGGCTTAGGGCGGCATCTCAATCCATTGTTTCATTACCCACCATATCACTTCAGTTTGGACCCACCCATATGCAACTCAGTCTTGACACTGCTCCTCATGCGAACAGCTCAGTCTGAACTGCCAGACTAGGTCCTCCCTCTACCACAAGATAAGCAATCCAAAACCACTTTTGTCCTAGTTAGGGCTCTTGATCCAGGTATAGCTTAGTTCCAGTGGAAGAGTGAGCACCGGACCCAGATCTGGGCATACGAGGCATACTTAGGGTAACAAATGCAAAAATAACAAGGTGATGGATGGAATGCTTGAATTAATCTCAGCAACTGGCAAACGGTCTGGGCCTCATCCCAATCCATTGTTTTTTTGCCCATCATGCCACCTCAGTTTGAACCCATCCATATACAAATCAGTTTTGACCCTGCTTCTCAAGGGAACGGTCAAGCCAGAACTGCCACGCAACATCCTCCCTGAACCAGAACACAAGTACCCCAAGACTGGTTTTGCCCTAGTTAGGTCCCTTCATCTAGTTATAGCTTGGTTCCAGTGGCACAGTGAGCCTGGCACAGTGAGCCCGGGACCCACATCTTGGCAGTGTGAGCACTAGACCCACAACTGGGCATATCCGATGCCCTTAGGTCAGCAAATGCAAAACAAAAAGATGACAGATGGAATGCTTAAAATAAACTAAACCACTCAATCATTCAGATTACATCTCAATCCATCATTTTTTTTTGCCCATCATACCACATCATTTTGGACCCAACCACATGCAAATCATTCTTGACTCTGCTCCTCATGGGAAGTGTCAAGCCAGAAACACCAAGTCAGGTACTTCCTCAATTGGCTCACAAGCAACCTAGGGCTGGTTTTACCCTAGTTAAGACTGCTCAGCCAGTTATAGCTCTGTTTCAGTGGTGCAGAGTGGCCGGAACCAAAGTCTATGCACCCCTTTCGCACTTAGGGCAACAAATTCAAAAACAACAAGATGATTGATAGAATGTTTGAATTAATATCAGCCACTGGTAAGTCTTCAGGATTGCATGCCAATCCATTATTTATTTCAACCATGTCACCTCAGTTTGGACACAGCCATATGCAAGTCAATTTTGACACTTCTCCTCATGGGATTAGTCCAGCTCAAATTGCCAGGCCAGGTGCTCTCTCAACCATAAGACAAGCAATTTAGGTCTGGTTTTGCCCTTGCTAGAGCTCTTCAGCCAGATACAGCTTGGTTCCAGTGGCACGGGAAGCCCCAGACCCAGATCTGCAATGACCAGCTCACTTAGGGAGGTAAGAGCAAAAACAGCAAGGTGATGGACAGAATGCTTGAATTAGTCTAGTCTTACCCACTGGCAGTTGCTTGGACCACATCCCAATCAGTAATTCTTTTACCCACCATGCCACCTCAATTTGGATCCAGTCATATACAAATCAATCTTGATGCTGCTCCTTATGGGAACAGTCCTGCCTAAACTACCAGGCCAGGTCCTCTCTCAACTGGTAAAGAAAAATTGTACACTGTTCCAAAAAGAAATTATTCATAGGAAAATACTAAGTGCGATCCAAATCTTCCAGGAGCAAGAACCCTCATGCATCACAATGGATGACTGGCATCATCATTGGAAAGCTCCTCATCAGGCTGGTGCTGCAATGCCTGACGGGCTCCCCCGACGGGGTGCTCTTAACCATAATGCTCAGATTGTAGCAAAAATGAAAACAATAAATAAATTAGTTTTCAAGTGGGTACCCAGTGACTTGGTACCCAAGCATTGATGGAGAGAGAGGGAAAGATTAAAATTGGTTCACCATCACAAACCATGAGTCATAATTTTAATCAGCAATTGATATGATGGGGACCAAGATTAAAAACACAAATAAGAGGAGTACTGGGTGAATGTGATGTTCACCTACTCACACTATATGAAGGAGGAGAAAACCAATTATGGAACCTCACTCTACTTAGTCTGCATGTTTCGCGTCTGGGTGGTCCAGCCGGATCCAGTGACGCTTCTTCAGGACAACTGGAACACAATAGCCTAGGACTGATGTTGCTTTAGTTAGGGCTCTTCAGCCTGGTGTAGCTTCAATCCAGTCGCACAGTGAGCCCCAAACGTATGTCTGGTCATACCTGGCACACTTTGGGCAGCCACTGGCAATCCCTGGGGCCACATCCCAATCCAGCATTTTTTTGCCCAGTATGCCACCTCACTTTGGTCCCAGCCATATGCAAATCAGTTTTGATCCTGCTCCTCATGGCAACAGTCCAGAGCAAACGTTCAGGCCAGGTTGTCCCTCAACTGCAACACAAGCAACCTAGGACCGGTATTGGCCTAGGAAAGGCTCTTCAGCCAGGTATAGCTTGGTTCCAGTTACACAGAAAGCCCCAGACCCAGATCTTTAATGACCGGCACACTTACGGAGGTAAATGAAAAAACAGCAAGGTGATGGATGGAATGCTTGAAATAATCTCAGCCACTGGCATTCACTCAGGGCCTAATCCTAAAGCATCACTTGGGCCGCATTCCCAACCCATTATTTTGTGCCCGCCATGCCACCTCAGTTTGGACCCAGCCATACACAAATCAGTCTTGACCCTGCTCCTCTTGTGAACAGCCCAGCCCGAACTGCCAGACCCTCCCTGAACAAAAGCACAAGCAATTTAGGACCAGTTTTGCCCTAGTTAGAGTTCTTATGCCAGGTATAGTTTTGATCCAGTGGCACAGTGAGCTCTGGACCCATGTCTGGGCATACCGAGCACACTTAGGTCGGAAAATAAAAAAGCTAAAGGTGATGTACGGAATGCTTGATTTAATATCAGCCACCGGAAATCGCTCAGGCTGCATTCCAATCCTTCATTTTTTTACCCATCATGCCATCTCAGTTTGGACTCTTGACACTGTTGCTCAGGTTAACAGTCCATCCCATACCACCAAGCTAGATCCTACCTCAACCTGAACACAATCCACCTCGGAACAGTTTTTCCCTAGTTAGGGCTCTTCAGCCAGGCACCATGTGGCTCCAGTGAGCCCTTGATCTACCTCTGGTCATACCCTTTGCGCTTAGGGCAGTAAATGCAAAAACATCAAGATGATGGATGGAAAACATGCCAGCTCACTTTGGACCCAGCCATATGCAAATCAGTCTTGACTCTGTTGCTCATGGTAACAGCCCAGCCTGAACTGTTAGGGTTGATTCTCCTTCAACCTGATCACAAGCAATCTAGGCCCAATTTCACCCTATTTAGGGTTCTTCAGCCAGGTATAGGTAGGTCCCAGTGGCACAGTGTGCCCGGGACCCATGTATGGGCATACCCACTGCATTTAGGGTGGTAAATGCAAGAACAGCACGATAATGGATGGAATGCCTGAATTATTCTCAACCAATGGCAATCATTGTGGTGCAAACCAATATATCATTTTGTGCACACCATACAACCTCCCTTAGCCTGAACTGCCAGGCCACATACTTTCTCAAGCAGAATATATGCAATCTAGGACTGGTTTCAACCTAGTTAGGGCTCTTCAGCCAGGTAAAAATTTGTTCCAGTGATCTGTGCATTCTTTACCAAAAATCCCTTGAAAACTTATAAACAAAACTAATTTTCCTCACATTTCTGTGATGGAAAGTTCTGGAATCTGTGGGGAGCCATAAACTTTCTTCCACCCGGCATTTCCTTAATTCTCAAGACAAAAATGGTAATCACTTGTGTGGGGAGACCCAGTGCCCATAACTGGACACAGCCTAAAATTGCAACATGGATGCCTCACATTTTTCCACTGAAAACTGACCCTCTTTTTCCAGTGTGGGTAGCTCTAGGCTTTGGGCCCTAGTTCAGCTGGCACCTATGGAAACCTAGCAAACCTGTACATTGGTTAAAACTGGACACCTAGGGGTATCCAGGGTGGGCTGACTTGCATGGGTCTGACCACGTTTTGTTACCCAGAATATTTTCCTCACATTTCTTTGATGGAAGTTTCTGGAATCTGTGGGAAATCACAGACTTCAACCCACCCAAAATCTCCTGATGAAACTGGTACCTCACTTGTGTGGGTAGGTCTAGTGGCCTCAACAGCAAACGGCCCAAAAATCAACATAGATGCATCACATTTTTCCACAGAAAACTGACCCTTGTTTTCCAATTTGGGCAGCTCTAAATTTTGGACCCCAGCTCAGCCGGCATCTATGGAAAACTAGCCAACCTGTAAAAATTTTAAAACTAGGCACCTAGGGGTATCCAGGATGGGATGATGTGTGTGGGTCTCACCAGTTTTGTTTTACCTAGAATCCCTTGCAAATCTCAAACTTTGACTAAAAAAACATTTTCATCATACTTCTGTGAATTAAAGTTATATAATCTGGAAGAAGTCACAGACTTCCATCCACCCAGCATAAAAATGGTACTTCACTTGTATGGGTAGGCCTAGCGGCTGCGACAGGAGACAGTCCAAAATGCAACACGGATGCATTGCATTTTGCCACCAAAAGCTGTCTCTTTTTTTTCTAATGAATGTAGCTCTAGGTTTTAAACCCTAGCTCAGCCGGCACCTAAGGAAACATAGTCAACCTATACATTTTTGAAAAATGGACACTGAGGGGTATCCAGAGTGGCTGACTTATGTGGGACTCACCAGTTTTTTTTTTAATCCAAGATCCCCTTGAAAACCTTAACCTTAAACTAAAAAACACATTTTCCTCACATTTCTGTGATGGAAAGTTCTGGAATCTGTGGGAAGCCACAAACTTACTTCCACCCAGCATCCCCCCAAGTCTCCCAATAAAAATGGTACCTCACTTGTATGGATAGGACTAGGCCACATTACAGTAACTGATCAAGCCAAGGTCAACAGTTGTCCCATGACGAAGACTCCTGTTGACCTTGGCTTGAGCCATTCCTTTAATGGGCACTAGGCCCAGCCACGCAAGTGGGCAGCATTTTTAACAGCACAAGAGGGGTAATGCAGAGTGGTTGGAATTGTGCGGATTCCTGAGGATTCCAGAGATTTCGATCACAGAAATGAAAAGTAAATGTGTGATTTCAGTCAGAGTTTGAGGTTTGTAGAGAATTGTGGGTAAGAAAACCTTATTGGATCCATGCAAGGTATACTACCTCAGACTCCCTTGGTTGTCTAGGTTTAAAAAACTGGTTGGTTTTAGCACCTCCAGAATTGATGGCTTCAAAGCAACAAATGCTTATCAAAGTATCTGAATATAGAAACCAAGACTTCTGAAAGTGAACCATAAACCCACATCACGACACCAACCACTTAATTGTCCATTCACATGCTGTTCATGCACAGAGGACTGACCCCCCCCACCCTTGAGACCATTACGGGTGAGTAGTGCACTCTACAATTATGATTGGCTGATTTATTGACACACATTATTTTCATACTCCTGGCTGTCGGTCCAGTCCAACTGATCAGTGCATTGACATCAACATACCACTGACATGCAAGGGCCCATTACATTCATAAACCAGAGGGTGGAATCAATTTGACTACATTTTACCACCTGTCAAGTAACTGCCTCTTTCTTTCAGAACATTATCAAATGCATGCCCAGTGAACCTTTACTAATGGCTCCCATGATAGCCACATGAAGCCCAGGAAGAACTTGTCTTATATGCATCAATAGCACACTCACTGTGGTAAATCCAATTCATTCAGGTTTGTAGATACAAGTTGTGGATGTCAGAGTATACCTCCTGAGGCCTCATTCCTTGAAATGAGTGAGCATACCTATGATTGAAACTAAGGCAAACATGCTGGGGAATATTGTCTAAGTTCCCTAAAGTAACAAATGTCCTGTGGGAAACATTCGCAGACAATTCTACTTTCGTTGTTAAAGTGTGAAAACTCAATTAGTAACTTGTATCATACCCAATGTTATTGAAAAATGGTACAGGACACAATGGGGGTGATTCTAATTCTGGCGGGCGGCGGAGGCCGCCCGCCAGAATTCCGCCCCATAATACTGCTCCGCGGTCAGAAGACCGCGGAGGGTATTATGAGTTTTTCCCTGGGCTGGCGGGCAGTCTCCAAAAGACCGCCCGCCAGCCCAGGGAAAAACTCCCTTCCCACGAGGATGCCGGCTCGTAATCGAGCCGGCGGAGTGGGAAGGTGCGACGGGTGCAGTAGCACCCGTCGCGTATTTCAGTGTCTGCAAGGCAGACACTGAAATACCTTGCGGGGCCCTCTTACGGGGGCCCCTGCCGTGCCCATGCCATTGGCATGGGCACGGCAGGGGCCCCCAGGGGCCCCGCGACCCCCCCTACCGCCATCCTGTTCATGGCGGCTTTCCGGGGGGGTCAGAATCCCCCATGGCGGCGCAGCAAGCTGCGCCGCCATGGGGGATTCTGAGGGCAGCGGTAAACCGGCGGGAGACCGCCGGTTTACCCTTTCTGACCGCGGCCAAAGCGCCGCGGTCAGAATGCCCTGCGGGGCACCGCCGGCCTGTCGGCGGTGCTCCCGCCGACCCTCGCCCCGGCGGTCGAAGACCGCCGGGGTTAGAATCAGCCCCAATATCTTGTATGATGATTGATTTAAAATCTTATACTCAAGATGTGATAACAATCATAGTACAAGATTTGTTATCCTCTACCCCTTTTCAATAACATTGGTTATGATACAAATTACTAATTGAGTTTGCACATTACAAAGCAAGTAGAAATGTTGGTGAATAAGTCCAATGGACATTTGTTTGACTCATTACACATACTCTGGTTCTCGTGGGCAATCAGGGTGGTCCTCGTGTAGTATACATAAGATCCCTAAAAAGCACTTCAAAATCTAGTCTAGCCTTTTATTATTTGCTACACAGTGTACTCTGAGACAACAGGACATTTGTTTTGGCCACCATAATGTGCAGTGTGGGGACTATAATGCACTTGTAAGTCTGCAAATAGAACATGGACCACATTCTCACAGCAGATAAATGAGTCGAGCAGGCCATAAGGAAATCCACGATTTCCTCAAATATTGAAACTAAAATTCTGCAGCTGTTTCCCTATTAGTGCCACATGGAAGGTAGGTATCCATACACAGCAATTGAAAGGTTTACCTAATGTCAGCTCCACCTCAGTCAATTTCCCAGTACCTCACTTTCTTATGATACAACACAAAGCAAATAGGAATCAACAGGGCTTTCTGAGATAGGCACTAGGGACAGTAAATACACCTCTCTAGCTTCTTTACCTGCTTAGAGCAGACTTGACAATGATGACGTGGTTGAGCCTTTTTAGGTGTTTCAGGAATGCGATCAGCAAAGTGTTGTTCCTGCAGCCTTGCCACATCCTCCAGAACGTATGAAGTGGAGACTGCTGCTTCTGTGGCAGTAAGACTTTCAATGACAGACAACTGAAAGTCTCAGTCTTTGATCCTGCCTCAGGACTGTCTTCCGTAACCCAAGTTAGGGCTTGGGCTGGATTCATCCACCAAGACGCCATCTCTGCTACTTGCTAAAACCATCCTCCTAAAGCACTATCTTACCTAGAAGGCAGATTTGTTGTTCTAAAACAGTTGATGCATGTGTGCGTGAGAGATGTGTGCAACAGTAAATAAAGAAGTCACCTTACCTTATCTTCTTTTCTAAATCTGCAGGTTTGCCAAAGAAACTAAAAAAGACACAGTATTGCTTCACCTTACCACATAAGTATCATCACAGCCTTTAGCAGTGGTGGTGCCCAGCGCAACAATCATTTTTGCCTTCTCATCGGATTCCCTCACTGCCTCATAGCAAAGGGGGCTCTCCTCTCTCCATTTTCTCTCTCTCACATACATTTCATTAGTTTTAAAGCACTGTTAAAGGCTAACTTTACTAATCCACTCAGCTATCCACATAAAATACAGCTCTCTTCTTTGCAGCAAGCATATTAATCCTCTGCTCTACTTTATGGTGAGTCAAAACTGCCACTTGATAAAATCCATCTCTCTCTCTAGCAGGAGATCTTGATATCTTTATTTCTGCTTGAAAGCTGGACGTACAAGGAACTCTGCATCAAATGTGATTAAATCATGTTACTGTGTCATTAATTTATTGTGATAACCGCATTCCTCCCACCCTGAGGTCAGCACGCCCATCCTCAGGTCAGCACCCAGTGCAGCTGCACCAGTTGCACTACTCTAAAGCCTGCCCTGTATGTGTGTTTGTGTGTGTATATATATGTACATATATATATATATATATATGAGCCAGACCTTTTCCTCCGTGCTTTCTCCTGAAAAACTGTGAACCACACTCCTCTAAGATCACTGCAATGGCATAGTTTATTTCAGAATACTTGTTCTGGCAGCCAACAAAGATTTACACGTTTCGGTCTATTCAACCTTGTTAAGAAACATATTTCTTCAGAGTCCGTCACCAGTGTTTAAATGTTACAACTACTACTTAAGTGGTCCACTCTATATTCACATTACATGTTGTGCCATCCCCATTGTGTGGCACAGAAAGGAAAAGAAAAAAAAGGGTTGATTATAAAGAGTATATGAGTTTGAAACCACAATTTAACATCAAACTTTTAAGATGCGTGATTTGTTATTGCCCACTTATTCTATTTGCCAGTTGATGATTTTTTTTCATGTGCTTGCAAGTAACATAGTACAGGACATATAGCTTGTTAATCAAATATAACATGAATACAAGAAGTCCCTTCTCTCCAGGGGTGCTTCATATTTATGCAACATGTCATTCTATAACTTGACTTAATTTATTACTCGCATTAGTGCCATTATTAGTACCTGTTTACTTGCCTACAATTTCCCTGCCCTGTTACATACACAATTAATTACATTAATACACAATGAATTATTCCTTACTGATGGCAAAGAAAAAAGTTCATATACTTCAAGCCGACTTAAACCTCCAACTGCATAACTCTCCCACATCAGTGCAGGATCCCAATATACTAATATTCTCTGATCCTGGTATCTTTTTGTATGCTCATTTCCTTGTTTTGTTATGTTATTATTGAAATGACCCCAATGTATTTCTAAAAACAAAAAACAAACTAAAAGTCAAAATTAAGTGACAGATTCTCACAATGTGAAGCCAAATAGTTGTTCTTCTTCATTCTTCCCACATTTGGTGTCTCCAAAGGTTCATTACAATTCCAGATTTGCACCTCATTCTGCTCTGACTCCCTACTAAAGATAAATGTACATGTTGCTCTTCATCTGAGTTTATTCCTCGGGGAATAAGGGTCTGCATCTCTATTATATATCTTGACTCAGTTTATGTTACAATATGTGGGGGGTGCCTGCCCCCCTCGCTGCCCCGCGGACCACCACCTCCCCGGGCATTACTATAACAATATGTGGGGGGCTGTGTGCCCCTCATTGCCCTGGGGATCACCACCTCCCCAGCGCATTCATTAAATATGTGGAGGGGAGCAGCGTGCCCCCCCTGCTGCCCCAGGGACCACCACTTCTACAGGGCTTTGAATAAATATGCAGAGGGGCCGCATGCCCTGGCCCGCTGCCCCGAGGACTACTACCCCCCCGGGTCAAATGTTAATTAATTTGTAGGAGGGTGAGCCCTGCACCCCGCTGCCCCCATGATCACCCCCCCCATGGCTAATATTTCAAAAAGAAAGGTGGTCCCTTTGGAGCCCCATGGCCACCGACTCCACTGGGCTATGCATATGTTAGATGAAGGCCATGCGGCCACCCTCATGGAACCTCTTATGGTGCTGGGGAGCGCAATCCCCCTGGGCTGGCTCCTGCTGTGTCCCAGAGTGCCCACTCCTTGGAAATAGTTGTTTGCTGTGGCTTGGCTGCAGCTCTGCAACTGCAGCCATGCCACAGCAAACCCTTTGGGTTTTGACAGTAGGACCAATAAAGCAAGTCCTGCTGTCAAAAACCAAAGCTTTCATCTCTGTCCCCTGCACTGGGGCAGAGGACAGAGATGAAATGCTTCAGCAAGCACGGAGCTGCTGTTGAAGCAGCTCCATTCTTACTGAAGCAATGGCACTGCCAGGAAAGTCTTAAGGCTTCCGCAGAAGTTCAAGGTAGCCCATAAAGGCATTTTTACAAAACATATTAACAAAAAAAGAAATAAATATGAAGGGACCACAGTGGGATCCCTTGTGGTCCCAGCTAATCTATAAAGTGCAAAAAATAAATAAATCAAAATCAATAACTCAGTGTGACGGTCTCTAGACCATCACACTGAGCAGTTTTATATATACATATATAGATATTTATATAAAACTGCTCAGTGTGACGGTCTAGAGACCGTCACAATGAGCTATTGCTTTTGATTTATTATTTGTTGTATATATATATATATATATATATATATATATATATATATATATATACCTTTTTTGGACATCTAGTCATTTCTGACACAGATATGCTCTGATATTTGTGCCCTGCCTTTTTTTCAAAAAGCTAAGATGAACGTGTGATGGAAACCTCTGACCGGATTGCAGTATTCAGATATGATAGACATTTTCCCTTTCAAATGTATTATGTAAATTTGTATGTTTTGATGTGAAGCTTCCAAATTTGATGTTAATTTAATGAGGACTATTTGCATAACCAGAGCTGTTAGTAGTATAATTACCTGTCTAATTACCTAACAATTCTATTTCTGTGTCCCATTACTGAAGCTGAAAGTTGACCCATGACAGTGTTCTTTATTCCACATATTAAATTACGTTTCTTAGTTTCAGATGTTCTAGAGAAACATTTGGTTTTAATATCATTACACCAGAAATCAATTTTTTTTTCGAAGATAGGCTAAACATAGAGAAACAGTTTTTTACCGGTAGCAAGATTTTCCATTAAGTGTATGTCATCAAAGATTCATTAACTTATGCCCTGACCAACCTACTCAGTGTAAGCATGATCATGGGAGAGATCAGCTATGCTGCAACTTTCAATTTATTTTTTTCTGAATTTTCTGATTTTAACAATAACTCAATCAAGAGAAATTCCAAAATGTGGCCTGATTGACTGATTGGCAAATGTTCCCAGTGGGTTATAAAAGTTCCGGTTTCATTTCTACAGGAACGTTTTATAGCTGATAAAATTGTAAGTGGTTTGGTTCCATTGTGGGAACTTGCATAGTCAAACAGACCCCCATTAGGATAAAAAATACAAATGTTTTAGCTTCACAAAGAAAAGGGCTGCTTTACTACCACATATTGAAGTCAACAACCGATCACCCAATGGAAATTAAATAACAACAATTGGATGATTTCATTGGTATATTGTCCTTTTGCTGAAACCCACCATGCCTTTTTTGGGGTACTTCGGATAGTTTGCACTTAGGCCTCCAGAACTGTTTGTCCACATAAGCTAGCAATACCAAATTGGTGTCCTTTTTTCCAACATCATGCAGATTCTATAGGTACCTGGGAGTTGTAGATTGCCCTTGAGGAGACAGAGAAAATAGCCAAAATATAGCTAAAGTTTGAGTTTTTGGAGAACAATTGGTAAAAAGTGCTCTGGATAAAAATGTCTTGCTGTGCTGAAGTTACAAAGTTTCAATGATCCAGAAAAGCTGTAGATATCTGAAAAGTAGACAAAGTTATGAATTCAGTAAAGATCATTTCTGTAGATCCCTCAAGGTTTTCCTAAAGAATCTAACTGTCCATTTATTACGACATTATCATCTGTAACTTTTTGTTACAATGATCGATTTACAAAAGCTATGTACCCTTACATTTGCTGGGCCTCTATGTTTGTGGTAATCCAACAACTGAGCTTCAATGTACAATGTCTTTTTATTATGTAGCTAGTATAGACCAATTCATACGGTGAAAAATGAGTTTCAAGGAAGCATATGTATTTCTGAAATAGACACAATATGTGGGGCTTAGGAGCAGTAGATATTGGTGCATCTCTGAATTTGTGAGGACCCATAATAGGAGGTGATTTAACAAGTATTATTCCAAATGATGCCTTTTTTACATACTGACTTACATTTGGAAGGCATAAAAGCAGTGAAATTAAATTGGGAATAACAAATACCCTTCTATTCTATACTCCCACATGTCTTCTGATAAAAATTGTACCTCACTTGTGTGGGTATACCTAGTGCATGTGACAGGAAATGGCCCAAAAAGCAGCAAGGGGACATCACATTTTTTCCACTCTAAACTGATGTGTACTTTGTAAAGTAGGTTTCTGTGGATTTTGGGGCTTAGCTCAGCTGGCACCTAGGGAATCCCTGAATAACTGTACATTTTTTAAAACTAAATAGCTAGGGTAATCCAGCAAGGAGTGACTTGCATGGATTTTACCAGATTGTTTTGCCCAGAATCCCTTGAAATTCTCAAACCTTGACTAACAAAGCATATGTTTCTCTAATTTTTGTGATGGAAAGTTTTGGAATCTGCTGGGAGCCACAGACATCCTTCCACCCAGCATTCTCCTAAGTCCATGACAGAAAACGGACAAGACTCAACATGGATATATCACATTTTTTCACTCAAAGCTGACCTGTTTTTAAAAAGTGGTTAGCTGTACATTTAGGGCCGTAGCACAGCAAGCACCTATGGAAACCTAGCCAACCTGTTGATTTTTGAAAACTAGACACTTAGGGGAATCCAGTATGGCGTGACTTGTGTGGATCCCATAAGGAGTTTTACCGACAAAGCCCTACATTACAGAAGTGTAGGAGAAATGCATGCTTTCAGGCAAAGTTTGAGGTTTGAATAGAATTGTGGGTAAGAAACCACAATGGGACTCACACAAGGCACACTCCGGAATCTCCTGGCTGTCTACTTTTGTAAAATGTCTATGGTTTGTAGGTTTCCATAGGTGGCGGCCGAGCATGGCCACAAACCCACAGCTACCTCTGCTGCTGCTCTCTCCATGTAGCACCTTAGGATCTTTTGTATCAAGGTCTTTTGGCCCACCCACACAAGTGAGGTACGATTTTTACCAGGAGACTTGGGTAAATGCTGTGCTTTAGAAAATTAATGGCTCTCTGCAGACACCAGCCATTTTCTCACAGAAATCTGAGGAAAATGTGTGTTTTAAGTCAGTTTTTATGGCACTGTTGGTAAGAACATGGTGTGGGGTGCATGCAGACCATACCACCCTGGACTTCCCCAGATGTCTAGTTTTCAGAACTGTCTGAATCTGGTGTGGCAGTCTACCGAATCCCAAAAAGTGCAGTTGTTCACCATTGCAAGTGGGACAATACTGGGAGTTATCCAAAGTCTCCCAGCCCATTTGTTTCTTTAAACAAAAAAAATCTTTATTGGAGATTGAAGTATGGTACAGAATAATACAGTATACATTAAAGGGCGTCGCCCATATGTTACTGACAGAAAAAAACAGGGAAGAGAAAAAATTGAAGGGAGATATGGAGGGGGGAGGGATAGGGAGTTGGGTGGGGCAGGGAGGGGGAGAAGGGGAGAGGAGGGGGAAGAATGAGAGGAGGGGGAGGGAGGGAGAGAGGAGGGGTGGAGTCAGCGTACCAGGGTAGCTCGTAGTATATTTTGAATATTGATGATTTTTCTTTTTTTTATTGCGAGTATCGTCATGTAGGATTTTGTATAGGTATGTATGTATATATTTATGATGTGAGGTATAATGTCCAGGATGATGAGAAGGGGGAAGGGAAGACAGGGAGGGCAGGGTTGTTGGTTAAGGTTTAGGGCCTTGTCGAGTTAGAAGGTTCCGTCTGGGATAGATAATCTAGGAGACGGGGGAGAGGGAGAGGTAAAAGTTGGCATGAGAAATAGGAATAGAGATGAGTTGGGTTAAAGTTGGAAAACGAGATATGTGATATAAAATGTTGGGAGAAGGGAAGGGAGAGAGGGAGGAAAGGAGAAGGAGAATCTAGTTGGCATCTGTCGACTGTCCACCGGCTGGTATGAGGTGGGAGGGGGGAGGAAAGGGAGTATTGTGGGTGGTAAGGGTGCTAAGTGTGGGGTATAGTAGGGGAGGTTTTGTCATCTACGGTCCTGTCAGGAAGGGGCTCCAAACTTCTGTAAATAGGGCCGACTGATCTTGTAAGTTGTAGATTACCCATTCATGGGCGGCAGTTTGAATCATAGCGGTCATCCATTCTGTCGGTCTAGGGGCGACGCTGGATCTCTAATGCCGGAGTATGCAAATTGTGGCTGTGGCGATTGCCGTATGTAGCAATCTCTGCTGAGATTGTGTCAGGGGTGGGATAGGGGTGCATGCCATGGAGAAGGATGAGTGACAGCGGAATCGGGTGCAGCATTTGAAGAGAGTCCGCCAGGGTGTGACGCACAGCATCCCATAAAGGTTGTACCGATGGACAGTGGCAGAGGATGTGTAGCAGGTCACAGTGAGGGTCTGCGCATCGCCAGCAGTTCACATTTGGTATTAGACCCTCTTTGCGAAGCCTCGTTGGGGTCCAATACCAGTCCTGGAGGACTTTGAATAAGCAGAACTTCAGTCGGGCTTCGCGGACGCCTCTATCTAGTGCCTCCAGAATGTCTGACCAGTCTTCCTCAGTATATGTCGTCCCATGCTGGTCTTGCCACTTAAGGCGTAGGTTTTCAAGAAGAGGTTGCAAGTAGAGGTGATTAACTAGCACTCCATATAAGCCAGCCATCACTCCTTTGTGGCACCCCCATGTCTGTAGATAGGTGATGATTGGCGAGGCCTTGATTTCCCACGAGATGGTTCCAAGTACATTATGCAGACAATGCTTAAGCTGTAGGTATTTCCATTCTTGGTTGTTATGTATGTCAAACTCTTCCTTCAAGTTGGCGAAGGGTTGGAGCCGGTCGCCCTCTATAATTTGGGCTGTGCTGCTGATGCTGGCATTATTCCATTGGGGCCATTTTAGGGTGCTGCCCCCTATTCTGATGTTTTTGTTACCCTCTATCGGGGCTTGGGAGTGTAGAAAGGGGTGCTCTCAAAAGAGGCGGTGGGCCCTGCGCCACACCGTGTTTGTTGCCGCGAGGATAGGATTGGGCATTGGGGGCGGCCAGTGTATATCCCTCCCAGTCCTTCACACTGGTCCCTTGGTTACCCATTGTGGGGGGTCTGGGCTTTCAGGGAGTAGATATGCCAATTGCGATAGCTGTAGAGCGAGCGAGTATTGTTCCACTGAGGGGAGACCTAAACCACTGTAGGATTGGCGTGCCATTATTTTTTCTGGCGTCAGTCTCTGGCGTGTAGAGCCCCAAACAAAAATCCTTATTGAGGTGTCTATTGACGGAGCAGGGTGAGGGGTACAGGTAGGGGGAGCATGCCTAGTATACACGTGAAACGTGGGAGGGTGACCATCCTGACTGCCTGCGTCCTGCTCCACATGGAGAGGCCCAATAGTGACCAATTAGCGAAGTCCTGTTTCATCCGGGATACGAGAGGGTCTAGGTTGTCTCTATTCATATGCTCCAGGCCATGGTTGATGAGTGTTCCCAGGTATTTGAGGCGTGTCGGAGTCCATTTGAATGGGAGACCGTGGATTGCAGCCCTCATTGTTATTCGTGAAAGGGGTAGTGATTCGCTCCTGTCCCAGTTCACCCGATATCCAGATAGGGATGCAAAGTCCTCTATTATTGAGAGCAGCGATGGCAAAGAGAGTTCAAGATCAGACAGGGTGAGTAAAACGTCATCAGCGTAAAGGTTGATTTTGGAGGAGCAGCCTGTTAGGGGGATGCCCTGTATCTGCTGGGAGTTTTGTATGGTGGCTGCCAGGGGTTCCATTGCTAGTAGGAATAGGAGCGGATAGGTAGGGCCATTCGATACGGTCGAACGCCTTCTCCGCGTCGAGGGACAGAGCCAGGGCTTCCTCTGGCATGTTGAGGGATTCGTATAAGGTATGGCAGAGGGTGCGCATATGATTTCTAGAGGTGCGGCCTGGTACGAATCCCATTTGGATATTGTGAATCAAGGAAGGTATCACTTCACGTAAGCGCACCGCCAAGACGCTGGCCCGGAGTTTGACATCTCCATTCAGGAGAGAGATAAGGCGGTAGCTGCTGCAGAGTATGGGGTCTCTACCTGGTTTGGGTAGGACAACGATCGTGGCCTTATTGGACAATGCGCCTAAGAAGCCCTCTTGGCATGCCTCTGTGAGTGCCTCATGCACAGCAGTAACTGCCTCTTCCCCTGCCCATCTATAGAGTTCAGCAGGGAAGCAATCCTCACCTGGAGATTCATGGTAGGGGAGGTTTTTAATGGCTTGTACTATTTCTTCCCTGCTTATGTTGCCTTCTAGGAGTTCTTGACCCGCCTCGACAGGCGAGGCAGATTGGCTGAGGTGAGAAAGGCCTCAGTTTGTGCATTAATGGCCGCTGTTTCAGGGGTGTAAAGATGGCGGTAAAAGGCTGCAAATTCATTTACGATGTCTTGTGGGCGGGTTAGTACTGCTCCTGAGGGGGATGTTATGGCCGGGATGGCAGAGGCAGCTTCTCTCTGCCGGAGTTGTGCAGCTAAAAGTAGTCCAACTCTCTCTCCTTGTTCATAGTGATGGCTGCATTAGCCTTTGCAGTGCATATTCAGTTTGTGAAGTATAAAGCTCGTTGTGTGCCATTCATTCTTGTTAGAGAGAGCAGCATAGTGCCAGGGATGGTTGGGCGGTATATTGTCTGGTGAGGCTCCGGATGTCGTCTTCTAGGGTTTGTTGATGAGTCTTCCTTTCTTTGTTAGCCAGTGCTGCGTCGTGCATCATGTTACCTCTCGGTGTTGCCTTTACCGCCGCCCAGAGGATTCGTTTAGAGGCCATGGTACCAGTATTGTCGGGCATGTAAGTGGATACGTGGTTTCTCAGTTGTTCTTTCCCTTGGGGGAAACGGTATCTGTGCACCGTGAAGCACCATGATTTGTGGCCGGGGAAGGCGAGGCCCACTTGGATCTGGAGCAAGATGGGGGAGTGGTCAGAGAGTCCACTTTCAAGTATACTGGTGTCTTGGAGTTGGGGAACTATAGTGTGCGATACTAAGAAATAGTCCAAGCGGGACTGGGTGCCATGGACGGGTGACAGGAATGTATGTTCCTTGTCCTTTGGGTGCGTCAATCTTCAACAATCAGCCAAGCCTGCATCAGTAATTACGTCCGTTAGTAGTGCCCTGTCGTGGTCATTGCCCGTATCAATAGGGCCTGTTCTGTCTAAATAGCGTCCCGGGCGAGGTTCCAGTCTCCTCCTATGATGTAACGAGTGGTCCTTATTTCAGTCAGGAGGCGACTTAATTGTAGGAAGAAGGATTGTTTAGTACCGGTTGGTGCGTAGACAGAGCCCACGCAAAGTGAAGTGTCTTCCACCTTCAGTTTTACAAATACGTATCTCCCCTCCGGGTCGTTCCATGTTTTGTGATTGTAACCGGGAGGGTTTTGCGTAGTAATATCGTTACTCCGCATTGCGGGGGTACCTCTTCCGGGTCCCTGGTCTGCCGGGCAGCAACTAAAAGAGACCCTTCCTACCCAGTCCCGATGGAGCTTGCTTGTCTCCGTGCTGTCCAAGTGGGTCTCCTGGATCAGGGCTATGTCCGCTCTTTTAGATTGGAGATAGGACAATACTTTTTTTCGTTTTATATAATTTGTCATGCCACGAACGTTCCAGGAGATGATTCGTAGTGGGTGTGTCATGTGAAAGGCAGTTCTCGACATATTGGACGATGAAGCAGGGTCTAGGCAATTCAGGGGGTTGTGTAAAGGGCTGTCTCTATTGTTGGTACAAGGGGGGTGTCTTGGCAGCGCAGTAGTTAGGGGGTAGGATTAGCTGGTGGACGTTGGATGGTCTTTAGAAGGGGGAGGGGGGAGAGAGAGGGAAGGGTAGATAAGGTTGAGAGAGGAAGGGAAGGATAGGGGGTGGGAAAGAAGGTGAGGAGAAGAAGTGGGGGGTGATTAGAGTTAGGATGTAGAATGGAACGTGTGGAGGAGAGATGCAGTCAGGTAGAAAGGAGGAAAGGGGGAGAAGGGGTAGGGAAAGATAGGGATAAAAGAACTAGGTTGGGTAAGCTAGGGGAACAATATCCCCAGGAGGAGATAGATCTGTAGACTGCGGCCCTTTTCCCTGTAGAAGCTCTCGGAGCCGGCCACCGGATCCCTGTTGGGGGGTGGGCGGGGGAGTAGGAAAAAGGTGGGGAGGCTTTCTGTCTATCTCCAGAGAGAGGAGGAGTGTCATAGTTTTATCACGGGAGAGCTTGGGGGGAGAGTGGTAGTTGAAAGGTTGTTTGTTATGTGTGTGGGGGGAGGGAAGGGAGGGTGGAGTGGCGCATATCAGTGGTTGTTGATGGAGTGAGATCTTGTTGTGTAAGCAATGGTGGTGATAGGGGGAGGGGGGCGGTCATGCATAGGTATAGAGGGGAGGCAGTACTGTTGGTGAATGATAGCTGATATCAGTTATGTGTCTCTAGTGTTGGAGTGGGAAATCTCTGTGTCTATTCGTTGCCGCTGTAGTGCCAAATCCTGTGTCATAAGATCGTAGGGACGATTTGAAGGGAGAGGAGTAGGGGTGGAGGAGGAAGGAGGGAGAGAGGAGGGGCAGGGAGGGCAGGTCGGTGGTTGATCGGGGGGAGGTTGTAAGGTTAACATACCTATGCATGTGCATGCATCCTATACTTCATAGATATTATCTCAGTGGTTCAATGTCGCATTGCAGGTATGACACTGGGTTCAAAAGCATATTCATGGTAATATGTAAACATATAGACAGTGGGGATGAGCGAGATCCGTAATGCAGGCAATATAAATTCGGCTATGGTTCAGAGGTAGTTTCTTTTGCATTATCTCATCATACTACTCTATGTTGAAAGGATAGGGACAAATTAACAACACATTCGCCGTATCAGCATGGGGAATAGGCCGTAAACCTGTCCCATGTGTGAACATTGGATACAGGCAGGGTCTGGTCTGAATGCAGGTGATGTATGTACAGAGTTAAATTATATATATGTGCATACATCTCATCCTACATGGATAACATCTCTGTGGTTTGGTATCATGATGTTGTTAACTGCAGGATATGGGGTTTGAGGACATATCCATGGTTTGTGGGTAAACAGTAGGGGTGAACGGGGTCTTAATCTTAGTATAGGTAATGTGAATTCAGCGGTAGGTCAGGGGTAACTTCTATTGCATTGTCGCATCATTCTGCTTTGCATTAAAAGAGTAGTAACCAATGACCAGTGAATTTGTCCTATGCGTAAACAGTGGATCTCAGCACGGTCTGGCCTAGTGACAGGTGGTGTGTGCCCGGAGATGGGCTAGGGATGCATAAACTCGGCAACGGGTCAAAGGTAGCGCCTATTGCAAAATCGCCGCATAATGCTTGGCGTCAAAAGAGTAGGAACTCCACTTCCAGATTCACACGGACCCCAACACTACCCTCAGAGGAACCCTCATATACCGCCTTCCAGGACCAAGAGCCCCCTTCAGTGACACCGTCTCCGACCTCGCAAGCACCCACGCCCTCGCCTCTCCCGACTACATCCTCCTGGGAGACCTAAACTTCCACCTGGAAAACAACAACGACGCCAACTCCGCATCACTGACCACCAACCTCCTCAACCTCGGACTCCGTCCACTGGTCAACACTCCCACCCACATCGCCGGACACACACTTAACCCCCTCTTCACCTCAAGCAACCACATCTCTTTCAGCCACACCTCCGAACTCCACTGGACCGACCATCACTGCGTCCATTTTACCTTCAAGAAAAACACCGAACACCACCGCATCCCTCTACCGCCTCACCGCCGCTGGGGAAAAGTCACCGAAGACCAACTAACCAGCACCCTCGCCAAAAACCCACCACCCGACCCCGCCGAACCGAGCGCCGCCGCCATCAACCTCCATCAATGGATCCTCGACTGCGCCAACACCTTAGCTCCACTCAAGAAACCCACCGGCAACCAAGAAAAGAAAAAACAGCCTGGTTCACAGACGAACTGACCACCTCCAAACGCACCTGCCAGAAACTCAAGAAGAAATGGATCCTCGAGCGCACACCCGACAACCTCGCTACCCTCAAGGACGCCAATCGTGATCACCACCAACGGATCCGACTTGCCAAGCGCGCCCACTTCACAGAACGCCTCAACAACAACGCCCACGACTGTAAAGAACTCTTCGGCATCGTAAAGGAACTCTCCAACCCTAACGCCAACATCAACGACGTCCCTCCCTCCCAAAAACTCTGCGACGACCTCTCCACCTTCTTTCACCAGAAAATCACAGCCATCCACGACAGCTTCAACACCACACCTCCGCCAGACCCCACCCCCGACGACTCCTCCCACGCCTACCGCCTCACCGCCTGGACCCAAGTAGACGACGCCGGAACCCTCACAACCATGAATTCCATCCACTCAGGCTCTCCCACGGACCCGTGCACACATCACGTATTCAACAAAGCCGACGCCATCATCGCCCCCAAACTCCGCAAGATCATCAACCTCTCCTTCAACACCGCCACCTTCCCGGACAGCTGGAAGCACGCAGAAATCCAACCCCTCCTCAAGAAACCAAAGGCTGACCCCAACGATCTCAAAAACTTCCGACCAATCTCTCTCCTCCCTTTTCCAGCGAAAGTCATCGAGAAGATCGTCAACGCACAGCTCGCCCACTTCCTAGAAGACAACTCCATCCTAGACCCCTCTCAATCTGGATTCAGATGAAACCACAGCACTGAGACCGCACTCCTCGCCGCCACAGATGACATCAGACAACAAATGGACAACGGCGAAACCTCAGCCCTCATCCTCCTCGACCTATCAGCCGCTTTCGACACAGTATGCCACGGCACCCTACTAACCCGTCTCCAAGAAGCCGACATCCAAGACAAAGCCCTCAACTGGATCTCATCCTTCCTCTCCGACAGAACCCAGAGAGTCCGACTCTCCCCTTTCCGCTCCAAAGCCACCAACCTCATCTGCGGCGTCCCCCAAGGCTCCTCTCTTAGCCCGACGCTGTTCAACGTCTACATGGCCCCCCTCGCACAATTGGCCCGTCAACACAACCTCAGCATCATCTCCTACGCCGACGACACCCAGCTCGTCCTCTCCCTGACCAAAGACCCGCTCACCGCCAAAACCAACCTCCACGAGGGACTGAAATCCATCGCCGAGTGGATGAACAACAGCCGCCTGAAGCTCAACTCCGACAAGACGGAAGTCCTCATCCTCGGACGCACCCCCTCGGCCTGGAACGACTCCTGGTGGCCCACAGCCCTCGGCCCCCCACCCACCCCTGCCAGCCACGAAAGAAACCTCGGCTTCATCCTTGACTCCGCTCTCACCATGTCCAAACAGGTCAACGCCGTCTCCTCCTCCTGTTTCAACACCCTCCGCATGCTCCGCAGGATCTTCAAGTGGATTCCAACAGGAACCAGAAAGACGGTTACTCAAGCCCTCGTCAGTAGCAGACTTGACTACGGCAACGCACTCTACACAGGCATCCCAACGAAAGACATCAAACGACTCCAGCGCATCCAGAACGCATCCGCCCGCCTGATCCTCGACATACCCCGCCGATGTCACATCTCCCCCCACCTGGTGGACCTCCACTGGCTCCCCGTGGAAATAAGGATCACCTTCAAACTCCTCACCCACGCTCACAAGGCACTACACAACACCGGACCCACCTACCTCAACACCAGACTCAACTTCTACGCCCCCACACGTCAACTCCGCTCTGCCAACCTCGCCCTCGCCATCGTCCCCCGAATCCAGCGCAAGACCTCTGGCGGCAGATCCTTCTCCTTCCTCGCCGCCAAGACCTGGAACTCTCTCCCCACCTCACTACGCCAGACCCAGGACCTCCTCACCTTCAGGAGACTCCTCAAGACTTGGCTCTTCGAACGCTAGCAGCACCCCCCCCCCCCCAGCGCCTCGAAACCCTGACGGGTACATAGTGCGCTTTATAAATTCTCTGATTGATTGATTAGGAACCAATAAACAACAAATTTGCAACATCGGCATGGGGCATAAGTCCGCCCTATGTGTAAACAGTATGTACCGATTAAGTCTAGTCTAGCTGCAGGTAACGTGTACACAAAAAGTCGGGCTAGAAGTACCTTGCATTGTGTCATTACATTGTGTAACCTTGTGTAGTAGAGGTTAAGGCACTTTAACTATTCAGTAATGACATTATCAGTGCCTAAGAAGAAGATGTGAATACAGAAGTGCAAAATCCGGATGGGTACTCCGGTGAGTTGACAATGGCCGTACTCCGAGACTCTCGTTGTTGTCTCTTGTAGTCCCGTTTAATCCCTGTGGCAGTATGCCTTGGTAAGTCTCTCCAGATCCCTGCGTCTAGGGCAGTTGTCGGGGTCTTACCGTTCCGCGCCTCCCCTCTCTGGTCCTACGGGAGGGATATAGCTATCATCTGCCAGACTGTCCTGTGGGCAGGTCGGGATGGAGAAATCCTTGGGTTGATGTTGGAAGGAGTCCAAAAAAATTCTCAGGTCCTCGGGGTTGTAGAAGTCCCTGGAATCCCCATTTTTGGTGACCCACATTCTCGCTGGGAGGAAGAAGCCATATTTCATTTCTAGCTGACGGAGTCGGGGTCCTAAGGCCAAGAAGGCCTTCCTGCGTTCGTTGGTGTCTTTGGAGTAGTCAGCCATTATGCGGATTTAAAATTTGTCCATCTGGAAGGGTCCATGGTTATGTGCTACTTGGAGAAGTTGACGGGTCTGGATATGGCATAGTAGGCATGCAATGATCGGATGAGGTCTTGTGGCCCCATCGGGGTGTTTCGGGCCCCTCTGTGTGCTCGCTGGAATTCCAGTGGAGGGTCAAAGGTCAATGAAGTCAACTTGGGTAGCGCAGAGCTAAGGAAGGCCTGTACATCTGATCCCTCTTCGTTTTCAGGGATTCCGAAGAGGCTATAGAGATGTTATCTCTTTGGTTTCTATCTTCCAAAGTCTGTTATTTTGCTCCGAAGATAGAAAGGTCCTGGTCTCTGCCCTGGGTTGTGGCCATTTGGGTTTCTAGGGTCCTCAAACGGTTTCCAGTCCTGTCACCTGGGATTGGAAGCTTGCAATGTCTGATCATATGGATTTGGTCTCCAGAGTCAGAGAGGATATAGAGGCATCCATCCCCTCTATCCAACGGCTGATGGCAGTGATCTGCTGCAGTATCCGTTCCATGGTTGTGGACTGTTCGTTGTCAGTCATCATGGAAGGCTGGGCTGGAGTTAAGGCCGTATGAGGTCCTACTTGTAGGGAGGTAGGGCGTTTGTGTTGGAGTGCTTCTGAGAATAACAATTGTTGTGCCGGTTTACCTGTAGATTTGTGTTCTGATTTGACTCCGGGCATCTCAGTGCCAGCATGTGGGAGAGGCCTTGTTGAATCTGGGGTCCTTTTCCCCTTGCTTCCGACTTTCTCGGTGGCTGATGAGGATGGTGATGCGTGAGTCAGCCTGTCAGTCTGTGCCCGACCTCTGCTGCGTGTGACGTTGGGTTGAGTTTGTCAGCATATAGCTGTTCGTTTTTTCGTCTTCCGTTTTTTGGGACAACGGGGGTTGTTAGGAAGAGGGCGGGTGATCGTGCCCCAGCTTCGCCCGCCTCTGCGCTACATCCTGAACCGTGTGCCCAAAGGTATATTTATCTGTGGATCCTTTCCCTATATTTGATCCGGTCCAAGGGGCCGCATTGGGTCCGCTCTGGTTGGGCTATAGGACCACTGTTGAGACCTTTAGGAGGGGTCAGGTACCTGGTCGATAAGATATCCTTTTTACCCAGTGGGTCAGTCGAGGGGCATCACCAGCTCCCGGTCCTAAGCGCTTCGTTTCCTCTGTGGCGTGGCTGCGATGCCGCCTCTGCTCAGTCCTGTATGGCCACAAGCAGATAATAATGTTGGGGGCTGGTCTATACACTGTTGCTCCTAATGCTGCCGGGGGCCAGCCGGTAGGTGCTTTATTCTGATTCCAGGAGGCCTCAAGTATATTGGCTAGTCCACATTGTAGTGGCAGGGGAGTCTCTCCCAGCGTCAGTGTTAGGGCCTTTGCGGTTATTCGGTTGGATTAGATGCCGGGAAAGGTAGACGATACTGGGCTATGTCGGTGCCTCGTTGCCCCGTATCCTCTGGAGAGAACGGTCACTCTCCCCTCTCCAGTCACCAGGCTTTATCCTCTGGAGGTGAATGGTGGATCGAAGGGAGAAGGACCTGGTGTCTTGGTAGGAGGCGTTGCACTGCTGGTCGTATGATATGGCAATGGGGGTGCGTGAAGCATGATCTCCGTTGCTCGTAGGCCGGTCCGCACCAGCCTCAAGAGGCGCAGTTCCGCCCCCGAACTAGGCCTTTTTTGTCCAGGTATGCAACGGTTCTTCGAGCTGCTACCTCCAGATCTCACTCATGGAGATCAGGACTCCGTGCATGTTGGGAGGCCTCCAGGGATAGAGTGACCCCGTCTGCCCTGGTTGTGAAGTCCCCCCCGCCCCATCGGGCCGTCACCGGAATCGGTTCCCTTTGGCTGGAGAGGCAGGTGGCAGAGGAAAAGGAGGCACGACGTCCCAATGGTCAGCACCACGGTACTGACCCGAAGCGCCCGAGGGGGCGCTGGCCTTGGTAGACGCTACTCCGCCCCGAGTAGGGCCTTCTGTATCAAGGCATGTTGCGGTCTTTCCCGCCGCCGTTTCCGAGGCTCCTCGGTATAAGCCGGTTCTCTATGTGTTGGGAAAGCCTCTGGGGGATTTGTAATGTTATTTACGGCAGCGCCATCCCCTCGAGTCCGGCGTGGCTCGGAGCTCCTGAGTTAGAAGGCCATCTTTTTTGCGGCCCTGCCACGCCCCCCTCCCAGCCCATTTGTAAAAACAACACCCAAAAGAATCGACTATCCTCTTGCTTGCCCTTGGGATGGTATGCTTTACTCTGCAGGGAAGCAGAAAGACTGCTGAGGTATTGAGGGTGAGGGTGGGGGTAGGGCCTGATGATAGTCTTGGAAATGCCCACCACATTATTATATTAAAAATATATATTGCTGACATACAGTGGGATTTCTGCCCCCACCCTACAATTTAAAAAAAAGTAATCCCTGGTGTCTAGTGGGCTATTTGCCCTCCCTCCCAAGGGGGGTATATGGGTAAGTTGCCCTAGTTGCCCCACATTTCCCCAGTGAGGCAGGAAGACTGTTTCTCCATTTTTAAGGAGGATGGGGACATGGCCATGCCCGAGCTGAGCAATTCTGCCTTCATAAAAAAAAACAATCTCTGGTATCTAGTGGGATCTCTGCCCTACTACGGGGGTGGATGGCGATAAATGATCCCCTCTGCCCTGCAGGGCGGCAGAAAGATTGTTTCTCTATTTTTAGGGGTGTGGCGGTGTGCGATGTCCATACCGGGCATCCCCACATCTACAATTAAAAACAAAACATCATCACTGGTGTCTAGGGGGCTTTCTGCTCTCTCAGAGGGGCAAATGTGATTATTACCCCCATTTGTCTCAGGGGGGCAGAAAGGCTATTTCCCTATATAATGGGGGTGAGGGAATGGCCTTGCCCATGCCATGCAGAACCCAAACAGTGTGTACCATTTAAAGATGACACTCCAGAACCTTGACACCATAGAAGACAGGACTATTTCATAAATCCAAATTAAATAGGCAAACTATTATTTATTATTGATCTCAGATGGAGTCACACATTCTGGCCTCAAAATTGGAATCCTGCATCTGTAACATCAATAGTCTACATCACAGCAGTAACACAAATTGAGATCACATGGCCCTTTCAGGACACTGTGGCAGTATCTGGTGCAATGTCACAACCACCATTCAGTGGTGTGCTAAAAAAAGTTATTTTAACTATGAGGAGACACATCAACAGTTTCCTACACTGTACTCAAATTAAATATTTAGCCAATATGAAGGGATACTAGTGTGCTATTGCTTGACATATACTTGTGATTAGAGCAAGTTAAGAAGCACATATTGCCTTGGTAGCAACATCCAACAGAAAACAGGTATGATATAATCTTACTAACTTCCATTCATTCAGAGTGCAAGTTGTCTCTGTACAACATCTGTCCATCCAAAGTAGGTGTTTTCTCCCAGGATCATCCCATGTTCCTTTGTACTTTCCAACAGCAACACATCACTACAAATGTCTCAATTTTGAAATGTCCAAATGAAGGTGACATGGGGAAGAATACTAAAAAAGGATAAAAAGGGGAAAGTAATAATTGCACATATTACATTTGACTCAAATGATAGGTTAGGAGGATAAATTTACTTAGCACAAGCAAAGTTAACTTATGTCAGCAACCACAGAACACAGCAACTTCTATTGACAGCCGTCTACAGAAGTATAACATACATAGCAGCACTATCGATATCAAACACAATATTGGTTCACTTTTTTATGTGTCATATTTTAGCAAAAACAGTGTCATACATATCTGAGGTTTGGATACAAAGACACCACAGTAGTCAATGTAGGAAAACTTTGATCTACAAACGTCGTTGCCTTGGACTTTCTTGAATTTACCATTTCTACCAAATTACCATCACAGATTGATATGTTTAGTATGTCACAAGTTGTTCTGACATTGGATATTATAATATTTTAGGGTACACATAGATTCAGGCGAAGAAGTGGGCAATGACATCTTGACATAGGCCAATTCCTTACTCTTCAGCACTGTCATCTTCATTGGGTATGTTGGCAGCCTCACCCGGTGGCTCTTCACGTTTTCTCTTCTCTGCAACAATTGGTATGTTTTGTCACATGGTGTTGTTGTGCAGCAGGCAACCATGATTTGGCACACCTTATAGGGTGAGTAGAAGAGGGATTCTACTGGTCATGTCCAGACACCAAAATCTGGCCTTAAGGAGTCCAAAAGCCCGCTCAACTTGCCTCCCTGTTCTTCCATGGGCCGCATTGAAGCGGGCTTCCCCTGGCATTGTTGGATTCCACAGCGGTGCCAGCAACCATTGTCGGTTAGGATATGTTGAGTCTTTTACAGAGAAGCAATATATTAATAGATTAAACTCATATCAAACTGTTATACATTCTTAAACTAGGATGAAAGCAAATGATCCTCAAGTCATATTGTACTTACCAAAAAGCCAGGCCCTCTAAGGTGCAAGTTGTGACATTTACAGGGGTATGGTGCTGTTCTGTAGTACAAAAGAACCATCTGTTGACCCAGTAAAGTGATCACACACTCTTGAGATGTATAAACGTGGTAAGCAGTCAACTTGCACATTGTTGGAATGGAAGTTCTTCTAATTAAGATAGACCTGTTCACTGGTGTGTGGTTTTAATATGTGTGCCATCACGTGCTCTAACCACATGTGGGAGGCCACTGAATCGTGGCATTCTCCCTTCACATTGGCCAAATCCTGAGCTCTTGAAAACTGGATGAAGCTGTTGCTGTGACTCATCACTGAAGCAAGGACTTCTTGCAGCACATCACTCAAAGTTGACTGTGACATGCCTCCAGATACTGCCACATTGTATTGAAAAGATCCAGTGGCCACAAAATGAAGTAATGCCATGAGTTTTACTATTGGAGTTATTGCTGTTTTACTCATATTGAGAGGCAGTAGATCAGGCTCCAGCTCCTGACACAAATCTAGCACAGTTTGCCTATTTAATGTGAACGTTTTAATTACACCCCATTCCTCCATGGTGGCAAGGTCTGGAAATGGTCTGAAGAATCGATGATGCCTCCGCCTACACATCACTAGGTTCATATGTCTGCATATAAGAAAAAAACTATCCCCTAAAATTGTCACACAGGACTTTCACAATCAACACACATCTTATGTGTTGGTTAGTTTAGTGATCTTATTGTGTTATTTTATTTTTATTTTTTTTACAATTACAGTCAACAGAAGCATAACACACATAGCAGCACTATCGATGTCAAACACAATAACTGTTCTCTTTTTTATGTGGCATATTTTAGCAAAAACTGTATCATACATATCTGAGATTTGTATACAAAGTCACCACCATGTTGTGTGCTGGTGATGCACAAAACATTTAAAAATACACAGCTTCACATCCTAAAATTGAGGGTGCCTGACCTTGCCATGAGGACATTGGCTATCCGATGGCCGTTGGCAGACGTTGACAACATAGTAGGTGAAGCACTCCATGAGGAACACTACCATAGGCTAGCATGTGTGACGGCTATGCACAAAAGTCAATGACTATGTACATCTCCACCATGGAGCGTGTATGCTGTGTGCTTGTATTCAGCATCTGGAAAAAAGCTCACTTGCCTCCTAACACTAAAGCCAACAATACCTCCTCAACTTTTGCTGCTGTTACTGGCCTCTGGGAGCCAGGATGCCAGGCAAAACAGGTGACAGGCCCCCTTCCTTCTCCCCTGAGGATTTGGAGCCCCTCACCAGGAAGGTTCTATCACTGTATAGCCAGCTGTATGGGAACCCAGAGGAACAGTTACATGTTTGAGTGGCAAATGTTTGTCAAAGTAACTTGTTCCTTCTTTGTACACAGCCTTTAAGTGTCACTTTTTGTTCATGAGTGAACTAGTGTTATTGGAGTGTAGTGAACTAAATGATTGGCTTGTGACAGAAATGTCTGTACACTGAAATGAAAAGTCACCTGAAAAAATAAGCTCAATTTTCAGTTCATGTAAATCATAATTCCAGATTTCATTAGACAAACTGCAGGCCTCTTAATTCCAGTTTCCAGTAGTTATTGTACCACTAGTATAAGTAAAAACAAATAGCCCATGTTGAAAAGAGTGAAATGTAAAGTGCAAGAAGAAACCTCAAAGTTGTGGAGTTGTCTGATGCTGTTCTGTCAAGTGAAATCTATCTATGCAGCACTTACAGGGCACATAGCCGCCCCATGGGTGTCCCAGTGCTAATTTGTGTGACACTACTGGTCAACAAAGATTAGGGGGACATTAAAAAAGCCAAGTTTTTAGAAATTTGTGGAAGGGGAGTTGTAATGTGACTGTCCGCAAGGAGGAGGGTAGTGAGTTCCAGAGTTTTGTGACCCTGATTCTGGCTTTTTTAATAGCCAGAATTAAGATGTCATGATTGACAGTCTCGAAAGTTGCACTGAGATCAGGGAGGATAATGGCTGCCAATCCTCCCTAATCTATCTGCATTTTGGTCTCTTCAGGCACTCCAAGGAGCACGGTCTCATTGCCATGTTTGGGTCTAAATCAAACCTGCGTGGGATGGAGGATATTTTGATCCTCTAGATATTCTGAAAGGGACATGTTGATGTGTTTTTCAAGGAAACAGTGGGATTGGCCTGTAATTTCGAGTGTCAACAGAGTCAAGATTAGATTTTATTACAAGTGCTTAACCATAGCATGTTTCCAGGTTGTTGACACAAATTCTTGCACTATAGAGAGACTTAATACTTCAAGTGAGGTGGGTAAAATCAGGGCTGCAGCTTTCAGTAAAATGTAAGGGGGCAGGATCCAACGGTGACCCTGACTATACTTTGCTTAAAATCTCTGAGAGGCTCTCTGGTGTCAAGGGGGAAAAGACTTAGAGGACAACATTATGACTTTCTTTCTCCACTTGCATGGGACCTAGATTAGCACCTAAGGGCTTTATTATGAGTTTGGTGGTTAGGGATGCGAGGCCAATGCTATCGCACACAGCACCCTTGGAATGCCATTGCTGACAGGGGCCCCCCTGCACTGCCCATGACTCAGTCATGGGCAGTGCAAGGACCCCCAGTGGCCTCCCAAATCTGCTGAAACCCCACCATGAAAAGGCTGGCAGAATGGAAAGTTGTGATCAGCACCGGAGTGCCGAACTCGAGATTGCCATGATTGATCACAACTTTCAGTGCCAACCCATCGGGATCCCTGATCCTAGCAGAGTTGGCGGTCCAACCAGCAGGATCGTAATATGGCACTTATTAAATTTTTTCTGAAAGAATTTGGCTAGAACGCTGCACCAATGATCTGAAGGTTCGAGATTAACAGTGGGTTCTAGTAAAATTTTACCCATTTGGAATTTTTCCTCTGGTATGTTGGTGGATGTGTTGATCTTTCCACTGTAATAAGATATTTTAGCTAATTTAATTGCAGAGTAATACACCCTAATGGTCTCTCTGTATTTTCCTTATTTAACTTCATTATAGTCTTTCCTTCATAGCTTCTCTGCTTTTTTACAAGCTTGCCGGAAGGTACTAAGATGACTTTGAGTTATTATAGGAATCGCTTGATTAAGTGAGTGCTCCAGTGCAGGGAATTGTTATTTGCAAGGTTAGGTTCTGGATCCAGTTCGGGTCTGGTGTTATTTAGAATATGTTTCCAGGCATCAAGACGTAGGTTAGCCCAGCAGTGCTCCTTCCCTGAATAAGACCTTCAGGGAGGGCTGGAGCCTGGAATTTCTAAGACAAAGGGAACCATATAATGGTCTGACCAAGTTACTGGCAATGGATGTTTAACTTTTAAAAGATGCACATTAGAGTAGAAGGGGTAGAATGAGAAAAGTGTCCTCTTTTGTGAGTCTGTCTTGCAATCAATTGGGTAAGCTGTAAGGCCGAAAGGTCCTGCGGGAGCCCATCTGCAAGGGCCCCGATTGCTTATTCTAAATGAATATTGAAGACTCCCAATATCCTGAAGTTAGGTTTGTAGTTAAGTAAATTGGTGACTACCTTGGGAAAGGATTGCAAGAACTTACCATATAGGCCTCGACACCCAAAAAGGTAACGGTAGGGGACATTGAGCTGGAGAAGGTCAAACCTTCGCAGTTAGGGAGTAGACCGAGTTCTGCAAGGCATCTATGAAGTCTTTTAAGGAATATGGCGAATCCCCCACCACTATAATTCTGTTGGTCTTGTCTACAGATGTAGTAGTCTGAGGACAGGGATGGTGCTAAGTCTGGCCCTGATTCTGAGTGGATCTAGATTTCCATCAGGAATACAACATCTGGTTTGTTGTCCTCTATCAATGAAAAAGGGTCCAGCTTGTGACACCGGAGTGATTATCAATTGATAAAGAACAGATGAGAACTTGCTTTGTCAGTTGACACAGTCCTACGGTGCCTGGCCCATCGGAGGAACTCTAAGCAGTTTCTACAATGTGATTCCCTCTTTGCAGTGTAAATAGAATGTAGGCAATTGGTCTTAGGGGGCTACGATCAGGGTTTGTGGCCCTTAGTCCCATTCACATGGACTGCTGCAGAAGGCTAGCCTTTGGCTCACCTTACGTGCACGAGTGGTGCCTACTGCGTGTGTCTGCCCCGAGAATTCACCCTGGGCATTAATTCATAGTGAGGATTAATTTGAAACTACTGGAGCACGGACTAAAATTATGACCCTGAATGTCCTGTTTCCCCCACCCCACACTGCCTTTCCAAAAAAGTGCCACCGTGACCAGAATTTAAAATAGTGGGCATCAATGTTAGAAATAAAAAAATGTAATGTCCAGCAAAATTCACTTGCTAAAAATTTGACTTATGTGCTCGGAATGCCGCTCAACGCACTAAGAACTTGTCTAAGAACTTGTCCACACCCTGGCTTCATTTTATAGTGAGAATTAATTGGAAACAATTGAAGCACTCATCAAAATGGCAAAAAAGTACAACCATGACCAGAATTTTAAAAAGTGTTCTACAGTGTTAAAAAGCAATAAATAAACTTCCCAGCAAAGTTTACCATGCCCTGGGCTTCATTTGAACCCCTTCACTGCCAGGCCTTCTTCCCTCCTGTGTAGAGCCTTTTTTTGGCTATTTGGGGCAGTTCGGGCTTAGGCCCTCATAACTTTTTGTTCACATAAGCTACGCACACCAAATTTGCGTCCTTTTTTTCCAACATCCTAGGGATTCCAGAGGTAGCCAGACTTTGTGGGTTCCCCTGAAGGAGACCAAGAAATTAGCCAAAATACAGTAAAAATTATGTTTTTTTCAAAAAGGGCTGCAGAAGAAGGCTCTTGGTTTTTCCCCTGAAAATGGCATTAACAAAGGGTTTGCTGAAGTAAAATCACCATCATCCCAGCTTTCAGGAACAGGCAGAGTTGAATTAGAAAACCCAATATTTAACACAACTTTGACATATTACTGGGACATGCCCCATTTTTACTATGTTTGTGCTTCTAGCCTCCTTCCTGTTAGTGACAGAAATGGGGATCCCAGAAAGCTAAACAGTTCTGAAAAGTAGACAAACTTCTTAATTTAACAAGGGGTAAATGTATAGATCCTACAAGTGTTTCCTACAGAAAATAACAGCTGAAATAAAAGAATACTGAAATTGAGGTGAAAAAAACAGCCATTTTTCTCCACGTTTTACACTGAAACTTCTTCCTACAATGCCAGATTTTCTGAAGCAATATACTGTTACATCAGCTGGAATCTTTTGGTTGCAGGGATATATAGGGATTGTAGGTTCATCAAGAACCCTAGGTACCCAGAGCCAATAAATGAGCTGCACCTTGCAATGGGTTTTCATTCTATACTAGGCATATAGTAATTCATTTGCTGAAATATAAAAAGTGAAAAATAGGTATCAAGAAAACCTTTGTATTTACAAAATGATCACAGGATAAGATGTTGAGAAGCAGTGGTTATTTGCACATCTCTGAATTCTGGGGTGCCCATACTAGCATGTGGATTACAGAGCATTTCTCAAATAGATGTCTTTTTTACACACTGTCTTACATTTGGAAGGAAAAAATGTAGAGAAAGACAAGGGGCAATAACACTTGTTTTGCTATTCTATGTTCCCTCAAGTCTCCTGATAAAAATGGTACCTCACTTGTGTGAGTAGGCGTTGCACCGCGACAGGAGACACAAAATAGACACATCACATTTTCACAAAGAAAACAGAGCTGTTTTTTGCAAAGTGCCTAGGTGTGGTTTTTGGCCTCTAGCTCAGCCGGCACCTAGGCAAACCTAGCAAACCTGTGCAGTTTTGATAACTAGACACCTAGGTGAATCCAAGATGGGGTGACTTGTGGGGTTTTGACCAGGTTCTGTTACCCAGAATCTTTTGCAAACCTCACAATTTGGCCAAAAAAACACGTTTTCCTTTCATTTTGGTGACAGAAAGTTCTGGAATCTGAGAAGAGCCACAAATTTCCTTCCACCAAGCATTTCCCCAAGTCTCCCGATAAAAATGGTACCTCCCTTGTGATGGTAGGCCTAGTGCCCGCGACAGGAAATGCCCCAAAACACAACGTGGGCACACCACATTTTCACAAAGAAAACAGAGCTGTTTTTTACCAAGTGAATAGCTGTGGATTTTGGCCTCTAGCTCAGCCGGCACGTGGGGAAACCTACCAAACCTGTGCCTTTTTTAAAACTAGACACCTAGGGGAATCCAAGATGGGGTGACTTGTGAGGCTCTGACCAGGTTCTGTTACCCAGAATCTTTTGCAAACCTTAAAATTTGGCCAAAAAAATACTTTTTCCTCTCATTTCGGTGACAGAAAGTTCTGGAATCTGAGAGGGGCCACAAATTTCCTTCCACCCAGCGTTCCCCCAAGTCTCCCGATAAAAATTGTACCTCACTTGTGTGGGTAGGCCTAACGCCCGCGGCAGAAAATGCCCCAAAACATAATGTGGAAACACCACATTTTCACAAAGAAAACAGAGCTGTTTTATACAAAGTGACTAGCTGTGGATTTTGGCCTCTAGCTTAGCCGGCACGTGGGGAAACCTACCAAACCTGTGCATTTTTGAAAACTAGACCCCTAGGGGAATCTAAAATGGGGTGACTTGTGGGGCTATGACCAGGTTCTGTATCCAGAATCCTTTGCAAACCTCAAAATTCGGCCAAAAAAACACTTTTTTCTCTTATTTCGGTGACAGAAAGTTCTGGAATCGGAGAGGAGCCACAAATTTCCTTCCACCCAGAGTTACCCCAAGTCTCCCGATAAAAATGGTACCTCACTTGCGCGGTAGGCCTAGCACCTGCGAAAGGAAATGCCCCAAAACACAACGTGGACACACCACATTTTCACAGAGAAAACAGAGCTGTTTTTTTACAAACTGCCTAGCTGTGGATTTTGACCTCTAGCTCAGCCGGCACCTTAGGAAACCTAACAAACCTGCACATTTTTAAAAACTAGACACCTAGGGGAATCCAAGATGGGGTGACTTGTGGGACTCTGACCAGGTTCTGTTACCCAGAATCCTTTGCAAACCTCAAAATTTGGCCAAAAAACACTTTCTCCTCACATTTCGGTGACAGAAAGTTCTGGAATCTGAGAGGAGACACACATTTCCTTCCACTCAGCCTTCCCCTAAGCCTCCCGATAAAATGATACCTCACTTGTGTGGGTAGGCCTAGCGCCCGTGACAGGAAATGCCCCAAAACACAAAGTGGACACACCACATTTTCACAAAGAAAACAGAGCTGTTTTTTACAAAGTGCCTAGCTGTGGAATTTGGCCTCTAGCTCAGCCGGCACCTGGGGAAACCTAGCAAACCTGCTCATTTTTTAAAACTAGACACCTACGGGAATGCAAGATGGGGTGACTTGTGCTGCTCTGACCAGGGTCTGTTACACAGAATCCTTTGAAACCCTCACAATTTGGCCCAAAAAAACTTTTCCTCTCTTTTCGGTGACAGAAAGTTCTGGAATCTGAGAGGAGTCACAAATTTCCTTCCACCCAGTGTTCCCCCAATTCTCTCAATAAAAATGATACTTCACTTGTGTGTGTGGCCCAGGTGCCTGCAACAGAAAAATGCCAACAACCTGTAGAGAATGAACGGATAGCACAGCGAGTTGATAAGCATATATTTTTCTTTTATACATCTTATAGGCTGACTCTGCTTTGGGGACCCATGCAAGTGAGGTTTCATTTTACTTTGGAGACTGAGGGGAATACTGGGTGGTAGGAAATATGTGCCGCAGTGGTGATCCTACATGGAAAAGTGAGGAAAATATGTTTTTTTAAGCATATTTTGCCGTTTGCTGAGGAGTCTGAATAAGAAAATGTTGGGGGATCCAGGAAAGCCACACCTCCTTGGACGTCTTGGGGTGTCTATTTTTGAAACATGTCTGGGTTTTGTAGGTTTCCATAGATGAAGGCCTCCCCCGGGACCAAAAACATAGGCGCACCCCCCCAAACACATGTAGTTTTGCAATAGATCATTGTGGTGTGTCCACATACTTACGTGATGTTCCAAACACTACAATTGTGAAAAGAAACACACTTAGGTTATGTTAAAAAGACCCCTCACTCACCAACCAATTTGGTGGCATGCTTCATCATCGGGGTCCCAACCAAGATACCTAGCGTATCACAGGTGTGTGGCAATGCCTGATTTCAGCGGAGCGGGTTTTGTCATTTTTACCACACATACTGGTTGGATTTGGCACGAGGGTGAGTGATGGTTCAGTGGGTCAAATGTTATTAACAAGAGATTTCACAAAAATTAAATGCACTGTTAATTACCGAAAGGCCAAAAACTGAATCAATGACTCACAGCTTGTGAGCTGTAAAGCCACGGCAAGGCACCAACCGCTTTACAGTCCATTCACACACCTTTCATTCATGACATGCACAAGACCATTCACTCCCCCAGCCACGGGCCCACCACATTACAACACTTGCATCGACAGACAGCACCACTCAAGGGCCCATCACTTACATACGCCCACATGGCTGATACAGCAATCACATCAGCTGATGGGAGTGTGAGGACTGGCTTTTGGCTGGCAGTGTGTTGCAGTAGCCAACAGCAAGTCAATATGTACACCGTCAGCCAAGTGCCACTCCACACACTATGGCATAATTAATTTTTTGTTTTGAAAACAAAGAACCCATTAACTAATTAGAAATAATTACAAAACTACAAACACACAAACGTTCTAACTAAGTACATGACAGAAATGCCAACCATGAAACTGAGCACATGAAAATATAAAACATGGTAGTTCCCAGTAATTCTTCTGGGTGTGGTAATTTTTTAAACAACCACCCACACACCGCCCAGGCTTTGAAGGACAATCTGGGCAGTACATTCGAGTCTCCCTCCGGATACCTCTTCAAGCACACACTCTACATTTCTTAGCTGGAAAGTCTTTTTTGGGCGTGGGAGGACTGTGCCCAGGAAAGTGTTCATCTTTCAATCTAGCCACATCCTCCACCACTGCTTCTCTAGGAACTCTTGCCTGTTCCACCACAATAAGGCTCTCTATCACTGACTCCTGAAATTTCACCAATGTCATCTTTCACTCTGGAGATCTATCCTTAGACACATTAAAAACATTAAAAGTTGCTAATTGGAAGAGGTGAATTGCTAACTTCTTCTACCAAAAGTAAGACTTACAAATAGCAGTATAAGGTTCCAACCTCTGATCAACTCTATCTACACCTCCCATGTGCTTATTATAATCTAAAATGCACACAGTTTTGTGCACTTCAGCAACCTGGCACCAAACCGTCACGAGGGAAGTACTCTCATCATGGATGGTACTTAGCATGTAGACATCCCTCTTGTCCGAAAATTTCAAAGCTAGCAGCTCATAATTCCACAAGGAACTGCACTGTCCCCTCTCAAGTTTTTTACAGACAAGCTCCCTTGGATAGCCTTTCCGGTTACAACGTATTGTGCCACAAGCAACAGTGTCCACTCTAAACAATTCCTTGAACAACTGCACTCCAGTGTAGAAGTTATCTACATACAAATGGTGAACTTTGTTGAACAGTTGTCTACCAAGTTCCCACACAATTTTCTCAGTAACTCCAAAAGTGGGAGGACAAACAGGGGGGTCAATACTGGAATCACTACCAGTGTAGACACAGAAACTATACACATATCCTGTACTACTTTCGGACAGCATATACAATTTAATTCCATTTAGTGCCCTCTTGCCAGGAATGTACTGCCTAAAAACCAAATGACCCTTGAAGAGGACCAAAGACTCGTCCACAGCTATTTCTTTGCCCGAAACATAGCCCTCTGAAAAGCAATCTACAAAATGATCAAGTACAGGCCTAATCTTAAAAAGACGGCCAGAATCAGGGTGATCTTGTGGCAAGGCTAATGCATTGTCAACAAAATGCAGCATCCTAAGAGGAAGCAAATACCGATTCCGACTCATGGTTGCAGGAAATATAGCTGTTGCCATCAGGGGACTAGTAGACCAATAAGAAGCCAGTGACTGCTTCCTTATCAACCCCATCAAAAGAGTCAAACCCAAAAACCTTTTCATCTCCTCCAAATTTGTGGGAATCCATTGGGTAGCTCTAGAGAGTGGCCTAAGTCTAGCAGCGTTGTCCCTCAAATGCTGCTCTGCATACATATTAGTCTGCTCAACAATATTTTCCAAAAACACATCATCCACAAAGAAATCAAAGAAATTGACAGCCAAAAAGTTCTCTGTATTGACTCTACACCTCGGGAGACCAGTAAAGGCAGGCAACTCTGGCTGCTCCATGTTTGGGGCAACCTGGAGTTCAGGTCTTCTAACGGGAAACCTTTCAGCCCCAGGTTGCTGTACTAATGACACATCAGTGTCCTCCTCTAAAGCAGGCCTTCATCTGCACTGAGAGTGGCTTCCTCTTCAGAATATTCCTCTCTGACAGAAACGTCACTGCCAGAATCTCTCCCTTCCTCCTCTGCCTCAGAGTCCGTCTCATAATCATGATCAGACAATGACTCAAAAAGCATACCAACCTGAACGGTCATCCTTCGGCTAGCCATGATCTGTCCTACGAAAAGTAATTGGACAAATGCACCACCAACAACCAGCACTGTGTAAGATAAGTAATAAAGTGTAGCTTTATCAGTAAGAGTTATAAACTCAAAAACGATATCACTCACTTGCCTGAAAAAGCTTGACTCACCAGCAAATACTCTGCACAGACACAGCAATCACCAATGATATCCCACTAAAAGGAAAGAAAGAAAAGCAAATTAGAAATAAGACAACACAAATATCATTGTGCACAAATCTAAGGACAATTTCGCACACAATCCTGCCTGGAGTACACTACCTACAAACATGTCATTCATGCATGGCAACAATACTCATTTGGAGTAAATTGTTTTTACTTACCTAAAACATGCAACTATGCAAACCGCAGGTCAACCACCGCCAAAACTGCAAGGAGCCACAGCAAAGAAAGGAAAAGCTTTGAACTAGAACAAAAAAAGAGAAGAAAAAATTATCACAAATGCAAATACTTCACCAGTTGACAAACACCCCACCATCAAGCATTTAGAAATTGGGGCCTAAGTGGGTTCTGCCATTGGAGAAGATGGGCCTACTAAAAAATAGGCCTATCTGCCCCAAGGAGGGCAGAAAATACCTTTAGTAGTGTGTCCCCATGGGGCGCGACCCTCGATCAAGAAATGGCCAACAGTTCAATGCCCCCCTTGGGCAAGGGGCACCCCCCAAGGGGACACCCCCCACATAAATAAACATGTAAAAGAAATCCTTGGCTTTCTAGTGGTTCCTGCCCCCCCTTGGGGGCAGATCAGCCTAAAAATAATAGGCCGATCAAAATGGTCTTGGTACATGTGCCCCCCAAGGGCCGCCCCCATCCACTAACACACACATACTATGTCTGGTGTCTAAGTGGCTTTTGCCCCCCTTGGGGGCATATGGTACTAAAAAAAATAGGTCCATCTGCCCCGGGGGGGGCAGAAATGGCCAACAGTTCAATGCCCTCCTTGGGGGGCGCCCCTTGCCCAAGGGGGCGCCTCCCCCACATAAATAAACATTTTGATGAAAATCCCTGGTGTTCTAGTGGTTGCTGCCCCACTTGGGGGCAGCTCAGCCTAAAAATAATAGGCCGATCTGCCACAAGGGGGGCAGGAATGGGCACAGGTAACATGCCCCCAAAATGGGAGCGACCCTTGCCCAAGGGGCCGCTCCCCGACACAAAAAACATGCATGCAATGCGATCGGGCAGCAGGAATGTTCAAAGAGACACTGGGGGAAAAGAAAACCCTTTCCTTTCCCCCAGTGCCTCTTTGTTTCAAACCCCCCACCCGCCAAAGGAGAAACTCACCTGTGTCTCCTGAGTAGCACTGGAAGCAAATGGCTTCCAGTGCGACCGGCACCCTGTAATGATGTCAGCGCGCGATCGCACGTTGAAGTCATTAGGAGGGGTGGGGTCAGGGTGGGAGGGGTGGAAGGGGAAGGGCTTCCCCTTCCATCCCTGCCTTGGGGGGATGGGAAGAAAGCCCACAGAGGGAGCGCTAGCACTCCCACTGAGCTCAGTGCAGAGAACGTAATGGTTACGTCCTCGGCACATGAGCACTGTGCCGGTGGACGTAACCATTACGTCCACGGCACAGTACGGGTTAAGGAGAGGATTGATTGGAATCAACTAGAGCGCTGACCAAAGTGTCCAATTTTTCCCCTCACACTGCCTTTCCAAAAAAGTGCAACAGTGACCAGAAGTTAAAGTAGTGCCCCACAATGTTAAAAAGCAAGTAAAATGCCCATTACATCCTATAATTACATCCCATAATTTGGTATCCGTATGTTTCAAACATTTCATGGTGTCGCATATAGGGAAATGTATTTCCTGTGCTGCAAGTCTAAATGACACAGGCTTTCAATGATCCATACAAGTATGTCCCATTGCTACATACTCTTGTTCATACATCACCCAATACCATGGTTTCACTGACACATGGCAGCCCTCCCATACTGCCCCTAGTCACTGTTTGTGGTGCAAACCATAGTATCAGGCTCTTGGAAGATTTGATATAAAGTCAATGTAGCTATGCATTGGATTATGTGCAAGTAATATACAGGTTGGTTGGCCTTTAGTAGCTCACAATGTTTTGGACTAATCAGGAGTGTCTCTCACTACAGAAAGGCTTTCCTAGCCCTGGTCTAGATGATGTTTGCAGCCTGAATTGGTAACAAGAGGAGATAGAAAGTGTTGAGGGTACTCAACAGATTTCCTAGGAACTATTAAATGTTTGAAAATAATCTGTACTGACTATTTTGGGAATGCACGTGAGAGATACAATAACAATGTGTCACACCACTACAGACAAACAAAATCATTCAAAAGCTCTTTTATAATTTATTCTGATCCATACAGGCCAACGCCCATCAAAAGCGGGATATGTGGAAGGCCATGGCCAGGAAGGGGCGAGCCGTGGGGGTCCATAAGTGGCACAGCCTGCATTGCAGGAAGAGGTGGGAGGACCTCCAATGCTGGACAAGAAAGTCAGCCCAGGTCCAGCTCGGACAGGCGTCCCAATGAGGCAAGCATGTGCTCTCCATCCTGGCTCCCCTAATGACTCAGATCCTTGCTGGGGCCTATACAGAGCTTGATGGGCAGTTGAGGGCCCAAAAGCAGCATCAAGGGGGTGAGTTATTGTATGTAGCTATTCTTGTTGCTGAACCTTTTTAATTTACTGCAGTGTTGTTTAGCATCAACATGATGGTTGACACACACCCAACTCAGATGTGGATTTTTGGAGGTGTAAGTTTTTCAGATGGTCCTTGATGCTATGTTTGGTGTATGTTTTTTTTGTGCTAAAGCTTGCCACTAGATACTTCATTACAAGCCAAGTACTGTTTTGAGCTGACACATGGCCATATGTGAAAAAAGGGGGACCTGCATTTTCTCCATGTTATGAGGGACATTTGTGCCAAACATGCCCCATTTGAGAATTAGGTCAGTGCAATGCTCCATCAGAAAGTTTAGTAGGTAATGTAGGCCCAGTTACTGCTGACATGGCATAGTAAGCAATTTTGATACAGTTGATGTTTCAGACTTCACATTTATATGTTTGTACAATGACAATATGATCAGGAGGGACTCCTGCAAAAGGACTGGAAACATGTGTACAATGACATTCCTTATCTAAAATATGTTAAAAATATGTTTCAACAGCAAAATTCAAGTAAGTTAATTTAGACAGTAGCAGATTGTCACCAAGCCTTAGTCCTTCACAAATGTGCATTCAAGCCAGTCTGTGTCATTCAACATGACTTTTTATGCTAAATTGTATAGTTTGAAACAGAGAGGAATGTGCACACATCGGTGACAGAGTTACACGTACTCTAAATTACATTTAAGTGTCCTTAGTTATGTCCTGATGAGAAATTAATGATGGTGAGAAATGTGATACTTAAAAGGACATTTGCAGATAGAAGGTTACATTACACAGATGTTGGAGTATTCCATTTTGATAACTCAATATCAGGCCCAAAACATGACTCTTTGGAAACATGGATGTGTTTTTGCTGTGTACTGAAGTGGTTTAGGAATGTATCCAGGCCTATATATTTACTTATGCTGTCAAAGCCATTTGTCACCCAGGCAAAAGGCAAGCACAATATGGGAGCTAGCATGGGAAATTTCTAGACTGTGAGCAAATAGTTTGTGTAATTCTTCCTACATTCATGAGATACTGATGATAAAAAAGCCAAGTTTGAGAGCCTTAAAGCTGGTTTAATATGTAGGCTTGAAAAATGTTTTCTGAGCAAAATTAATGTTCAATTCTATTTGCACAGATACACATAAACCGTTGTATCTGTGCTTTCAGCATCATCTGGGTAAGGTGATGGTGACAGTGACTACATCGGCAGAGAAGAAGCTGGACACTGTGGTTTTGGTGCAGATACCACTGACACCAAGGTACCCAGTGCCATAAAGGTTGATAGAACTGACACAGAGGCCACCAGTGACTCTGTATCATCTTCGGAGGCCTCCAAGAAGACCAGTCCCTAGTGATGGTGGACCCCAGTGTGGCAATTCCACTTACATCTTTGTTCTCTACACACGTTTCCATCTGCACCCTTCCTCTTGCTCCCCCCAGTTGGCTGTAGCCTCTCCCTGAATGGGGTGGTGTCCCTTTCTCCCAGGCTGAGCTCAATGAGCACACTTTTGACTTACTGCATACTATTTCTGTAGGCCAGACTGCACTACTGAATGCCATCCACGGGCTAAGTGGGCAGATGACACAGAGCTAGCTTACCTGAATGGCATTCACAATGCCATGTCAGGCTTACAGAGATCATACCAAGGTCTGGCTTCCTCACTAACTGCAGCCTCCCACCCATCCCAACCTTTTTCCCCACCTCCCACCCCTTCCCTATCCCAGATCCCTCTTTCTAGCACTATCCAAAGCACACTCACTCCTTTACATGCATTGCAGACACCACACCCCCACTACCACCACAAGCATACCCATAGACACCCTGCTCACCTCTACAGAAAACATCCACTCTCACCACCACCATACCTGCAGATACCGCATCCACACGAGACAAACATCCATACCTACCATCAACATACTTGCAGACATCATACCCACCACACAGAAACATCCATACCCACCACTACACTTGCAGATACCACACCGAGCACAATACAAACATCCACACCCACTACCACACACATGTGCACCAGCACATCCACAGGGATCACAATCACACACAGCACCTCCACAGCACACCCATCCACAAACACACATGCATTGCATGTTAAACACACTGTACAGAAATGTCCACACTCACCCAAACAACAGACACCAAGTAAGAGACACAAAGCAACAGATGCTCCACATTCACCAGACCCACAAGCACCGACACCATCAACAGACACATGCACATCAGACACAACCACTCCTTCTACCTCCCAAACCCAAATCCCTCCCAACCACACTACCCATTTTCCCATGGAAGACCTTCTATTTGCCCCAGCCTGGATCCCTTCCACAAACCAAATCACCCCTCCCAAATGTCTTGCCACGTCTTCCACACCCCAACACACCATTTCCACATCCCAACCAAAACCCAACCCTCTCAAATTCAAACCCACCACTATTAAACCAAACCCCCCAGTTCAAAATCCAAGGACCCCCCCAAAGTATGATCATTGAGGTACCTGCTCTCTGACAAATAGATGCCCCTCCTGAAGGATGTTGATTTTAGCAGTGCGAATTGGTGGAAAGTTCTAGGCATACAACCCAGTCTTGGGACATTTGGGCTTTGACCCTTTGTTGTAACATTTTTTATGAAATTTTATTTAGGAGATTTATCTCATTTTCCTTAAAAATAGTTTTGTTTGACAATATCTCTGTCCCTTCCTTATTGTTTAATTTTTACTAATTGTTTGCTGATTATGTTATTTCTGCTAATGTATGTGCCATGTACTTACTATCATTTGTGACAGTGACAAACACAGTTTTTTTTAGATATTGTTAGAATGCTTACATTAGTATTTTACATTTGTGATGGACATTTTAATGTTGGTGCATGCATTCATCATTATATGTGTTTCTGTTTTTATGACTGGAGAATGAATGTGTTTATTTTTGCATTATTTGTCTATAATATACACACATGCAATGCACAAGAGACGCAGCATTTTAAAGTTAAATTACATCTAATAGTTGCCATGAATTGCCCAAACTAAGGGGCCATGTGACTTTCATACATCTCTGACATGTTTGCAGTTTAGAGGTAACATTGGTTGTCACATCGTGTATACCCACTTGTAGCATTTTTAGTGCAACTGATACATTAGCATGGATTTTTTGTACTTCCCTTTGGGGATGCTGTTTATTTATATGATATGACAGTTTAGAGATATGATAGTTTAGAGAAATGTATTGCCCACAACTGTCGTAGGACTCTTACCATGGAGGCAGACTGCTGGTTTTAGGAGGCTGCACCACCACGTGTGGGTGACTGAATCAATCCCACACAGTCTGGCAGTGGCAGCCTAACCATTTTGGATAGCTAGCAGCACTTCACGCAGACCGAGAAAATAAAAGTAATTTTGGCAGGCTGACGCATGACACTCTGCCTCCTCAGAGAAGTCATAGTAGAACAGATCTGACCCCTTTCTCTCATTTGCACATGATCTCATACATGCAAGACAGATAGAGAAATACAGTACAGGATTCAATATATTTTATTGAAACAACTGCATTCTATTTAAAAAAGCATGAGCCTATTAGGAAAATGAAAAAATACAATGATTACTGTGACCAAGAGTGAGAAAAAAATAAAACATCCCAGCATCCTGTCACACCAGTGAATCCTAACCCTAACCTATACTTCTAGCTTTTACATGAGAGCATAGCAGTTATAGCCCTTCTCTGCCTGTACCAGTCTCTGAAAGGGGGCCCTGGCCCTATACCTGAATAATAAGCAGAGTGTTTTGCCTGTGGTCTGCTGGCAGCTCTCTCAAGTAATTGGAGTGACAAGACCAAGATCAGCAGAGCGTCAGTGACATTATACAGCATAAGATGGATGGATGGATGGAATGTCCCCTCTAAGCTTATTTTGCAAGTGTTATGTTTTTATAACAAAATATGTTGTGCTCTGAGAACTGGTCTGACATGGTAATGCAGCCTTATTTGTAAGGTGGACTTCGTACTCTAGGACAGGCAATGCTTGGTAAATTATCATATACAGCCTTGAGCAGAGCACAAGATGAGAATGTCGTACAAAAGAACTAATAGCCATCCCTGCATGGAAACACAACTGATAAAATATAATAGAACATCACTGCTAAAATGTAGCCATGCTAAAATATTATAAAGGAATAAATTACAATGAACTAGGTAAGAGAGCACAGGCTGCAGGCTGAAGCTAAGTGAGTATGCCCAAGCAATGTGCTAAAATAGACCCCTGACACACTTGTATGGACGCATTTTGTGTTGGGATTGATGTGACTTTTTGTGTAGGTATCCATTGCCATGAAGGCAGCTAGTACCAGATTGGGAAGTATTTTTGATATGTTGAGGTGTGTTTTTGAACATTTTTCCAACTATGACAATACAGACATATGTATTGCACATCATTGTACCATGGCTTGCAAGTATTTGTTAAACATACACAAGTCCAGTGCTAATGTACACTGACAATTCTTAGAATGACAGGTATTATAGTGACTTACCTCTTGTTCCAGCAATGGTAGGGATGATTTTTGTCTTGGTCTAGGAGCAGCATCAATGGCAGGACTTGTATGACCAGGTCCATGGCAAAAGTGTTGGAAAGTAGATTATTGGTAAGGGGCAGGTAGGTACCTACACTTAGCAATAGGCCTATAACCCCCACTAGGTTCAGTTAGGTCTCAATAAATTAACCCCAGTTTAACCCTTGGTAGCTTAGCAATGAGCGACAAGACTTAACTTAGGAGACACATTGTAAAGCATTCAAGTATCACCAAACAGTAATTAAATAAAACACAGGAAACAGTTTAAAAATCCAAAATCAATTCATAAAAATAGGAAATATCTTTAGCGTTAACCAAAAAGAATCAAATTAGAGAAAGGGAACCGGAGATATGAATTTTTAAAGAATTAGGGGGTTATTACAACTTTGGAGGAGGTGTTAATCCGTCCCAAATGTGACGGATATACCACCAGCCATATTACGAGTTCCATAGGATATAATGGACTCGTAATACGGCTGGTGGTATATCCGTCACTTTACCGTCACTTTTGGGACGGATTAACACCTCCTCCAAAGTTGTAATAACCCCCTTAGTGTTTTTTAGCACTTAGAAACAAATAGCACCAATCTGGTCATCTGGTCACACCTTGACCGGGGCAAAGTCAAAGCTTAAGGCCGACTGCAATGGAGCCCTGCTCAGCTGCAGCAAGCAGGAGGCCTAGATCAAAAGTTTACCTTTGGACTCAGTCATTTTCTTGAAGATTTTCTTCAGCAGGATGAAGTCGCCAGTCCGATCTGACCTCCCTGAAGCCCTTCCTCTGATACGCTCCGTGGGAACCCTCAGTGAAGATTTCTACTTTCGGACATAGACAATTTTCCGAGATTGCCGAGATGAAAATCCTTCGACCGGCGCAAACCTGAATCTTGATCCGATGTCCCTGGAGCCCTCTTCCGATATACTGTTCCGGAGGTCCCAGTCAACTTTCTATGTTTGGACTTAGTCACTTTTTCAGAGATTTTCTTCAGGGGGACGAACGTGCAAGTTAGGCTGGGTACCGGTTGAGGCACGCCGGCTAGAGTTGCCACAGCGGGTTGGTCCATTTATGGAGCTTTTTCCAAAAAGTTCTCCAATCTTTGGATCTTCTACTGTAAGGTTGTTTAAGGTCTTTTAGGAGTCCACAGCTCACTCCTACGTTCCAGAAGCTCTGAGTTGCTCCTTGAGGGTGCAGACTACAACTCCCAGCATGCACCTGGCTCGAACTCCAAATTGGCCAATGGACAGTGGTCAGCTGGTCAGTTCCTTCAGGATTTGATGCAGGGGATTATGATTAGCAATTTTCACCTGTAGCAAAAAGGGAGTTCCTTGAACCAGTTGAAGCCAGCCAAAGTCTTTCTTGTGGTGCAACCCAAGTATGCAGCTGGTGCAGACCTTCAGAGTGCAGTGTCCAGGTGCAGGTCAAGGAGCCCAGCGGGGCAGTCCTTCTTCTTCTGATGTTCTTGTAAGGATCTGAGGTGTGGGTGCAGCTCTGCCACATTTGTCCTTCTCCTGGGTGAAAAAAAGGGGGGTCCTGGTTCTCCAATCTGATGCAGTCCTTCCCCATGTGATGACCTCTTCCTGGGAAGTATTGCAAAAATCAATCCCAGGGAGCAACATTCTTCAAAAACCCATCATGGTTGAATCTGATTTTTGGAGGTTACATCTAGCTGAGCCAACCCACTGGTGTGGCTAAACATCCTAAACACGCCCCTCTCCTAATCTAATCAAGAGGGCATCTAATTGTCTGGGGTTGCAGGATGTGAGGAAGGTGATATGATGCTCCAACTGTCCTTCCCTGCTTTTGAAGACCAGTTTGGCAGCCCTCCCCCTTCCTGCTTCCCAATCTGCTGAGGTAGTTCTCCTCCCCCAGGGACATCCTTTCTTTTTACCCCAGGCCACTTCACACCTCATCAGGCTGGCAAATAAGAGAAGGGCACTACAGAGTTGAAGTTGGCAACTTTTAGGTAGAGTTTAAAACTCTTTACCTGAACCAGTTATATTAAATCCAACAGTTGTAAGGTGTGGAATTTATTATAACAATTAATTTGATACCACCCTTGAGGTATCTGACATTTAAGGGGACCTTGTTAATTAAAATAAAGTCTCCCTATTTTAGCCTATGGAGGCCATTCACTACAGTGACGGAAAAACAGATTTGGATATTTTACCTCCCCAGGGCTTATAAAAAAGTTTTTACAAGGTCCCTGCTTATGGTTACATGGCACCCAAACCTAGGGGCACATTGGGCACACCTTAGGGGTGACATATGTAAAAATAGGGTAGTTTAAGACTTTGGAAGTACTTTTAATTCCAAAGTCGAACTTGCATATAACTTTAGTTTAAAAGCAACCAGCAAGACAGGCCTGCCTTCAAAATGACACTGGGCACCTCAGCAGTACACCTATGGGTGCCCTATGTATGCTTGGGTCCTAATAAACCTACATGCCCTACCACATACTAGGGACTTATAGGTAGGTTAATACTGCCAGTTTTAATTAGCCTAATTTGCATACCCACTTTACACAGAACAATGGCCCTGGGACTGGTAAACTGTACCCAGGGCACAGCCAAGAGTCAGTAACCACCAGTATCTGTCCAAAAAGGAGTGACCAGGGCAAAAAGGAGGACTTTTCTATAATGAAGGAAATGAGAAAACTTGAAAAAAGGTGAGTTTTGTCCTTTTATCCCTCCCAATCCGCCAACTCAAGTGTTGTGGTTTAGCCACTACAGTTGCATCGGCAGGAAGGCACATCACGATTGGCTCAGTGGGAAAACTGGCTGGAGTCCTGCCACCAGACGATTTTGCCTATGGCGCCATTGACGCAGGTGGAGATTTATGGCATTGATGGCAGTTTGTCAGTGATATTTCGACTATGGACCTGTCAGCATCTAAATAGAGCGAATAGACCGCCAAGGAAGCGCATGGGAAATCCAACAGAAAATTGATGGCAGGACTATTCCTGCCAAGATCTAAATCATGACCTTAGGTGGCAATAGCAACTTACGGGATTTCCACAGTTTACCTCTGAGAAAGCTTCAAACGTTCTTTTTAAGATTAACCTCTAATGACATTGAATGCACACTATTAGAAAGCCAAAGCTATTGTTCACAACCTTTGATTCTGTCACCTTTTCAATGGACTTAACTTTTCTTTCTTAACTGTGAGATTAGTATGTTTTGTAATGTTGTTCTGCTGATGACAACAATGTGTCTTTTGCCAGATGCTAATTTTTGCATTCATTGTAATTGTCTTAACAAAATATCAAGTAAGTACTCTATCGGCTGTATTTAACTCTAGTTTTTATTTCCTCCACTCAAGGTCGGGTACATGGTAGATTCATTGGGTTTCTTCTTGAATTATGTTTTTCCATCAGTTATTATATTGCTATGGTTCCAAATGATGTAACCAATACAATTTCATACTTCTATATTTTCCATGACATTCCCTTTTGAATACTGGGTGCTGCTGGCTGGAATAACCACTGCAATCATCTGTTGCAGGACATTGTTAGTTTGTTTAGTAAATAGCATTTTGTAGATAACATGTATTCTATGCATTCAGCTTAAGAATGGACTAATGGACTTCTTTTGGAAGATTTGTGTAAGAAAGTGGGTATTAGTTGAGGGGACAAGTACCCATCTCTATGATAATCGCAGTGTTTGACAATGTGAGCCACTAAAGTAATGAAATAAACCTGAGCTCAACCACTCTTAGCTGTGGCAAAGAAAGAACAGGCTTAACTTAGAGGCAATGTTTAAAGTGTTTATGAAGTACTAAAACAGTGATAAAGTTGGAATGAAAAATAATAAAAAACCAAAATGAATTAGAAGAATGTTGTGAAATATAATAAACAAAATTACTGTAAAATGGCAAAGTCCAATAGGGGGGACAGAGATGTGAATTTTTAAATGTTGAGGTTTTAATAGCACCAAGAAGCCCAAAGTGCTGACATTAATCAGTGGTCTTTGTAGAGCAGGACTAAGGGCCACATGTAGCAAGTTCCGAATTTTCGATTCGGAAATTGCGAGTCGGTGCGACTCGCAATTTCCGAATCGCAAATTCGGATGCAGAACAGTGTCTCAGACACCGTCTGCGATTTGCTATGGGGTCGCAAAGACCCACCTCATTAATATTAATGAGGTAGGTCGCATTTTGCGACCCCATAGCGAGTCCTTGCACTCACAGGGATGGTTGCCTGCTCAAGACAGCAGGCCTCCATGTCTGTGACTGCTTTTTAAATAAAGGAAAACGAGCTGCAAAATAAAAAAAATACCGAAACCATTTGGTTTCGTTTTTTCAGAGTAGGCAATGGTCCATTGTACCACTGCCTGCTCTGAAAATGTCATTTTGGGTGACATTCACAAAGGGGAAGGGGTCCCGTGGGGACCCCTTCCCTTTCGCGAATGGGTTACCACCAGTGTGACACTGGTGGTAACTGCGAATTTCTCCGCGACCGCATTAGCGGTCACAAAGCAATTTAGCATAGCGATGCGAGTCGCAAATAGGGAGGGAACACCCCATCCTATTTGCGAGTCACATTCACAATTTGCGAGTCGGTACCGACTCGCAAATTGTGAATGTGCATCGCAAAAGGCTTTTTGCATGGCGCAAACTGCGATTTTCGCAGTTTGCACCATGCAAAAAGCTTTCTACATCTGGCCCTTAGACTCAATTTGATGCAGGCCATATTAGAGCATGGGTCACCTACAATAGCCAGGATCGTCCTGGTCAAAGATTTTTTGTCGGACTTTAGTCCTTTTTATCCTAAGCCACCACAGGAGTACACTTCAGAAGTCCCACAGGACCTAAGGGGAGGTGCTTAGAAACTCACATGATGGCAAGCAAAGGCCAACAGGAGAGCCCAATCTAGATGCGGTTGCTACTGGTCAACTGAGCAGTTGCATGAAAATTGTAGTTTGTTGTGTCCCTGTAGCTTTAACAGGAAGTTTGTGATATGACGCCTAGAGTCCACTTCTCTGTCGATGATATATGGGTGAGTGCAGGACCAGTCTTCTAGGCTCTTCCCAGGTTTAGTCCTCTTCTGATCTTCCATAGTTCCAGGTGTGTTTAGATGTGGGTGCCTGGAGATGTCACGCTTTTGCCTGCCATGAGCTAGTGAGTGTAAATGACTCCTGGGCATGCCCTCACCAATGAGGTAAAGGCACCCAGAGTTAACCCTACCCATGTTGGCTTTTTTCAAGATGGCTGAAGTCTTGACCCACACTAAGCCTGGGCTCTGATGGCTCAGGTGTGTGTGGGGAGTGAGCTGGTAAGGTTAGTGTCCTTGCACGTGCAACACTCAAGTCCAATTTTAGGCAGTCCCTATCCCCTTTAAAACTCAGAGACAGAAATCTAGTAGAACAAAAGCTGAGCTTTGGCATTTTCTTTCTTCCTCCTTCAAAGTGCATCCAAGTGTCACATGAAAAACCCCAGCAGACCTATTGTGCAGGTTTTGACACTCCAGAAAGATCTGACATTGTTATGTCAGCAAGAAGACCACTGTGATGGAGGCAGGTCTGGCTGGGTTTAACAATAGAAGGGTACAGGACTGGGTGTTAGCTACTTCTGCTTGCCACAGGGTAAGTCTCTTTTAAATTAATCTAATCCTGAGGCCCAGCCACAGGACAAACTGTCAGGGGCACAACAATAGCTACCCACACCCAAGGCCCATGTCCCTGTCCCAGGAGAAAATTCACACCTCATTCACACACATTGGATTGCTAATTACGTGATAACAGAAGGGAGGGAGCAGAAATGTAGATTTGGCTTGCAGATACATGAAGCAATGCAATGATTAGTACCTAAAAGTAATCTTTACATAACATATATTACAAACCCAAATTCACCAAACAACTAGGCTTGTAATAAATATTTAAAGAAGTCTAAAATGAAATGTATAGCTGTTTTCCAGGCAAAGATAGACTTTTTAAGCTTAATATTTTATTCCAATGTTTTTCTATGGAATAGCAAACCCTGTTATAGAGAAAATAGCTTTGAGGGCATTTTCACTGAAAGGTCATGCTTAACATTAAACATGTATGCATCATGCTTCCAAATACCATGCACCCTTGTCCTATGAGCAGAAAGGTCTACTTAGGGGTGACATAAGTATTTGAAAGGAAGGTTTAGCCCTGTCAAAAGGGGGTTATTTTGACACGTCGAATTTGAAGTTAAAACCTGCATGGCCAGCCTACTGGTGGGCCCAGAGACATGCTGATAAAGGGTGATACCCTGAAACCAGTCCTAGGATGCTTGTTTCCGGAACAGGGAGGACCTACCTTAGCAGTTTGAGCTCGACTGATCCCATGAGGAACAGGGTCAAGACTGATTTGCATATGGCTGGGTCCAACTGGGATGGTGTGGTGAGCAAAAAAACGATTGATTAAACCAGATCTTTGTGACTAGGGGTGAATGTTTGCATTGTCAGCATTCTGTCCATCATCTCTTCTTTTTGCATTTGTCTCCCCAAGTGGGAAGGGTATGCCCAGACGTGGGACCTGTATTCACTGCACCACTGGATTAAAGCTAGCCTAGGTGATGAAAGGTGATATCTTGAAACTGGTCCTAGGCTTCTTGTTTCTTATCTAGTGAGGAACTGGCTTGGCAGTTCAGTCTGGACTGTTCCCATGAGGGACAGGGTCAAGACTGATTTGCATACAGCTGGGTCCAAACTGGGGTGGTGTGTGGAGCAAAAGAAATGATAGATTAAACCCAGATCTGTGTGACTGGGGGTGAATGTTTGAGTTGTTCAGCATTCAGTCCATCATCTGTTCTTTTTGCAACATTTTTAACTATGCATACATTTGTAAATTTCTGTTGAGATATAGTTCCTGATTATGAGGCTGGTGGTCTGAAGACTGCTAGGCACATGGTGGCTGTAGGACCAATGTCAGACCACCACATTACAAGGTTGGCAGGCAGAACTGCCAACATACCGCCATCCCCTCCAAGATCTTAGATCCCAACGGGCTGACAGCAGTGCAGCTTGTAAAAACCCAGGGCAGTGCTGAACTTAGCACTGTACTGCTGATTCCAACCTTGTTCTCCACCATCCTTTCCATGGTAGTTCAACCGCCATGAAAAGGCTGGTGGACAACAAGTACACTGCGCACAACAGAATTTTGAGGATGCTGGTGCCCCCTGCATACAGCAGCATTGCCGCTGGCTCAGCTATGAGCCAGTGACAATGCTGTAGAACTTTCCCACTAGGCACCGGTCAGACCAGTGTGAAAGTTGTAATGGGGCCGGCGGGGAGGTCGCTAGCATGGCGTTTCCACCCACCAAACTCCTACTTAGCCCCATAGTGTTTAACTCAATTTCTCCTTCACACAACTCACCTGGTGGCAATCCCCAACGTTGAACTACTCCTTAGCATAAAGAAGTTCTATATTTTTAGTTATCAATATTTGTACTGCTGATCTTTAATGGAGTCAGACTAAAAATATTTCGAATCAAGGCATAGTACCAAGGAGCTTGTTGACATTTATTACAAAGGTATATTTGTCTTTTGCAAACTTTTTGAATATGTGTTTGATGAATTTTAATTTTTAGGTTTTTGCTTATTTTAAGTACATAGAAATATATCTTTGAATTTACCAAGATTAGTTTTACTGATCCCTTTGTTCACTGATATTTTTTCTGCCTATCCCCCTGAAAAATATATTCTTGGATGCTGCTTTATGTTGCAACCTGCTAATAAATCAACAGATGTTTGCCTAGGTGTTGCCCTATGTATCCACTATTTACTGTCTGTTTTGAATGTTTACTTTTTGTTAGCATCTTCCCAAGCAGATAGACCCATCTACTTTGAGTGTGCAGCTATTTTTCCCGTTTATATATGTGGCATGCAAGAGGCTTCCTATGATGTGTCCAAAGCCAGTTTCAAATACTATCGGATAGCAATTGATTTATTTGGCCATCCAGTCACTATTGGGTGTCTGGTTCATCAATGTAATCTCTGGGTAAATGAGCTCATCGACTAATGATTTGTCTCTTTTCATTGCAATAAAAAATTGCCCTTTGACTGTGGACAATGGATTGCATCCTTCCTCTGTTATTCAGTTTTTTTACTCTGCATGATCTTGTCACCTTGACTTCTTCTATGTTTGTAATTGATTAGCTTTGATATTGTAGTGTTGCTCCTCAAAGAAGTTTTTCTGTTATTTATCTGTTGTAGATGGTGGTAGTTGCATGATTTTTTCTTTAATTTTTTTCAAGATGTTTTTAAAGGTGTACAGTCAAAGAATTGCTTACATTAGGTTGCAGATGTTGCTCGAATGTGGATTTACCTTAAAATACAAAAGACAAGAGGCTTATGGCAAACCAGGACCAGTTGATTTAATTAAACGTAACAGCCTGGAGAGCAGTACAGAGTTGGGGTCTGATGGCTGTCTCAGATTACATTGGTTCTGAGCACCCTTATATACAATTCTCAAAGTATCATAAAACAATTCTATGCATTCTTTGGAGAAAGGAATTCAGGCTTAGTCACAAAATCATAAATCTGACCATCTGATAAAGTGTGCAGGTGGGTCTCGACCTTGCATGGACATAATGCGGGCCAGTAGGTAACATGTGCAGATGTCCGGCATGGGGACTGTATGATCACTGCGTGTTGTGTATTTGCTGTGTTCTGACTGGCTGAGTGTTCCCAACATTATGTGGCGTGTAACTTTTATGGTGTTTTGGGAATGTCACCACTCCAGCAAAAATGAGTTATATTCGGGACCAATTTCCTAGGACCATTGTGGTGTCAAATCCTATCTGAGGGATTTGATCTGGGTTTTTCCTGTTTGTACATTTGACTACGGTCTATGTGTCACCCCACCTCTGATCAGTCATTCAATTGCTTGAGGCCTAGGTCGGAGGGCTTGCTTGACCAGATATTTCTGACTCAGGGTTGATGAGGAGTTCACATCGGGTGAATTTAAGAACAGTGATGCAAGTTCGTTGTTCACAGCACATATCACGGCTTACACTGACATTGTTTTATCAATATTAACATTCCTCCCTCTGGTTGAATTTTCAAGTATATTATCCGTCTCATACTCCGTGACAGCCAAATTATTTGTGATTTGGCATGTCTCTGTTGTGTTTATTACTATTTCTCTAGTTACTTGCATTCTTCCTATTTTGAGGACTGTGTTTTTATAGCAGGAAATACCCAATTGTAGGAAACAGCACAAAAACAGCACAAGAATGAGGATCAGCAGCAATTACATGCACAGTCTGATCACCCAACAGAAGAGCCAGGAAAACTAATCAAATAACCAGTCCTGTTGAGGGGCACCCTCCTCTCTCTTCCTGTCAGCGTGATCACAATGCAATCCTTGGATGGGAAAAGTTAGTGTCCCATTGTTCAGGTCATTACCGGGGATAAATGTTCTACAGGGTGCACAAATCTTGGCACATATCCCACGCTTCAGCCCCATAAGGCGTATGGCTCTTAATTCTTCTTTAGTATTATTGATCATTTTCAGCATCTCCCATCTTGTTATTTGCAAACAGCACACATTTGCTTTTGTCTGTAGGGTGAAGAAGGGTATGTACCCTCCTGCATTTACTTAAGTGTCAGTAAATAGTCTAAATTCTTCTGGAATGTCCTTGTAAAGAGCCCAGCCAAAGTAATCTGCAGTTCCTTTTTCTCAAGCCTGATGCAGAGTTGTTTTCTTCTGTAGCAGATGGTGAGACAACTCAGACAGGTCTCCTCCAGGGATAACCAGGATCATGGTGTGCATGGTCAGGAGGCAACAGAGACCCCGCCATCTAGGGATGAGCTGAAAGTAGGCAAATCTCCACACTGCAAGGTGAAATCCATCAGCACTGAGGTGCGCCAGTACATGTCTGATACATCCAGTATTACTCTGCAATTCTCACTCATGGCGAGAGGATAAATCCCTTTACCTAAGAAACTCAAGGAATAAAGTGTAAGTTTCCATACAATTAGGGGTTACCCATTTCCTTATAATCACATGTAAATATCTATCCCAGCATCCCAAATTTCCTGACATGGGGTATCTATGTTGGCATTCAATCCTCCCCTCTGAGACTCATTTCCTTTGTATCATTGAGGTGGATGGCCTTACACAGGAACTTGGGGTCCATTTGTTATTAAAGAAGACTGGCCAACATGCTAAGGGGCACTTCGGGACCACAGACGAAGGAGGAAGCAACTGAATTTTGCTACCCCCAAGAACCTCTTTTCTTGAAAGTCTTGGGGCCAAACAGTGCTCTCCCCTACCATGCCTTGCCTGCACATCCTGTCTATCTTGGTTTGAATATCTCTAGGCTCATGGTGAATGTACAGTGCAGTGGGATTGGTCTCATATCGAGTGACACCTAATACAATCCTATGGGGTTCCACTCTACTGGGTTGTAACTTGCCACTAAACCTACATAAGAATAGATGGATGAGACATTTTGCTTTCTCTGAGGCTATCTCCTGGTATAAATAAAGCCTTTCTGTGCCTATCGTGTGTCGTATCAGTGAACAGACGTTGGACGGTCTGTCTGATGTCTGGGTGCCCACTGCGGTCATGAGCTGATATTATTTGTTGTGTAAGAGAATTCTGTGTAGTGCGTGTGAAATACTAACATTAGGTTCAGTATAATTGTAAGTGATGTGAGAAAGGCCCCTATGCAAGCTGTGTAGAAATGTTGAGGTAGGCTCCATGCGATTAGGCAGATTTCTGGCTATGGATGGATGGCCACACCCATAGCAAACAGGGGGTTTACAATGGTGCAAAAATACATCACGTTTGGAATTTTGCAGACTTGGGATGGTTTTATGGCAAAGCTTCTATGGTATTCTGGTGATCAGGGGTGTCTCTCCTCTGGAAAAATGCTATCGTATCAGGGGTGTCTTTGCTTTTGGAAAAAGAGTTTGTAGAAGAATGTCCATAAAAACAGTCCAAAACAGTATGCAGTCTTTGTCTTGTAGACTTGGGTCTTGTTGTGGTTCTGGAAGATGCTGCTGAAGAGGTGGCAGCCCACTGTAAAGGTGGTGCACTCATGGCTCGGTCACAGACCTGTTGGATTAGACCTATAGGTTATAGGTTAGCTTTAGAAAAACATACATCATTATTTAGTCTCTGGAGATTCCTGTGCCTTTCTTTTTTATGCAAGTTTTGTACAGTTATTTTGAAGGTGGTTTCAGTTGGGACATCTATTTTTAGGGAGAGGTGAGTATTTAAGTTATCGATCCCCTGCGTTTTATTTTGTGGACCATCTGGTCCCCTCCCCTTGCCATGACAGAGGAGACTGTTTCTATGGGATGGTCTTTGTAGGAGTATTCCTTTTTCCTAAATATTTTCCCTAATGTGTGTGTGTGTGCGCGCGCTTCATCAATGTGAATGGAAACTTTTGACCTCCAAGTGCACAGAGCAAGGTGAAAGGAAGGGGGCGTGTCACAATTTGTGGGTTGCTGGTGAACGCAACATGCTCCAAGGACATGTGTATGCCCCTTTAATCCCTGCACATGGCATGCAATGAGTGTCTCTCTTTTGGAGTCAGGGGTCCTGGCTACGCTCTTTTTCTGGAAGATCTTCAGGTAATGCTATTTTATTGTGGTATACCGGAGGGGACCGGAGAAGGGTTCTGTGGCCCTGTGTGATTTTGATGTGGCAATGACTGGAACAGACCTATTGCTTCCTTTGATGGTGTATGGAAGGCTTTATGTGATCTGATTGACAGGCCAGATGCAGTGATGAGCTTGTCTGTTTTTCTCACATGGGGCTGTGATGGTCATTTACAGAATCCCCTTAGTTCCCGGCAACCCCCTGTCCCTCAGATTCACGGTGTGCTTTTTGGTCTGCCACCCTGGCTAGGACCAGGGGCATCTACCTGGTGACACGCACCACTGGCTGTTTTGGAGGGACATGATCTGATGAGCAGTCGTTGGAAATCTGGAAGCCTTTTGGGGAGAGGAGGCGACAGAGCTTTTGCTTACAAGGGAGTCAGGTGCATGGCCAGGACTTGTCAGGATTTGCTTGATATGGGTAATGAACTGGGACGGCTGATTGCTCTGGTGAATTTCCCTACTGACTTGGTGACATGTTGTTACTTTGTAATCTGTCAGATTTGTGGGTGGACTTCGGAGTTTTATAGGGACATCATTATCCGAAGGGTACAGGAAACCTGTCTCCCAGCACTGTAACATCACTTCATTTTGGAATTGAAAGAGGGCATCTATGGACCTGGAGGCTACTTGTTTTCAAGGCTCTACAGTTAGGACTATGCACCACGAAGGGACTTTGGTCCCGGGTTAGAGGTCCGTGAATGGGGACCATTTTGTGTGGTTATTGATACCCATCTCAATTGGACTTTGATGAGGAGACCTGGGCGCTTGCTTTTATGCACTGATTGGGGGGCCAGTCTGCCCCCTTTTCAGAGTGCCCCCCCCCCCAGGGTGTGGCCAGCCAACCCCACTCTGGGGGACGAGCAGCAGAGTGGGGTCCAGGCCTCTGCAGGCACCCGAATGTAAGGTGCTTATGTGTATTCACAGTTGACAAAATGTATTGTAGCCCTGAGTTTTTTCTGAATGGAAGTGAAGGTGTAGGTTTTCCCCTAATGCTGTCACTAGTCTTTATTTTTTATATTAGTTTTGAAGTGGGTATGCTGTGAATGCAAACCAATTGGGGGTTTCAGATTACCTGCGTATTTGGATTTTGTGTTTATATAACTGCATTGCCCTCCCAGACAGTCACCCATCCCTGCTGTGGTTGTGGCCCTGGTCCCTGCTCGGCTGTGCTCCCTGCCTACTGTTGCTGTTGCCATGTGTTTACCCAACTACCTGGTGCCTGCTGTAGTGGTGTGGTGGCTACCTGATTTTCCTATGGCTGAATGTATTTAGGTTGACCTGGGCTTGGTTCTATGGATAGGGATTTTGTGGGGACTGCCAAAGCTTACTGCTCCTTGCTCATGATATTATTTTAGATGGCATCAGTCAGCCATGTGGCCCATTCCATGATCAGTCAGCCAAGTGGCCCATTTCATGGCACTAGTAGCAATCTCTGAGGTCTGGCTGCTGTCAGCCTTCTGACCTCTGCTTTTAGGAATGGGTGGAAACCCTCTAGAGGTCCCTTGAAGACATTTGCACACTACCGGCCAAAGCGGCTCCCTCGAGGGCGGTCTTCTTTAATTTATGTTGAACCAGCTCAGCAGTGTCTCTCTGGGCTTGCTCCTGCTTTTCCCTGTCCTGTTTCTGTTCCATTCTGTATTAGTGTAATACGTGAGCCTGTATTTCCTGCCAAGGTTTGGTATCTAATCCTATAACGCTGTCCAGTCCACTCTGTATTTCAGTGGGCAGTCCCTCTTTGAGGAGGTTGTAAAAGAATGCAACCTGGGGGCCTGTGTCAGTCCTTGGTTGACCTGTCTCTTGTCCCTATCATTCTCTCATTCTATCTAGAAAGTCAGTCATGGGCTTCATACTCTCCAACATCAATCATCCTATGTTCAGGCATTAAGGGAACATTTCCCTCAGGGTTGTCATTTATCTGGTGTCTGAATTAATTGAATTTGGCCCAGCATGCTCGGTGTTAATCAGCGTGACTGCTGGGATGCGGACTCAGTAAATATTGAGTTAGTCTGCTCTCCATTGAGGCTACTGTGCAGACTCTGGACATTCCCAATTGCTAGGTTCATTCCTGCAGTGTTTTTCTCAAAACTTGAGATACATTATCCTGCCCTGTCTATCAATGAGAGCAGTTTGGTCATGAGCCCTTCTTTGTCCATCTGTGCCCATGGTACATAGATGGTCCCTGATGTGCCCTTCTGCAACAAAGGCCATATTTTGGCTTGGAGAAACTCCGTTGGTTTTTCCGCAACCTAGCACTCTCATCTTCTCAGGCATTCCTGCATGTAGAGGAAGTTCCATTTGGGACGGCCATGTCCTCTGTTTCAAAGGATCCCTCCTCCGGCCAGGGTCTATCATACTGAACCTTCCTTTCAGTTCAGTGAGCCAACAGGTGATAAAATGCTCATGCAAAGGCCTCGCCTTCTTCTCTAGATACTACATCTCAAGGGGTCATTTTGTCTGACTGGCACATGTATGTAAAGGTGCAATTTTGCTTCTCCTATGCCTTACTTGAGTTTGGACTAGGCTGCTGTGATCTCTTATTTCTTAGTCAGCCCCTTTCCTATGTTAATGATCTGGTGAGGTTTGGGCTTCCCTTCTGGTTCTACTTTGGACTCTTCTTCGAATGAAGTCTGTGGCATAGCTCAACTCTCCTCTGTAGGAGGGCATGCTGTTCTGTTTTCCCTTTGCAGTTCCAAGGCAACAGCTCATTCTTTCTCTCGCCTCAACCCATGCCATTCTTCTAATTCCCACCCGGGATGTCTCCTTCGCTCATCTCTGCGTGCCATTCTCCTTGGTGAGAACATGCCCTCAAGCTCACTTTCTGTTGTCTCTTCCATTGCCTGGGCATACCTGCAGCAGTATACCCTGTGGCTCTTCCCTCAACACCTGACCCCGGAGGGCTGGAAACTCCCCCCATCACTGGTATTGTCATTGTCCAGGACCTCTTTGGACCTCTCAGTTAACTGAAAGTGCTCTACGAGATGGGCTGGAGTATATGCTGCCCATGCTGCTGGGATTCGGACAACTGAACACAACAGACAGACAGTCCAACTTGGGGGAAGCCTAGCACCGACCTAGGATGGGGCTGCAATCATACTGCCTGCCAGTCTGGCAGCCCCCCAGCCTTGGATCTAATGGCTCACTGCCCAGCCCTATAACTGATGGATTGGTATAGGAATGGCTGGGATGCCAGGCATCAGAGACAGGACCTCCTTACCTACATATGGTGGGTGAGGTGTGGAAACCTTGCCTGCAGGTTCTGGGTGGTTACAAGTCCGGGCCACCTCAAAATGGCCCATAGTTTTAACGATGCCTCTCTTTTAGCCTTCTTCCACCCTACAAATTTAGTCTGAATGTGTGACCCTGTGTGTTCTATTATGTTGGATTCCAAGGTTCCCCCCTCTGGCCAGGGGAACTTGTGTGTCTTAGTATGTTTGTGCCAATCACAGCTTTTTAGCCTGCATGGGGAATCTAGTTTGCATTTGACTTAACTGTGATGGATTGGGTTGGGAACCTTTTTTAAGGGACTGTTAAAGTTCAAACTTTCTTGAGCTTTAAATAATCCTAAATTCTACTATGATCAAGGGGAAATATGTACATAGGACTATGCAGTAATAACTATTACCTACAAGCTCAAATTTGGACAGAGATACATCAAACAGACTTTTCACAATACATAAACCAATGCATATGAAGTGTCACAAAATGAAAGAAAGTGCAATCGTTAATTCAAAACATTATGAACTGTTTTTAGCAGCGGCATAGCAGACATGGAACAATGATTTTTGAGAGAAAGATTTTGACTTCTTCATGTGCACATTAAATCACCTAAGGAGACATTGCATTTCAAGTATGAAGTGAAATATTACTTATCTTATCTTACTTATACTTATCTGTGATCCATATAACATAGGCACTATGGAACTGCAGCCAAATCATAGTGTACTGAGTATTCATATTGGACGCTTTCATTGCTATCCTACTCACCTGCCAAAGTTTCAGTCCAGTCACGTTTGAAATATATCACTATTAAGAGTGAACAAAATGCCTAAGGTGGAATACCTTCAGACGGTGACGTTTCCAATAGAGTACAATAATGGAAAGTAGGCTTGATAGGTTCCCTTTAGATTTTCTTCTCTTGCTGGACAGTGTGGGTGGGCCTTAATGTTCCCAAGTGCAGGGCAGACCAAATGGAAAGGGGGCTGCACTCTGCATGCAGGTAGTGGACACTGTGTGTGGTGGCATTAAAGCTGCATTTGGGCTTCATGACTCTCGGGAAGTGTGCTATGTAAAATAAGGGTGGCATTTAGCTCCTCCCTTTTACTAAGTTTTGATGCTTCCTTAACTCAATAGATTAAGCTTAGTTGAACCCCTAAGGTGGACAGTGGATTGCAGGAAGGTGACTAAGATTTTTGTTTGGGCAGTGTTTGATTTCCCTGGTACCACCCATTTCCCCTGTGCCTCCACACTGATGACATGGTTGGTCATCTCCAGAGGTGATCAGAGTGTAGTGAATGTGTGATTTGCTGATAAACGCTCCATCATTTCACTGCCAGACTGGACAAAAAAAGTAGTGTCTGAAATCTAAGGCATGGTATTCTCATTTTGGAAGGGCAAAGAGATACTATTTATTGGATGCAAAATTCTGGTTTCAATTTGTAATCAGTATTTATTTTCTGAAGGGAGGCTATGTTTTGCAGCCAGATTTTGGTTGCAAAACATTAATACATGATCGTGATTAGTATTAGTATCCATTCATATTTCCATTTTAGGATTTGGAAGAAGTTATTGACACAACTCGAACTTGAAAGAACTACAACATCAATTTATCAAAGTAAGTCAGATACTTATAACCGGAGTGATGGATTTTCACGTGAAAACTAATTCAATGCAGTTCAAGCTTTCAAACTTTTACCATTGTGGCCAATGGTGAGAATCACAATTGACACTCGGCTACTTGCAGTATGAGTTCTGAGGAACACACTTGAAGTTAAGGTTGTGTGAGTCCCACGCCCAAGCTGTAGAAGTCAGAACATTTTACCTGGCTAGTTGGGCCTAGGTGCAGAGGTGTCCTGACAGCTCTCGGTTTTGAAAACGGGAGCCGTAGGTGCTGAAAAATGGCACTTGTGAGACTCGGTCACTTGAAGGTCGGGTTCAGGGGAGCCTACTAGGGGTAAAGATTGTGTCAGCCCCTGGTCGAGGATTCACCAGGCAGACAACTCCATTAAGCTTGGGAATCACTGGTGCAGAGTTGTGCTTGACGATCCTTGGTGCTGAACCTGAGCTGTGGTTGCTGGCTTTACCATTGCAACGGTGCAGGTGGGGAAACAGATGCAAAGACCCAAAAACAGAACCACTGGTAATGTCAGGTGCAAGTGTTGTGGGGTGCCCTTGGATTTCAGCGTAGAGCAAAGGTGGTGATGACCAAACTGGCCACCAACAAGCCTTGGCAGCGGTAAGGCCGAGGAGGAGCTATCACCCCTTCGGGAGGTCCTGGGGAAGATGGTAGCTAGTTGTAACATGGGGGAGAGTTAGACTATACTTCTCACAATGCATTGGACCACCTGCTTTTGGGCAATCCCTTGAAGGGTCCAATGGCCAGCGCCTCTTCAGTTCCAGTAGGTGCTTTTTATCTGTGGTGTGCAAGAGGCTGAGTGCTACTAGTTTAAGGGGGTCTGGTCTTGCCTTTGGCTCACAAAGGATTCCCTCTTGCTGGTGGAATCGACCTTTGGGATGGGACAAGCCACAGTTGAACAGTTCCAGAAAGGTTGATATGGATTTAAGATATCATGCCTTTGGTTTGTGCAGGATTCTGTTGTCATCAATGTAGATCTCTTTCTGTCCTTTGTTTGTGAGTTGATGCAGATCTGGGATCTGATTCCGGGGTGCCCCTTAAATCCTAGATTTAGGGGAATTGGGGGGCGGAAGCAAGTATCCAATGGGTTATTAGCCCTCTGGCTATTCTGCCCCTGAGGTGACCACATCAGTTGGGTTATGGCTCCTTTTCTACCAAGATCCTTCCATTTAGACACTTTTCAAAATGGCAGAATTATTCCTCAGCTGTACAGACCAGGGTGCCCACCATAGAGGTGTTACTAGCTTTATGTGGATGTATACCTCCTGATTGACCTGCCTGAAAATGTGCCTGCGGCTTGGGGATGGCTTTGTCCTCCACTAGGGACAGCCTGCTTGCATATCAGAGGCAGTGTGCCCTTTGAAGCTCACTACCTTCATGTGCCTCTTCAATAGCCTTTCTGGGAGGGAGGGAGGTGTAACCACCTTTCAATCCAGGCCTTTGTTCAGACTCCTCGAAGTGTTCAAACATCTGCCTAGGGAGTCAAAGTCCTGTCTTGGTGGCAGCAGCTCCGGACTGGCAGCCAGAACACAAAAAAACAGGGTCAACGAGGTGAGCAACATCAAAGGTTGCCACTGTACTCTTGACACAGGATTCAGGGGTGAGAAGGCACGTTGTTTGATACCAAACAAGGAACTTTTCAGCTGTACCATCACAATGCAGGAGAGCTAGGTTTCGCTGAGGGTCAGCCCATGTAATCCAATGGGCTGCCTTTCACTTATAGTACCCTTTAATGGGAAAGGTCACGATAGGGACATATAAGCATGAATTTTGTATGTCCATACCTTCAATATAATGCACCCTTCCTTCCAGGCTGAGGATCCCTGTTTTAGGAGTGACAGATATATATTAAAGACAGTGCTGTCTCTGTGCCATATATGGTGTGGGCATAGTCAAGTTTGAGCAGTTTACACCAGTCCTGCAATCTGGAATGGCAAGCCAGCTGTCACTAGTGTACTTGGGCCACTAATAGTGGTACAAACTGGCACTGGTGTTCTATAGGTTCTCATTAGCCTAATGAGGCTACTGGATTTGGGAGGCAGAATCACATAGATTGTGGCGTACTAAGTACAGTTTCACACCATGTGACACCTGTCGACCTAATCTGGGATTTCCAGCTAACTAGCAGCACCTCATCTTTACCCAAGAGCAGGGATGATTCTGGTAACAAGGCGCATAACAAGAAAGACTCCTCAGGAGAATCGTGGTCGATCAGATCTCATCCGTTTCTCTCAGTTGCGTTAGCCTCACACAGGCAAAGACAAAGAGAGGAATATTGTAGTTCAATAAGGGTTTATTGAAGTAACTGCATCTTAGAGAAAAAGGCATGTATTACAATAACTAGGATGATAAAACACAATAAAAGCAAAATTGTGTCAAGGAGAGTGAAACACAAAAACAGTCCTACCATACTATCACTAGGACTGAAATATAGTTATGCTACCTAAGCTATGTTAGAGCACAGCATAATAAGCCTAATCCGCCCTTTGAGTTTCCCACCTGAGAAAACATCATCCCTCATGCCTGAGTAAAGAATCCTCTAGTTTAGAGAGACACCATCCCCATGTAGGCCAGGGGTTCGACAATCTAAGCAAGCAGCTGTAGTGAGGCCTTCAGCAATCAGCATGCAGTTGTGGTCATCTGGCTGGAATCTCCCTCTAACGTGTATGGAACAAAGGAGTGTTTTTATAATAAAACAGTTGACATTCTAAGAAAGGTTCTCCGCGTAGGAACATGTGCGTTTCTATGAATGTCGGAGACACAGTGTACCACTTTTGCCGGCAACCCTATCTGACTAAAGCCTTCAAGAGAGCACAAAGTAAAATTAATGTCCTACTGAGAATGTAATGTGTTCCTAGGCGAAAGAATAATTAGATAGAGAAACATAAAACAACACCGCAAATGTGACTATTGCTAGAAAAATAAAGCGATGCTAAATAAAATGTAACTGGGCTAAGGTGGACAATGGCAGGCCTAGTTTGCTAAAATAATGTGTCTAAAATATGGCTACAATAGCTATACAACACCCTCCCCTTGCAGGTTCAAAGGTGGTTTAGAAAGTCATAACCTTATAACATCTATTTATAAAGGCATATACACATAAATTTCAATAAAGACAAGTTAAAAAGACACTTGAGCATGAAGGAAAGAAGGACAATTTAAAACGTCAATAGTGGCACCAAAGAAAGCCAAATTCAAAGTTCCGTTTTAATTCCAATTGTATCAGAGACAATTGACGCAAGGTGGTAAAGTAACCAAATCGTTGCCAAGGAAAACCACAAAGCACTCGTGTTCCAAACCCTGAGCTTCAGCTGAAGCAGCAGCAGCAGCAATTCATGTAGAGCCCAATGTTGAGTTAAGAGTAGCAGTATCCAAAAAGGGCAACTCATAGACAACTTCTCATAGCAAATACACCCTCAACGTGAATGTCTGGTAATGAGCCCTCACTGAGAACTTCAACAGACCAGCGTCCAATGAAAGTAAGTGCCGCGTAGAAAGACAGACTTTCAGTGCACATTCGAAAGGGTACCAATGGCATCGAAACACAGGCTGCACACAATCCAAAATGGGTCTGAATGACAGAGACCAGTCACACGCCAATTGCTCCAGGAGTGGTGCTCCGAAATACTGCATCATGCTTTCGTGACACAGTTGCCCTGGTGGAAGCGCATTCAGTCCTCCTTGCTGTGAAGGGACAGCCATTGCGCAGAAAAAGTAGCAACAGCAAGATGCCACCTATTATAGACAAAGTAATCAGAAATCCCCTGAAAATACCTGAAAATATTGAGTGTATGGCTGAAGGTATTAAGCCAAATATAGAGGAGAAGGTGTGAACGAAACCAGAACCAACAGCCTTAGAGAAATGCGTGATTCCAGTAGTACTGGACACATTGAATATTCGTCCCTTGAGTTCACCACAGTGTCTCGGAAAATCCATGCTTAAAAGGGACTGAATCCACGCAGATGACCTCCTAACTTGAAGTGCATTGGTCTTGTATGCAGATGTAAGCGACACATGCTTTTGAAGGAATAAATACTTCAGTCTGATCAACTTGTCAAAATTCACATCAGAAGCAGCAATATGAGGCCAAATGTCTGCTACTCCTCTTTGTTGTGTAGGGGGAAAAAGGACATTCCTGCAACATATGACAATTTGGGAGACCGAAGCGACAAAAGCTATTCCGGCTATCATTCCACAACAACTCTCACTGTTAAGGAGCACATAGCTGCCAGTTGAGAGCACCTGGAACGCAGGTATAATCAAGGGGACTGGAACTCCCTTCAGATAGCAAGCCAAGTTTGCCGCTAGGCATTACATGCCCCATGCAAGGACAGCTGTTTACAAACCATCAAATGGTTCACAGAAGTCTTGCATTCGCTACCGCTATGAAAGACCTCTTTCATGGCATTGAAACATTTGTATGAAAGGGAGGCTCCCACACCTCGTGTATGCAACTATCATCCAGCCCTTCATACCTGCCTACTGGAATGTGTTTCTGACAGGATGTAATTTGAAGTCTTGAAATAGGCAGATAACTCCATTTATGACACATTCAGCAGATGGTATTTCAGCCACCGTAAAAGGCAACTTTTCTAATTTCTGGATGTTTAACATGACGTAAGTTGCTTCCTTCTTAGCCATTATTTGTTGTTGTCGCATTAATTTAAATGTTAAAAATGTTTCCCTAGTGCTAATGTGTTTGCAGGGAACTCGACCTGCTTTCTCCAACCTAACTGCATAATGGACCTTAGCTGACTCTGTCCGTTGTGTAAAGATGACATGTCACTCTGTACCATGTCTATTGCAGAGGATAGAATGTTATTCAAGGTGTATATCCTGTCAGACAAGGTTTTAATACTATTATCTACAACGGCTAATGCTTTCTGTAAATTTTCATGATCAATTTGCCTTAACTGGGCAGCTGCTTCTTTTCAGGAAAGTCTCCAAATTTTGTTATATACTGCATATAAGAAGCATTTTCTACATTGTCTTCTGGGGCCTAACAGGAAAGGCTGTAAACTTGAGACTGAAGTGTGCTTTAACAGCATTTAGTGAGGATCTTTTCAACCATTGATGACATCATTTCCCTACACTATGGCCCTCATTATAAGATTGGCGGCAAATTTCGTCTACCGCCACGCGACTGCCGCCAGCATACCGTTGCCGTGGCTACCGATTGTCCATGGCATTATGACCGTAGCCGGAATTCCGCCAGAAGGCTGGCAGAATTCCGGCTACGTTCATGGTGGCAGACAGCAGTAAGGTGGCGTTGCTGCCAGAAGCAGCGCCATGCCAGCAAAACACCGCCCACTGTATCATGTTCCATGATACGGCCTGGCAGTGTTTTGCTGGAGGACACTGCTGTTGGCAGCAGCGCCACATCCCGTCTCTTGCTGGAGGACTCCCAGTAAGCAGATAAGTCGGGTTCTCCGACAGGAGAGGGGCGGGTGAGGTGTTTGTGTGTGTGGGAGCGTGTGACTGTGTTCAAATGTGTGCATGCATGTGTAGTGTGTGTGTGCATAAGTGGGTATGTGTGTACGTGCATATTGTGTTGTGTGATTGCATGTGTGCCTGGATGTATGTTCGTGAGTGTTGCTGGAAGTGTGTATGAATGTATGCATGCGTGGGTGAATGTGTGTATGCATCTGTGTGTGGGTGTGTATGTATGTGTGTGTGTGTGTGTATCTGTCAGGGGGTGGGAGGGGAGGGAGAGGGTAGGGGACGACTCTGGTAGGGGGAGGGGGGAGACCCGTATCAGTGCCAGGGAAGGAATTCTCTGGCACTGATAGTGCTTACCGCCATGGTTTCCGTGGCAGTTGGTGTGTTGACTTGGCACTTTGGCTTTGGCCCAACCGTCAATGTCATGATAGTGCAGGTATGCACTGCCAGCCTGTTGGTGGTAATACCTCCACTATTACACCGACCGCCGGGGTCATAATGACCCCCTATATGTTGTCACAATACCCGAGTGTTCTGAGGACACTTGGGCGCATATTTATACTCTACTTGCGCCGAATGTGTGTCAAAAAGTTTGACGCACATTCGGCCCAAACCCTGCCCCATATTTATACTTTGACGCCCGACCCGCGGACGTCAAAATCCCACCATGTGCGTCATTTTTTGGAAGGGGGAACCTGCCTTGCATTAATTATATGCAAGGTAGGCGATCCCTTCCAAAAAATGACTTTAAGGCCTGTGCGCCTTATTTATACTCTGGTGTCATTTTGATGCACAGGAGGGGGTGGGCCTTAAAAAACGGCGCACAGCCTGATGGGCGCCGTTTTTTTAAAATGTCTGGGTCAGGGCAGGCGTTAAGGTATCTGTGGGCTCGGAAGGAGCCCAGAGGTGCCCTCCCCTGCCCCCAGGGACACCCCCTGCCACCCTTGCCCACCCCAGGAGGACACCCAAGGATGGAGGGACCCATCCGAGGGAAGGAAAGGGAAGTTCTGGTAAGTGTTTTTTTTTTTTTTTTAAGTGGCATAGGGGGCCTGATTTTGGCCCCCCTACATGCCACTATGTCCAATGGCCATGCCCAGGAGACATAAGTCCCCCCTATTACGTCATGTGACTCAAGACAGGTTGCAGGCACAAAGGCTAAGGGCAGGAAAATAACAATTTTCTAAAAGTGTTTTTTTCAATATGATAATTAAAAAAAAAAAGCTTTATCATTAAAGAGGGTTTATCATTACAATTTCATAGGTACCAAACATGACAGATCTGCATTCTCCCAATTAGACATTACATTTTATTAAATGTGATAAGCACTTGTCATAACATTTAATCACACATCACCCTATCCTATGGGCTTCCTATGGCCTACCTTAAGGGGGACTCATATGCAATAAAAAGGAAGTTAAAGGCTTGGCAAAGGGGATTTACATGCTAAGTTGACATGGCAGTTTAAACATCATTCAGACTGGAATGGCAGACCTGGGGTATGATTTACAATGCTACTTAAGTGGGTGGCAAAATAAGTACTGCAGGGGAAAGCGCGAATCATCGAAGCAATCCGGAGGGGGCAGGAGCCCAAAACCCAGCGTCCAATTAGAAGGGCAGGAGCCCTTTAAATTCTCATCGCGCTCCCGCCGTCGCGGGAAAGCGCGAATCATCGAAGCAATCCGGAGGGGGCAGGAGCCCAAAACCCAGCGTCCAATTAGAAGGGCAGGAGCCCTTTAAATTCTCATCGCGCTCCCGCCGTCGCGGGAAAGCGCGAATCATCGAAGCAATCCGGAGGGGGCAGGAGCCCAAAACCCAGCGTCCAATTAGAAGGGCAGGAGCCCTTTAAATTCTCATCGCGCTCCCGCCGTCGCGGGAAAGCGCGAATCATCGAAGCAATCCGGAGGGGGCAGGAGCCCAAAACCCAGCGTCAAATTAGAAGGGCAGGAGCCCTTTAAATTCTCATCGCGCTCCCGCCGTCGCGGGAAAGCGCGAATCATCGAAGCAATCCGGAGGGGGCAGGAGCCCAAAACCCAGCGTCCAATTAGAAGGGCAGGAGCCCTTTAAATTCTCATCGCGCTCCCGCCGTCGCGGGAAAGCGCGAATCATCGAAGCAATCCGGAGGGGGCAGGAGCCCAAAACCCAGCGTCCAATTAGAAGGGCAGGAGCCCTTTAAATTCTCATCGCGCTCCCGCCGTCGCGGGAAAGCGCGAATCATCGAAGCAATCCGGAGGGGGCAGGAGCCCAAAACCCAGCGTCCAATTAGAAGGGCAGGAGCCCTTTAAATTCTCATCGCGCTCCCGCCGTCGCGGGAAAGCGCGAATCATCGAAGCAATCCGGAGGGGGCAGGAGCCCAAAACCCAGCGTCCAATTAGAAGGGCAGGAGCCCTTTAAATTCTCATCGCGCTCCCGCCGTCGCGGGAAAGCGCGAATCATCGAAGCAATCCGGAGGGGGCAGGAGCCCAAAACCCAGCGTCCAATTAGAAGGGCAGGAGCCCTTTAAATTCTCATCGCGCTCCCGCCGTCGCGGGAAAGCGCGAATCATCGAAGCAATCCGGAGGGGGCAGGAGCCCAAAACCCAGCGTCCAATTAGAAGGGCAGGAGCCCTTTAAATTCTCATCGCGCTCCCGCCGTCGCGGGAAAGCGCGAATCATCGAAGCAATCCGGAGGGGGCAGGAGCCCAAAACCCAGCGTCCAATTAGAAGGGCAGGAGCCCTTTAAATTCTCATCGCGCTCCCGCCGTCGCGGGAAAGCGCGAATCATCGAAGCAATCCGGAGGGGGCAGGAGCCCAAAACCCAGCGTCCAATTAGAAGGGCAGGAGCCCTTTAAATTCTCATCGCGCTCCCGCCGCGCGGGACGCGCGCGGGCGGCGCCCGGGCGAAGCCCGGGCCAAGGGCAGGCCCGTCCTTGCCCGTCATTGCCAGGAAGAGCCAGGGCAGGGCCACCCCCCGGACATTTTGTAACAGGTAAAGGCTGCCTGAGGGAAGCACCATATGGTGCTGTGGGTGGAGTGAGGCACCCTGAAAGATCTTCATCAGTTCGGAACTCCAACGCCCTAAACAGGTTCCACAGATACAGGACTTGGGCAGTGGCTGACAACTATTTACCCACCCGGACACTTCCTCAAACAGAGGTGATCAGCCCTTCATGCCCCTTAGATATCTCAGCACTCCCTAACACAAACCTCAGCAGAGCTAAACAGGGTGAGGAAAAGAGAGGGAGAGTGCTCACAGGAAAAAGATTGCAAAACTTTTGAACAGGATCTGAGTGTCCTACCAAAACAAGATGGGTAGACGAAAGGGAGGGATACCTTTGGAAGAGGCAGGCAATAATAAGACCTTAGACGGCTTCCTCCAAAAAGCGGTAGGGGCACTAGAAAAAGAAATTGAACTGGTCGAGCGCCGTCTAACTGCTCCCCCATCCTTCTTTTCACCAGCTTCACAGCCCCCCTCTGCAGAACCACCTGCACCAACCACCCTCACAATCCAAACACTCAACGCAGAACCCTTGGACAGAACCATACATTCTTCGGGATCTACCCAGCCTATGTCAATCAGGCCTACACCCTCCCCAAATCATGGCACAAAGGGCAAAAGGAAACGGGGGGAGACGAATCTAAAGAACAAACGGGCCCGTGTCCTGGACCCCTCTGTCCATACTGTTTCTACCAGACCTAAGGATCATATACCTGCCCAAACCACCAACTATGGCAATCTGGATATTACTTCTATCACAGACTTTATTAAAGATGAGCTTCTAAAACAACTACATCCTATAACAATCCGTCTATTAGCCATCGAGGAGAAACTTGATGCCCTCATTAAACCCAGCCAGCCAATCCCCCCTTCCCAATCGGGCTTGCACTGCTTGCGACAACTCCCTATCCTTGGCCCACCTGTCAATGATGCCAGTAGCCCCCTTCTCAAACCACCTACGATTCACAAGCCAAAACCACCTTGCTCTGACACACTACATCAACTAGCGAAGCTTTCTACACCTAGTCTGGCTAATCTCCCTAAAACGTGGTACACAAAGAGCGATTCCTCTTACCTAAGGCGGACTGGTGAAATTGCCCCTTCCACAAACACGGGCGCCAAACCCCATAGAACCCACCCAAATATCCCAGTAGATCGGATGCGCAGGGACTCAGGAATCAACATGGGATCTTTACATCTACCTCCAGAAGCCTGCCCCTACGTGCTTGTTATTACGAATGTCCCTAAGCTCAAGTCCATCATCCCCGAATCATTCACAGAACTAAAAAACAAGGTTATTCATTGGTTGCATAAACATGCTAGATTCGCATTCCATATGATACCCTCAATATTAATGGTGAGGAGGGTGGGTTGGGTGGGTCCACTCAAAAACCCTGGTACTGGGGACTGTATTGTTATTAACTTTAATGCGCCCTCCCTCGTCGATCAGCTTTCCCTAAATGCATGCCATCTCAACCCCCTAGGGGGGGCCACTTCACTTTGCAGGCTTCAGGCCTTTTACCCCCATAAACCTGCACCAGGTTTCAAGGGGGTGACAATGACATCCAGAGATTTTCCTAGGGCTCAGATGCCAACTGATTTCCAGCCAAGTTGCAATCCTGCCTCGCCCACACTCTCCGAAAACGATTGACTATCACACATGACTTTTCTTAATTCCCGAGGTTCAAGCAACTGGAACAAAACCTATCCTATAGCTGGGAAAAATGAAACTCATAAAACAGGGCAAATCAACTGTGGGGCCGAATATACTCCCATTAGCAACACTAGTGAGTCTACTCTAACCCCCGCTCTCGCCCAGTCAGACTATCTTAAATCTTCTGAAATTCATATCGAGGGAACAGATAAGGAGCGCTGGGTGATTGAGATTAATTTAGCAACAGACCCACTAGATCACAGCAAACCCGCAAACCCACCTCTACTCCAGGTTTCTGATTGGCTTAGACCACCCCCTGTCCCAGATGGGGCTGGAAGCACCCTAGACACGACCGAGAAGGGCATATTGCTTCCCCACGGTACCCTAGCCCCGAGAGAGAATCCCGTGGCTGAAGCTCCCCATAACAAACCAGATGGCTTAGATACCATCCTCAGTTGGAACATTGCCGGATTGGAGAGTAAAATGAACAACCCTGAATGGGGAAAATTCATAGACAAACATAAAATATGTCTCTTCCAAGAAACATGGGCGCTGGAGCCTAAATATAGAATCGGTTACAAAAGTTACTGGGTTCCAGCAAATAAGGTGAATTCAGGGAGACCCTCAGGTGGCCTGCTAATATGGCTCAGCTGTTCTCTCAAATGCCAAATTGAACCAATTGACTTGGGCTGCCCTGATCTAATGGGTTTATCAATACCATCCCTTAGAGAGAAACCACTTTTAATAATTAACATCTATAATAGGAGCCTGGGCAATAAATATGAGTCCAACGCACTGACTATTTTAGACAATTTTCTCACCGATAAATCACCCACTCATTTTATTCTTATTGCCGGAGATTTTAACACCACTTTTGAACCCTACTCACTGGCCCAGGAACTATATAAAGATGAAGATGCTCATTGGGGCATCCCCCAGCTGGTGTCAAGCAAAAGACCTAAAATCAACAGACTATCGTACCAGCTCATGGACATTACATTGGCACACGGTCTCCGGGCTTGCAATGGCCGCTCCCGTTCGGATCTTAACCTTCACCCCACATTTAAACGTGGGTTGCAGAAGAGCCAGATTGATTACATCTTGCTCGACATCCGCCTTTGGGGTCACATGGTCGATATGAACATCACAGAACATGAGGAAAGCGACCATGAACCATTGATTTTATCACTCAGGAACCTACTACCCCTACTTGAAGCCTCCTGCCCCAAGTCCTATAGTCAGCAGCTCGCACTGACCAACAACAGGCGAAATGTTAGATGGAAATCCCTGAACACTGACATAACCACTTTGGCAAAAGTGTACTGGCAGCTGGCGGATCATATGGAATATATACTTCAACCCACGAAAGATAGTGGTGGGCTTATAGCAGCCCACACACTGTTTTTTAACTCTTTAAAAACTCTACTTACTAAAGAGTCGGCAACAGAGCCTAAACAGAACTCTAACGCAAGATGGTTCAACACTGCATGCAGAGAAGCACAGCATAAGTTGCTGAGAGCCCTAAGAGGTGGCCAGATGGATTATATAAGGGAAGCTAGAAAAGACTACAAAAAGGAACAAGGTAGAGCCCGTAGGGAATGGGATGAATCAAGATGGGTCCTCCTCCTGGAATCTGCTAAAACAAACGACACCACGAAATTTTGGAAATTGGTAGCTGATGCCAGCAATGAACCACACCGTTCGCCTGGTGCCTCAATACTCCCTGCAGAATGGTCCGACCATTTTTCCCAATTATACCTGGGGACCACCGATGCTGCTTCCCGGGATCTGATCCATATCATGACCTCCGAGACCCCCAAAATTGAATTCACTTTGGCAGATACCAAGGCTGCGATTATCTCAATGAAATGGGGAAAGGCCCCCGGCCTTGATAAAATACCAGGAGACCTTTACAAGTCAAATCCAGATGTATGGGCCCCATACCTAAACCTCATCTCAAACGAGATAGCTGCTGGAGCACCTGTTCCGAGCTCCTGGTTGGGAGCAGAGATAGTCCCCATTTTTAAGAAAGGCGACCCCTCTAACCCTGCCAACTATCGCCCAATCTCCTTACTCGACAACTTCCAAAAAATCTATGCAAAGCAAATTTTGTCCTGTCTAGAAGACTGGATTTTAGAAACAAACGCCATCTCTGACCTACAAGCAGGGTTCAGACCAGCAGTCAGTACTATAGATCAGGTACTAAGATTTTTAACAATAAAATGGAAAACTGTAGAAATAGGAAGGGGTAACCTTTACGTAGTTTTTATTGATCTCAGAGCCGCGTTCGACCTGGTCCCCAGAAACCAGTTATGGCTGACGCTAGCCAATATGGGTGTCCCGCACGGCCTTCTGAAACTTATTACCCGCCTACATGAAAATACCTACGCCCAAATCAGGAACGGCAAGAAGGGTGATCTCACAGAACCAGTGGCTATAATCAGCGCTGTTTCTAAATATCTGGCAGCAGCATGGAAAATTCGTAATAGGACTATTCTAGATTTTAACTCACTGTTTGAAGAGTTGTCTTGAAAACAGTAAATCAGCATCCTGTTATATCAGCCTTGGGCTCTAATTGTAAACCGCGACTTATTGAGCACAAAAAACCGTATCTCTGAATAAGTGCTATATTGAGTTATTTTAACCAAAGTGTTTTATAAATTTAAAATTATACTTAATTTTATAATTGTCAAGATGCAATTTATTGGATTAATTAACCCAAAAGAACTAATTAACCTAGAGCATCATCTACCACTGTCTGACTTCTTAAATTTTTTAATCAGTTTTACTGCCTGGAGTTTCAGTGCCTGATTTTATATAGAGATGTGCCACACAACAGCTTTTACGTTATCATTATTCTACTGTTCAGGGTTATGTACAGGGTAAGATCCAGAGACTATTCCGAGCACCTCTTTCACCCCTCCTATTTATGTAATCTTTCTCAGGCAGCTACTGGACCCCTACTTTTTTTTACTATTGTTCCTTTTATTGTGTACTGGTCTATGGTTTTTATCTTTCTGTACGTATGTATATATTTTTTAAATCTTTTAAATGGCCCAAATTTGGACCGAATAAACTATTGATTGATTGATTGAAGTACTGCAGGCCTATTGGTAGAATTTAATGTACAGGCCCTGGGTAAATGGAATGCACCCCACAAGGGACATATAAGTAAATTAAATATGTCAATTAGATGGATGCCAATCGAGCTATGTTTAAGGGAATGAACACAAGCTATCTAGCACTGGTTAGCTGTGTTAAAGTCCTAAGGCCAATTAAAACACATTTTAGCCAAAAATTGGAGGTAAGTAGGCCAAAAGATAGGGGCAAGACCACCATATGGCTGACAGGAAGAACACTTAACAATTTAATTCATAAGGCGACAACCAAACTAGACAGATTATTCACATCTGCAAACAGATTCCCACTCCCAACTGTGGACAAACAAAATTGTAAGGACTTTGTTTTTTTCTTATTAGAAATCACCTAATTTGAGGCACTAGCTCTAGTACTTCAGAGCACTCTAATAACTCTTATTAGTTACTTTTTGACATTGTTTTCTCTAATGACTAAGGTTGAATTATCAACTGTCCAAAGATTTCAAACATAAAAAATGCCTGCAGACCCATGCCAAGACTCCCCATTAAAGCATTACACTCCGGTTCCTGAAATAGATCCCACACTCATACATCCATGATTAGTGCCTCCCTTTCATTCTCAGCCTATTATAACCTATCATTGCCTACCATGACAATAGTAAACACTTGTTCATATTGAATAATACCACACAAAACATCACTGCATATCTCCTAAGTTTCAGCTAGAGATTTTGTCTGTTGAAAGCAGTGAAAATCTGCAGATGAAAATCTGGTCCAAAATAAGGAATTACTATGGCAATTGGACCAGAAATTACAGATTCCCTCAGTTATTCTTCTCTTTTTTAGTGGACCTTCAGGTGGTCATTATGACCTTGTTGTGCCACATTATGAGAGTGGCGAGTTGGCCACTGCCAACCCCCCACATCTCCACGCATACTACCATGGCAGTATGAACAGCTGGGCCGGGGATGTTCATCTCCAACCCGGCGTTCCACAGAGAAAACCATGGCAGAAGGACTACCTGTGACAGAGAATTTCTTCCCTTTTACCACAGACAGCACACCCCCAGCAAGCACCTGACCCCCCCTACTCCCTACAGTCACAGCGCCCCACCCCCTACTCACCTAGCACACCCTACTTACATGACACCCACCCCCTACTTACATGACAACCCCACCCCCTACTTACATGACACCCCCACCCTCCTCCCTGTATACATGCACACAGATAACCACACACATCACACATTCACCCATTCACTTACACTTCCAGACACACATTCACTCACGTGCATTCAGGCACGCATACACACAAACATCTAAGCACACATACTCACGTGCATACACACTGACATAAAGACATGCACTGAGTTCAATATACAAACATGCATTCATCACACACATCACCCTCCACTGTCTCATCCCCTCCCCTGTCGGACGCCCGACTTACCTTGTCCAGCATGGAGGTCGTCCGGCAGGGAATGGGAAGGGGCGCTGCCCCCGCCAGCAGCGTCCCGCCAGTAGGACACCACCCGACCGTATTAATGGTCTTAATATGGCTGGTGGTGGCCTTCTGGTGGGGCGGTGCAGGTGGTAACAACACCAGTGCGATACCGCCTGCAAGCATGACTACTGCTGGATATCCACCCAGAGTGTTGCGGAAATACGACACTACCCATTATATGGCGGGCAGATGACCACCAGCACTGGCGGTCTTCTATTGCCTGTGTCTTTGGTGGTCTCACTCAGTCCTGCCAAAGTCATAATGAGGGCCTCAGATTCTAACTCATAATGGGCCAGATATTCCCCACCACAGGAGTTACCAGATCCTCCACTACTAGTTAACTTTAGGGGTGGGGAAAGTCAAGACAGTTTACAGGGTCACTGATAATGAGGGCGTTAGTGGCTTTGCACTCATCACAGTGGCTGGGACCAAAAATATAGTTAAGTCGCAGAAACATCGACAATAAAACTTGAATCCCCCACACACCTTCACCCCTTCAGCCATTGTTTACAATTGAAAAGGCTTGACCAAAGCGTTGATAAATCTATAGCATATAATTAGTAACAATATACTATGTTAACTATAAAACTATTGCATGTGACTCCCACTCGTGGTGACATATTTTGAACAAATGCAAACTACAGCGTAGGGATGCTGTACTACCATGTGTCTTTTTAGGACAAATGTAGGAAAACAGGCTTTTTGTAGGCTCCCCCCCACACTTTTTGCCCACATTTGGACAACTAATTGCTGGTTTATGACTCCGAAAGTGCACTGGAGCCTGCTAACCAGGCCCCATTGCCCATGTTCTCTCACTAAGTTGGTATATGTAAATTGGTATCCCCAATTGGCGCTGATTTTAACCCCCATCCTTGTAAGTCCTTAGCATATGGTACAAGTGGTACCCAGGGCATGGCTGTAAAAGGGGTCACCAGTGTTGTATAGCTATTTTAGCAATATTTTAGACACATTATTTTAGCAAACTAGGCCTGCCATTGTGCACTTTAGCCAAGTTACATTTTGTTCAACATCGTTTTATATTTCTAGCAATAGCCACATTTGTGGCGTTGTTTTATTTTTCTTTATCTAATTGTTCTTTCAACTAGGAAAGGATTATGTTCTCAGTAGAACATTCATTTCACTTTGTGCTCTCTTTAAGGCTAGAGTCAGATGGGGTTGCCGGCAAAAGTGGTATGCTGTGTCTCCAACATTCATAGAAATGCACATATTCCTACATGGGGAGCCTTTCTTACAATGTCAACTGTTTTATTATAAAAACACTCCTTTGTCCCATACACGTTAGAGGGAGATTCCAGCCAGATGACCACAACCGCATGCTGATTGCTGATTGCCTCGCTACAGCTGCTTGCTTAGACAACAAACAACTGGCTTAAATAGGGACAGTGTCTTTCTATACCACAGGCTTCCTTACTCAGGTATGAGGGATGATGTTTTCCTGGGGGAACCTAAAGAGCGGATTAGGCTATTATGCTGTGGTCTAACATAGCTTAGGTAGGAGAACTATATAGCACTCCTAGTGACAGTATGGTGGGACTGTTTTTGTGTTTCACTATCCTTTTCACAATTTTGCTTTTATTGTGTTTAATTGCCCTAGTTATTGCAATACACGCCATTTTATTGAAGATGCAGTTACTTCAATAAACCCTTATTGAACTATATTCTGCCTCTGTTTGCCTTTATCTGTGCGAGGCTAACGCAACTGAGGGAAAAGGATGAGATCTGATCGACCACAATTCCCCTGAGGACTCTTTCTTGTCATGCGCTCATTTGCCACAATTATATCTGCTTTTACGTAGAGATGATGTGCTGCTAGTTAGCAGGAAAATCCAGATTAGGCTGAGTCACAGGGTGTGGAATTGTACTTACTACCACACAACCTATGAGATTCTGCCGCCCAAATCCAGTAGCCTCGTTAGGATAATGAGATCCTACTCGACTTGCATCTGACAATGTTTGGTCAGGCACTAATTTACGAATCCTCCTAAGTATCTCAGGCTCACTAATGGCTAAAAGACAACTTGATACTATATACGGAGAGGTCTGTGGTATTGAGGATTTCCTCCTCAGCTAAGTAGGTAGTACCTATCTAACACTGTAGGTTGTTCAATCTTGAACGTTAAAAGGATCGATCCCCAGTTGAGGCGTTGTCCTTATCTCAGAACAAACAGCTTTTACCGTTAACATGGCAAACGCACAACGGGTTGCAATTGCAGTAAATATGCAAACGCCCTTTACTGCACACTTATTGGCAAATGGTCTAATGCCCGAGGTGGGTCAAGTCACATTTGTTGTTGAGGCTCATCTAGCCTACAAAACAGAAATATTTTATTCTTGGGTCACGTTGATGTGAACACAAATACATTTCATCACTATACACCTGCAAATATACCTGTACAATATAGAGCTTATACATATTTAAAAAATACCTTTATCTTATCAAGACCATAACAATTGGTGTGATGGCACCCTACTACATACAATATTGCACATTAGGTTAGGTCCTATGAGTAACGATGACCAGACCTGGCCTTTATTGGCCACATATACACCGCACTCTGATGCAGCAACCTTGGAGGTAGCTGAGGTTCGCCGCTTATATACAGAGCTCACTGGAATGTACAGATTGTTAGTACAGTTTGTAATGCAAACACTAAATACTAACCCACCACGTGCTGCCCCAGTGCAACCACACATAGTTATGCTAGGCATTAGCCTGGCAACTGTACATTCAATCATGGGTAAAGCACCTGCCAAACGGGACGAAATTACGTTTTGGTTAGCCCAAAAAATAAATGCGCTGGAATCAGTCTTTCCCCATACGGTTCCACAGGACAAACATAGAATCCTCACTATGTGCTTGCCATTTGGGATGGTTCCCACTGTAGATAACTGCAAGACTTGGGGAACTGTATTCGGCACACTCTATACTACTGCACATGGTACATCAACACTTGCCAATCTTCCGGAGGTGTTAAAACAAATTCAAGATGAATCCGGGGCTGATCCAGCCCTGGATTTGGGGATGCAATTAATGGGCCATTTTGCCACTGTGTCTTCAATCATATTAAGTAACCTTAACCCTTCTGTACCCAGGACGTAATGGTTACGTCCTGATGCACTGTGCTCGTGTGCCCAGGACATAACCAGTACGTACTGGGCACAGGGTTCCCCCCCACGCCCCCAAGGCAGGGATGGAAAGGGAAGCCCCTCCCCTTCCACCCCGACCCCCCACGTGACGTCAGCGCATGATCACGCGCTGATTGTCACAGAGGGCAAAGCATTTCTCTTCCGATCACCTGGAGGAGGCAAGAGAGGCTTCAAAGGGAAGGAAAGGAATTTCCTTCCCTTTGAAGTCTCTCTCGGCGTTTCAAAAGCAATCCGGCTTTTGAAACGCCCACTAGACACCAGGGATTTATTATTGATAATGTAATTGGCACGAGGGAGCGACCCCTTGGGCAAGGGTTGCTCCCAGGGGTGGTGGGGGGGGTGGGGGCAAATTAAATTTAGGCCATTTCTGGCCCCCCTGGGGGCAGATTGGCCTATTGTTATTAGGCCGATCTGCCCCCAGGGGGGCAGAAACGTCTAGGCGCCAGGGCAATTTTTTTGTGTTTTTTTTTTGTTGTTTGTTTATTTTTTTAGAGATGGGGAGCGACCCATTAGGCAAGGGTCGCTTCGCTGGGGGTAAAATTGTATTTAGACCATTTCTGTCCGCTTGGGAGCAGATTGGCGGATTTTACCACTAGGCACCAGGGATCTTTTTTTTTGCGCCAACGTCACGCAAGGGGAGCGACCCCTTAGACAAGGGTCGCTCCCCAGGGTGTTTGGGGGGCACATTTATTTTAGGCTATTTCTGCCCCCCCTGGGGGCAGATCAGCCTATTGTTATTAGGCCGATGGGGGCAGAAACCTCTAGGCACCAGGGCAAAAAAAGAATTTGAGTTTTGCTTTTTGTTTGTTTGTCTTTTTAGAGATGGGGAGTGACCCATTAGGCAAGGGTCACTCCCCAGGGGGGAAAATTGTATTTAGACCATTTCTGTCCCCCTTGGGGGCAAATCGGATGATTTTAGGTGAATCTGCCCCCAAGGGGGACAGAAACAACTAGGCACGGGGATCTTTTTTTTTTGGGCCAGTGTCACGCAGGGGGGAGCAACCCCGTAGGCAAGGGTTGCTCCCTAGGGGGTTTGGGAGGGGCAAATTTATGTTAGGCCATTTCTGCCCCCCCTAGGGCCGGCTGAGCTAGAGGCCAAAATCCACAGGTAGGCACTTTGCAAAAAACACCTCTGTTTTCTGTGAAAAAATGTGATGTGTCCACGTTGTGTTTTGGACCATTTCCTTTCGTGGGCGCTAGGCCTACCCACACAAGTGAAGTACCATTTTTATCGGGAGACTTGAGGGAATGCTGGGTGGAAGGAAATTTCTGTCTCCTCTCAGATTCCAGAATTTTCTGTAACTGAAATGAGAGGAAAAAGTGTTTTTTGGCCAAATTTTGAGGTTTGCAAAGGGGATTCTGGGTAATGGAACCTGGTCAGAGCCCCATAAGTCACCCCATCTTGGATTCCCCTAGGTGTCTAGTTTTCAAAAATGCGCTGGTTTGCTAGGTTTCCCCAGGTGCCGGCTGAGCTAGAGGCCAAAATCCACAGGTAGGCACTTTGTAAAAAACACCTCTGTTTTCTGTGAAAAAATGTGATGTGTCCACGTTGTGTTTTGGGCCATTTCCTTTCGTGGGCGCTAGGCCTACCAACACAAGTGAGGTACCATTTATATCGGGAGACTTGGGGGAACACTGGGTGGAAGGAAATTTCTGGCTCCTCTCAGATTCCAGAACTTTCTGTCACCGAAATGAGAGGAAAAAGTGTTTTCTTGGTCAAATTTTGAGGTTTGCAAAGGATTCTGGGTAACAGAACCTGGTCAGATCCCCACAAGTCACCCCATCTTGGATCCCCCTAGGTGTCTAGTTTTCAAAAATGTGCTGGTTTGCTAGGTTTCCCAAGGTGCCAGCTGAGCTAGAGGCCAAAATCCACAGGTAGGCACTTTGTAAAAAACACCTCTGTTTTCTGTGAAAAAATGTGTTGTGTCCACGTTGTGTTTTGAGCCATTTCCATTCGTGGGCGCTAAGCCTACCCACACAAGTGAGGTACCATTTTTATCGTGAGACTTGGGGGAACACAGCATAGCAAAACAAGTGTTATTGCCCCTTGTCTTTCTCTGCATTTTTTCCTTCCAAATGTAAGGCAGTGTGTAAAAAAGACGTCTATTTGAGAAATGCCCTGTAATTCACATGCTAGTATGGGCACCCCGGAATTCAGAGATGTGCAAATAACCACTGCTTCTCAACACCTTATCTTGTGGCCATTTTGGAAATACAAAGGTTTTCTTGATACCTATTTTACACTTTTTATATTTCAGCAAATGAATTGTTGTATACCCGATATAGAATAAAAACCCATTGCAAGGTGCAGCTCATTTATTGGCTCTTGATGAACCTACAAGCCCTATATATCCCTGCAACCAGAAGAGTCGAGCTGACGTCATGGTATATTGCTTTCAAAAATCTGACATTGCAGGAAAAAGTTACAGAGTAAAATGTGGAGAACAATGGCTGTTTTTTTCACCTCAATTTCAATTTTTTTTATTTCAGCTGTTATTTTCTGTAGGAAACACTTGTAGGATCTACACAAATGACCCCTTGCTGAGTTCAGAAGTTTGTCTACATTTTTCAGAAATGTTAAGCTTTCTGGGATCCAGCATTGGTTTCTTACCCATTTTGGTCACTAACTGGAAGGAGGCTGAAAGCACAAAAAATAGTAAAAATGGGGTATGTCCCAGTAAAATGTCAAAATTGTATTGCAAAATTCAAGTCTGCCTGTTCCTGAAAGCTGGGAAGATGTTGATCTTGCTACCACAAACCCTTTGTTGGTGCCATTTTCAGGGAAAAAACCACGAGCTGCCTTCTGCAGCCCTTTTTCCCCATTTAAAAAACAAAACAAAAATTACTGTATTTTGGCTAATTGCTTGGTCTCCTTCAGGGGAACCCACATAGTCTGGGTACCTCTAGAATCCCTAGTATGTTGGAAAAAAACATCTCTCAAGTCTCTCAAGTCTCTCAAGTGGGTGGTTTGCCCACTGCTTGGTCATGGGGAGTGCAAAGCCACAGTCTCTCAAGTGGGTGGTTTGCCCACTGCTTGGTCCTGGGGAGTGCAAAGTCACAGTCTCTCAAGTGGGTGGTTTGCCCACTACTTGGTCCAGGGGAGTGCAAGGCCACAGTCTCTCAAGTGGGTGACATGTTCCACTGGTTTGGAGGGGGGCTTGTGCCCAGTCTGCTTCATGCTGCTAAGGATGGGGGGAGTGGATGCCTTTCCCCACTGCTTCTGGAGGGGGCATTGTGCCCAGTCTGCCTCATCCTGCCAAGGATAGGGGGGTGGATGCCTTTCTCCACTGGTTCTGGAGGGGGCCTTGTGCCCAGTCTGCTTCATCCTGCCAAGGATAGGGGGAGTGGATGCCTTTCTCCACTGGTTCTGGAGGGGGCGCATTGTGCCCAGTGATGCTGCACCTGGGGTGTGGCAGTTCACATTCCCTCACATGGGTGTCTGAGGCATGAGATGAGCAGGGAACAGGTAGCATGATGCCCATGGAGGCAGAGCCAGACTCCATCCTGCAGCAACTTAGGCTGCAAACTGCTGGTAGTGCCAGTGCTGGTGGTGGTGCCTCAAGTGGTGGGTGCAAGGTCCAGGACGTCTCCTGCAGCCTCGGACAGCTGCCACTGGGGATGCTGCTGATGTCCAATGTAGTGGCACCAGCTGGGCATGTGGCGGTGCATATGTCGGTGCAGGTGGCGGTGCCTGTGGTGTTGCCTGCGGTGGAGATGCTGCTGGTGCTACCTGTGGTGCAGGTGCTGGTAGTAGTGGAGGGAGACACCAGGCCATCTCCAGCAGCCTCAGACAGCTGCCCACTGGGGATGAAGCTGGTGACTGTCGTTGTGGCAGCGGCGGTGCAGGGGGTGGTGCAGGAGGCGGTGCAGGTGGCGGTAGTTGCGGCAGTGCTTACCGTGGTATAGGTTGCTGGCCTGTCAGGACAAATGGTGGTCACCAGTCCCTCACCTGGAGGCTCCGAGCCCTGAAGTGCCTTGCCTTTGTTTTGTTTTTTTCCCTTCCCCACCTTGGTAGATGCTGCTGGGACCTTGGCACTGTCCTCTTTTGTTTTGGAATAGGCCTTGCTGGGTGGGTGTTGAGTCTTGTCTGTGCTGCATGCCGGCCCCTTCTTAACCTTGGCAGGTGGCGGAATGGGTTGGTCTTTTGCATTGGTAGATGGCACACTGCCAGCCCTGACGGGTGCCCCCTTTGATCTTCTCAGACTTGCAGGGACCACAGCGGATGCCGACTTTGTGGCTGAGGTGCTGGCCTAGGATCTCGACATCCTGGACCTAGTGGAAGGACAGGGGGCGTAGGGAAGAAGTCAATGTTAGCCAGGAAAAGTTTTTTAGACACACTGGGACGGGAAGATGGAGGGGGTGTGGGAGTGAAGGAAGAGGGAGTGGTTGTAGGAGGTGTACGTCAGCTGAGTTTGGGTGAAGGTGCATGGGCTGGAAGCTGTTGTGAGGTGGATGGCTGTTGAGTGGGTGTGTGCCTGCATTTGTGTACTTTGGGAGGAGGGCTCACAGACACACTGGGACAGGACACAGGGGACTTGTGCATGGTTGTGGGGGTGGTGATTGCTTGTGAGGGATGTGTTGTCATGGGCGTGCTGGTGATGGAGGCAGTGGCTGTTGATGGAGTGCATGCAGGTGTGAGTGAAGACACTACTGGGGGGGAGATAGACGAAGAGGAGGAGGGGGACACAGTGCAGGAAGTGGATGTTGGTATGTGTGCATGGGTATGGTGTTTGTTTGAGTGCCTGTGTGATGATGTGTGGTGCTTATGTTTTCCTGAGCCACTTTTGTGTGTTGATGTGTGTGCATGCTGGTCTGAAGGTGTGCTTGGGATAGGGTGAGGTAGAGGGGATAGGGTCGGGGCAGTGGAAGTTGGAGGAGGGAGGCTGGACACAGGGACAATGGCTGCCATCAGTGCTGAGGCCAGAGCCTGAAATGCTCTCTGTAGGGCCGTCACGCCAGAATGAATGCCCTCCAGGTATGCATTTGTTTGTTGCAAATGCCTCTCAATATCCTGGATGGCATTCAGAATGGTTGACTGCCCAACAGTGAAGGATCTCAGGAGGTCAATAGCCTCCTCACTGAGGGCAGCAGGGCTGACTGGGGTAGGGCCTGAGGTGCCTGGGGCAAAGGAGATGCTCACCCTCCTGGGTGAGCAGGCACGGGAAACACGCTGAGGGGCTACTGGGAGGGCGGTGCTGGTAGGGGGGGTGGCGGCTGTACCTGTTGTTGGGGTGGGCACAGAGGTGTCCGCCAGGGAGCTTCCATCAGAGGAGGAGCCCCTGTCACTGGTATCCCCTCCTGTCCCTGTCGTGGAGCTCCCCTCGCCCGCCGTCCCACTGGTGCCTTCACCCTCAGTGGATTCACCCTCATGGGCCATGTGGGATGCAGCTCCCTCCGTCGCCGGTGCCTCTGCTCCTCTGCCAGATGATGCTAATACACACAGGGACAGGGTGACCAAACAAGTAGGTGGGTGAGAGACAGAGGATACACTTGGTCAATGCCAGCAACACCACTACCGTTGGCGTACACAACACACACTCAGCTGCCCTATGCACTAGGCCATGCCCAACCAGTCACTAAGGTAGTCACCAGCCCATGGGGTACAATGCCTAACGCCAGCATCTGCACACCTGACACCCACAGGACCCTACCCAGTAGTAGTTGGCCACTTGTACCATTGGGGTAGGAGTGCTTCAGAGCCTGCAAACAAGGGACCTACCCTGCCATGATCGCCCTGGCCTGGGGGCACCCATAGCCCACATCCCCCACCCAGCTAGTTCCTAAAGCGCGCAAAGTCAGCTTTCTGAATTTGTACTCACCCCCTTGTAGCTGCTGTGATGCCCTCAAGCGCCCATCCAACTCCGGATAGGCCACCGCCAGGACGCGGAACATCAGGGGGGTCATGGTGCGACAGGCACCCCATCCACATTGGGAGGCCAGCCCCAGCTGGGTCTCTGCCGTCTTCTTGGTCCAGCAGTGCAGGTCCTCCCATCGCTTGTGGCAGTGGGTGCTCCGCCTGTGATAGACCCCCAGGGTTCACACCTCCTTCAGGATGGCACGCCAAATACCCTTTTTCTGGTGGGCACTGACCTAGAGGGAAAAGACAGCAGAAAATGTAGTTACTCACCCGTCCCGCCTGTCATACTCATTGCCCACCAGTTCCCACCCATGCCCTGACACACATACACTGACCACCTCTCATGCAGCATTCAGACCAGGACGCCTTAGCACCCCCCAACATGTGGCTCCCATCAACACCACTCCAAACAGGCATTGTCCACACATCATGCTCACAGTGTACTCACCTGTTTGTCTGGCGAACCGTAGAGTAACATGTTCTCCGCAGTGAAGGCAGGGGCCCTTTCCCCAGACACTCTAGCCATTGTCACATCCAGACTCAGGTCACTGCAGCACTTGCAGTGTAGGTCCTCTCCTGTTGATGGTCAGGTAGCAAGTGAGTGAATAGCTAGCAAATGGCAGTGACGTCAGCGGCGGTGCGTACCATCACTGCCGGCGTACATCGCCATTCGCTCCTGGGACCCATAGGCCCCAATGATAACCAATGCGGAGTTGCGCAGCGGTCATCGACCGCCTACCACGACGCAGCACAACGCCAGCGCAGTTACCTCATTTCCCATTGCCCCTCCTCACAGGTCAGGCAGCCACCATTTCAGGGGGGCACATGGCACCTAACTGCGTCACAGCACATATTGGCACATATACTGACTCTCAAATTCACACACTGCTTCTGTGACATTAATTCAAAAACAGTTGTGCTATCTATGTGGAAAATGACCTTCTGCTCACCCTTCTCCTCCATAGGCTACAACCGCTGAGGCAGATGATAAGATGGTGGCATCCTCCGGTATACTGACCCCTGGTGGACCTGTCGACAATGGAGGACAGACACATTATCATCACATACAGACTTGATCATGCCACAATCCAAGAACTGTGTGCCCAATTGGAGCAAGACCTGATGTCAGCTTTCTGCCAGCCCACAGGAATCCCTCTTCTAGTGCAGGTCCTGTTAGTGCTTCATTTCCTGGCAAGTGGTTCCTTTCAAACAACAGTGGCCATGGCATCAGGGATGTCTCAGCCAATGTTCTCCAAGGTGTTGACCAGAGTGTTGTCTGCCCTGCCCCGCAGCTACATCGTCTTCCTACAGGTGGAGGATTGGGCCACAGTGAAAGCTGACTCCTATGCCCTGGGACATATCCCCAACATCATTGGTGCCATTGATGGTACACATGTGCCATTTGTTCCCCCCGCAGAAATTAACAGGTCTACAGGAATACAAAAAGCTATCATTCGATGAATGTGCAATTGGTGTGTTTAGCAGACCAGTACATCTCCCATGTGAATTCCAAATATCCTGGCTTAGTGCATGACGTCTATGTCTTGAGGAATAGCAGCATCCCTTATGTGAAGCGGCAACTCCAGAGGCACCGGGTGTGGCTGTTAGGCGAGGCCAAGGTCCCCACACAGTATAAGTTGGGGTCTGAGTATGTGGTTGTCCCTCAGTGTTAGTGTGCGTCTAACAGTTGTCCCTCAATATTTACAGGTGACTCTGGTTACCCCAACCTTTCAAGGCTAATGACCCCAGTGAGGAATCCCAGGACAAGGGCAGAGGAATGTTACAATGAGGCGCATATTCGAACAAGAAGGATTATTGTGAGGACCTTTGGTCTCCTGAAAGCCAGGTTCCGGTGCCTCCATCTGACAGGTGGATCCCTGTACTACTCACCGAAGAAGGTGTGCCAGATCATCGTGGCATGCTGTATGTTGCACAACCTGGCCTTGAGACGCCAGGGGCCTTATTTATACTTCTTGGTGCAAAACTGCACTAAGGCAGTTTTGCCCCAAAAAGTTTTGCACCAGCTTGCACCATTTTTTAGCACCACCTGGGCACCATATTTATGGAATGGTGCAAGCCGGTGCAAAGGGTAGACTAACTTTAAAAAAAATTACGTTAGGTAGTTTTGAGTCAAAATAAATGAATCTGACCAGATTAGCATCATTTTTTGATGCTAAGGGGCATATTTATACTTTGTTTGCACTGAATTAGCGTGCGTTTTTTTTAACTCTAATTCAGTGCAAAACTAACTCCATATTTATACTTTGGTGCTAGACCCGTCTAGCGCCAAATTTATGGAGTTAAAGTCATTTTTTGGAAGTGGAAACCTACCTTGCCTTAATAAGATGCAAGGTAGGCGTTCCCGTGCAAAAAAATTACTCTATTGCCTTAACACCATATTTATACTCCCATGTAAAAATGGTGCAAGGGAGGGAGGAGGGGTCAAAAAATGGGGCAAAGCAAGCTTTGCCCCATTTTTTAAGACCTGGGTCAGGGCAGGGGTTAGGGGACCTGTGGGCCTATTTCCATGGTGGAACACCATGGAATAAGCCCAGAGGTGCCCTCCCCAGGCCCCAGGTGCACCCCCACCCACACCATAGGGACTGTGGAGGATGGGGGACCCTATCCCAGGTAAATACAGGTAAGATTGTATTTCATTTTTTTTTTTTTGTTTAAGTGCCATAGGGGGCCCTAAAATGGGCATGGTAGGTTTAGCACCATAAAATGACGCTAATCTGGTTAGAGTCATTTTTTTTTTACTCTAACCTGCCTAAAGTCATTTTTTGGTGCTAAACCCTCTTCTTCCATACTGCCAGCCCCACCCGACTAAAGTCATTTTTTTTTTACTCTAGCCTACCCTTTGCACCGACTTGCACCATTCCATAAATTTGGTGCCCGGCTGGTGCACAGAAATGGTGCAAGCCGGTGCTAAACATTTTGGTGCAAAACTGAGTTAGTGCAGTTTTGCAGCAAAAAGTATAAATAAGGGCCAATATTTTGTAAGTTTGCGCCACTTTTGCATCATAAAATGACGTTAATGCGGTGCAAAAAAAGTTTAAATCTGGGCCTTGGTGCTAGATGGGTCTAGCACCAATGTATAAATATGGAGTTAGATTTTCACCGAATTAGAGTAAAAAAATAATGACGGTAATTCGGTGCAAACAGAGTATAAATATGCCGCAGAGTATAAATATGCCCCTAAATATGGCGTTAAGGCCATAGAGTCATTTTTTGCACGGGAACGCCTACCTTGCATCTCATTAAAGCAAAGTAGGTCTCCACTTTCAAAAAATGACTTTAACTCCATAAATTTGGTGCTAGAGGAGTCTAGCACCAAAGTATAAATATGGAGTTAGTTTTGCACCGAATTAGAGTTAAAAAAAATGACACTAATTCGGTGCAAACAGAGTATAAATATGCCCCCAGGTGCCTTTTCTGCTGGAGGATGAGCCTGATGATGGTCTTGTGGCAGCGGTGGAGCCTGTGAACAGTGAGGAAGAGGAGGCAGATGAAGAAGATGTGGACAACAGAACTAAAATTATACAGCAGTATTTCCAGTGACACACAGGTAGGACACTGTAACTCAACTTCACGTTTCAGTATACTTTTGGACATTGTACATGGCAGCCTCTTACCCTCTGTCTATCACCACTGACTGTTCCCTTTGGATTCCCTTTTTTTGTTGTGCTAAATAGTATGGGGTAAGTGCAAGGGGCTGGTGCGATGGTGGAGGAAGGTCAAGAGTAGAGGAATGGGAGTAATGGCAGTTCAAAGAGGACAGGGTGACAGAGTGGGTCAGAAGGGTGACAATCAGGAGAGTCCTATTTCCTGGTGGGGGTCTTGGCAATGTTCTCTGTCTTCTGCCTTGGTCACAGGGACCGTTTGCGCGGTGGTTCTCCTTCTGCAGGGGGTAGTGTGCTGGTGGCCTCTTGGTCCTCTGGCAGGGCCTCCTGTCCACAGCGCCGGCTGAGGTGGAAGGCTGTTCCTCGGTTTGGCTAGTGTCAGGGACCCTTTGTAGTGCCACTGCCTCCCTCATGGTCTTGCCCATGTCAGCCAGTGCCCCTGCTAAGGGGACCAGGATGGTGTTGATTCTTGTGAGGTCCTCCCTGATCCCCAGGTACTGTCCCTCCTGCAGCCGCTGGGTCTTCTGTAACTTGGACAGTACCGTGCTTATGGTCTCCTGGGAATGGTGGTAGGCTACCATGATGTTGGAGAGTGCCTCGTGGAGGGTCGGTTCCCTGGGCCTGTCCTCCCGCTGTTGACCAGCAGTCCTCCCAGCTTCCCTGCTGTCCTGTGCCTCTGTCCCCTGAACCATGTGCCCACTGGCACTGACCCTAGGTCCCTAATCATCCTGTGTTAGTGGGGTTGCCTGGGGTCCCTGTAGTGGTGGACACACTGCTGATTGACGTGTCCTGGGGACAGAGGGATAGGCCCGCTGGGTGGGTGCTGTGGTGGTGTTTCCTGAGGTGGGAGGCTCTGTGGTGGGTTGGGACTGTGGCAGGGAAACCGACTGTCCAGAGGTCCCCGATGGGTCAGGTTGGTTATCGTGATCCAGGCGTGCAGAGCTGCTGTCATCACTGTGGGCCTCTTCTGGGGGGGTTGGTTGTTGGTGGCACCTCCTCTCCGGTGACGTTGGGTAGGGGTCCTGTTAGGATGCAAATGCATTGTTATTGTACCTGTTTGTGCCATCTTGTGCAGTGAGTGTGTTTCCCTGTATATTTGTGATTTCCCTGTCGCCTTGGCCTTGTGTGAGTGCTGATTGGGTGGGCTGGGTGAGTCTCTCTACTGGGCATGCTGTGGTGAAGTGTGTCCATGCAGGTCTGTAATGGGTGTCCATGCATTGTAGTTGCATTCAATTCTTGGTTTTGGGATGGGTGGGTTGTGATGGTGGGGTATATGTGAGGTGAAGGAGTGATGGGAGTGAGGGTACGGGTGGGTTTTTGTGATGGCATGCAGGTAGGGTGGGGGATATAATTATAAAGATTTTACTTACCAGAGTCCAGTCCTCCTTCTACTCCTGCGAGCCCCTCAGGATGCATGATTGCCAAGACTTGCTCATCCCATGTTGTTAGTTGTGGGGTAGGAGGTGGGGGTCCACCACCAGTCCTCTGTGCAGCAATCTGGTGTCTTGAAACCACGGAACGCACCTTCCCTTGTAGGTTGTTCCACCTCTTCCTTATGTCATCCCTGGTACTTGGATGCTACCATTCTCCACCATAGATCCATCTTCCTAGCAATGGACGTCTGCTGCACCTGTGACCCGAATAGCTGTGACTCTACCCGGATGATTTCATCCAACATGACCCTTAGTTCCTCCACAGAAAACCTGGGGTGTCTTTGGGGTGCCATGGATGTGGTGTGAGTGATATGTATGAGCATGTGTGAGGTGATGTGTGGGGTGAAGTGTTGGGGTGTACACTGTGATGTGCGTGGATGGTGTATGAGTGATGGTGTTCTGTGCCTCTGATTGAGTGGGTACTCTTTGCTTGTATCTCTGTGCTTGATCTCTTTTTTTTCATTGTAAGGGGTTGTGGGTAGTGTGGGTGTGTGTTTTATAGTGGTGTCAGTGTGTGGGTGTGGTGTGTGTATGTGTGTCAGGTGTGTATATTTTGAATTGTCCAACGTGGTGTGGTTTTGTAAGTTTGTGTGTATTTTGAGCCCAGCGGTGTGTACCGCCAATGGTTTACCACAGTTGAAAGACCGCTGCATTGATTTGTGGGTCGTGATACTGTGGGTGTATTCCTGTTGGCTTGACGGTGTGGGTTTTGCTATCACCATTTTATCACTGACCTTTGGTGTGGCGGACTTGTGTGGGTGTTTGTGTTGTGGCGGTATTCTCTGTATGGGTCATAGTACTCGTGGTGGATTACCGCCACGTCATGGTATTTTGGCGCCCGTCGGCACGGCGGTAAGTGAGATTTACTGCCAGGGTTGCAATGAGGGTCTTAATTCTGAAAGGAGCACAAAAGTTTTATCCAAGATTTGTGGGTTCTTTTACCATCATCAAAAAGATTAGTGAGGTGGCAGTGAAGCTTGAGCTTCCTATTTCACTACCGATTCACCCACTGTTCCACGTTTCATTGTTAAAACCGATAGCAGACTCTATGCACTGCACAGAAGACCCCTTTCAATCTCAGTGGATAATCAACCGGAGTATGAGATCAAGGTCATGTTAGACTCTAAATGAGTACATAATAAACTTTACTACTTGTTGGACTGGAAAAGTTATGGGCCAGAGGATCATTCATTGGAACTAGCAGGGCATGTGAATGTTCAGTTCCATCATCGATACCCCAACAAACCAAAACTAATTGGGAGGGGTGTGCTGTCAGGCCTGCACACCTGGATGTGCTCCAGTAAAGAACTCTTAAACCAATCACCTGCCTTTGCAAGGACCAATATTTGTTGTCACCCCACAAGAATGCTTTACAGACCACTGTTGGTTTACAAAGACCAATGCTTGTTGGAACCAATGCTTGTTTAGGACATGTGTTGCTCAAGCCTCCAGCATCCCTATGACTCAGACCAGGTGTGGCTTCCTATGACACAGACTGGGTGTAGCTGGATGCAGCAGGTATTTAAGCAACACCTGTCCTGATTGAGTTGCTTGCTGTAGAGGTCACCGGCTGCATAGAAGTTCTGCTTCTCCACATTTGATCTTCGTGTTCAGCTCTGTATCCTGGATGCCGCTTCTGGGGAGCTGAATAGATCAAGAGACTTGACTACTAAAAAGGCGGTAATGTGCTGCGCATGCACAAAATGCATTTATTTGTGAAAACTTGACAGTTGCTGATCTGATATTTGAAAGTCGGATGTTTTGGAGTGCATAGCACCTAAGGAGACACATGATTGACGTTAAGGTCACTGGGATGCTCGCTGCTAGTCGCGTAATAACACTTATCATGGTTGCTTGCTATATATCGCAGAAAGGAATTATCCTAAAAACAATGTATTGTGAATACGTTTGTTATTGCTACGTTTAACATGACTTTTGTATAATTGGTGCTGGGAACATTTTGTGAATTGCCTGAAAGTTTCACTGCTATGCTCAACTTATGCTGTGATGTAACAGTGCTAAAACCTATTGCTTGTGTTACTGATATTAACCCTATGTTCCCAGAGTGTTACAAACATTGCATTGTGATATTTTGATACTAACCGTATGTTTCCAGAGTGATGCAAACTTTGCACCATATCTTTGATATTAACTCTATGGTTTCAGTGAGATCAAAATACACCAAATGTGTGTTCCTTGGAGTTCTAAGTACAGTGCATAAATTAACCCATGAATGTCTGCAAAACTAATTACCTGAGAACTTGTTGTCATTATTTGTTACCTATTTAAATGTCTATGGAGTCAAGTGAGTCAGCATCTTAGGAAATCTCAGCAAGGTCATCAAACAAGATATCCACGGGACTTAAAGTACATTTAGGTAGAAATTAATTAAGGTGACGTGGGATCATTCTGGGGTCAGAGTGGAAGTAGTCAGAGATATAATAGGAGGTTTAAGTTTCTCATTTAATTACAGGTAATCCACGTCATTTCCCAATAATTCCTAGAGAGAGGGAGAGCCATCTAAAGAGGGAAAATGAAACCTAACAGGTACACCTAGCTTGCACATAGTAGTCAGAGACTAGTATATACATGGCTACCAGTTATGAGCTGTTTCACTGATTTGTCATTTATCATAGGAAATCGTGGCTCTTCAAGGACCATCACCAGTCACTCGGATCTGGACCTGTGGCTTCAGTGTCTCTCTCTCTCTCTCCCTTTCTCTCTCTCTCTTTCATCAACCCCTTTCCCCCGGGGTGTTCCAATACCGATAATGTGTATTTAAGTGGCAGGCACGGTACGTCTAGGAGGAACTGGGAATAAGCAACTTCTACATCTGTATCCATGACTCCCAAAAGTGACTCCAAGGGCTAGTTTGTTGGCCTGTTCAGAGCTACAGGGACATAAAAGGCTTCCACCATCATGAACCCGCATCTGGGCCCAACCTGAGTGATGCCTGAGCCCTTGAGAGGTGTCCCACCAGTTGTGGCACCTTGGATGTGATGCTTAATGTTTCCAGATGGCCAATTTTCAAAACTATAGACCTAAATACAATTTGGCCAAAACTGTTCTGGGAGAGCTAGAAGAAGACGGGACCAACCCACTTGCCTATTCACCCGAGGTGTATCGCTAGCCAGACTGAATTTGTGTCCTCTTTGCTATGCTATTTTCTGCAACAACAAATCTGTTCCAGCGATCATTTCCAAAGAGCAGCTGACCTCATGGAACTGTCTTTGGCTCCAATCCTGTTTTGGCCCTCTGAAGTTTATTGACTTTCATTTTGACGACTAAGTCTGAATGTAGAAATCTGCATCATGGCTTTGACCCAAGGCCATCCAAAGATGAATTTCTATCCTCCGATACCTCTGTAGCCTTTCCCCCTGAACTTTACTTTTTCAGACATTTTTCTTCAAGAATAATTTTAATTCCGAAGGTAAGTGCTAATGGGGCCCAATCCACCTCTGGTATCCCACCTTTACTCAATTATGGTCAGCCTTAATTTGCGACATTGACCCGGGCTCACGCTATTAGATGTCTATGGCTACCGCTTTCATTTATTGGGCGATATTTTTAACATTTAAAAAATTCATAACTGTGGTTCTACTAATTGGATATTTGTCATTTTGGTGCCAAATAAGTTATTAAAATGTACTATTTTTCTAAATTGGTTTGGGATTTTTCTTGTGTTGTGTTTTCACTTTACTAATATATGTGTGCTGCATAAACACTTTACACATGGCCTTTCAGTTAAGCCCAACTGCGTTTTGTGCCAAGCTACCAGGATTAAGTGATGGTTCATCTAGTGATTTTTTTGTATGGTTCACCCTGCAAGACATTGTGGTTGTTGCCTGTCCAGGGCTCACATCTAGTTAGCCAACAACCTTGGTGTTTAGGCTCTACTGTCATCCCCAGTACTCGTTCCCACTTAGTGTTTTGTTGCCATTTTTGTGGCATCTCATGTGCCCGGACAAGTTTATATATTGCTGAAATTCTGCCCTGTATGCCAATCAATTTAGGGAACTGTACTTCAAGGGGGGTTTGGCTCTAGTGGCTCCAGTGTGAAGTATGGGATGCATGACCCAGTGCTTGTTATGCAAATACCACAGTCACTCTGATTCCGGAGGTCATACATTGATGGAATGTTTAAGGCGTAGCAGAATCGAACACAACAGTGATCATTTTACAGCCTTCCTCCAGCCAGGGAAGGAAGGAATGGTTGCCAGGAGCAGGCCAGAAGGCTAGATTGAAATGTATTGATGTATAGGTGGAGGGTAGGAGACCAGGAGACAGGGATACTGTTGGGAGGCCTACGATGTTTCTTCAAATACAAAAGATCCCACAGGGGTCTACAAACATATGTGTGGTCCATCTGCCACCAGTTTGCATGATAATGGGGGATACTAAGGGTTGCCAGTCATTCTGTCTGTCAAGTTTGAATAATACGTTTTTGGGAAAGTCTTGGGGCTCTACCCTTCCAAATAAAGGCAATCAATTTGCACTGGACATGTTTTAGGTATGAAGGATTGAACCATATTGGAAGAGCTTGAAATAATATAGAAGGCAATGGAGTACATTCATTTAATAGCATTAATTCTACCACACCAGGACAGCATAAGGCTGCCCCAGGAGTGTAGATTTTTGGTTATTGTCAAGAGAAGGGGAAGGTAATTAGCCTCGAACAGCTTCCAGACCAGGTACCGAAGTTGAATTCCAAGATAATTAACGGCAGACCAGGCCCATCAGAAGGAAAAGTGAGGAGACAGGTGGGCACTTATCCCATCTCAAAAGTAAAATTTTGAATTTCTGATTTTTCAAGAATAACCCTAAATCTAGTGTCCAATTGAAAATCTTCAAGTATAATCAGTACGGTTGAGAGTGAGGTGTGTGGGAAACTTAGCATAGGAAAGGACATTATCAGCATTAAGAGAAATTTTAAATTCCTGCGGTCCAAATTTAATCCCCGTCACTGTCAGGTGTCTTTCAAATTAAGCATGGTAAAAGCTCTATAAAGAATGCAAAAAAGAGGGGTAACAAGGAACAATCCTGTCTGATTCCTCTCAGAAGACGATAAGCCTGAACAGATGAAAAGGCCTAAAGAGGTGTCTTTTAGGGTCACCTTACTGCTTTGGGTTATCAAGTTGGGTAATACCTTTCCGTGAGGATGTGGGACATATGCCAATTTTCTGGAGCATGATTCTCACGAAGTTACATTCCACCCTGTTGAAGGCCTTCTCAGCATCAAGCAGGAGCGATACAGCCAATATCTTTTTGAGGGGGGCCTTCTGACAGGTGGATAGTCAGCCATACATTATCATGGGTGTTAGAAATGGGGTATCTGGTTGGCAGCTAGTTTGCACTCTGTCCAAGCAGGGACTCTCATTCTAGTCAGGGCAATTAAGATAACCCCTGCTCACCCCCTTGGTAGCTTTGCACAAGCAGTCAGACTTATCTCAAGGGCAACGTGTAAAGTATTTGTTCCAAAACATACAGTAATACAGTGAAAACTCTACAAAAGGGTCACCATGCGGGTTTAGAAAAATAGGCAATATTTATCTAAATCAAATGAGATCAAAATGGCAAAAATCCAACATCCACAAGTAAAGATATTAATTTTTTTAAATAATAGAATCTTACTTCATAAACCACAATGCAAATGTTGTTGTTACACAAAGTACCTGGTTTGCATAAAAAATAAAGCTGCACCGGTAAGTGTGTGTCGGAAAAGTCAGCAATGCGTCAACTCCTTACTTGCAAGTGAGGCTGTGCATTGTTTCTTCTCCAGTCGGGTAGGCGATGCATTGTTTTTCTCTCTCACAAGAGAGTAATGCGTCAATTTCTAGACAGAGCACCTCGGATCCGCCAAGGTTCACTTTGATTTTGACGACCGGCAATGATGCATGTGAAACCCGGCCACGCGGTGGTGGAACACCGTCTATGTGGGGTTTCCAGCATTTTTAGCAGCTGCAAGTGAGTGTTGCATAATTTCTCCAGCACGATGCAGGTGATGCCTCGATTTCCCAGCCTCGATGCAGGTCGTGTGTTAATTTCAGCTGCGAGGTGGGTGGTGCATCGTTTTTACAGACTCGTTGCAGGTTGTGCGTCTAATTTTTTCCTGAATTACTTCTTGTGCGTGGATTTCAGTCCTTGTTCTACCGGTTTCACCTTTCAAGGGCCCAGGGACTAAGTAGGGCACCACTTTGCAGGGCAGGAGTCTCAGCAGAGAGTCCAGGTGCTGACAGAGGAAGTCTTTTATGGCCCCGAGACTTCAAAACAGGAGGCAAGTTCAGTCTAAGTCCTTGGAGATACTTCACAAGCAGGAATATACCACAAAGTCCAGTTTTTGTCCTCTTTCAGGCAGAAGCCACAACTGCAGGACAACCCAGCAAAGCATGGTCACAGGTGAAAGGGAAGTACTCCTCCTCTAGCTCTTCTCCTTGGCAGAGGTTCCTCTTGGTTCCAGAAGTAATCTGAAAATCTGGGGTTTTAGGTGGACTACATTTACTCCTTCTGCCTTTGAAGTAGACAAACTTCAAAGGAAAGTCTCTGTTGTTCGCAAGATCCTGCCTTTCCCAGGCTTGGCCCCAGACACATACCAGGGGGTTGGAGACTGCATTGTATGAGGGCAGGCACAGACCATTCAGGCGTAAGTGACAACTTCCCCCTCCAATCTAGCTTAGATGGTCCATCAGGATATGCAGGCTACACCCCAGCTTCCTTTGTGTCACTGTCTAATGGGAATTCACAAACAGCCCAGCTGTCAGTCTGACCCAGACAAGTACTACACAAGCAGGCAGAGTCATGGAATGGTTTAGGCAAGAAAATGGCCACTTTCTAAAAGTGGCATTTTCAAACAGACAATTAAAAAACCAACTTTACCAAAAAATGAACGTTTAAATTGTGAGTTCAGAGACTCCAAACTGCTAATCTCTATCTGCTCCCAAAGGGAAACTGCACCACTTAAAAGTTATTTAATGGCAGCCTCCATGTTAACTTATGAGAGAGATAGGCCTTGGGACAGTGAAACCCGAATTTGGCAGAATTTCACTGTTAGGACATACAAAAACACATGTACATGTACCAACTTTACAATACACTGCACCCTACCCATGAGGCTACCTGTGGCCTACCTTAGAGGTGCCTTACATGTATAAAAAGGGAAGGTTTGGGCCTGGCAAGGGTACACTTGCCAGGTCAAATTGGCAGTTTAAAAACTGCACATGCAGACACTGCAGTGGCAGGTCTGAGCCATGTTTACAGGGCTATTCATGTGGGTGGCACAATCAGTGCTGCAGGCCCACCTATAGCATTTGATTTATAGGCCCTGGGCACCTCTAGTGCACTTTACTGGTGACTTACTAGTAAATCAAATATGCCGATCATGGAAAAACCAATTACACATTTAATTTACATAGGGAGCACTTGCACTTTAGCACTGGTCAGCAGTGGTAAAGTTCCCAGAGTACCGAAACCAGCAAAAACCAAATCCAGTACACAGTCAAAACATGGGAAGCAGAGGCAACAAAGACAGAGGAGACTATGCCAAGGATACCAGGTCTAACAATGGGCCTTTCAGCCTTGAATGAAACCACTCTGATCTGGGTATGTTAATGTAGGGAGTATGTCAAGGAGAAATTCAGCTAGAATTTTGATATATACTTTCACATCAACATTCAGTAAGGCTATAGGATGATACAAGGCACAGTCTCTAGTGTCTTTATTACATTTTGGTATCATTATGAGCACCACCTCAGTCATCATTGGTGTCACTGCTCCTTCAGTGGCACAGTGGTTAAAAACAGGTTTGAATTTAGGAATTAGCCTGGGAGTGACTATTTTGTAAAACTGTGATGTAAGGCTATCCATCCCCGAGTTTTATTTAGCTTTAGGGTTTTAATGGTTTGCTTGATGTTCTCTGGGAGGATCGCGTCCTCTAGCAAGTCCCACTGTTCATGAGTGAGTTTGAGGGAGTGAATGACAAGCAGAAAATTCTCCTGCTCACTTACTGGATGGGAAGACCTTCCGTAGAGAATCTCATAGTAGGAGGAGAATTCAGCTACCTTTCCCAGGGTCCCTGAGGAGGCTATGATTTCTCTGACATACTCTCTCTCTAGTTTACCCTGGAGGAAACTGGTAAGAGGGGTGCCAGCTCTGTCACCCACAACATACACGCAAACTTTAAGATGGAGCAGCAAAAGCTCTGCCTTGTTAGTATGATGTACTCATAGCTGGCTTTGGCTGTTGTGCGTTAGCTCTTAAGTCAGTGCAAAGGCTGGCAAATTCTCTCTGCTTTTACTTCACAAATGTCATCCTCTAGTTCCCCACTTCCAAGGTGCAGAGGTACTCATATTCCTCAGCAACTGCTATAAGGCAGCCTCCGATAACGTCCTTGAAGGTGTCCCACACTCACGAAGTGGACAGTCACCCCCTCCATTCTGCTCAAAGTACTCATCAATGTTTTGTCTTATTTCAGGTTTGGTGGCCGGGTCTCTAAATAGGGATGGATGAGACTTCGGTTTGCCTGAGGTCAAGCTGGACAGTGATTAGTACATGGTCTAACACTGAGATTGGTCCAATGTCTGCAGTGCTGGTGAGTCTTACAGGGGGATTGCTCAGTAGTGTATAGTCTATAAAGGACTATGGGGGTCATCACATTATTGGCGTAAAAGGCGCTTACCACCGTGCAGATGACCGCCAATACACCGCCGCCGCCGCGGAATTCCGCCACAGCTATTATGACACACATCTCGGAAACCGCCGAAATTCAGACACCCACACAAATCCGCCACACCAAAGGTCAGTGGAAAACTGGCGAAAACAAAACCTCCACTGTCCCGCCAACAGAAACACGCCCATGCTATTACGACCCACGAATCCACGCGGCGGTCTTTCAAATGCGGCATTCCATTGGCGGTACACACCGCTGCGGTCAAAATACACACACATCTCCAAAAAAACGCCACATTGGACAATTCAAAATACACACACCTGATACACATACATACACCACTCCCACACACCCAACACTATATAAAACACACACCCACATCACCCACAAACCCCTACGATCAAAATCCCGAACGAAGCACAGAGAGAGACACTACAAACAACTACAAAGCATCCACAGGCAATCAACACCATCACCCACACAACTTCCACGCACAATACACCACACACCACTACACATTACCACACACATCAACACTGACACCACCCCACACATCACCCAAACCACCCCATGTCACGCCAAAGACACCCCCGGTTTTCCAAGGAGGAGCTCCGGGTCATGGTGGAGGAAATCCTACGGGTAGAGCCACAGCTATTTGGCTCACAGGTGCAGCACACATCCATAGCCAGGAAGATGGAGCTATGGCGTAGAATAGTCGACAGGGTCAACGCAGTGGGACAGCATCCAAGAAATCGGGAGGACATCAGGAAGAGGTGGGACGACCTACCGGGGAAGGTATGTTCAGTGGTCTCCAGGCACAACATTGCGGTACAGCGGACTGGCGGCGGACCCTCTCCTCCTCCCCCACAACTAACAACATGGGAGGAGCAAGTTTTGACCATCATGCATCCAGAGGGCCTCGGAGGAGTCGGTGGAGGAATGGACACTGGTAAGTCAAATCTTAACTATCATATCCCCCCCTACCTGCATGCTATCACACACCCCCACCCTCACCCCTCCCCTATCACTCCAACTCCTCACTAATTTACTAATAACACAAACCACACATCCCAACACCAAGCCCTGCATGACACAACTAAGCACGGGCACCCCTCACCAAAGCATGCTCACTGCACATACCCATAACAACCCCCTAACCATCATCACACAAACCCACACACAGGAAGGCCTGCACTGGGGTACACAAACACCCACCCATTGCACACCATTACACACACATGCAATAATCATGCTCCTATATCCCTGCAGGACCACTAAGGAACGTCACCACACCGGAGGGTCCAGACAACTCCACTCCACCCACAGAAGAGGCCCACAGTGACGACAGCAGCTCTGCCCTACTGGATCCTGATGACCAGCCCGGACCATCGTGGACCTCGGGACAGTTGGTTCCCCTTGTACAGGCACAGCCCAACAACTACCTTCCCCCCTCTGGTAACACCAGCACAGCACCCACCCAGCGGGCCCATACCTCCGTACCCAGGACACGTCAATCAGCGGTGTGTCCACCACTACAGGGAACCCAGGAGAACCCACCACACCAACAACAACAGGGACCTGGGGGCAGTCGTAGTGGGCACACAGTCCAGGGGACGGAGGCACAGGAACACAGGGGAACTGGGAGGGCTTCTGTGCGACAGGGGGCGGACGGGCCAAGGGAACCCACCCTCCACGAGGCTCTCTCCTCCATCATGGGAGCATATCACCACTCCCAGGAGACGATGGCTACGGTCCTGGCCAAGTTTCAGGAGACCCAGCGCCTGCAGGACGAACAGTATTTGGGGTTCAGGGAGGAGCTCAGGACCATCAGCTCCGCCCTGGGCACCATCGTAGGGGTGCTGAAGGACATACAAAAAACCATGAGGGACACCGTGGCACTCCAAGGGGCCCCTGACACCAGCATGGATGATGAACTGCCCACCACCTCCGCCGGCGCTAGTGGACAGGACGCCCCGCCACAGGACCACCACACCAGCACCCCACCCCCTGCAGACAGACAACCACCACGCAAGCGGTCCCTGAGATCCAGGAACAGGACAGAGCAAGATGGCAAGACCCCCGCCAGGAAATGAGACCTCCCTGATTGTCCTCCCACTGTCCCACTTTGCTACCCTGTCCATACTTAAACTGCCCCAGCTCCACTTCCTATGCCCATATGGGCAGTGCACCTGTGTTACCAATAGACTGGACTCTGCCATGGACATTCCTCCACCATCCCCCATCACCATATTACAACCCCACTCCATTTTAGAGCACTTAAATAAACACCCTTGAACCACAAAACAATCTGGAGTGAGTCTGTGATTTGGTCAATTTGTATTATCAATGACAGTGTCAAAATGCGTTCCCAATTGTAAAGCCAACATACCTATGTCACACACCACAAGTCCATGAAGGATGCAAGCAGATGACACACGTTGGTAACCACACCTGTGAAACCGTAATGGAAAGGGACAACTCAGTAACCAAATACTGCTATGAAATAACAGACAGGATAGAGGTAGAAGTGTGAAAGTGAATGTAATGTGAAAAAAAGTATTTCTCACCTGTGTGCCACTGGAAATATTGCTGTATGACTGACTCCCTGTTGTCTATGTCTTCCTCCTCAGCGTCCTCCTCATCACTGTCCACAGGCTCCACAGCTGCCACAACACCGCCATCTGGACCATCCTCCTGCAGAAAAGGCACCTGGCGTCGCAAAGCAAGATTGTGAAGCATCGAGCAGGCGATGATGATCTGGCACACCTTCTTCGGTGAGTAAAATAGGGAACAACCTGTCATATGGAGGCACCTGAACCTGGCCTTCAGGAGGCCGAAGGTGCGTTCGATCAACCTCCTAGTCCGCCCATGGGCCTCATTGTAGCGTTCCTCTGCCCTGGTACTGGGATTCCTTACTGGGGTCAATAGCCATGACAGGTTGGGGTAACCAGAGTCCCATAATAGCAACACACGGTGCCTCTGGAGTTGACCCATCATATAAGGGATGCTGCTATTTCGCAGGATGTAGGCATCATGCACTGAGCCAGGGAACATAGCATTTACCTGGGAGATGTACTGGTCTGCCAAACAGACCATCTGTACATTCATCGAATGATAACTCTTCCGGTTCCTGTACACCTGTTCACTCCTGTGGAGGGGGACCAGAGCTACATGGGTCCCATCAATAGCACCTATGACGTTGGGGATATGTCCAAGGGCATAGAAGTAACCTTTAACTGTGGGCAAATCCTCTACCTCAGGGAAAATGATGTATATCCTTACGTGTTTCAGCAGGGCAGACAACACCCAGGACAACACGTTGGAAAACATAGGCTGGGACACCCCTGATGCCATGGCCACTGTTGTCTGAAAAGACCCACTAGCAAGGATATGGAGCACTGACAGCACCTGCACGTCAGGGGGGATTCCAGTGGGATGGCAGATTGGTGACATCAGGTCTGGCTCCAACTGGGTACATAGTTCCTGGATAGTGGCACGGTCAAACCTGTAGGTGATGATTAACTGTCGCTCCTCCATTGTCAACAGGTCCACCAGCGGTCGGTACACCGGAGGATTCCGCCATCTTCTCAATTGTCCCAGCTGACAGTGCCTAGGAAGGACAACAGCGACCACAGAGTCAACAAATTCCCAGGTATGTACCCACAGATACACAGAACACGACACCAAACACAAAACCCTTCCTGTATGTGTGTTGAGTGTAGGCCTAGCTATGTGTGACGCAGCAGTAAATGAAGCCATGTGGGCCCTTGAAATGGCGGCTGCCTGACCTCTAAACTGGGACAATGGGAATGTGAGGTCACTGCGCTGGTGGTGTACCCCGTCGCGGACGTCACCGCTGCATTGGTTAACATTGGACCCTATGGGTCCCAGGAGCCAATGACGAAGTGCACCGGTGGTGATGATACGCACCGCCGCAGAAGTCACCGCCGCGGACGTGACCACCATTTTTTATCTGTTCAATCACTCAATACCTGATCTTCGACAGGAGAGGACCTACACTGCAAGTGCTGCTGTGACCTCGGTCTGGAAGAGACAATGGCTGCTGCGTCTGGGGAAAGGGCCCCTGCCTTCACTGCTCAGGAGTTGGAAAAGCTAGTAGACGGGGTCCTCCCCCAGTACACGCTACTCTATGGTCCTCCAGACCAACAGGTAAGTACAGAGGGAGCACGTTGTATGGGCTATGCCTGGGTGGAGAGGGCTGGTTGTAAGAGGGAAGGGGGCAGAGTTCAGGGAAGATGAATGCATGTGCCACATGGCAAGGGTAGGGATGGGGGCTACTCACATCGACGGTGCAGTTGGTATTGACTTCTCTTCTTTCCCTGTGCATGTCATGTAGGTCAGCGCCCACGAGAAGAAGGACATTTGGCGTGCCATCACCAAGGAAGTCCGGACCCTGGGGGTCCACCAGAGACGGGGCACCCACTGCCGGAAGAGATGGGAGGACATTCGCTGCTGGAGCAAGAAGACGGCGGAGGCTCAGCTGGGGATGGCCTCCCAACGTGGGAGGGGTGCCCGTCGCACCATGACCCCCCTGATGTTCCGGATCCTGGCGGTGGCCTACCCGGAGTTGCATGGGCACTTGAGGGCATCACAGCAGACACAAGGGGGTGAGTACACTCTCATTCTGGGGACTTGGCGCGCAGTTGAGGTGTCTGGGTGGGGGAGGAGGGCTGTGGGTGTACCCAGGCCAGGCAGAAATACGTAGGCTAGGCCCCTCCATAATGCAGGGCATGTGATACTCCACTCCACCTCAGTAGTGGGCCAACTACAGGTATAGATGCCCCTGTGGCATCCATGTGTGCAGATGTCCACCATAGCCATGTAGGCCAGATCCCAGCAATTGCATCTGTAGAGGCCAAGAGCACGGCGTAGTGCAGGGGGCTGCTGTGTCTGTATTGTCCGCCAACGGTAGCGGTAAGCCATGCACTCAACCTGTCTTTCTTCTTTCGTCCCCTCCCCTTTTTCTGCTCTCCCTGTTCTTTTGTGCATCAGCATCATCAGGCGGAGGTACAGTGGCACCGGGGCACGAGGGAGCTGCATCCCACATGGCCATGGAGGGCCACACCACGGACTCAGCATGCACCAGTGGGACGGAGGGAGAGGGGAGCTTCACGTCGGTCACCGGGTCACCAACCAGCGACACGGACTCGTCCGCCGATGGGAGCTCCCTTGTGGTGGCGGCACCATCTGTGCACCCCACTTCTACAGGTACAGCCGCCACCTCCCCTACCAGCACCGCCCTCCCAGCAGCCCCTCAGCGTTCGCCCCGTACCCACTCATCCAGGAGGGTGGGCATCACCTTCGCCCCAGGCACCTCAGGCCCTGCCCCCGTGACCTGCTGCCCTCAGTGAGGAGGCCATTGACCTCCTCAGGTCAATCACTGTTGGGCAGTCTACCATTGTGAATGCCATCCAGGGTGTATAAAGGGAGTTGCAACACACTAATGCATTCCTGGAGGGCATACATTCTGGTCAGGCTGCCCATCATCGAACCCTGCAATCTCTGGCCTCAGCACTGATGGCAGCCATTGTCCCTGTGTCTAGCCTCCCCCTTCCAACTTCCTCCACCCAGACCCAATCCCCTGCACCCCAGCCTGTCCCAAGCACACCATCAGACAAGCATGCATACACCTCAACACCCAAAAGTAGCTCAGGCAAACATAGGCACCACACAACCCACAGGCACTCACACAAGCATCACCCACATGCAGACACAACAACATCCACTGCCTCCACTGTGTCCCCCTCCTCGTCATCTCCCTCCTCCCTCCCAGTATCGTCTACACTCTCACCTGCATGCACTACATCTACAGGCACTAGGACTCGCACCAGAACACCCAGCACCACATCCCGCTCACCTGCACTCACCACCCCCACTCCCATTTACACGTCCCCTGTGTCCTCTCCCAGTGTGTCTGTGATGCCCCCTCCCAAAGTACACAAACGCGGGCACCCACACACCCAACATCCATCCACCTCACGACAGCCTCCAGTACCTGCACCCAAAACACCTAAAGTGACACCTCCTACAACCTCTTCCTCTTCCTCCACTCCCAGACCCCCTCCAGCTACCCATCCCAGTGTTCGTCAGAAACTGTCCCTCTGCAACGTTGACCTCTTTGCCCCCACCCCCACCCGTCCAATTCATCAGTCCCGTCGTAGCGCCTCAGCCAAAAAGACTCCAGTACCAGTGGTGCGTGTTACAGGTGTGTGGAGTGCACCGGCCACCAGGGCAGGCAGTGTGACACGGAGCCAAGGCACTGCCAGTCCACCCCCTGTAAACCATCTAAAGTTGGAAAGTGGCCGACGGGACCCGTGAAGACTTCTGGAGGCAGAACTACTCACAGGGGTCCCAGGGGGATTGCAGAGTCAGCTGTGACTCCTCAAAAGGTGGGGAAGGGCCCGAAGAAGTCTGCACAGCCTGGTGTGAGCAGCACGACGGAGAAGGGCGGCATCCTTCCCGGCGGCCGGGACGCCACCGCCAGCACCGTCGTCACATATCAGGAGACCACCGCCACCGCCGGAGTCATTGCCCAGGAGGGCACAAGTATCGTCACTGGTCAGGAGACCATCGCCGGAGTCAGTGCCCAGGAAGGCACAAGTATCGTCACTGGTCAGGAGACCACAGCCGGAGTCATTGCCCAGGAGGGCACAAGTATCGTCACTGCTCAGGAGACCACCGCCGGAGTCATTGCCCAGGAGGGCACAAGTATCGTCACTGCTCAGGAGACCACCGCCGGAGTCATTGCCCAGGAGGGCACAAGTATCGTCACTGGTCAGGAGACCACCACTACCGCCGGAGTCAGTGCCCAGGAGGGCCCCAGGTGCCACAGCCCCGCTGGGCAATGAGGGACCGTCATGCCACACACCAATGCACAGGTCAGAGACCGCCATGGCAAAGCACAGCTGAACAACCCAGAGCACCGCCATGGCAAAGCACCGCTGAACAGCCCAGACACCGCCATGGCAAAGCACCGCTGAACAGCCCAGGGCACTGCCATGGCAAAGCACCCCTGAACAGCCCAGGGCACCGCCATGGCAAAGCACTGCTGAACAGCCCAGGGCACCGCCATGGCAAAGCACTGCTGAACAGCCCAGAGACCGCCATGGGAAAGCACCGCTGAACAGCCCAGGGCACCCCCATGGCAAATCACCGCTGAACAGGGTAGAGCACCGCTCAACAGGCCAGAGACCGCCATGGCAAAGCACCGCTGAACAGCCCAGAGCACCACCATGGCAAAGCACCCCTGAACAGGGCAGAGCACCGCTGCAGAAGAAAAAGACCGCCATATCAAGCATTGTTATCCCATGTACAGCTGGGACAGTGACGGGACAGGAACTGTCACGGGGAGCCTAATCCAGTCTAGGCACCATTCCCCCTCCAGAACCAGTGGAGAGATCCATCCACTACCTCTGTCCTTAACAGGATGAAGCACTCTGGGCACCAGTCCCCCTACAGACCCAGTGGAGTCCAGCATCCACTATCTGAATCCTTAACAGGATGAAGCACTCTGGGCACCAGTCCCCCTCCAGAACCAAGCACTCTGGGCACCAGTCCCCCTCCAGAACCAGTGGAGACTGTTATCCACTTGAGAGACTATGGCTTTGCACTCCCCAGGATGGTACAGTGGGCAAGCCACCCACTGGAGAGACTTGAGAGACTGTGGCTTTGCACTCCCCAGGAGGGTACAGTGGGCAAGCCACCCACTGTAGAGACTTGAGAGACTGTGGCTTTGCAATCCCCAGGATGGTACAGTGGGCAAGCCACCCACTGTAGAGACTTGAGAGACTGTGGCTTTGCACTCCCCAGGATGGTACAGTGGGCAAGCCACCCACTGTTGAGACTTGAGAGACTGTGGCTTTGCACTCCCCAGGATACATCAATGGGCATGGAGCCCCACCGTGGAAGTGGCGTGGTGCTGTAATCTGGCTGAGGTGCCCCCCCTTCCATTCCCCCTGAGGTGCCTGTTGTATTTCTCTCTGATGCCCCGGCAGTGTTCTCTCCGTTTGTGGACAGGTATCTTGTGTGGGCGTCGCCCATGCATTTTTGGCCCAGTGGTGCACGGACATTGATATGTGCATATCTGCATTTTCTTATTGTATGTACTTTTGGTTGAGTTTATATATATCTGTATATATTTGAAACATGTATTTTGATACATTACAATGTTTGAACTGATTTCGTTTTGTCTTAGCATTCTTCCGGGGGGGTTGTCGGTTGTTACTGTGCTGTTTGGAAATGCATTGGTGTGTGTGTTGTAATGTGCAAGGGTCGGGTGGGGGTGGGAGTGTTGCGTGTGTGGGTCCCTGACTTTTGCCTCCCCCCTCCATTATGTCATAGGTGCAGTACTCACCGTTGTCTTTGCCGCCACAGGCGCTGGTGTTCCTAGATGAGTAGGAAGACAAGGGCAGGTAGGATTTGTAATTCCGGCTCCATGGTGTCCTCCATCCTCGTGGGATGTGTTCAGGTGATCGTTTTCCCATAGCAAAAGCTGTTTCCGCCGTGTTTTTATCCACGGTGAATCCACCCCGGAAAAGGTGGCAGATTGGCGGGTTGAGATACTGTGGGCGGTACATTGTCTGCCGCCTGTCTGTTGGCGGTGACCGCCGCGCTGCTTGTCTGTATCGCCGTGGCGGTCGGAGTGTTAAAGTGGCTGTCTTTGTTGTCGGTTTCCGCCACGGTCATAATTCCCTTTTTTTGTCCGCCGGCCTGTTGGCAGTCTTACCGCCGCTTTAACACCGACCGCCAGGGTTGTAATGACCCCCTATGTGTGGTGTGCATGTGAGTAAAAGGTAAAAGCTGCTGGGGTTGGGTGTCAATCTCGCCACGCATCTTGTAAGCCCAATTTAGTCAGTGTCCTTTTCAGTCTCTTGTAGAAGGCTCCCGATTGAGCTAATTGTCCCTCCTCCCAGTCCTGATGAGATTCCTACACCACATTGAAGTCCCCCATCAGAACAATATGGACCTGGGCTATTCCTGCCAATCTCTCAAGAAAATCAATCAGGTAAGATTCCTGGGACAAATTGGGTCCATACACTATGGCAATAGTGAGGGATCAGCCCTTGAGGGACTCCACCAAGATAAAGTATCTGCCATCCTTGTTTGCAAGGTATGGAACACTGTATAGGGGTGATTACATCTCCTACATATTGCTACATCTCTGTGTTTGGTGGTAGCCCAAGGAGTATGCCCTGTATGTCATATTTCCCTGGTCTTTATGAAGAAGATGGGATTTCAGAAGGCATATTATATGAGGTGTGGAATTCTCAAGTGCACACCAGACAGTATCCCATTTATTGAGAGAATTCAGCCCTCTTGCATTAGGGGAGAATATTTTGGTCATGACTGTTCACTAGTAAGAGGTATGCCAGCATGGAAGCACAAAAATAGTGAAAAGTTAATGTGATGGAGCTGCTGTATCTCTCCCTTTCCTCCCCTTCGCAACTTCCCCAACAATAAATTGAGACTAGAAAAAAAAACAAAAAACATATCAACCAGTAACCAGCTAGTGCTGTTAGCAAATACAGGTAGGAGCTCCCCTCCCATCCCGATCTGGAGCCAGAGGCACAAAGGCTGCAACACCCCATTAAACCATGCACAAGAGCAAGATGCCTCTCTTCACAGCTAGATTGGGTTCTGCAGACCAGAATGTTCTGTTCAGCTGAAGTCTGTCTACCACTGAGTGTTAGTAGATCTCCCTCCCGCAGGCCGAATCAATCCAACAAAGATATGTATCCCATGCTTGATGATGAATATTTTTCTCTGTTCTGATTTCATTCATTCTTTGCTGAGTAAAACACTTTAGGAATTTGAAAAATACAATGTGTTCAGTTTTTCATTACACTTACCACAACTCTTGCAAAAGTGTGCTACTCCTGGTTGGCCTGACCCCTTTTAGGGGCATATTTATTTTCTGTACCGAATTAGCGCCATTTTTTTGTTGCCCTAATTCGGTGCAAAGCAGCTAACTCCATATTTATACTTTGTCGCTATACCTGTCTAGCACCTAATTTATGGAGTTAATGTCATTTTTCGGACTTGGAAACCTACGTTGCCTTAATGAGATGCAAGGTAGGCGTTCCCGTGCAAAAATGGTGCACAGGAGGGAGGAAGGGTCAAAAAATGGTGCAAAACTTGCTTTGCCCCATTTTTTAAAACTGGGTCAGGGCAGGCGTTAGGGGACCTGTGGGCCTATTTCCATGGTGGAACACCATGGAATAAGCCCACTGTGGTGCTCTCCGCAGGGACACCCCCACCTACAGCAGGGGGACAGCAGAGGATGTGGGACCCCATCCCAGGTAAGTACAGGTAAGTTTTTTATTTGATTTTCTAATGTGCCATAGGGGGCCCTGGTCCCCTGTGCTGGCTATTGGGGCGGCGGGCATGACTCCTGTCTTTTCTAAGACAGGAGTCATGTGTTATGGATGATTTTGTGTCACAAAATGACTCTAGGTAGATTAGAGTCATTTACTTTTACTCTAACCTGTCTAATGCAATTTTTTGGTGCAAAACCCCCTTCTTCCATACCGCCAGCCCCACCCGACTAATGTCATTTTTTGTACACTAGCCTACCCTTTGCACCTGCTTGCACCATTCCATAAATATGGTGCCTGACTGATGCACAGAAATGGTGCAAGCCGGTGCTAAACATTTAGGGGCAAAACTGTGTATGTGCAGTTTTGCCACAGAAAAGTATAAATCAGGCCCTTAGAGTCCTTCCAACTTTTTCATCCCACATAAATTGATAGTCAAAAGTTAAGATGTAAGACCTGACAGCTTTAGGGTGGTCTTCCCTCAATCCTTTTGTCTGCTTGACTCACATTTTTGCTGATTTATTTGCATTAACATTAGGACTCTAAGGCCCAGATTTAGGAAGGCCTTGCGCCTCCTTGAGCCACATTAGCTTCATTTTTTTTACACTAATGTGTCCCAATGAGGCCAAAATCACCACACCTGATTTACAAAGTGGTACAATGCATGCATTGCGCCACTTGTAACCCCCCCTTGTGCCACATTTTGCCTGCGCAAGGCATAATGTATGCAAGGGGGGCATTCCCCTGTTAGGGAGCCTGAAAAAGTGGTGCTAACCCTGAACAGTACGTCAATAGTGTCAAAAAAGGACAGTCACCACACCAGAGGGTCCAGACAACACGACTCCACCCCCAGAAGAGGCCCACAGTGACAAAAGCAGCTCTGCCCTACTGGATCCTGATGACCAGCCCGGACCATCGTGGGCCTCGGGACAGGCACAGCCCAACACCGACCTTCCACCCTCTGTGAACACCAGCACAGCACCCACCCAGCGGGCCCAAACCTCCCTACCCAGGACAGGTCAATCAGCGGTGTGTCCATCACTACAGGGAACCCAGGGTAACCCACGACCCCAACAACAGGGACCTGGGGGCAGTGGTAGTGGGCACACGGTCCAGGGGATGGAGGCACAGGAACACAGGGGAACTGGGAGGGTTGCTGTGCGACAGGGGGAGGACAGGCCAAGGGAACCCACTCTCCACGAGGCCCTCTCCTCCATCATGGGAGCATACCACCACTCCCAGGAGACGATGGCCACGGTCCTAGACAAGTTGCAGGAGACCCTGCGCCAGCAGGACGAACTGTATTTGGGTTTCAGGGAGGAGCTCAGGACCATCAGCTCCGCCCTGGGCACCATCGTAGGGGTGCTGAAGGACATACAGCAGACCTTGAGGGACACCGTGGCACTCCAAGGGGCCCCTGACACTAGCCAGGACGATGAACTGCCCACCACCTCCGCCGGCGCTAGTGGACAGGACGCCCCGCCACAGGACCAACACACCAGCACCCCACCCCCTGCTGACGGTCAACCACCACGCAAGCGGTCCCTGAGATCCAGGAACAGGACAGAGCAAGATGGCAAGACCCCCGCCAGGAAATGAGACCACCCTCTTTGTCCTCCCACTGTCCCACTTTGTTACCCTTTCCATACTTAAACTGCCCCAGCTCCACTTCCTATGCCCAGATGGACAGTGCACCTGTGAGACTAATAGACCGGACTCTGCCATGGACATTCCTCCACCATCACCCATCCTCATTTTACAACCCCCTCCCATTTCTGAGCACTTCAATGAACACCCTTGAACCACAAAACAATCTGGAGTCAGTCTGTGATTTAGTAAAAATGTATTATCAATGACAGTGTCATAATGGGTGTACCATTGTAAGGCTAACATACCTATGTCACACATCACAAGCCCTTGAAGGATGCAAGCAGTTGACACGTAGGTAACCACACCTGTGAAACCATAATGGAAGGGTACAACTCAGTTACCAAATAGTGATTTAAACTGAAAAACAGGATAGTGGTAGACTTGTGAATGTTAATGTAATGCTAAAAATAAAAAGGTTCTCACCTGTGTCTCACTGGAAATATTGCTGTATGACTGACTCCCTGTTGTCGTTGTCTTCTTCATCAGCTTCATCCTCATCACTGTCCACAGGCTCCACAGCTGCTACAACACCGTCATCTGGATCATCCTCCTGCAGAAAAGGCACCTGGCGTCACAAAGCCAAATTATGGAGCATGAAGCAGGCGATGATGATGTCGCACACCTTCTTCGGTGAGTAGAATAGGGATCCACCTGTCATATGGAGGCACCTGAACCTGGCCTTCAGGAGGCCGAAGGTGCGTTCGATCACCCTCCTAGTCTGCCCATGGACCTCATTGTACCGTTCTTCTGCCCTGGTCCTGGGATTCCTCACTGGGGTCAATAGCCAGGAAAGGTTGGGGTAACCAGAGTCCCCCAATAGCCATACACGGTGCCTCTGGAGTTGACCCATCATATCAGGGATGCTGCTATTCCGCAGGATGTAGGCGTCATGCACTGAGCCAGGGAACATTGCATTTACCTGCGAGATGTACTGGTCTGCCAAACAGACCATCTGGACATTTATGGAATGATAACTCTTCCTGTTCCTGTACACCTGTTCACTCCTGTGGGGGGGACCAGAGCAACATGGGTCCCATCAATTGCACCTATGACGTTGGGGATATGTCCAAGGGCATAGAAGTCTCCTTTAACTGTAGGCAAATCCTCCACCTGAGGGAAAATGATGTATCTCCTTACGTGTTTCAGCAGGGCAGCCAACACTCTGGACAACACGTTGGAAAACATAGGCTGGGACATCCCTGATGGCATGGCCACAGTTGTCTGAAAAGACCCACTTGCAAGGAAATGGAGCACTGACAGCACCTGCATGTCAGGGGGGATTCCAGTCGGATGGCGGATTGGTGACATCAGGTCTGGCTCCAACTGGGTACATAGCTCCTGGATTGTGGCACGGTCAAAGCAGTAGGTGACGATGACATGTCGCTCTTCCATTGTCAACAGGTCCACCAGCAGTCGGTACACCGGAGGATTCCGCCATCTTCTCATATGTCCCAGCTGACGGTGCCTACGAAGGACAACAGCGAAGAACCAGTCATTATTCCTCCAGGTATGAACCCACAGTTACACACAAGACTACACCACTCACAAAACCCTTCCTGTATGTGTGTTGAGTGTAGGCCTAGCTATGTGTGACGCAGTAGTAAATGAAGCCATGTGGGCCCCTGAAATGGCGGCTGCCTGACCTCTAAAGTGGGACAATGGGATTGTGGGGTAACAGCGCTGGCGTTACACACCGTCGCGGTAGGCGGTCGTAGACCGCGGCGCAATGCTGCATTGGTTAACATTGGACCCTATGGGTCCCAGGAGCCAATGAACAGGTGCGCCGGCGGTGATGATGCGCACCGCTGCGGACGTCACCGCCGCGGACGTCACCGCCATTTTCTATCTGTTCAATCACTAGATACCTGACCTTCGACAGGAGAGGACCTACACTGCAAGTGCTGCTGTGACCTCGGTCTGGAAGCGACGATGGCTGCTGCGTCTGGGGAAAGGGCCCCTGCCTTCACTGCACAGGAGTTGGAGAAACTGGCAGACGGGGTCCTCCCCCAGTACACGCTACTCTACGGTCCTCCAGACCAACAGGTTAGTACACAGGGAGCACGTTGTATGGGCTAGGCCTGGGTGAAGAGGGCTGGTTGGATGAGGGAAGGGGGCAGAGTTCATAGAGCATCAATGCATGGGAATGAATGGGCCACTTGGCCAGAATAGGGAGGGGGCCACTCACATCTACGGTGCAGTTGGTAATGACTGTTCCTCTTTCCTTGTGCATGTCATGTAGGTCAGCGCCCACCAGAAGAGGGACATTTGGCGTGCCATCGCCAAGGAGGTCCGGACCCTGGGGTCCCACCAGAGACGGGGCACCCACTGCCATAAGAGATGGGAGGACATTCGCCGCTGCAGCAAGAAGACGGCGGAGGCTCAGCTGGGGATGGCCTCCCAACGTGGGAGGGGTGCCCGTCGCACTATGACCCCCCTGATGTTCCGGATCCTGGCGGTCGCCTACCCGGAGTTGGATGGGCGCTTGAGGGCATCACAGCAGACACAAGGGGGTGAGTACAACCTCATTCTGCTGACTTTGCGCGCAGTGGAGGTGTCTGGGTGGGGGAGGTGGGCTGTGGGTTCCCCTAGGCCAGGGCAAGTTAGGAAGGCAAAGCCCCTCCGTAATGTAGGCCATGTGGCACTGTACCCCACCTCAGCAGAGTGCCAAGTTGAGGTATAGTTGCCCCTGTGGCATCCATGTGCGCCGATGTCCACCATTGCCATCTAGGCCATATCCCAGAAATTGCATGTGCAGAGGGCAGGAGCACGGCGTAATGCAGGGGGCAGCTGCGTTTGTCTTGTCCGCCAACAGAAGCAGTATGCCATGCACTAAAACCTTCTTTCTTCTGTCTCCCCCCCTTTTTCTGCTCTCCCTGTCCTTTTGTACATCAGCATCAACAGGAGGAGGTACAGTGGCACCGGAGCACCAGGGAGCTGCATCCCACATGGCCATGGAGGGCCACACCATGGACTCTGAATGCACCAGTGGGACGGAGGGTGAGGGGAGCTTCACGTCGGCCACCAGATCACCAGCCAACGACACGGACTAGTTCGACGATATGGGCTCCCTTGTGGTGGCGGCACCATCTGTGCCTCCCACCTCTACAGGTACAGCTGCCACCTCCCCTACCAGCACCGCCCTCCCAGCAGCCCCTCAGCGTTCGCCCCGTGCCCGCTCACCCAGGAGGGTGGGCATCACCTTCGCCCCAGGCACCTCAGCCCCTGCCCCTGTCACCCCTGCTGCCCTCAGTGAGGAGGCCATTGACCTCCTCAGGTCACTCACTGTTGGGCAGTCTACCATTGTGAATGCCATCCAGGGTGTAGAACGAGAGTTGCAACACGGTAATGCATTCCTGGAGGGCATTCATTCTGGTCAGGCTGCCCTTCAGCGAACCCTGCAATCTTTGGCCTCAGCACTGATGGCAGCAATTGTCCCTGTGTCTAGCCTCCCCCCTCCAACTTCCTCCACCCAGACCCAATCTCCTGTACCCCAGCCCATCCCAAGCACACCTACAGACCAGCATGCACACAAGTCAACACACACAAGTAGCTCAAGCAAACATAGGCACCACACACACCACAGGCACTCACGCAAGCCTCACCCACATACAGACACAACAACATCCACTGCCTCCACTGTGTCCCCCTCCTCCTCTTCTCCCTCCTCCCTCCCAGTCTTGTCTACACACACACCTGCATGCACCACATCTACAGGCACCATGAATCGCACAAGGACACCCAGCACCACACGCCGCTCACCTGCACTCACCACCTCCACTGCCATTTACACGTCCCCTGTGTCCTCTCCCAGTGTGTCTGTGATGCCCCCTTCCAAAGTACACAAACGCTGGCAATCACTCACCCAACATCCATCTACCTCACGACAGCCTCCAGTACCTGCACCTGCACCCAAAACACCTAAAGTGACACCTCCTACAACCACCTCCTCTTCCTCTACTCCCAGACCCCCTTCAGCTACCCTTCCCAGTGTTCGTCAGAAACTGTCCCTGTGTAAAGTTGACCTTTTTGCCCCCACCCCCCCTCCAATTCATCAGTCCCGTCGTAGCGCCTCAGCCAATAAGCCTCTAATACCAGTGGTGCCTGTTCAAGGTTTTTGGAGTGCACCGGCCACCAGGGCAGGCAGTAGGACCCGGAGCCAAGGCACTGGCAACCCAACCCCTGTAAAGGCTCTAAAATTGGAGAGTGGACGACGGGACCGTGTTCAGACTCCTGGTGGGAAAAAACTGACATGGGTTCCAAGGGGATTGGAGAGTCAGCTGTGACTCCACCAATGGTGGGGAAGGGCCAGAGGAAGTCTCCCCAGCCTGTTGTGAGTGTCATGGCGGAGAAGTGCGCCATCATTTCCGGCGGTTGAGACACAACCGCCAGCACCGTCGTTACTGGTCCAGAGACCACCGCCAGAGTCACAGCCCAGGAGGGCCCCACTATCGTCAGTGGTCCGGAGACCACTGCCAGAGTCACAGCCCAGGAGGGCCCCACTATCGTCAGTGGTCAGGAGACCACCGCCAGAGTCACAGCCCAGGAGGGCCCCACTAATGTCACTGGTCCAGAGACCACCGCCAGAGTCATAGCCCAGTAGGGCCCCACTATCGTCACTGGTCAGGAAACCACTGCGACCGCCGGAGTAAGTGACCAGGAGGGCCCAAGTATGGTCACTGGTCAGGAGACCACCGCCGCAGTAAGTGCCCAGGAGGGCCCAAGTATCATCACTGGTCAGGAGACCACCGCCGGAGTCATAGCCGAGGAGCGCCCAAGTATCGTCACTGGTCAGGAGACCACCGCCAGAGTCATAGCCCAGGAGGGCCCAAGTATCGTCACTGGTCAGGAGACCACCGCCACCGCCGGAGTAAGTGCCCTGGAGGGCCCCGGCTGCCACAGCCCCACTGGGCAATGATGAAACGTCATGCCACACACCAATGTCCAGTGTAGAGAACGTCATGCCACACACCAATGTCCTTATCAGAACCACCATGTCAAAGCACCGCTGAACAGGTCATGCACCGCCATGGCAAAGCATCACTGAACAGGGCAGAGACCGCCATGGCAAAGCACCACTGAACAGGGCAGAGACCGCCATGTCAAAGCACAGCTGAACAGTCCTGAACCGCCATGTCAAAGCACCGCTGAACAGGGCAAAGACCGCCATGGCAAAGCACCGCTGAACAGGGCAAAGACCGCCATGGCAAAGCACTTCTGAACAGGGCAAAGACCGCCATGGCAAAGCACAGCTGAACAGGGCAATGCACCGGGTAGGAATGAATGGACCGCCACATCAGGCATCCTTATCCCATGTGCATCTGGGACAGTGACAGGACACGACCTTTCCCGGGGAGACTCATCCTGTCTGGGCACCAGTCCCCCCCAGTACCAGTAGAGACCTGCATCAACTTGAGAGACTGTGGCTTTGCACTCCCCAGGATGTAACAGTGCGCAAACCACCCACTGTATAGACTTGAGAGACTGTGGCTTTGCACTCCCCAGGATGTAACAGTGGGCAAACCACCCACTGTATAGACTTGAGAGACTGTGGCTTTGCACTCCCCAGGATGGCACAGTGGGCAAACCACCCACTGTATAGACTTGAGAGACTGTGGCTTTGCACTCCCCAGGATGGCACAGTGGGCAAACCACCCACTGTATAGACTTGAGAGACTGTGGCTTTGCACTCCCCAGGATGGCACAGTGGGCAAACCACCCACTGTATAGACTTGAGAGACTGTGGCTTTGCACTCCCCAGGATTGAACAGTGGGCAACCCACCCACTGTATAGACTTGAGAGACTGTGGCTTTGCAGTCCCCAGGATACATCAATGGGCATGGAGCCCTGTCGTGGATCTGGCTTTGCAGTCATCTGGCTGAGGTGCCCCCCCTTCCCTTCCCCCTGAGGTGTCTGTAGTATTTCTATCTGATGCCCCGGCAGTGTTCTCTCCGATTGTGGTCAGGTATCCTTTGTGGGCCTCGCCCATGCATTTTTGGACTGATGGTGCACGGACATTGATATGTACATATCTGCACTACTTCTCTTATTGTATCTAATTCTGACTGATTTTCAAATATATATCTGTCTATTTTTGTATGACATGAATATTGGCACATTACATTGTTTGACCGAATTTCGCTTTGTGTATTCATTCTTCCGGGGGGATTGTGGGTTGTTACTGTGATTTTTGTGAATGCATTGGTGTGTATGTTGTAATATGCGAGGGTGGGGGTGTTTGGTGTGTGTCCCCCTGACTTTTGCCTCCCCCCTCCCCCGTGTCGTAGGTGCAGTACTCACCGTTGTCTGCGGCGCCTACGTAGCTGTTGGTCATAGAGGAGCAGAAACACAAGGGCAGGGAGTATTTGTAGTTCCGGCTCCATGGATTCCTCATTCCTCGTGGGATATGTTCAGGTGAAAGCACATAGCAAAAGCTGTTTCCGCCGTGTTTTTATCCAGGGTGAATCCGCCCCAGAAAAGGTGGGGAATTGGCGGGTTGTAATACTGTGGGCGGTACATTGTCTTCCGCCTGTCTGTTGGCGGTAACCGCTGCCTGTCTTTGTTGGCGGTGTCCGTGCTTAGGTGTGACTGAGTGGCCGTCAATATCCTGATGGGCCATTCTGGCCTGGATGGGAGGGAGGAGCTGACCACAGCTTCACATTTACACCTGAATAGGCTGTGTCCTGTCCCTACATCAAGGGCTGCACACACCCCTGTAGTGAGTTTGGAACCAGGACAGGAAGGGAGGACCTCTGTGCACTTCAAAGTCCTCATTTGAAGTCTCTCTCATTTCAAAGATACCACTAGGTATTAGAACTAGACCGCTGACCCTACCAACTCAGTACACTTCTGGACCTGTGGACACTCTGCCAGGAAGAAGGACTGCAGTGCTGCTACAAGGACTGCCACTGTGCTGGACTGATGCTCTGGAAAAACTGCCTCCCTGCTGTGCTGATCTGCTCCCTGCTGCCATCCTTGCCTGGGTGAGAAAGACTGTACTCAGAACACTTGAACCCAGGAGCAGAGTGACTCCAAGGGTTTGCTGGTTAACCCTTGCTCTTCCAAAGTCTCAAGGACACCAAAGACTTCCAACACATAACCTGTAGCACCTGGACTTGTTGCGTAGGCTCTCATTATCCTAATGAGACTACTGGATTTTTGGGCGGCAAGATCGTTCACAGTGTGAGGGACTAAGTCTGACCCACAGTGAAGGACCCATGTCACCCCAAATCCGGGTTATGCTCCGGCTAACTAGCAGTGCCTTATCTCTCCCGAAGGGAAGGGACAATTGGGCAGCCGAGCGCATGACATCTTGGTGGTCATTACAACCCTGGCGGTCGTTGTTAAAGCGGCGGTAAGACCGCCAACAGGCCAGCGGTAAAAAAATTGCAATTACGACGTGGCGGAAACCGCCAACAAAGACAGCAACTTTAACACTCCGACCGCCATGGCGGTACAAACAAACAGCGCGGCGGTCACCCCCAACAGACAGGCGGAAGACAATGTACCGCCCACACTATTATGACAGGCCAATCCGCCACCTTTTCCGGGGCGGATTCACCGTGTATAAAAACACGGCAGAAACAGGTATCCCGAAGGGAAAACGCTCACCACTACACACTCCACGAGGAACGAGGACGCCTTGGAACCAGAGCTCCACATTTGCCCAGCCTTTATCTTCTTGTTCCTCTACCAGGAGAACGAACTCCGGCGGCGAAGACCACGGTGAGTACTGCACCTATGACACAGTGGAGGGGGGAGGCAAAAAACAGGGACACACACACGCAACACCCCCACCCTCACCCACAACAACACACAAACAATGTATATCAATACATCACAGTTACACCCCTCAAATCCCCCGGAAGAATGCAAAGACAATAGAAAATTAGTGTAACCATTGTAAAAGCAAGTAGGCAGAAATATATATATACACCATGTACATAATATATACCAAGCATAGTAGTCCAGGTAGTGTTCTAAGAAAGTCCGTGGAACACTGGGACCACACGGTATGGGCGAGGCCCACACAAGATCCCCGACCATGACGGAGAGAACACTGCAGGGGCATCAGACAGCAACTAAACAGGCACCTCAGGGGAAGGGAAAGGGGGGGCACCTCAGCCGGATGAGTGCACGACACCAAATCCACGAGGGGGCCACATGCCCACTGTTCCATCCTGGGGAGTGCAAAGCCACAGTCACTCAAGTCTCTACAGTGGGTAGCTTGCCCACTGTTCAATCCTGGGGAGTGCAAAGCCACAGTTTCTCAAGTCTCTACAGTGGGTGGTTTGCCCACTGTTCCATCCTGGAAAGTGCAAAGCCACAGTCTCTCAAGTCTCTACAGTGGGTGGCTTGCCCACTGTTCAATCCTGGGGCGTGCAAAGCCAAAGGCTCTCAAGTCTCTACAGTGGGTGGTTTGCCCACTGTTCCATCCTGGGGAGTGCAAAGCCACAGTCTCTCAAGTCTCTCCAGTGGGTGGTTTGCCCACTGTTCCATCCTGGGAGTGCAAAGCCACAGTCTCTCATGTGGATGCCTTCTCCACTGGTCCTGGAAGGGGCTTTGTGCCCAGAGTGCTTCATGCTGCTAAGGACAGAGGGAGTGGATGTATCTCTCCACTGGTTCTGGAGGGGGCTTTGTGCCCAGAGTGCTTCATTCACCCCATGATGGACTCAGTTGCGTCAGTGCCCTTGCTGCTCATGGGCCAGAGGTTCTTGAGATGGCGGTGCCCTGTGCAGCGGTGTTTGAGATGGCGGTGCCCTGTACAGTGGTGCTTGAGATGGCAGTGCCCTGTGCAGCGGTGCTGGTGCTGGCGGTGGCCTCCTGGGCAGCTGGGCTTGTGCTGGTGGTGGCCTCCTGGGCAGCTGGGCTGGTGCTGGCTGTGGCCACCTGGTCAGCTGGGCTAGTGCTGGCGGTGGCCTCCTGGGCAGCTGGGCTTGTGCTGGCGGTGGCCTCCTGGGCAGCTGGGCTGGTGCTGGCCTCCTGGGCAGCTGGGCTGGTGCTGGCCTCCTGAGCAGCGGGGATGATGGCGGTCTTCTCCGCCGTGCTGCTCTTCCCAGACTTGCCGGGTTTCTTGTGGCCCTTCCCCACCTTGGAAGGTGTCACAGCTGACTCCACACTCCCACCGGGACCCCTGGGAGCGGTTTTGGTGGATGGAGTCTTCCCCCTCTCCCGCCGGACACTGGCCAACATCTGATGCTTCACAGGTGGGGGACTGTCTGTGCTGTGGCTCTGTGCCACACTGGCTGCCCTGGTGGCCGGTGCACTCCAGATTCCGGTGACTACAGGCACCACTGGTCCCACAGAGGTTGTGGCTGAGGTGCTAGTTCGGGACCTAGGAGACGGACGGGGTGGGGGAGGTGGGGGAAAGAGGTCAAGGCTGGCCAGAAAAGTTTCTTAGGAACACTGGGAGGGGTAGCTAGAGGGGGTTTGGGAGTGGAGGAAGAGATGGTGGTTGTAGGTGTACATTCGGTGACTTTGGGTGAAGGTGCATGCGCTGGAGGCTGTCGTGAGGTGGATGGCTGTTGGGTGGGTGTGCGCCTGTGTTTGTGTATCTTGGGAGGGGGCGTCAGAAACACACTGGGAGAGGACACAGGGGACGTGTGAATAGTAGTGGGGTGGTGACTGCACGTGAGCGGGGTGTCGTGGTAGGTGTGCTGGAGAGGGACGTAGTGGCTGTAGATGTAGTGCATGCAAGTGTGAGTGTAGACATCACTGGGAGGGAGGAGGGAGACAAGGAAGAGGGGGACACAGTGGATGCAGTGGATGTTAGTGTGTCTGCATGTGTGTGATGCTTGCGTGAATGCCTGTGGGATGTGTGGTGCTTATGTTTGCCTGAGCTACCCTTGGGTGTTGAGGTGTGTGCATGTTGGTCTGTAGGTGTGCTTGGGATAGGCTGAGGTACAGGGGATTGGATCAGTGCTGAGGCCAGAGTCTGAAAAGCTCGGTGAAGGGCCGCCTCACCAGAATGAATGCCCTCCAGGAATGCATTTGTTTGTTGCAACTGCCTCTCTACACCCTGGATGGCATTCAAAATGGTAGACTGCCCAACAGTGAGGGACCAGAGGAGGTCAATGGCCTCCTCACTGAGGGCAGCAGGGGTGCCACACTGGCTGCCCTGGTGGCCGGTGCACTCCAGATTCCGGTGACTACAGGCACCACTGGTCCCACAGAGGTTGTGGCTGAGGTGCTAGTTCGGGACCTAGGAGACGGACGGGGTGGGGGAGGTGGGGGAAAGAGGTCAAGGCTGGCCAGAAAAGTTTCTTAGGAACACTGGGAGGGGTAGCTAGAGGGGGTTTGGGAGTGGAGGAAGAGATGGTGGTTGTAGGTGTACATTTGGTGACTTTGGGTGAAGGTGCATGCGCTGGAGGCTGTCGTGAGGTGGATGGCTGTTGGGTGGGTGTGCGCCTGTGTTTGTGTATCTTGGGAGGGGGCGTCAGAAACACACTGGGAGAGGACACAGGGGACGTGTGAATAGTAGTGGGGTGGTGACTGCACGTGAGCGGGGTGTCGTGGTAGGTGTGCTGGAGAGGGACGTAGTGGCTGTAGATGTAGTGCATGCAAGTGTGAGTGTAGACATCACTGGGAGGGAGGAGGGAGACAAGGAAGAGGGGGACACAGTGGATGCAGTGGATGTTAGTGTGTCTGCATGTGTGTGATGCTTGCGTGAATGCCTGTGGGATGTGTGGTGCTTATGTTTGCCTGAGCTACCCTTGGGTGTTGAGGTGTGTGCATGTTGGTCTGTAGGTGTGCTTGGGATAGGCTGAGGTACAGGGGATTGGATCAGTGCTGAGGCCAGAGTCTGAAAAGCTCGGTGAAGGGCCGCCTCACCAGAATGAATGCCCTCCAGGAATGCATTTGTTTGTTGCAACTGCCTCTCTACACCCTGGATGGCATTCAAAATGGTAGACTGCCCAACAGTGAGGGACCAGAGGAGGTCAATGGCCTCCTCACTGAGGGCAGCAGGGGTGACTGGGAGGGCGGTGCTGGTAGGGGGGGTGGCGGCTGTACCTGTGGATGTGGGGGGCACAGATGTTGCCGCCACCACAAGGGAGCTCCCATCAGAGGACGAGTCCGTGTCGCTGGTCTCAGCTCCTGTCCCCGCCGTGGAGCTCCCCTCGCCCTCTACCCACTGGTAAGTTCAGACTCCGTAGTGTCGCCCTCCAGGGCCATGTGGGATGTAGCTCCCTCATGCTCCGGTGCCACTGCTCCTCCGCCTGATGATGCTAATGCACACAAGAACAGGGAGACCACAAAAAGGGGGGGGGAGACAGGAGAGAGACATGTTGAGTGCATGCATTACCTCTCCTGTTGGCGGACACGACAGACACAGAAGCCCCCTGCACTACGCTGCGCTCTTGGGCTCCACTGTTCAATTCCTGGGAAATGGCCTACAAAGCTATGGACGACATCTGCACACGTAGATGACACAGGGTCATGACTAGATGTACTTGGCACTCTACAGAGGTTGGCTTACGGAGGTGCCTTGCCTACGGAACTCGCCCTGGCCTAGGGAAACCCACAGCCCACCTCCCCCACCCAGACACCTCCACTGCGCGCAAAGTCAACAGAATGAGAATGTAATCACCCCCTTGTGGCTGCTGTGATGCCCTTAAGCGCCCATCCACCTCCGGGTAGGCCACCGCCAGGATCCAGAACATCAGGGGGGTCATGGTGCGACGGGCACCCCTCCCACTTTGGGAGGCCATCCCCAGCTGAGCCTCCACCGTCTTCTTGCTCCAGCGGCAAATGTCCTCCCATTTTTCCGGCAGTGGGTGCTCCGTCTGTGGTAGACCCCCAGGGTCCGAACATCCTTGGCGATGGCACGCCAAATATCTTTTTTTCTGGTGGGCGCTGACCTACATGAAATGTACAGGGGAAAAAGAGAAGTTATTACCAACTGCACCGTCAAAGTGATTGGCCCCCATCCCTACCCTTGCCATGTGGCACATGCATTCACCGTCTTTCATGCACGCAGCACTCTCCCCCTTCCTTCTTACATCCAGCCCTCTCCACAAAGGCATAGGCCATACAACATGCTCCCTGTGTACATACCTGTTTGTCTGGAGGACCGTAGAGTACCGTGTACTGGGGGAGGACCCCATCCACGAGCTTCTCCAACTCCTCCGAAAGGCAGGGGCCCTTTCCCCAGACACTCAAGCCATTGTCTCTTCCAGACTGAGGTCACAGCAGCACTTGCAGTGTGAGTCCTCTCCTGTCGAAGATCAGGTATCGAGTGGTTGAACAGATAGAAAATGGCAGTCACATCCACGGCGGTGTGTACCGTCACCGCCGGCGCACATCGTCATTGGCTCCTGGGGCCCATAGGGTCCAAAGTTAACCAATGCAGCATTGCGCCGCGGTTTTCGACCGCCTACTGCGACGGTGTACAACGCCAGCGTAGTTACCTCACATCCCATTGTCCCACTTCAGAGTTCAGGCAGGCGCCATTTCAGTGGCCCACATGGCTTCATTTTCAACAGCGTCACACATACCTAGGCCTAGACTCAACACATATACAGGCCACCTTTTGTGCATGATTGGTGTTCTGTGTAAATTGTGGGTACGCACCTCTGAGTTGTTTGACTCTGTGCTCGCTGTTGTCCTTCATAGGCACGGTCCGCTGGGACATGTGAGGAGTTGGTGGACCTGTCGACAATGGAGGAGCGACATGTCATAATCACATACAGGCTTGACCGTGCCACAATCCAGGAACTGTGTACCCAGTTCGAGCCAGACCTGATGTCAGCAATCCGCCATCCCACAGGAATCCCCCTTCAAGTGCAGGTGCTGTCAGTGATCCATTTCCTTGCAAGTGGGTCATTTCAAACAACAGTGGCCAAAGCCTCAGGTATGTCCCAGCCTATGTTTTCCAACGTATTGTCCAGAGTGTTGTCTGCCCTTCTGAAACACATGAGGAGCTACATCGTTTTCCCTCAGGTGGAGGATTTACCTACAGTGAAAGGTGATTTCTATGCCCTGGGACATATCCCCAACATCATAGGTGCCATTGATGGGACCCATGTGGCTTTGGTCCCCCCCCCCGCAGGAGTGAACAGGTGTACAGAAACCATAAGAGTTATCATTCGATGAATGTACAGATGGTATGTGTGGCAGACCAGTACATCTCCCATGTGAATGCTAAGTTCCCTGGCTCAGTGCATGACGCCTACATCCTGGGTGACTCTGGTTACCCCAACCTGTCATGGCTACTGACCCCAGTAAGGAATCCCAGGACAAGGACAGAGGAACATATCAATGAGGCCCATGGGCGAACTAGGAGGGTGATCGAGCGGACCTTCGGCCTCCTGAAGGCCAGGTTCCAGTGCCTCCATATGACAGGTGGATCCCTATTCTACTCACCAACAAAGGTGTGCCAGATCATCATGGCCTGCTGTATGCTTCATAACTTGGCATTGCGACGACAGGTGCCTTTTCTGCAGGAGGATGGTCCAGATGGCGGTGTTGTTGCAGCTGTGGAGCCTGTGGATAGTGAAGACGAGGAAGCAGAGGAAGAAGACATGAACAACAGGGACTCGGTGATCCAGCAATATTTCCAGTGAGACACAGGTAAGAGTACAGACCTGCCCACTACATGTACTTAAACACTGCTACCTCTCTACTGTCTGTCCTTTTCACCCAGTGTATGGTCACTGAGTTGTCACTTTCCCTTACGATTTCACAGATGTGGGTCCCTCTGTGTGACATCTGCTTTGATTCCTCATGTACTTGAGCTGTGTGACATAGGTATGTTGACATTACTATTGAAAGAGCATTTTGTCACTGTAATTGCTAATACACTATTTCGAAATCACAGACAGACTGCCGATTGTTTTGTGTTTTAAGTGTATTTATTTGAGTGCTCAATATTGGAGGGGGTGGTGAAATGGTGAGGAGTGATGGCGGGGGAATGTCCATGGCAGGGTCCAGTCTATTAGTCTCATAGGTGCATTGCCCAAATGGGCATAGGAAGTGGAGCTGGGGCAGTTTCAATATGGACAGGGTGACAAAGTGGGACAGTAGGATGACAATCAGGGTGGTCTAATTTCATGGCGGGGGTCTTGGCATTGTGCCCTGTCTTTGTCCTGGATCTCAGGGACCATTTGCGGGGTGGTTCTCCCTCTGCAGGGGGCGGGGTGCTGGTGTGGTGGTCCTGTGACGGGGCATCCTGTCCACAAGCGCCGGCGGAGGTGGTGGGCAGTTCATCGTCCATGCTAGTGTCAGGGACCCCTTGTAGTGGCACAGTGTCCCTCCTGGTGTTGTGTACTTCCTTCAGCACCCCTACAATGGTGCCCAGGGTGGAGCTGATGGTTCTGAGTTCCTCCCTGAAGCCCATATACTGTTCCTCCTGCAGGCGTTGGGTCTCCTGAAACTTGGCCATTACCGTTGCCATCATTTCCTGGGAGTGGTGATAGGCTCCCATGATGGAGGAGAGGGCCTCGCGGAGAGTGGGTTCCCTTGGCCTGTCCGTCCTCTGTCGCACAGCAGCCCTCCCAGTTCCCCTGTGTTCCTGGGCCTCCTGCCCCCAGGTCCCTGTTGCTGTTGGGTTGGTGGGTTATCCTGGGTTCCCTGTAGTGGTGGACATACATGCTGATTGACGCGTCCTGGAGACGGAGGTATGGGCCCGCTGGGTGGGTGCTGTGCTGGTGTTTCCAGGGGGGATGGTCTGTGATGGCCTGTGCCAGTGTGAGGGGAACCAACTGTCCCGAGGTCCCCGATTGGCCGGGCTGGTCATCTAGATCCAGTTGGACAGAGGTGCTGTCATCACTGTGGGCCTCTTCTGTTGGTGGTGTGGACATGTGTGGACCCTCCTGTCCGGTGACGTTGGGTAGGGGTCCTGCAGGGGTATAAAAGGCTGGTTATTACATCTGTGTGTGTCATTGTGTGCAATGGGTGGGTGGCCGTGTACCCCAGTGCTTGCATTCCTGTGTGGGAGCTTGTGTGATGGTGGTTTAGGGGGTTGTATGGGTATGTGCAGTGGGCATGCTTTAGTGATGGGTGTCCATGCTCTGTTGTTGCATGCAGGGCTGGGTGTCTTTTTGTCATAGGGGTTTGTGGTGATGTGGGTGGGTGTTTTATATTGTAATGGGTGTGTGGGAGTGGTGTGTGTATGTGTATCAGGTGTGTGTATTTATAATTGTCCAATGTGGTAGTGTTTTGTAAACGTGTGTGTATTTTGAGCGTGGCGGTGTGTACCGCCAATGGAACACCGCAGTTGAAAGACCGCTGTGTGGATTCGTGTGTCGTGATAGTGTGGGCGTGTTTCTGTTGGCGTGACGGTGTTGGTTTTGTTTTCGCCAGTTTATCACTGACCATTGGTGTGGCGGACTTGTGTGGGTGTCTGAATTTCGGCGGATTCCGAAATGTGGGTCATATTAGCTGTGGTGGTTTTCTGCGCCGGTGTGTTGGTGGTCTTCTGCACGGCGGTAAGCGGCTTTTACCGCTAATGTTGTTATGACCGCCCTTATTACTTCCCAGGGAAGTCGTGGTCACTCAGGTCACAACCGGTGCTCTGATGCATAGAACGGTCTCATATAAAAATGAAAAAGGGAGTTTAAGTTTTAAAGATTGGTTTAATAAAATGACTGCACTTTATATAGTAAGACATGAGCTGCGATAACCAGAACAAAACAACACAGTAGGATTAAAATAGTAACGGTGAGAGTGAAGCACAAGAATAAGGCTATCATAGTGCAACTATATTAAGTTCTCTCTAAGTTATATTATGAGCACAGCATGGGAAGCTCTAAGCCTGCCTTTCAGGTTTCCCCGGGAGGACATCAACCCTCATACCTGAGCAAAGGCCTGTAAGCTGCCTCAGCATCTGCAACGGGGCAGTCAGCATCTAGTTGTAGGTTCCTGGTTGGAATCTCCCTCTGCCTGTACTAGGACTAGAAAGTGATTTTATAACTAACACGCAGACGTTCTAAGAAGAGGTCCCTACGTAAGGATGTGTATCGTCTACGAACACCAGAGACTAAACTTCTACCACGTGTACCGGCAATGTACCAGACTGTAGCCTTGACTGAAGCACAGAGTGAGAAAGAATGCAGTGTTAGCGAACACAGGGCTGAACTAGGCTAAACAGTGTGATAGAAAGAATAAAACAAGACCGTAAAACTGGTTATTATAAAATAACAGTGCGAGGCGAAATAAAACGTGTCTAGGGTAAAGTGCACAGAGCCCTAATATGAAAACCTAACGTGCATAACGCTACACTAAAATGGCACTAAAAATGGCTACACTACACCCTCCCCTTGTCGGTAGAAAGTGGTTTAAGCCGAAGCTAAAATGCCCTAAACTAAAATATATGTAAAACCCTATTCAAATTTTAACAAGTCAAGAAGACACACAAGCATACTAATTTGCAAATTTAAAAATAAGCATGCGGCCAAATGCCGAATTTCAAGGTAAATGTCAATTTAGGATAGTTCCAAATCAAGCATCAGTCATGGAAAGCAGAAGATTCTCCACCTCGCCAGATGACAAAACCGGTAAATCCACGCCAAAAACTACTAAGGAGCAGGTGTGTTCATGAGCCCCAGTGTCAACCAAGGCGGCATCCCGTGCAGTGCCTACGAATGAGTTAATATCAACTTCCTCCAGGAAGGGTAGCTCGTAATCAGCTTCTCTAAGCAAACGCAGCCGCAGCACATGTCTGGTAATGAACCCTCATCGAGAACATCAACAGATCAGCATCAATCACTGGGGGGCGTTGCTGTGAGAGACAAATGTCCAGTGCATGTTCAAAAGAGCACCAACGGCACCGAAACACGGGCTGCACACAATCTAAAACCGGTCTAAATGACAGAGACCAGTCACACCCCAAATGTTCCAGGAGTGTTTCTCCAAAATATTGTATCATGCGTTCACGACACAGCTGTGCTGATGGGAGCGCCCACATTCGTCCTCGAAGCGGCGGGACAGCCATTGCATAAAAACAACAGCAACAGTAAAATGCCGGCCAGTATAGCCAAAGTTATCGGAAACCCTCCAAAAATGCTTCTGAAAATTGAATGAATAGCCGAAGGTATTAAACCGAATATGGAAGAGAAGGTATGAATGAAACCAACACCAACAGCTTTGGAAAAATGTGCTAGTCCACCCGTGCTGGATGCATTAAATATACGTCCCACGAGTTCACCAAAGTGGCTCGGAAAGTCGGTATTTAACAGGGACTGTATTTCCGCCGATGACCTTGCCACTTGAAGTGCGTAGGTCTCGCTTGCAGATGTAAGGGCCACATGCTTCTGAAACAACAAAGCTTTCAGTCTGCTTAACTTGTCAAAATTCACCTTGGAAGTAGCAATGTGAGGCGAAATATCTGCTACCTCCCTAATTCTAGTGGGGGGAAACAACACGTTCCCGCAGCAAGTAACGACCTTAGAGACCGAAATATCGTAAACTATTCCGGCTCACATACCACAACAGTCTTTACTATTGAGGAGGACGTAGCTGCTGTTTGAAAGCACCTGGAACGTGCGTTTAATCAAGGGGACTGGAACTCCCTTCAGATAGCAAGCCAAATTCGCAACCGAGGCATTACATGCCCCATGCAAGGACAGCTGCTTACAAATCATTGAATTGCTGACTGAAGTCTCACATTCACTACCGCTAAGAAAGACCTCTTTCATGCCATTGAGGCATTTGTACAAGAAGGGAAACTCCCACACCTCATGGATGTAACTATCTCCTAGCTTCTTATATCTGCCTACCGGAACATGTTTCAAGCAAGAAATTAATTGTAACGTAGAAATAGGCAGATTAATAACCCCGTGCATCAACCATTCTGCAGAGGGAATCTTGGCCACAGTGAAAGGCAATCTTTCTAACTTTTCAATGTGAAGCATGACATAAGTCGCCTCCTTCTTAGCCAATAGTTGTTGTTGTCGCGTCAAATTAAAGGAAAAAATATTTCCCTGGCACTGATGTGCTGCCACGGAACGCGACCTGCCTTCAATGTCTGAAGCGTCCAACCCAACTGCATAATGGACCTAGTCTGACTCTGTCCATGATTTAAAGAAGACATATCAGATTGTATAATGCCTATTGCAGAAGAAACAATGTTGTTAATTGTATAAATCTGGTCGGACAAGGTGTGCATGCCATTATCCACAACAGATAATGCTTTTTTCAGATTATCCTGATCTATCTGCCGTAACCGGGCTGCAGCTTCTTGTTGTGAAAGTTTCCAAATTTCATAGTATACTTCATAAAAGAAACGCTTCCTACGTGGCACCTTTGGGCCTGACAAAAAATCTTGTAAGTCAGTGTCATTAGATAGGAGAGTGAGATTTGTTGTAACTGCATCTAGCGAGGATAATTTCAGCTATTGCTGCAGCTACAGTGGCAACTGCCACTGCTGATTTTGCGGCTTCATCAGCCAAAGTATTACCAGCAACGTGAATTCCAACGTAATGGTGTCCAAGTGTATGCACAACATGGACTTTGGGTAGCGTCTCTTTCAGGTCTGCTACCTTCCCCCACTGTAGTCTGTGTTTAATGGTGTTGCCTTTTGAATCTCTGAACCCATTCAAGCGCCAGTAATGTAGGTATTCGTTAAAAGACTGGACGCAGTAATACGAATCACAAACAATCAGTGTGTACTGAGTTGGATCCGTATGTTCCAGTGCCATTCATAGACCTTTTAGCTCAGCCAATTGTGCAGTACAATCCCCTAAGGTCTGGGTATAAGTATGTTGGGGGCAGAATTTCTCCCCCTCCATATAGCCGCTCACCACTGCACACGCAGCAGAATATTGGTGTTTTGTTCCTATTGCTGGTTGCACAGAGCCATCGGTGTACATGACTACCTGATATTGGGCAATAGGCAATGTGTCAGCAGGAACTGGATATTCAACTTCATATTGTAGAAATTCCTGAGTCTGTAACTTTGTGTCAAAAATATAGTCTACATCAGTGGCTGTCAAGGACGTGGCCCATTGTATCCATCTTGGGTGGAGTGCTTTTGCGTCGGGGCGCTAGCTTTTGTAACAGCCTCAAGGGCTGGAATAGGAGAAATGACAATAATGCGTTTTCCCTGGGCCAGAGGTCTTTCTTTAAGAACAGCCATCTGTACAGCAGTGAGAATTTTCTCTGTGGGTGCAAATCGTTGCTCGGCAGCTGAATACAAGTGTGACTTGTATGCTATGGGGACTGTCTCACCTTCATTGAATGTGACATAAGTAAACCCAATGGCCCCAGCTATCACCCTGATGACCAAATGTGTCCTATTGTCCCGTGTGTGTAGATGTTTCGCTGCTAGCATATCTGCTTGTAACTCCCGAAGAGTATGTGTATGTTTAATTGTCCAGAATTTTCTGAAAAAATCAGGACGTATTAATTCATATAAAGGTTTTATGCGTGTAGCATAATCAGGAATGTATGTTCTGACAAAATTTAGAAAGCCTAACAATGATTGGAGTTTCCTAATCGTATTTGGTGGTTGCAATTGTGCACATTTTTCTAAAAATTGTGGCACTAGGCTCTTAACCTCACTTGACAGCTCATATCCCCGGAATATGACGCTGAGGAAGTAAATTTTTGATTTTTTTAAGTTACGTTTGTAGCCGATTTCGGCAAATCCTACAACAATGCGGGCTACCCGTCTTAAATGTTGTAGCAACTCGTCATCCGTGATATATATATCATCCACATATGACAATGCTTCAGGGTCGAGCTTGTGCCTGTGCAAGAGCCCATTTAATAGAATAGGACTCAGCGAGTTCCTCCAGAACAAGGGGCGAGAAGGAAGGTCTAATAACCCCCTTTCCAGCTAGGCAGGTGCGGACAAAATGTGGCGGCCAATCCTGTTCAGCCAACAAATGTCATATATCTTAACTACACGATCCCAAAAGATTGCGTGTATAGTGCGTTCAATGTCTCCTTCCAACTGTAAAGTCACTGTACACACCCTATTGGGTTCAGAGACACGCATGTCCGCTGTTTCTACTTGGATGAAGTCATCAGTTTCTTTCACCTCCAGATGCTCTAGAAGATTCAGGCAAACTATTGTGACCTCTGCTGCGATGTCTAGCAGAGCTAGAGCCCATGTCTTGTTCCTCAAGAGAACCCTCTTCCTGAGTGGCATGTCTAACTGAGACAGCTGCCACCTTTTTCTTTTTAAACTGTTGTTTATGTTGTACTGGTTTCTCTTCCTTCTTGACAGAGACCTCAGAAGAGCGTTGTGAGTCCTGTCTTGGTTTTAAGCACCCTTGTCTCCGCTCTGACCGCCCACCTCTCTCATTTCTCTTTTCCGATGAGTCCTGAAAGGAACGAGATTGGCGTGTATCAGTATATTGATATCTATCAAGTGTCTTCATATTATCCCTATTTCTGAGATTTTATCCATTCTGCGGGGTCTCCGTATGCAGAGGATCTCCCCTCTCCTTTTTAGGTGTTTGTTGTTTTTTCTCCCTGCGCTTCTTAGTACCCTCAGGTTGCTGTTTCATACTATCTTTAGTAATTTTCCCCTGAATCTGAGGTTTTTGTGGTCTAGCCCCCAGGCTATCTCGACCAATACTGGAATATGTTTCCGCTATTATTTTAGGCAGTTGCCGCTCCTGATCTTGTTGCGGAACGTCACGAAGACGCATGGGCACTGCAAGCGCAACTGCTTCCCCTTTAAGATTGCTTAGGATCATTGAAGAAACCGTGGCAAAATTGCCTATCAGTTGCATTCCTAAATCTAAGGCCGGGGCAGCGCCGTATTCATCTTGAATCTGTTTAAGCACTTCAGGTAGGTTAGCCAGTGTAGGTGTGCCGTGGTATAGAGCGCGGCAAACACCGTGCCCCTTGTATTACAAAGTTTCACTGTGGGAACCATCCCAAAGGGTAAACACGTAGTTAATATCCTATGTTTGTCCTGACGTCCCGTATGGGGAAATACCGCCTCCAGCATATTAATTTTCTGTGCCAGCTAAAACGGATTCTCCTCTCTGGATCTACAAAAAGAAATTGTAGCAAGCCAGACCTCTGTGAAGCAGAACTAGACAAACTGTGTAACAGGTTTATCCTAAGGGGCTATTCAGAACAAATCATTAATAGGGCTAGAAAGAAAATTAGCCAAGTGCGAAGAACATCTCTTTTAATAAAACAGAATAAAAGGATCAATTCTACATCTAAAGCCATAACATCTTTTTGTACATCTTTCAGTCACAATAGTCAAGATATCTACAAGATACTTCGGAAACATTGGAATGTTGTATTTACAGACAATACGCTCAAACAGATATTACCCCCCAGACCCAAAATGACTCATAAGAAGGGGACAACCATCAGAAATATGGTCTGCAAAAGTTACTTGCCTCCCTTGGTGGACAAATTGGAGACATGGCTTCCCATGAAGCCAATTGGTTTCTACAATTGCAGTAATTGCAACATGTGTAAGCTAGCTTTGCACAAGACGTTCACTTTTAATTTCAATGGCAGTAAATCATATAAAATTCTCACCTTTATAAATTGCAATACCAAATTTGTGGTTTACATACTGGTATGTGAATGCAACAAAATATATGTGGAAAGTACCATTCGTCCCTTAAAAGAGAGGATTCAGGAACATATGCGGGCTCTCAAAAATAATGATCTGTCGTCCCCCATAGTACGCCATATCAACATTGAACATCCTAAGACAGAAGTGTCCATGTTTAGATTCATGGGCATAAGTCAGATTTGACCACATCCTAGGGGAGGTAATCGTGAAATTGCACTTAGAAGAAGCGAGGCAAAATGGATCATTAGGCTCAGAAGTATAGATCTAGGTATGAATATTGACCATGAAATGCATAATTTTTTATGATAATACAATACTTTGTATATAGGTTTTTTTTTGGTTGCTTGATGATGTGGGTAATAACCATGTATTTTGTAACTGTATGTAATGACATCAAGAATTCAATAACTCTATGTGTGCAACATCTACTGCACACGGTCACTTACTAACACACTACTAGATTTGCATGTCAGCATGTAATGGATGTATATTTTGTTTGATCTGCCTGCTAACTTTCACAATATTCATTGACTATACTTCTGTCTTCATATATGTGATTATATATCTAACACTGGACATATGGGTAATGACCTATGTAGTTTTACAAGATTCATGACCACTTAGAGAGGATATCTATTTCCTGCTATAAGATGGCACCCATAGCATGACAGCGACTACATTCACAATAAGGCTTTTTTGTCCATGGAAGGAACGATTATTCTGGTTCGGTGCCATTTATTTTTGAGTAACAACTTTGGATGTGATCACCCATCTGACCACCGTTTTTTCGTATTTGGGATTGTTTAATCGATTCTATTATATTCTTTTAGGATATTGCAAAACCTTCTGAGGAATCTGCACCATATATATGCATGGGCAGTCCTTTGCAAATTACAAGACGGTGCTCTGAAATGATAAAGACTAGAAGCGCCTAAGCTAGCCTTTTTCTTTTGCAGGACGATGCAGTCCTTCTTTTATTTCCTTGTTTAATGGCTTCAAAATGGCCGCCCGCAATCGGCGGCATTTCTACAATCCTCGTTTCGGATGCGATGTATTTTCCTTTTTGTCTTGCCATTTAATGAATTACAGTAAGAACATTTGTCGAAATTTATGTCTTATTGACACTTGGTGTCATAAGATTTATGCGCACAAATAACTGTATGCCATATTTTGGCGCAGTTTAGCAGCATCAACAGATCGGGCTGTATTTATATCTTTTAACAACTGGAACCCCTTTCGGTTTGTGACTCTCAAACCCATATGTTCCTAATTATAGCGACTATATTTCACAGTATTCTAGCTCTTCATGGGTAATGAATGACTTCTCCATGGTTACTCTGTTTTACAACCATAACATCGGGTTTAGATGGGCATTTAATTTTTAGTAGTAATTCCTCATCTTATAAATTTTCTATATAAATGTTAACAAAAACTTTTTTTTGGTTAAATAGTGTTTGTACTTAGGAGTCATTTTGGATCCACCAGAGGATCGGAGTTACTAAATATAGCTTATATGTTTCCATATTTTTAGAATATTTTCAAATATTGTTTTGTTTGGACGAACTCTTTCCAGACGGGTGATCAGGCAAAAATGACATTGGCGTTTCGTTGATCAGTTTACCATGAACGGCATTGCAACCAAAGGATTACAGCGAGGTGCGTTATTAGATTGGTCATAAATATTATTTTTTGACATAGCTTTCAGCGTATGGTGCGTCTATGCAGGATCTAACATATGGCTCTATACATATAGGTATCTACGAGTATGACATGGAGATATACCCCTCCAAGGAGGTACTTGAGATTCTATGGCACCTTGGGCTCTTTCTGAATTCTGCTAATATATATATTTTTTTTTAAGTCAGTGATTATAGATACTAATTGGGTCCTTCTGCTCACTTTACTTTTCTGACTTACTGACTCGACATTTTTACTTCTCTTGCACCTAATATCACACACGTGGGTGATTTTGGTTTATGGTTGGATTCCCTGTCTTACATGATTGAAAATTTGGCAACTTACCTATGGATTTTTATAACTATAATTGGACTATATTCTCTCCAGATAAGTGTATGTTTATACTGCTGGATGCGTTTAAACCATTCTTATTGGAACTTTTGTTATTGTTCACTGTCCACTCAGCCTTGAGGAAGTCCAGAATAGGACGAAACACGTGTCGGCTGGAGTATTTGGATGTTTTTTTTCTCTCTTCAAGCAGAGTGAACTATTTGGTTACAATCGGAACCGCTCAATCTTATGATTGGATTCTAACAGGATTCTTTTTTAATGGACTGATTATGGATATTATCTTTATGTTTGTGTTTCTTTGATTAATGTATGTTTAATATGTATTTATGTCTAGTTTGTAACATGTAGTCTATATGTTTATCGGTGTTACAACTGTCACATTTTTTGAATTAGTAGATGATAAATATAAAATGTGTTTTCTATGTACTGCATCCCCTAATGTAGTCATTTATACTTTTCTCAAAATTGCATACAGTTGTGTGATTTAAATCTTTATATGACTGCTTTGGTCTCTTTTTTGTGACTATCTGTAGATGACCTTATCAACTGAATAGGAGTGCTTCACATATTTTTCTATTTTGAGCATCTAGTTGTAGGTTCCTGGTCGGAATCTCCCTCTGCCTGTACTAGGACTAGAAAGTGATTTCATAACTAACACACAGACGTTCTAAGAAGAGGTCCCTACGTAAGGATGTGTATCATCTACGAACACCAGAGACTAAACTTCTACCATGTGTACCGGCAATGTACCAGACTGTAGCCTTGACTGATGCACAGAGTGAGAAAGAATGCTGTGTTAGCGAACACAGGGCTGAACTAGGCTAAACAGTGTGATAGAAAGAATAAAACAAGACCGTAAAACTGGTCATTATAAAATAACAGTGCGAGGCGAAATAAAACATGTCTAGGGTAAAGTGGACAGAGACCTAATATGAAAACCTAACGTACATAACACTACACTAAATGGCTACTAAAAATGGCTACACTACAGACTCTGCCATCTGAAAGTCTTGCCCTGCCAAGTGTCGCCAAACCAGTTCTAGGCCCTTGGCAGTGGCTATAAGTGCTGCTCCAGTCCAAAATCCACACATTAATGCTGTTGCGCTGATCGGAATGGTGCATCTCCATCAACACCAACACATCACTGCTGCAGCAAGGACCAAGTACTCTACATCAACGCAGATGCAATGCCACTGCTGCAAGGATCAAAGACACCACATTGCCAACTTTGCAATGCATCATCTCCATTCTCAATGCATCCCTGACTTTGTGCAGTACAGAGAAGGAGCATCACCTACACCTTCGGGATCAACACCAATTCACTGTATGCTTTGCTCCTCGCATTTTGTTCTCGCCGTCGATGTAACTCCGAACCAAAGTACGTTTGTCAGTGGGCTAAAGCTGGTCCCTGTATCCGAACCGTGTTCTATCACAGTCAGCCTGACCTTTCAGATTTGATCAGCCTAGTGCGACCAGATAGCTCCAGCTAGCTTTTTATGCTTCTATGTACCACAACTAAGTTTATTGTTTAAAAACTCATATCACACTTTCTACTTTTGGAATTCTTTGTAATTTTGGTCTTCTTTTATTTATTAAATTAAGCTCTATTGTTCTGACCAGGTGTGGTATCTTTTTTGTGGTGTTTCCACTGTTTCACTGTTTGGAATGCTGCACAAATACTTAACACATTGCCTCTTAAATTAAACCTGACTGCTCTGTGCCAAGCTACCTGGGGATGAGCATAACTTAATTTAGGGTGTTTGTGACTTACTTTGACTGGGATTATGGTTTCTGTTTGAACAGGGTGCATACCTCTTTCAACCAGAAAACACATTTCAACACTAGACCTTCACAAAACTTTTATGATTCCCAGTTTATGACGCCACAGTTTTCTGCTTTTGTGTTCTCAGAGCTGTAGTATTGATTTTATAGGTTTATCAACAGGGCTTTGAATCCCAGAAAGCAAAATAAAAAAACTGGATAAGGTGAGCTGCTCATGAATAGAACAGTGAACATGAGAGCTTTACCTTTGTCAAAGTCAGCCAGCTTCAGTCACTGTAAAGTTCATGCATGTACTCTTTCAAAGTCTGATGTTTGTATAAATCACCAACAACTTCACCAGTCAGTACTGTCCACTAGATAAGGCCAGATTGAAACTGGAGACAGACCGGGCTGCTCCACCATTGCATGCTAAGTTGGGCAGAACCTGTCTACATACCAAAAAGCTTTAAATAAATAATTGAATTAAAGTGTTTCAAAATAAGTCCATAATGCAAGTGTATATTACACAACTACTTGGACTTAAAATAAATGCTGCAGGACCGTTGGCCTAGAACATCATGTTTCCGTGGTGTGTGTTATCTCTGGTAGATAGAAAATCTTTCTGAGCTTAGATATTTCAATCAAACAATCAGGGTTCTTATGAAGCGTGACTACTCACCCATAAGAGTCTCAAGGTGTTGACGGGGGGTGGATCTGCAGGTTAGTTGAAGAGCCAGGTCTTGAGGTCCTTCCTGAATTGCAGCAGCGATGGTGGTTGCCTGAGTTGCATAGGCAGGGAGTTTCAGGGCTTTGCAGCAAGGTAGAAGGATCTTCCTCCAGCCATGGTCTTGTGGATTTGTGGGATGATGGCCAGGGCCAGTTGGGTGGACCAGAGATGTCTGTTGAGAGTGTAGAAGGAGAGACTGTGGTTGAGGTATGCAGGTCCAGTATTGTGGAGGGCTCTGTAGGCATGTTTGAGGAGCTTGAAGGTAACTATTTTGTTGATAGGTAGCCAGTGAAGGTTTCTGAGGTGGCCGGTGATGTGCTTACAGTGTGGGAGGTTCAGGATGAGTCTGGTGGAGGTGCTCTGGATGTTCTATTGTTTCTTTAGGAGTTTCTGGGTGATGGGGGGGTTCACCAAGAGTTATCCAAGGTGGAGGGGGTGGATCCTAGGATGAGTCCTTCGGTCTTGTCTGAGTTAGCTTGAGGCAGCTATCCTTCATCCTGGTGGCCACTGCCTTCATACCATTGTGTAAGTTGCTATTGGCGGTTGTGAGTTTGTCTGTGAGGTAGAGAATCAGCTGGGTGTCGTCGGCATAAGAGACAATGTTGAGTCCATGGCTTTCGACAGTGGCTGCAATCAGGGCCATGTAGATGTTAAAGAGGGTGGGGCTCAGGGAGGATCCCTGAGGCACTCCGCAGCTGATCTCTGTGGGTTCTGAGCAGAACGGTGGAAGTCTAACTCTCTGTGTTCGGCCAGTGAAGAAGGTGCGGATTCATTCTAGAGCTTTGTCATGAATGCCGGCATCGTGGAGTCTTGTGAAGAGGGTGTGGTGGGAGATGGTGTCGAAGGCGGCTGAGAGGATGAGGGCAGCAGTTTCCCCTTGGTCAAGGAGGGTGTGGCTGTCATTCTTAGGGGTGACGAGAGCGGTCTCGGTGCTGTGGTTGCTTCTAAAGCCTAATTGGGAGAGTTCCAGCATGTGGTTTGTTTCGAAGAACTCAGAGAGTTTGGTGTTGATAGCTTTCTCAATGACTTTGGCTGGGAAGAGGAGCAGCCAGATGGTTCTGTAGTTCTTGAGCTCCGTCAGGTCGGCAGAGGGTTTCTTTAGAAGGGGCTTGATCTCTGCATGCTTCCAGTCTTCCGGGAAAGTGGCAGACTCAATAGAGCAGTTTACGGTATGGCAGAGTTCAGGTTTGTTGGCGTGCTGGCTCTGTTGAAGATGCGGTGAGAGCAAGTGTCAGAGGGGGATCAGGAGTAGGTGCTATTCATGATCCTGAGGGTGTCTTCCGAGGTGAGGGTGGTCGACGTTGATAAGATCTGACGGGGTGTGGAGAAACGGGGTGCAGAGGTTATGGGTGGGGTGGGTGGTTGCAAAGCTGTTGTAGATCTCTTTGATCTTGTAGTGAAAGAAGGTGGTAAGGTTGTCGCAGGGGTTTTGAGAGGGGAGAATGTCTGCTGTCTCTGTGTTGGATTTGGCAAATTCTTTAACAATGGCAAAGAGTTATTTGCTGTTGTGCGCTCAGGTGTGGATGCGTTGCTGTATGGCTGCTTTTTTTGTTGTTCTGATGAGGTGGTAGTGTGTGGTTACAGCAGTTTTGAAGGCTGTCTGGTCTGCCACGGTCTTGCTGCTCCTCCATTTTCTCTTGAGCCATCTGCAGGCACACTTGGAATCTTGAAGGGCGGGGATAACCAGGGCTGCTTGTCTGAGGGTTTCCTGAGGGGAATCAGTGTGTTGGGGCAGTTGAATATCTAGTGGTGGAGGTTGCGTGCTGAGGTGTTGGCATCCATGGATGTCAGTGGTGGGGTTTTGCTGAGGGAGGTGGTCAGCTGGTTTTCAGTGACCTTATTCCAGCTTCTGCATGGATCGCAGTGGGCATGGTGGCATACAGTGGGTTTGGTGCAAGAGAGGTGGACGCATTGGTGGTCGGTCCAGTGTAGCTTGGAGGTGTGGCTGACAGAAATGTTGTTGGTTGTGGAGAAGATGGGGGCGGGTGTGTCTCCTGCTGAGTGGGTTGAAGTTGTGACCAGTTGTTTGAGTCCTGTGGTGGTGAGGTTCTCCAGTAGGGATGAGGTGTTGTGGGTGTCGAGGTTGTCAAGGTAGTAGTTGAGGTAGCTGGGGAGGATGTAGTCCATTGAGGCGAGAGCATGGTGAGCGATAAAGTCGACTATGGCTTCGCTGAAGGGGGGCAGGGTCCGGGGTGGTCTGTAGATAAGGGTATCACGGAGGGTAGTGTTTGGGTTAGTCTTGATCTGGAAGTGGAGGTGGTCCATGTCACGTGAGAGGTCTTTGGAGCTGGTTGTGAGGGGGGAATGTTTTTGTGTGCTATGCCTCCTTCTGATCGGTTGATGCGGTCCTTGTGGATGATTTTGTAGCCACTGGAGATGGAGGATGTGATTTCCCAGGCTGAGGTGGAGTGCAACCAGGTTTCTGTAAAGAAGGCGACGTAAGAGGAGATAAGGCCGAGCAGGTCCCAAATCTCCACGGCGTGTCTCTTGAGGGAGCGCGTGTTGAGTACGATGAATTATAGATGGTCGGGTCCGGTTTTTGAAGGTCGTGCAGTCAGTGGGTCTGGTATGCGGTGAGAGGAGAAGGCGCAGTGGCAGCAGGTAAACGGGCCTTGGGTGTTCTTCAGAGGTGCGAGTTGGCAGGTGGTGGACTGTCCAGGATTGAGTGGATGGAGGGTGCTGGAGTTGCTGAAATACCGAGTTTGGGGTCTCTGAACTCACAATTTAAAAGTAAACCTTTTAGTGAAGTTGGTTCTCAGATTGTGTGTTTGAAAATGCCACTTTTTGAAAGTTCTTGCTTAAACCATTCTGTAACTCTGTCTGTTTGTGGATTCCCAGTCTGGGTCAGTTTGACAGTTGGGCTGTTTGCACCTCTCCTCTAGACAGTGACACAAATGGAGCAGGGGTGTAGCCTGCAAATCCTGATGGGCCATCTGGGCTGATGGGAGGAGAGGAGTGGTCACTTACACCTGAAAGGGCTGTGCCTGCCCTCACATAATGCAATCTCCAACCCCCTGATGTGTGTCTGGGGCCTGGACTGGGCCAGGCAGCATCTTGAAAAGCTTGAAGAGGAGTACTGCCCTGTTGCCTTAGACTGTGCATTGCTGGGTTGGCCTGCAGTAGCTGCTTCCACCGGAGAGAGGACAAAGACTGATTTGTGTGTGACTTCCAACTGGTGAAGAATCTCCAAGGGCTTGAACTGAGCTTGCCTCCTGTTGTTGATGTCTCGGGGACAACAAAGACTTCTCTCTGCCAGTACTTTGAATTTCTTCTGAGAGTCCTGCCTGGCAAGTGGTGCCCTAACCGGTCTCTGGGCCCTTGAAAGGTGCAGCTGGTGGAAAAGAACAGAAATCCACGTAAAGACCGCCGTGCTGGCAAACGTTCAATGCACCACCCGCCTCATGGTTGCTACATGACACGCCAACAGTCTTGCGGCTAAAATTGATGCTCCACCTGTATCCTGGCTGTGAGATTGATGCAAAGAAGCTGAAGAAACGATGTGCAACACCCGCAGTGGCTGCTGTTAACGACGCAAACCCCCAAGCAGCGCGGTTTCTTGATACCCTGTGACTGGATTTCAATGCAACATCCCTTGGTGCAGAAAATCAATGCAAAGCCTGCACTGACCCGAGGTACCCGTCCGGGATCGGCGCATAGCTCTCTTGCAGGAGAGAAGAAATGACGCATGCTGACCCGACCAAAGAAGGAACAATGCACAGTCTTGCTTGCGAGCGAAGAATGAAAACATTGCTGGCCTTTGCTGATGCACACTCTCCCATGCAGCTTTATTTGACGCTACCCAGGTACTATTGTGCATTAACAGAGTTCTCACTGATTTCTAAGGATTAAGGCCCTCATTATGACATTGGCGGTAAGTTACGCTTACCGCCATGCCGACTGCTGCCAACATACCGCTGCTACCGCAGATTTCTACCACCCATATTATGACACACACATAGCAATCCGTCACTACACAGCCACACACACAAGTCAGCCAGGCCAATGGTCAGTGATAAACTGACGGTACCAAAACCCACACTGTTACACTAACAGAACTACGCCTATCTCATTATGACGCACGAATCACCGCAGCGGACATTCAATGGCACTAAACCCTTGGCCGTACACACCGCCATGCTCAAAATACACACACACATACGAAAAAGCACTACATTGGAACATTCAAACTACACACAGCTGACACCCATACACACACCAAACCCACACCACTATAAAACACACACACACATTATCCACAACCCTTTCTGACTACAAACCAGTGCCACAAGAGAGATAGCAAGACCAGAGACAAGACCACAGCCACACACCACCATCACCTATACACCATCCACGCACCTTACATCACACACCCCAACACATCACACCACACACCCTCACCCACACCACACACACTACACCCATGGCACCACAACAACACCCCAGGTTCTCAGAGAAGGAGCTAAGGGTCGTGGTGGAGGAAATCATTCGGGTAGAGCCACTGCTATTTGGATTACGGGTGCAGCAGACATCCATTGCTAGGAATATGGAGCTATGGCGGAGAATCGTGGACAGGGTCAACGCCGTGGGACAGCACCCCAGAACAAGGGATGACATCAGGAAGAGGTGGAACGACCTACGGGGGAAGGTGCGTTCCGTGGCAGCAAGACTACAAATAGCTGCACAGAGGACTGGCAGTGGACCCCCACCTCCTCCCCTACAACTAACAACATGGGAGGAGCAGGACTTGGCAATCATCCATTCTGAGGGCCTGGCAGGAGTAGCAGGAGGACTGGACTCTGGTAAGTCAACTCTTTACTACTTTGACCCCCCCTACCTGCATGCCATCACATACCCCCACCCTTACCCTCACTCCCATCACTCCACCACTTCCCACACACCCCACCATCACAACCCACCCCTTCCAATACCAAGCCCTGCATGCAAAACCAATGCATGGACCCCCTTCACAGACCTGCATGGACACCTTTCACTAAAGCATGCACAATGGAGGAAAAGAGCTAGCCCACCAAATAACTACTCACATAAGGCAAAGCTGCCAGGGCAATAACAACCAGGGGGGCAACACACCCATGCACAAAATGTCACACACAAAAACAATAACACTGCATTTACATCCCCACAGGTCCCACCAGAGAGGAGGTGCCAGCAACATCCAGTCCCGTCCCATAAGAGGCCCACAGTGATGACAGCAGCTCTGGACGCCCGGATCTGGATGACCAACCTGGCCCCTCAGGGATCTTCGGACAGTCAGTTACCCAGGCACAGTCCCATATCACCACAGAGCCTTCCCCCTCAGGAAACACCAGCACAGTACCTACCCAGCAGGCCCATACCTCTGTCCCCAGGACACGTCAATCAGCAGTGTGCCCACCACTACAGGGACCCCAGGCCACCCCACAAACACAGGACGATCAGGTGGCAGTGGGCACATGGCTCAGGGGACGAAGGCACAGGACAACAGGGAAGCTGGGAGGACTCATGTGTGACAGGGGGAGGACAGGTCCAGGGAACCGACTCTCAAGGAGGCACTCACCGCAATCCTGGGAGCATATCAACATTCCCAGGATACGCTGGGCCAGATACTGGACAAGATGCAGGAGAACCAGCGGCTACAGGAGGGACAGTACATGGGGATCAGGGAGGAATTGAAGGACATCAACACCACCCTGGTCACCATTATAGGGGTGCTGGCAGACATGGCCAACACTATGAGGGAGGCAGTGGCACACGACCGGGCCCCTGACACTAGCCAAACCGATGAAGAGCCCTCCACCTCCGCTGCCGCTACTGGACATGAGGTCCCGCCTCAGGACCAACAGGCCACCAGGACCTCTCCCCATGCAGAAGGAGAACCACAACACAAACGTTCCCTGTGATCCAGGCAGAAACCAGAGACTATTGCCAAGACCCCCGCCAGGAAATAAGAATCTCCTGAATGACACCCTTGTGTCCCACTCTGTCAACCTGTCCACCTGAACTTCCATTGCTCCCCTTCCTATGCCTCTGTGGACAATGCACCTGTCATCCACATAGACTGTACTCTATCCTGGACTTTCCTCCACCTTCACCCAAGCCCATTGCACATCCCCCTCTACTTCTTAGCACTTAAATAAACACTCTTTGAAAAAAATACAAGTATGGAGTATGTTAAATGATTTAAGTATGTATTCATTTTAAATGGTTTAAATATTGCAATTCAACTGTACAGTAATGTATACATAGGAATGACCTGTAGTTGGCTGCAGTTAACACACCAGGAGCGATAGTGGGGCACAAATATCTGCAAATAGAGATGCCAAAGGGTACAGTGAGTGGCCAAAGAAGTGGGAAAATCAGCCTGCCAGTGACAATGTCTAACACAAAACTGTCAATTAAATGTTCAGTTACACTGTCTTACCTGTGTGTCATTGGAAGTATTGACGGATTATTGTACTTCTGTTGTCCTCATCCTCACCCTCTGCCTCCTCATCTTCACTGTCCACAGGGTCCACTGCTGCCACACGGCCACCTCCAGCCTAATCCTCCTGCAGAAAAGGCACCTGACGACATAAGGCAAGGTTGTACAACAAACAGCATGCCACGGTGATCTGGCAGACCTTCTTGGGTGAGTAGCACAGGGAACCACCTGTTAGATGGAGGCAACGAAAACTGGTCTTCAGGCGGCTGAATGTTCTCTCTATAACTCTTCTTGTTCTCCCATGTACCTCGTTGTAACATTCCTCTGCCCTTGTCCTGGCATTCCTCACAGAGGGACAACTGTTAGACACACACTAACTCTTAGGGCCCACACCATACCCATACACTTACGAGCACTGGGTAGGAACCAAGGCTCATCTATTAGCCACACCCTGTGCCTCTGGAGTTGAGCCATCACATATGGGAGGCTGCTATTCCTCAGGATAAAGGCATCGTGCACAGACCCAGGATATTTTCCATTGAAATGTGAGATGTACTGGTCCGCCAGTCACACTTTCTGCACATTCATTGTGTGAAAGCTCTTTCGATTTCTGAACACCTGTTCATTTCTCTGGGGGGGACGGACACATGCAATATGTGTACCATCAATTACCCCAATTATGTTGGAGATATGTCCCATTGCATAGAAATCAGCTTTCACAGTGGCCAAATCCTCCACCTGGGGGAAACGATGTAGCTGCACATGTGTTTAATCAGGGCAGACAACACTCTGGTCAGCAGTATTGAGAACATTGGCTGAGACATTCCTGCTACCAAGCCCACTGTCATTTGGAAGGAGCCAGTTGCCAGGTAATGGAGCACTGATAGGTCTTGCACAAGAGGGGGAATCCCGGTGGGGTGACGGATAGCAGAGACTAGGTCACGCTCCAATTGGGCACACAGCTCTGGCCCTGTCCAGTTTATAGGTGAGGAAAATGTGCCAGTCCTCCTTTGTTGTCAAGTCCACTGGGGTCTGTACACGGGGGAATGTCTCCATCTCCTATTCATCCACAGCGGTTGCAATCTATGAAGCAAAACAGTGAGCAGCTGGTCAGTATCTCATATTTCCAACCACTACACTTCATTGCATGTTGTGATTGTAACAGCATGTTGTTGGAGAGGACCAAATGGTGCATATGTGTACTGTGATGCAGTTAGGTAGTTAGGTGCCATGGCCTGCACCCCCCCCCGAAATGACACCCGCCTGTCATGTATGGAGGGGTATGTGGAAATGAGGTATCATTGGACCCTATGGGGTACAGTGGCCAATGATGATCTACACCAGTGGTGACGGTATGCACCTCCGCGGACGTGACTGCCATTTTCTATCTGTTCACTCACTTGCTACCTGAACTTCAACAGGAGAGGACCTACACGACATGAGCTGCTATGACTTGTGTCTGGAACTGACCATGGCTCGTGTGACTGGGGAAAAGGCCCCTGCCTTCACTTTGGCAGAGTTGGAGCGACTGGTGTATGGGGTCCTACCCAAGTACCGACTGCTGTATGGGCCTCCAGACCAACAGGTGAGTACACTGTGAGCACAATGCATATTGCATGAATGCCTGGAGTGGTGTGTGTGAAGGCCTTGTGTGGGGGGTTGGTGAATGGGCCCTGGGAAGCAGGCAGCATGGGAAGGGCTATGGTGGGCCATGAGTGTAACAGGCAGGACGGTCTAACTAATACCTTTCCCTGCGTATATTTCCTCTGCAGGTCAGCGCCCATCAAAAGAAGGGTAAATGGCGTGCCATCGCCAAGGACGTGTGGACCCTGAAGGTCTACAGCAGGTGGAGCACCCACTGTCGGAAATGGTGGGAGGACCTGAGATGCTGGGCCCGGAAGACGGCGTGGGCCCAGCTGGGGATGGCCTCCCAACGAGGAGGTGGTGCCCATCGAGCCCTGACCCCCCTGATGGCCTGTATACTGGTAGTGGCCTATCCGGAGCTGGATGGGCGCTTGGGGGCATCACAGCAGCAACAAGGGGGTTTAGTACAATGCCCATCATTACTACTTACGCCTGGTGGGGTGGTATTGGGGTGGGAGATGGGTAGGTCCCATGTTGGGCAGGGTACTGGTGTGAAATGTCTCCAACCTAGCTAGTAGGCATCCACTACTGGGCAGGGGTGTGTGGATCCCAGGTATGCTGCAGTTGGTGGTATGTGTCCCTTCCCATGCCCTGGTGACTAGCATTGTTACTGGTAGTGCACTGCAAAGTGTGTAGGGCTGTTCCGTGTGTATGAGGGTGCTGTGTATGCCAGCAGTGGTGTTGGTGCAGCCATTGACCAAGCGTATCGTTTGTCTCTCCCCAGCCTTTTTGTTTTGTCATCCTGTCCTTAAGTACATTAGCATCATCTGGCGGATGAGCAGAGGCACCGGCGACGGAGGAAGCTGCATCCCACAGGACCCAGGAGATAGAATCCAGCAACGGTGAGGGCACTAGTGGGACGGAGGGCGAGGGGATCACCACGGCGGAGACTGGAGGGGACAGTTTGGACATGGATACCTCCTCGATGGAAGCTCCCTGGTGGTGGCAGACACCTCTGTGCCCACCCCAGCTACAGGTGCAGCCACCACCCCCTAACAGCACCCCCCTCCCAGCAGCACCTCAGCGAGTTGCCCTTGCCCACTCACCCAGGAGGGTGGGTATCTCCTTTGCCCCAGGCACCTCTGGCCCTGCCCCAGTGAGCCCTGCTGCCCTGAGTGAGGAGGCTATTGACCTCCTGTGATCCATCTCTGTTGGGCAGTAACCGTTGTGAATGCTATCCAGGGGCTGGCAGCCCAAATTCTACAGACCAATGCTTTTCTGGAGGCATTCACACTCACTTGGCGGCCCAACAGAGCTCAATCCAGGCTCTGGCCTCCTCTCCGATGTCAGCCTATCTCCAGGATGAAGATCACAGGGCACAATGCCCCCTCCAGAGCCAGTGGGCAAGTCACCCACTTGAGAGACTGAGGCCTTGCACTCCCCAGGACCAAGCACAGGGCATGTTGCCCCCTCCAGAGCATATGGGCAAATCACCCACTTGAGAGACTGTGGCCTTGCACTCCCCAGGACAGCACACAGGACATGTTGCCCCCTCTGGGACCAGTGTTGTTGTTCCATATGCTGGCTGAAGTGCCCCCCCGTTCCCCATTCCCCTGAGGTGCCTGCCTATTTTCAAACTGATGCCCCTGCAGTGTTCTCTCCGTGTTGTTGCAGGAGTCAAGTGGGGCCTTGGACTTTGTAATGTGGCCCTGTGGCCCACGAACATTGACTGGGCAGTGTCCCTTGATTTGTAAATATGTATATACTTTTAGATTGGATGTACATGTTACTACTGTATTTATCTTTCATCTATTTGTGTTGTCCTTCCATTATTCCTGAGGGGTACGGGGTAAATATGTTATGTTACTGCATCTGCTTGTGTGCATGTTGGTGGGGGTGGGGGTGTGCGTGTGTGTGTCACTCTCTTTTTCCTCCCACCCTCCCCTGTGTGCTAGGTGGCTGTACTCACCGTGGTTGTCTTTGCCGTTGTTGGTGTTGATGGTGGAGCAGGACGTAGACGATCATTAGGAATATATGCAGTTCAAGCTCCATGGCGGCATGGTTCTTGCCTGAGTCTCCACAGGTGAGTCGTTTCTCTTCTGTGCATTGTTTCCACCAAGCTATTGATGTTGTTGGTACCGCCCCGGTAAAGGAGGCAGATTGGCTTGTCATAATACAGTGGGCGGAACATTGCTTCTGCCTTGCTGTAAACGGCTAGCGCCGTGGTGCCTGTTAATTCCCCTCTGGTGGTCGGTGTGGTAAAGTGTCTGTCTGTCTGAGCTCTTTCCGCCTTGGTCATAATTTGGCAGTAATTACCACCAGCATATTGGCGGTATTGCCGACACTTTATCACCGACTGCCAGGGTTGTAATGAGGGCCTATGTTTTTTAGTGAATAAATCCTGTTGGACAGAGTGTTCATGCCATTGTCGACAGCTAAAGCCTTTTCTAAATTTTCCTTGACTCTCTGCCTTAAACGCAGAGCTGCTTCTATCTTAGAAAGCTTCCAGATCTCATTGTATATGACATAAATGTATCTTTTAGAGTGTGGCTTTCTAGGACCTAACAAAATATTATGCAAGTCTATATATTCAGAAAGAGTGTTAAGATGTTCCTTAACTGCACCTAACATATTAGATTGTACCCACTGTTGGCACAGATTACCCACTTTATATGTTGTAACTATACCTGTGTGTCAACCCGAGACAAAGCAAGGGTCTGGCCGTCTAATCTTGAAACCACATGAGGAATTCACAAAACGTGCCTGACACCGATTTGTGTCTATTGGCCAAATCAACCACTCGACGTTACTAGAAAGTGTTATAGGTACCAGCCTGAACGTTTGCATCTAATTCTTCCTCAGTGACATTCAGGAAGGATTGCCAATTATTAATCTTTTCCGCTGTGAGGATACTGGGCAAATATATCTCTTTCATTTTCGCTAACCCCAGACAGGATGTCTGCTGAATGGTGTCATTCAAAAAGAACATTTGCACAGGAATAAGGCATGCTCTAAATGAAGCTTCTCTACCCTGTATTTGCCAATCTTGTGTTCCCCATACACTTTTTAAGTCAACAGTGTTTTTCCAGTATTCGTAACGTTCAACTTCAAGATGGGAATAAAAGGAGTATGGCTAAATCAGTTTTGTGTCAGTTAACAAACTTTTCCTAATTTTTGAAGGAGGTAATTTGAAATAATATGACTCTGGATTTTTTGTGTCATGCCCAGAAAAATAAGTGAATTTATCCAAATAATGTTGTGGGTTACCCACAGGTGGAGTTGAACACTGTTTCCACTGTATGTAGTTAAATACTGGTCTATGTCTAGTGGTGCAGTGCAGGTAGTAATTCCCCCAGTTGTTATAGCAGAACATTTCCCCATAATTCTTTGTATTTGTGTATATATCATCATTTTGAAGTATTGAATAGTCCTTCAATTCAGTTAACAAAGAATCAACTTTTTTTACATCCCAATCATCAGATACAACACCAGGTGTAATTACATAAGTCATAGAAAGTTTGAAGATGTATGGAATCTGAATGACCTCAGTAGGCCCATATATATCAAATGGATTTTATTCCCACACAATCCCATCAGGAACTGGTACAGCGGAAATGTTCATCAGGGACAAGTCTCTACGGACCTTATGTGATGTATGATATGGAGTTAAGACTTCATTACACAGGCTCAACCGAGGAGCGTTCGTGAAGGTAATGACCAATCATAAGCAAAAAGAAAACAGTCACAAAACGAATCTGGAGAAACAATGCAAAAAATGTCAAGCAGAACCATAAATAGTTCCATGGGAGCATCACATGGTTATTTTTAAGCCATAGATACTGCATACATGTCTTTGAAACATTTTCAATTGCAGGAGTCTGCAATTGATGAATCTGAAGAAAAGTCATCAATGTCGATGAAGTAACCAGAAGCAGTCTCCACAAACACAGGGGCTGGTGCATTACTGGTGGATACTTCCATTTCATGTGGAGGCTCATGGTAGACTATTCCGTCAGTTTATGTTGTGTTGGTGTAGAAGACAGCCAAACCTTGGTCAGGTGTTGTCATTGAAGTAGTAACAGGAATCATCAAAAGTTAATTTTCTGCCCTCCCCACGGTCGGGGAGGTATTTTTAGCCTCACTGGACATTGTTGTGTTGTCTGAGTAGTATTGTTATTTCTGTTTTCAAGAGGTATATCCTGTTGAGTAGTGACAGGGGGCCAGGAACTAACCAAGGGACCTTTGGGTCTACTGTGCAGTATCGCCCACATGGTGAAGTTTGACATCATCAATGGAAATTATTCTGTTTGCTTTGGAACCAGGCAGAGGTGGTAAGATGACAGTTCTGGTACCTTGTACTCCCAGGACTGGTACCAGTGCTCTGTAGGATGGACCAAATTCCTTCTTCGCAGCAATCTTCTCACAAACCAGATCCCCGACTTTAGGAATCCAGCTAGTGGAAGTTGTTGGTAAATCCCTTATTCCTAAGGTGACAGCACTGGTCGTTGAATTATCATCACAAAATTGCTGAAGCTCCTGTAAAACAGTGAGACGTTCATTTATGTCAAAAGGTGTTTCTGCTGTCATCAAGATCTGTGACATACATAGGTATCCCAAAGAAAACCTCATTGGGAGTGCGTTCCCTGAAGGACCGTCTTGGCAGATTTTTCAGTGCTCTCTGGACCCCATATTGGTGATGAAGCCAACTGCAGCCGGACCTAATACTCTAGCCCTTAAGGACTGCTTTAGATCATGATTCCTCCTCTCCATGACCGAATTTCCCTGTGGATGGTATTGTGAGGAGTAATGGCGTTTAACACTCATCATCCCCAGGGTGTCCCTGAATGTCTTAGAGGCAAAGGAAGGGCCCTGGTCCAAATGGAATGCTGTAACCACATGTGTACTGATAAAGATCAGCAAGTCTTTAATAATAGTTCAAGCATCAGCCGACCACTGAGGCCATAACCACAGGAATTTAGAACATGAATCTACAGAGAGTAAGATGTATCTGTATGTACCATCAGGTTGGAGCGGACCCCAATGGTCCAGGTACACACATTGTAGTGGCCTATTGGACACCTAGAGTGATGTCTGTGGTGGGCGTTTGATATTGGAGCCCTTAATTTGCTGGCAAACGTCACATCAAAGTATGCATTGCTTTGTCTGTTTGTATAGACCTGGCCACCAGAAGCGTTTCTGTAAGAGTGTTACTGTGGCTGAAATGCCAGCTTGAGCACATGCAACACCCTCATATGTTGCTTTGATGAGATCTAATCTTTGGTCTTGGGTGGGGATCGTTTGATCCCCAACCCCAGGAATTGTTGCATAAGCAACATTCTATGCACTGATGAAGTAAGAGTATTTTGTAGGATGTGCTTTTGGAAGAGGCTTGCCTGCAGCTGAAGCTTTCATGGCAGTCAGAATTTCATTATCCAATCTTGTCTGAGAATGAGTCACTGCAGCCACAGAAGCCGTAGCTACTGCAGTTTTGGCTGCTCCATCAGCCAAAGTGATCCCGATAACATGTACTCCTAGATGTTGGTGGCCCAATATATGTACTACATGGACACAAGGTAGCTTATCCTTGAGATCAGCTACCCTTCGCTACAGAATTCTGTGTTTTATGGTGTTCCCTTTGGACTCTCGGAACTTATTCAATTGCCAATGCGCAAGATAATCATTGTAGGACTGGCTGCAGTAGTATCAGTAACAGACAATTAAAGTCAGTAATCCTGGCTCTGTGTGTTCTAGCTCTAAAATAAGGGGTTTGAGTTCAGCCAGCTGAGCTGTGCAGTCCCCTAAGGTCTGCATGTAGGTATTGTGAGGGTGGAAGACTCCATTTTTCATCACTCCGCTCACAGCTGTGCAAGCAGTTGAGTATTGATGCTTGGTACCTACAGCTGGTTGTGCTGAACCATACGTGCAAATGACAGTATGGTATCTGTTAAGTGGCAAAATATCTAGAGGAGCGTGGTGTCTGTTCGTATTGGAGAAATTCTTGTGTCTGAAGATTTGGATCAAAGATATATTCTGCATCGGTGTCAGTCAAGGAGATTGTCCACTGAATTCAGCGTGGATGGAACACTTGATTGGTGACGGCCTATAAGACTGGCCCCGGGGTAATGACAATAATCTGTTTCTCTTGGGCAAGTGGTCTCTCCTTAATGACAGCCATTTGAACTGCAGTTAGATTTTTTTCTGTGGGAGCAAAACGTTGTTCTGCATTGGAGTATAAATGTGATTTATATGCTATGGGCACCGTGTCGCTTTCGTTAAAGGTGACATAAGTGAACCCAAAGGCACCAGCAATTATTCTGATGACCAAGTTTTTTTTGTTATCACAAGTGTGCAAGTGTTTTGCTTCTAGCAGGTCCTGTTGCAATTCCATAAGGATGCATGTGTGTTCAATTGACCAGTGTCTGCTAGAAAAATCAAGGGTGATTAAGTCATAAAGAGGCTTGATACGTTGTGCATAGTCAGGAATGTATGTTCTGCCAAAATTAAAGAAATCAAGTAAAGACTGGAGTTTCTTGATTGTATTTGGTGGCTGGAGTTGAGCACATTTTTCTAGAAAGTGCGAGGCCAGGCTCTTGCCCTCGTTTGATATCTCATATCCCAGGACTAATACAGATGAGTGTTGAGGTCGTCATCCGTGAGATAGATATCATCCACATAGGACAATGCCGCTGAATCACTATCATGCAATATAGATGTTAAATGGGCTGAGAACAGCCCTGTGCTGTTCTGGTAACCTTGGGGCAAACGGCAGAAGTGGTATCGTGAGCCAAATGGGAATGCACTCAAGTCCCGAATTATGTGTGCTAAGTTCTGGCAGAAAAAAACGTTGGAAATATCCAAGGTTGTTTTGTATTTTTTATGCACTATATTATTAATTAGTGCTATGCTATGTGAATTTTGTAAAGCGTATGTGTTTGGATGACTGTTTAAGTGTCTTTAATATAAGACTATTCTGTAAGAATGGTCTGGTTTTGCAACGGGGAATAACAGTTTATTCATTGCAGAGACACAGGGCTCAATTACTCTCTGGTATTCGAGCTGAGTGAGGATCTCCTTCACCGGAGCTTTTGCTTCATGTTTACCAGGGTATTGTGGCTGAGGTTGGGGTGTAGACCTGATAGGTATTACATGGCAAGGAGACTACTTGTCCCAACCTACATGACTGTGGTACAACGCAGGTGCCTGCACTAAAACACTTTTGGCAGCGTAGGCTTGTTTTACCGCTTCTTGAACAAGATAAGAAAAAGAAGGCAAAATGACATTTTCCCCAACTAGGAGCTTACGCATGTGCTTGGGAGGCCAGTCCCTTTTGGCCAGCAGGAAATCACAACTAAGTTCATCCCAGAATATCACACCAATGGTGCGCTCCACGTCTCCCTCAATTTGGATATTTAAATCATAAACCCTGACGGGTGGGGGAACATACCCATTTGCAGTCTCAACAGCAACTTAATTGCTAGTTGCTGTCGCATCCAGATGATCTTTCAGACTCTGGTGACGTATCGTGACCTCTGCTACCCTGTCTAACAGTGTCACTGCCTACGTCTTGTTCTTCAGCAATGTTCTCAAGTGCACTGGCATTTTTCATTGACAGTGCTGCCACCTTTTTCTTTTTAAACTGTGGCTTTTGTTGTGAGGACTTGTCTTCTTTATTTCTCTGAAGACTGTGGTGAGTCTTTCTTCGGTTTCATGTATTCAGGACGTTGATTTGGATGGCCCCCTCTCTCGCTACGTCTATCCGGTGTGTCCTGAAAGGAACGAGAGAGACGTGAATAAGTATATCTGTCAGGAGCTTTTATATTTTCTCTATGTTTGAGAGTATATTTCCTGTCGGAGTTCTCCGGGTGTGGAGAATCTGCTCTCTGATTTCTTCTGTCTCTCACTTGCTTTTGTTTACCCCAGCACTTCTTAGAACCATCCTGTGCTTGTTTAGTACCTTCCTTAGGGGTGGTACTCTGTATTTCAAGCTTCTTCAGCTTGGCTCCCAAACCATCCCATCCTATACTGGTATAGATGTCAGAAATAATTTTGAGTAGCTATTTCTCCTGGTCCAAATGTGGAATCTCTCAGAGCCGCTGGCTTATGGCCAACACTACGGCTTCCCCTTTCATGTTACTGAGTATGACTGAAGAGACTGCATCGAAGTTACGCATGAATTTCATCCCCAAATCTAGGGCTGGAGCAGCCCCATGCTCATTTTGAATTTGTTTTAACACCTAGCAAATTGGCAAGTGTTGGGGTACCATGGATGGTAGTATAAATTGCAGCGAAGACTGAACCCCATGTGGTGCAGTCATCCACTGAGGGAACCATCCCGAAAGGCAGGCACATTGTGAGAATTCTATGTTTTTCCTGTGGTCCAATATGGAGAAACACAGCTTCCAGCTGATTTGTTTTCTGAGCTACCCAGAATGGGATTTTCTCTCGTCCTGTTGGACCCTTACCTATGATAGTATGTACTGTTTGTGGATTATTCCCAGTAGCCAATTGGTATCCAGAAGTGATGGTTGTGCTGGACACGCTGGTGTAGTGCTCAGAGTTATCATTACAAACTGAACAAATCATCGATATAGTGTTACTGTCTCAATGTATAAATTGCATAGATCATCTGCCTACAAATTCTGTATACCTGGGTGAGGTGTACATATGGCAAGCATAGGCCACGTTGGTCCATCATTACCTAAGGGACCTAATCTCATGGGTTGTATTGTGGGTGGTAGGGCGACATTTAACCAGTTCTGGTGTTTCTGATAAGTGATCTGTATTTCAAGATACTAGTATGCTTGGTACCGTTGAGGTACATTTGCATTTCTGTATGTGTGGAATGTGAATGATCTTTGGCCTTCCTCACAAAAGGTGACCCAAGAGTAGAATGTTTCTGTTTGATAAGCTTCACTAGCTTCTACTATAAATGTGACATGCCCGTCCTCGTCTGTTAAGCAATGCGCTACTAGGTGTAATGTTAATGCTTGTCTAGCATTCTCTGGAATGTCTATGGCATTAGCCATATTGTGATGTGAGTAAAGAAATGGAACACCAAATGGGGAGAAAAGTCCTTTTAATGGTTCGAGCTCGAACAACCTACAGTCTAGTTAGGCGCTCCCTGTTCAGCTGAGGAGGATCTTCCCTAAGACCACGGATATCTCTGTATAATGGTACTTAGGGTACCTGTTGTATGTGAGACAGTGATAGTCAGGGTATCTGTAAATTAGTGCCTAAACACCATCGTTGGTGGCGCCATGTCATAGTTTGACTCTTGCTCTAGGCAAAACTGCTGGTTCAAGGATGACATTACTTATGTTTGTAAGCGACTGTGCCAGTCCTACAACAAGTCGCAACTGTTGTCCCAACCCTCCCAGCTCACAAGCAGCACCTCACCAAAAACCCAAGCAGGAAAAGATGAAGTGTGGCAGCTATTACGCATGGACTCAAAAGTGTGACATCTCAGGGAGTGTTGTGGTTAAACAGTGAGTACCCCTTTCTCACATGAACAACATTTCTCATAAAGTTTTATTTTCAAAGGATGTTAACATCAACAGTATTATTTCTCCTACCACAAATTCTCAGAGTTTAGTAGGTTTATAATTCTGATCCTTTTGCACTTGCTGTGCTTGCTTTAAATGCTGTCTAATTATTTCCCAGACCTGACTTAAATGAGTCTTTAATCCAGTTACATATTCTGGCAAGGGCTTGGAGTCATCTTTTCCTGTTTCCAGGATTCTTTGGCCTTGTCAAATAAAGTTTGTGGTTTTCGGACAAACACTAATTTGAAGGGCAAGAACCCAGTATTGCTCTGGTATTGACATCTGATAGCAAATAGGTTTAGGGGTAACATCTGTTCCAACTTTCATGCTTTCAAACCCAATAGTTTTTTAAATGTTGTTTTCAATGTTGCATTATACCATTCTACCAAACTATTATTCTAGAGATGGTAGGCAGCAGCACACATCTGTTTTATTGCTCACATACCTAATTCTTTAGTTTGGAGGTAAAAGGGGTCCCCTCATCTGTCATAATCTCTTGGGGAAAAACAACCTGCATAAAGAGCTCAATCATAGCTTTACCAATAAGAATAGTGGTGGGGTGGGATATGGGAACAGCCTCAGGATAACGTGTGGGGTAGTGCACTATTATTGGTACATATTGACACCCACTCCAAGAGGGTACCAAGGGGCCAATGATATCCATCCCAGCCAGGGAGACAGATTCATCAATTATCGGTAGAGGAAGTAAGGAGGCCTTACTAGGTGTAGTCCGGCAATACTTTTGACAAAAGGGGCATTCCCTCAGTATTTCTTGACATGGCTATAAATGCCAGGCTTATAAAACCACTGTAGGACGGCTTTGTGGTATTTTCTGGTCCAAAGTGATCCCCCTGTAGATGACTATGGGCCAAAACAAGACTTTTTCTTTGAAGGGACGGAAATAAGTAAATGCTTAGGGTGGGAGCAGCCCTTGTTTTTTTTTAACTGAGGACCTACTGCTTGGGGATCCTCTTCCTCCTTAGCCACATTCCATGCCCCTCAGAACTGTGGTTTCTCCCTCTGGGCCGCACAAAAGCTTTTATCAGATTCGCAGACATATATTACATGCCAGTATTTTGGTATCTTCTGCTTTTCTGCTTTCTTTTGTTTTCTACTTTTCTGCTTCTTTGGAACAAGTCATTCTTTATCTTCTGTTTATGAAAAAGGAGCAATCGACCCACCAGGATTCTCCCTCCTTCCATGTTTCCAGAACCAGATTTTCCAGGTTGGGGTAACCGGTGCCCACAATAAAGGGTTTTGGGAGCTGAGGTATCAGTCCTACTTGCAAGGGTACATTTAGATTGTTTCCATGTTGTAATATAATCCCAGCAACGGGGTACTTCTTCTGGTCCCCATGGACAAATTCAGTGTTCACTACCCCTGTTGGTTCCAGGGTCCATCAGGGATGATCTGCGGTCTAATCACACTCTGGTGACAGCCGGTGTCCTACAGAGCTGGAATAGGGTTCCCATTTACTTTCATTAGAAAATGGCAAGAGGGTTTGGTTCCTGAAGAAGTGTAATAGGATAATATTGCTATCCCAATGTGCATTGGCTCCTCCTTTTAAGGACAAAGCTGGACAATGTATCTCCGCACAGTTATAACACTGGGGTCCAAGTTGGCCTGGTGTAGGAGGCTTGCCTGGCTTATAGTGGGTCGGTACCCAGTGGTACTTACACCTTGTGCCAGGTCCAGTTATCCCTTATTAGTAGAATAGAGTTGTTTCTAGCAGCTTAGGCTGATAGAAGGTAGCTATGGCAAAGGCAAAGCAGCTTAGGCTGAATTAGGAGACATGCAAAGCTCCTACTATACCACTTATATCATATGCACAATATCATAAGAAAACACAATACACAGAGTTACTAAAAATAAAGGTACTTTATTTTTATGACAATATGCCACAAGTATCTCAGTGAGTACCCTCAGTAAGAAGGTAAGTAATATACACAAGTTATGGGGGTGATTCTCACCCTGGCGGGCGGCGGAGGCCGCCCGCCAGAGTTCCCACCTCCAGAATACCGCACCGCGGTCATTAGACCGCTGCGGGTATTCTGGGTTTTACACTGGGCTGGCGGGCGACCGCCAAAAGGCCGCCCGCCAGCCCAGTCTAAAACAACCTTCCCACGAGGACGCCGGCTCCGAATGGAGCCGGCGGAGTGGGAAGGTGCGACGGGTGCAGTGGCACCCGTCGCGAATTTCACTGTCTGCAATGCAGACAGTGAAATTCATTGTGGGGCCCTCTTACGGGGGCCCCTGCAGTGCCCATGCCATTGGCATGGGCACTGCAGGGGCCCCCAGGGGCCCCACGACACCCCATACCGCCATCCTGTTCCTGGCGGGCGAACCGCCAGGAACAGGATGGCGGTATGGGGTGTCTGAATCCCCAAGGCGGCGCAGCGAGCTGCGCCGCCATGGAGGATTCAGAAGGGCAGCGGAAAACCGGCGGGAGACCGCCGGTTTTCCACTTCTGACCGCGGCCGAACCGCCGCGGTCAGAATGCCCTGCGGGGCACCGCCAGCCTGTTGGCGGTGTCCCCGTCATTTTAGCCCTGGCGGTCGACGACCGCCAGGGTTAGAATGACCCCCTATATGTACACAAACCCACAACAGGTAAGTAAGAGTCAGAAAAGTAATGCAAACAGTTGCAATAGGCAAGCATAGGTTTAGGGGCAACACAATTCATATACTCTAAAAGTGGAATGCGAATCACGAATGGACCCCAGACCTATGGGAGCTTGTAGAGGGTCGCTGGGACTGTAAGAAAACAGTCAGGGTGTCCAAGATACCCCACCCCAAGACCCTGAAAAGTAGGAGTAAAGTACACCTACTACCCCAAAAGAGAACAATAGTTGTGATAGGGGGATTCTGCAAGAACAACAAACACCAGCAGTGCACTGAAAACGGATTCCTGGACCTGAGGACCTGCAAAGCAAGAGGACCAAGTCCAATAGTCGCGACAGTGTCCGGCGGGGGGCAGGAGCCCAGAAAACCCCGGATGAAGGTGCAAGGAAGCTGCCTCCGGATGGAAGAAGCTTAGAATTCTGCAAGAACGAAGAGGACTAGGAACTTCTCCTTTGGATGGAAGATGTCCTATGTCGCGATGAAGGTTGCAATAGTGTTCCCACGCAGAAATACTGCAAACAAGCCATGCTAGCTGCAAGGGTTGCGGTAGAGGTTTTTGGGTGCTGCTGAGGACCAGGAAGGACCAGGATGTCGCCCCTTGGAGGAGGAGACAGAGGAGGTGCTCAGCAACAGGTAAGTAAGAGTCAGAAAAGTAATGCAAACAGTTGCAATAGGCAAGCATAGGTTTAGGGGCAACACAAACCATATACTCCAAAAGTGGAATGCGAATCACGAATGGACCCCAGACCTATGGGAGCTTGTAGAGGGTCGCTGGGACTGTAAGAAAACAGTCAGGGTGTCCAAGATACCCCACCCCAAGACCCTGAAAAGTAGGAGTAAAGTACACCTACTACCCCAAAAGAGAACAATAGTTGTGATAGAGGGATTCTGCAAGAACAACAAACACCAGCAGTGCACTGAAAACGAATTCCTGGACCTGAGGACCTGCAAAGCAAGAGGACCAAGTCCAATAGTCGCGACAGTGTCCGGCGGGGGGCAGGAGCCCAGAAAACCCCGGATGAAGGTGCAAGGAAGCTGCCTCCGGATGGAAGAAGCTTAGAATTCTGCAAGAACGAAGAGGACTAGGAACTTCTCCTTTGGATGGAAGATGTCCTATGTCGCGATGAAGGTTGCTAAAGTGTTCCCACGCAGAAATACTGCAAACAAGCCATGCTAGCTGCAAGGGTTGCAGTAGAGGTTTTTGGGTGCTGCTGAGGACCAGGAAGGACCAGGATGTCACCCCTTGGAGGAGGAGACAGAGGAGGTGCTCAGCAACTCTGAGAACTCTCACAGAAGCAGGCAGCACCCGCAGAAGTACCTGAACAGGCACTTGGAAGATTTGTGAACCGGAGTCCACGCAGAGTTACAAAAGAGGGTCCCACGACGTCGGAGGCCAACTCAGTGGGTTGAGCACTGCAGGACGGAGTGATGGGGACCCAGGCTAGGCTGTGCATGAAGGAAATCCTGGAAGAGTCCACAGAAGCTGGACCAGCTGCAAATCACGCAGGACACAGGTTTGCAGTCTAGCGTGGGGAGGCAAGGACTTACCTCCACCAAACTCGGACTGAAGGATCACTGGACTGTGGGAGTCACTTGGATAGAGTTCCTGTGTTCCAGGGACCACTCTCATCAGGACGAGAGGGCACCCAGAGGACTGGTGATGCAGTCTTTTGGTGCCTGCGTTAGCAGGGGGAAGATTCCGTCGACCCACAGGACATTTCTTCTTGGCTTCTGGTGCAGGGTGAAGGCAGGCATCCCCCAGAGCATGCACCACCAGGAAACAGTCGAGAAAGCCGGCAGGATGAGGCGCTAAAATGTTGCTGGTAGTCGTCTTGCTACTTTGTTGCGGTTTTGCAGGCGTCCTGGAGCAGTGAGCGGTCGATCCTTGGTAGAAGTCTAAAGAGGGAGATGCAGAGGAACTCTGGTGAGCTCTTGCATTTGTTATCTGAAGAATTCCCCAAAGCAGAGACCCTAAATAGCCAGAAAAGGAGGTTTGGCTACCAAGAAAGGAGGATTGGCTACCAAGAAAGGTAAGAGCCTATCAGAGGGGGTCTCTGACGTCACCTGCTGGCACTGGCCACTCAGAGCAGTCCAGTGTGCCCCCAACACCTCTGTTTCCAAGATGGCAGAGGTCTGGGACACACTGGAGGAGATCTGGGCACCTCCCCTGGGAGGTACTGGTCAGGGGAGTGGTCACTCCCCTTTCCTTTGTCCAGTTTCGCACCAGAGCAGGGCTGGGGGATCCCTAAACCGGTGTAGACTTGCTTATGCAGAGATGGGCACCATCTGTGCCCATCAAAGCATTTCCAGAGGCTGTGGGAGGCTACTCCTCCCCAACCCTTCACACCTATTGCCAAAGGGAGAGGGTGTAACACCCTCTCTCAGAGGAAATCCTTTGTTCTGCCTTCCTGGGCCAGGGCTGCCTGGACCCCAGGAGGGCAGAAACCTGTCTGAGGGGTTGGCAGCAGCAGCTGCAGTAGAAACCCCGGAAAGACAGTTTGGCAGTACCCGGGTTCTGTGCTGGAGACCCAGGGGATCATTGAAATATCCCCCTAATACCAGAGGGTATTGGGGTGACAATTCCATGATCTTAGACATGTTACATGGCCATGTTCGGAGTTACCATTGTGACGCTATACATAGGTAGTGACTATGTATAGTACACACATGTAATGGTGTCCCTGCACTCACAAAGTTCGGGGAATTTGCCCTGAACGATGTGGGGGCACCTTGGCTAGTGCCAGGGTCCCCACACACTAAGTAACTTGGCACCCAACCTTCACTAGGTGAAGGTGAGACATATAGGTGACTTATAAGTTACTTATGTGCAGTGAAAAATGGCTGTGAAATAATGTGGACGTTATTTCACGCAGGCTGCAGTGGCACGCCTGTGTAAGAATTGTCTGAACTCCCTATGGGTGGCAAAAGAAATGCTGCATCCCATAGGGATCTCCTGGAACCCCAATACCCTGGGTACGTAAGTACCATATACAAGGGAATTATATGGGTGTACCAGTGTGCCAATGAGATTTGGTAAATTTAGTCACTAGCCTGCAGTGACAAATTTAGAAAGCAGAGAGAGCATAAACACTGAGGTTCTGGTTAGCAGAGCCTCGGTGATACAGTTAGGCACCACACAGGGAACACATACAGGGCACATACTATGAGCACTGGGGTCCTGCCTGGCAGGATCCCAGTGACACAAGGGCTAAAACAACATACATACAGTGAAATATGGAGGTAACATGCCAGGCAAGATGGTACTTTCCTACAACTGGGTCAGAGTATTATGGGAACAACCTCTAGTTTCCGTGGACCTCTTGGCCTACTGGGCCTTACTGCACTGGATCTCTTGCCTTTCCACTCTCTTTTCTCTCATTCTTTTGAGTGATCGTGGGTGTGGCTGTAGTCACTAGCGATCTCTACTGCTGTCTCCAGGGTTACATTACTATGCTGTCGTATCCATTTCTGTATGGGTGGATGCAAGGAAGTGAGGAACTGTTCCACATAAATCTTTGGTATTATTTTCTCCTTAGTGGCAGTCTCTGGGTTGAACCATCTATCTGTCCTATCTCTCACTGATAGTACAAGACTATGAGAGTTTCATGGATACCTTCCTTAAGGAATCTTAGCCTGACCCGGTATGTTTCATTGTCTACCCCCAACCTCTCTAGGATACTCATTTTAATATCCACATGGGGTAGTCCCTCGATGATTTGCAGCCTGATAAAGAGGTCTATAGATCTCCCATGAGTATTGTAATTGTATTGTAATAGTATTTCTATAGCGTTTACTACCCCTGATGAGGTGTCAAAGTGCTTTTTGGCAAGTAGCACGCTACTCCGGAACCCAAAAGGAATTAGTGGTGGATTAGTATAGGGAAATATGAGTACAGTTTTAGTATTATTATGAGTTAATTTGAGCCGCGGATATGTGAGTGTTAGTTGGATTGACTGGGGTAATGGAGGGGTGGAGGATGGAAGAATCCAGAAGTGTTAATTAGGAGTTTATGGTAATAGGATTTAGGCTTGGGATGAGTAAAGGGGGGATGCAGGAGGGAAGAGTCTGTGGAAAGGTTAGGGAGATCACAGTAGCAGGAGGGGGTTTGGATGAGTTAAAGGTGAGATAAATGAGGGAGAATTTAATAGGGTTGTTTGGGAGATCATGGTAGTAAAGTGAGGTTTGGGTCAGTTAGATGTGGAATAGGAGGGAAGAGCTTAGGCAGGGTTATTTAGGAGATGAAAGTAGTAGAATGGATTTGGGATGAGTCAGAGTGGGAATGGAGGATAGATTGATGGAGTTATGACATATGGTGATGGGTAGAAAAAGTGTGATATAAAATGAGAGCAGGGATTTGTATGTCTCTAATATAACAACTTATCTAGAAGCTATGCAATGACCTATGAATATGTTAAGCATACAATAACATACACATATATATATATATATACACACACACATACATACATGAGTACACACACATATGCACACATACATGTATATACATAAACATATTTAAACCAGAGTAAATATACATTAGTTAAACAGGTTTAAAGAATATGTGTGTAGTTTATTGTTATGACATAATAGCGATACATATTTTCTAAGGAACTATATATAACTAAAATAAAGTATACACATAATCAGATAAAAATATGTATCAACACAGGCATATGCAGTCCATAGCTGTTTGAATATGGTGGCTATGAAGGAAAGAGCCAAATCTTGAGTAGTTTTTTGAAGACAAGATAGTTGTCTGTGGCTCTTATAGTTGGGGGTAATGAATTCCATAGTATGACTGCTTGAACGGAGAAGGATGTACCACCTATAGTCTTTTTCTTGTATGGTGGTGTGCTAAGGCTGGGTGCCAATCTTGAGCGGAGGTTTCTTTGTTGAATGTATAAATAAAGGAGAAGCATACCATTGCTGCTATTTTGCTACAGAGTAAAGGCCTCACAGCAGATGCATCTGGGCAACATGTGTGCCATGAAGATTTCACACTTTGTCATTGTTATTGCATAAGAAATGCAATAAACACACCTCTCCCCTCCCAGTTTGCATATTTACTGTGCTATAAACCAGCACCACTGTTATTATGCCATTGTGTGGTAGCAGAGTATTTCACATAATTATAGATTTGCCATATAATTCATTATTTGCTGCATAATCTGCTGATTTCAACAGTAAAACTGTTTCGAGCTCAAACGGTGCTCGCACAGTGGAAGGCCCTTTGCAAAGGTTAATTGGTCGCATTCATGTTGCTTATTACTATATTTGGGCGTTAAATGGGTACTAAGGAGGTATTACCAATCCCCAGACAGTGTTTGCAAGCATAAAAAATGACTAAATAATTACATAAGACTTCCACAAAATGTGCCATATTACACCTCATATTTGCATTCTCTTTCCACATAGTTCACTCCTGTCTGCTGCATAATTTGACTCTCCCCTGCTGCATAATTTCAGTGGCCCTGTTACAAACCCTCCCATAATACAACACGGAGCAAAACACATTTGCACCAGTCTGCACTACACAACCAGACAAATAGAGCAAATGCATTTGCCTCATTCCTAACCTATTGTAGAGTTTTAGAAAAATAGGACCAGAACCCTTCAACTGTGTGAAAAAGAAAGGCAGCGATGAAGAGGCATTCCCTGATTTTTACAGATTTTTATGCATAAGAAAGACACACGAGTTTTTATCTGAAAAGAAGTACTACTGAGCTTCATTCAACAACTACTGGATTTTAAAACAAACGAGACCTGGATTCTTCTGCTTGTAAAAATGATAGGCGCAGAGACGCAACATGTGTTACCTTTATGTTCCAGTTTTAGAGGGTTTTAGTTCGGGTAAAGCCAGATAGCTGAAAGGCAGATGTGATGAGGTTCTCCGTGCTAGAGCACATAAAAGTGTATGGCTCGGGAAACTATATTACATCTCCCTGGCCTCTCATTTGCCTCTGCGTTACTTAGAAGCAATGGCACCACTGCTGTCCGAGGGAGATTAGTCAAGGCCCTGTCCATCTTGGATTCCTAAATACCGACCCCTTCTGTCCGCAGGCCATGCTGCTGCTTGGGCCAAATGTTCAAAGTTATTAAAGAAAAAATCAAAGTCTTCATCCTATGCATATTCAAGTAACACTACTGAGGGGAGGGCAGTGTGACCACTTTGTTGGCCTAACACGTCTGCAAGTTTTCCTATAGCCACATTCTCTGAATATGCCACCTGACTATGCCACCTAATTGACTTTTTCTGCCTGACTTGTCATAGCTTTTTGGAAGTTCTCCCTGCCCTCTGTTGGTAAGGATAAGAAGCGCTCCATTACTTTCTTCAACTGCTGGTGTCCTTCTGCCATCTTGTCATCATAGCCTCCATTTCCTAAAATCTCACTTCTGACACCACTTGTGAGAGAGAAACGCAGAAATGTGGCTTTGGAGGCCTGGTGAATATGCAAAATGTGACTGTTTATTGTGCAATAACTAAAAAAAAAAAAACAAAGAGTCTTGTATTATAGTATAGAGGTCCACTTATGTTGTTCTCTTGAATAATTGATAGGCGTAGTAATGGATTCTAACTTCTTTGCCTTTCAGGGCTCAGAAGATGGCTGCAGCTGCCAGCACCCTCAAAAAGGAATATGAATAATGCAGTTAGAAGTGTTTTTTAATATAGTAGTTTTATTGTCACCAAAGCACTAGTGTGCCACCAAATTCATGATTCCTTTTTTCCCCTCCTTTAGACCGAGGTATCACTACCTTTATGGTGAAGTCATAGAAAGTACAGGGAGAGAGTGAACTTCCCCTCCTTAACCGACATCACCTAAGAACCATAAAAGGCAAAATGCCCCGTGAGGCGTGATGTCAGGGAATTAAAAAGTGTGTCGTAGTTAGCTCTATAGGCGAGTGCCCTGAGGGCTTTTCTCCAGTCTAGGCCTGGGAATTGTTTAGCTCCTGAACAAGCATCTATTCAGTTGGGGAATGCGAGCCTGGTATTTATAAGTGCCAGAAATATATCGGAGTAGCCCTGGTTCTGAAGCAGAACAAATGACATTAAAAAAGGATCCCCTTCAGTGAGTATTTGTGCCCTTTTCCCTCACCACTGTGACGCTTGACTGTCGCCAGCTCACTCACCACACTAGCCACGCTGCTGCCTCTCGTCTCGTGGTCTCTGGGGCCTCCTCTATCCCCCTGTCTTCACCGGACCTCTCCATTTCCTCATCCAGACCGTTCGGACATCCTCCTTCTTTTCTCCTTTGTTCTTTCAGCGGTGCAGCTCCCCACCCCCTGCCCTTGAAAGATGAAGTCCGCTGCTTGTTTCTGAGTTTGAGTGCTTCCTATCTGTCGTCTTTCCTTAAACAACTTGTCTCTCTTTCCTTTGAGGTGCCAGAGTTTATGGAGCATGAAGGATGGAAAAGAGAGGTTGCTTCAGTGTTTATCAGGTGTGGAGCGTTCACAAGGCACCAGTTCTTATAAAAAGAAATACAGCCGCGGTAGCTAATAAGTGCGCAGCAGGTTTGTTTTTTCAAGTTACTGAGAGCTGAATTGGCAGTGGGGTCCGCAATTAAATATAACAAACGTGCTGACAGCCATATTTATGGAGACTCATGGACAAAAACAACAATGGCACACTGTGGTACAGCAGGGTATTTACTTTTTTTAGTGCACATGCAGAGGACAGAGAAGTCATGTAGCATGTTTCCTTTATCATTCTTTCCTATTCCTACCATCTGTTTCTCATGTTCTCTTTCTGTCCCTTTCTCACCTCTCCTGTTTCCTATAGCTTTTTAAGGCAACTTGAAAAAGGAATAAAAAAAATTCTAGCTATCGCGTCAAGAATTTTCAATTCTATTAAGGACATGGAGGCGAAGATTATGCTTTCTCTCTCTTTACTGCAAAAACTCAGCAGCCAATAAAACTTTAACAAAACAAAGAACTACATTTCCCATGAAACCCAGTAGTTTGAGTTCACCAATCACAGGACACCTATCTGTATATCAGTCCATTTCCACACACTCCTTCCTCTTTGTTTGCGATAAAATATAAGAGTACTTGAAACCAAACAGGACACTTTGGAACCTTCTCCCAAAACGGACAGCGTAGAACTGAGCTGCATCTCAACGCTCGTCCAAGGAAAAATCAGGACTCTGAATGATCATAACTGGACCGGATCTGCAAGATTCAGACGCGATCTAACTCCCTTGTTTTCCGAACCTAGGAACAAAAATAAGTCATAATAATATTCTCGTAACTCAATAGATCCATATATTCCACAAGGGGGGGCAAGTCAATCTGTAATAACCATGTTTTAATATACTTTCCATCATTCAACAAAACATATATTACAGTCTCTCCAATGGGAGGGATAATCCTCGCCTCCGTGTCCTTAATAGAATTGAAAATTCTTGACGCGATAGCTAGATTTTTTTTAATTCTATGTCAGGACCGGAGGCTTCGGATTATGCTAGTTCAAAGCATTAATAACAGTCGATACTACGTCAACAATTGGTTTATGATAAAATACTTTAAATGTAGAATCTGATGACCAATCAGCCGCTCTCATAATATCCTTTAAACGAGAGCCAAACGAGAACGACTTAGAGGCCATCGCACCTCTAACCGAATGTGCTCCAAATCTAGAAATATCTATACCAGCTTCTTGTAGGATCCAGCGTACCCAACGTGCCAATGTTGCTGCAGAAACAGGACCAAAAGGTTTTTGTAAGGAAATCAACAATTGTCCCTGATTATTCCTGAGTACTTCTCTAGTACATTCCTCATAAGCCTTTACACATTTAACAATACATAATTTTTAATGATGAGGAAAAGCTGGATAAGAAACACATCTGGAAGACGTCTTTGTACAGTTGGTAATAGAGAAGGAAACTCCTGAAGGAGTAAATACTCTACCTGCCAGATCCAGTAGACGAACATCCGATACTCTCCGACAGGATAATAGACACAATAAAATAGTCAATTTTGCTGAAAGTTGCTTACGAGAGAGACCCTCGTTGCATGGCCATGATTTTAAAAACTTTAAAACAATATCAACATCCCAAAGTGAAGAATATTTAGGTTGAGGGGGTGAGGTCATGCGAATTCCCCGAAGAAGCTTACAAACCAGCGGGTGTTCCCCTGTCGGTTTCCCTTCTAAATGGGGATGACCTGCTGAAATTGCCGATCTGAAGTTATTAATGGTTCTATAGGCCAGACCCTGAGAAGCTAGCTCAGAAAGAAAAAATTAAAACACCTCGTTCATTGCACCAACACACCCACCTTTTCCAGGCAGATTGATATCGTTTGTGAGTGGAAGGAGCCCAGGATTGAGACAAGAAAAACATTGCGTTGTCCGAAACTCCAGGCACTTGCCAGCGTCTCCGGAAATTCTCCACGCCATGAGGGACAACTGTCCCCTCCATATCAGAGGGTGAGGGGATCCAACTGGATCTAACAACATAAGGGGGTCCTGCGGAATTGTCACCATCGGGGTGCATGACATCAACATCGCCAATGGGAACCAAGGTTGCGCTTTCCAAATGGTCGTCACTAAAACTAATTCCGCTTTCTGTCTCCTCACCTGAGAGAGTACTCTCTGAATCATGATGAAAGGGGGGAACACATAAAGCATTCCAGACTCCCAAGACTGGAGAAACGCATTGGTCCTGGCCGCCAAGGGGTCCGGCCTCCAGCTGAAGAAGCGAGTCAGTTGAGTGTTGAGTCTCGAGGCAAACAGAGCTATCCTGCAAGGACCCCATACACCATTCAACTTGCTGAAAATTAAAGGGCTCAGCCTCCAGTCGCTGCCATCCCTTAGGAAACCCGAGTTCCAGTCTGCAATCAGATTGGCTTGGCCCGGAATATATTAAGCTGTCACCGATATGTGATGGAGAAGGCAGAACTGCCAAAACTCCTTCGCAATCTCCACTAAAGCACGGGACCTGGTCCCCCCTAGTCGGTTGATATACTGGACTGCTGAAATGCTTTCCATCCGAGGAAGAATACAACATTTCGCTTGCCGAGGAGACAGGGATCGAATAGCAAAAGCCTCTGCTAATAACTCCAGGCAGTTGATGTGAAGAGACAGTTCTTCCTGGGACCAACGACCCCCGTCTGAACCGAGCCACAGCGAGCCCCCCAGCCCCACCGGCTGACATCCAATTCTATAATCACTACCGGTCTAGAGGAGAAAATGGCTCTGCCGTTCCAGGCATCCATGTGTGCTAGCCACCAATTGATCTCTGACCTGGCCTCGTCTGACAGCACAATCTGTTCCGCATATGACAAACCCTTGCGAAGATGAAGAATCTTCAGGCATTGTAAAGCACGATAATGAAGAGGGCCTGGAAATATTGCTTGGATTGAAGAAGCCAACAGGCCCACTAGGCAAGCAAGAGTCTTCAATGATATAGTCTGACAAGCAAGGGCTCTCCTCAATTCTTTCTTGATAGATCTCCCCTTTGTCAGAGGGAACAATAAATGAGCTTTGATGGAATTTACCTGGAATCCTAAGAAATCTAAAACTCTGGACGGAGTTATCACTGATTTGTCTAGGTTGATCAGGAATCCCAGTTCCTGCAGAAGATGGATCGTCCAGGACAGGTGAAGAAGGACTGACTCCTCCGATTGAGCCATGATCAAAATCTCATCCAAATAGATAATGAGACGAACCCCTCTTTTGCTGAGAAGTTGGACTACAGGTCTTAAAAGTTGGGTAAAACACCAAGGAGCGGATGACAGACCAAAAGGAAGGACGGAGAATTCGTACCAAATCCCTCGCCAACAGAATTGGAGGAACCGACGATGAGGCTCGAATATGGGAACCATAAGGTAAGCATCCTTTAGGTCTAACCTCCCAAAAAAATCTCCCTCTAGGAGCAGGTCTCTTAATAGATGGATGCCTTCCATCCTGAAATGGCAGTAAACCACCCAAGAATTGAATTCTTTCAGATTGAGGACTAATCGCGACCCGCCTCCTTTTTTCTGAACCAGAAAAACCGAACTTACAAACCCGTTCGGGTGAGGGTCGGAGCGGCAAATGGCGCGTTTCTGAAGCAGACGCGCTATTTCGTCATCTATGAAAGAACCTTCTGTCTGGGAAAAAAGATGGGGATGAGGAAACTTCATTTGACATGGATGTGCATACAACCCTATCTTGTACCCTCGTACAGTTTGAAGGACCCACGGGTCCTGTGACACATGTTCCCATGCTACTACATGGTCTCTTAATCTCCCTCCTAGAAAAACTTCTGGAAACTGAATAATTCTCACCTGAGGAGGGCCCTTCGGCGGAGGTGGAGTCACCTCTGTTACGGTAGCCACGTCCTCTACCTCTGTTGGTCGAGAGGGATAGAATCAAGATCTGGAGTAATATCCTTGCTGATTGTAGTTTCCGGAGGCCTGATTGAAACCACGGCCCGGCGCTCGGCCTCTAAAGCGTCCGGCCCTGGCAAAAAGGCCTCTGTTAAACATCTTTCTCATAGAGGATTGCACCTTGTCCAAGGCAGAAAAAGTGGCAAAGTACTTTCCTAAATCTTTCACAAACTTGTCGCCAAATAATAAGCCATTGGCTGCAGGACCCGCATCATTGGGGGCCAGTTCTGCTAGCTTGGGGTCAATTCTCATAAGGAAGGAGTGTCTACATTCAGTAGACATGGCACAGTTCGCATTGCCCAGCAGACATATTGCTCGGTGAGCCCACTCTAAAACCATCTGAGGATCCAAAGAAGAATCAGACTCCTTAGCCTGGACGGTTAACTCAAGAATCTTTGTGATCGAACCCGAAATATCCAGGAGCCTGTCCTGGCAATTCTTCCAGGCGCGATCTAGCCCTTTTTTAGGATCCTTGGAAAACTTTCGCATGAAAGTGGCCATATTCGGGTCCAGATCCGGGGTCTCCGCTACTTTACCCAGAAGGGAGGGACGAGGACATTCTGGGGCATATTTATACTCTGTTTGCGCCGGATTTGCGTCGTTTTTTTTTACGCAAATCCGACGCAAAACTAACTCCCTATTTATACTTTGGCGTTAGACCCGTCTAGCGCCAAAGATCTTGGAGATTGCGTCATTTTTTTGCGTGGACACCTTCCTTGCGTTAATGATATGCAAGGTAGGCGTTCCCGTCTAAAAAATGACTCCGAGGCATGTGCGCCGTATTTACACTCCCGGGCAAAAATGACGCCCGGGAGTGGGCGGGTCAAAAAAAAATGACGTCCAGCCGCTTTAGCGTCATTTTTTAACGCCTGGTCAGGGCAGGCGTTAAGGGACCTGTGGGCTCAGAAGGAGCCCAGAGGTGCCCTCCCATGCCCACAGGGACACCCCCTGCCACCCTTGCCCACCCCAGGAGGACGCCCAAGGATGGAGGGACCCATCCCAGGGAACTTAAGGTAAGTTCAGGTAAGTATTTTTGTTGGTTTTTTTTTGTGGCATAGGGGGGCCTGATTTGTGCCCCCCTACATGCCACTATGCCCAATGACCATGCCCAAGGGACATAAGTCCCCTGGGCATGGCCATTGGGCAAGGGGGCATGACTCCTGTCTTTGCTAAGACAGGAGTCATTTAAATGGGGTTTGGGAGTAAAAAAAATGGCGCTAATCGGGTTGAGGCGAAAATTTTGCCTCAGCCTGACTTGCCCCATTTTTTGACGCCCAAGCTCCATTTTCCCCTACCCCGGCGCTGCCTGGTGTAAGTCATTTTTTTTGACGCACACCAGGCAGCTCCACCGGCTAACGTCATTCCATAAATAAGGCGCCTGCATGGCGCTTTGGAATGGCGTTAGCCGGCGTTAAATTTGTTGACGCACAACTGCGTTGGCGCAGTTGTGCACCAAAAAGTATAAATACGGCCCTCTGAATGCAGAGTGTTCTGTACCTCGCGGTCAAACCCTTTTCTGATGTGATCTTACACGTATTGGGCAACCTCCTCACAAGGCAGCCACTCTGAAGATCTGGGGTGAATTATACTTTCAGGGTCAAAGGAAAGGTTGCGGAGAGAAGAGCTGCACTCCTTAGTATTATGGGATTTGCGCTTACGCTTCCCCATTGGTTTGGGGCCCTCCTGATCCGAGTCGGAGGAAGGAGAAGAGGATGAAAGACCCTCCGGCCTAGAAGATGGCCTCTCTGCCTGTATCAGACGTGTCCAAAGAGGAATACACATCATAGCCATGATCCTGCATCACCGAAGCTGCCATATTTGCTAGTATATATGCAGAGGATAAGGGTCTTTTCAAGGCTCCCTGGGTCATACCCAGATCAGAAAGCTGAAAAAACAACGAAAAGGAGGATAGTCATAGGAGTCAGCGCTCACAGTTAATCACCATAGGTAATGTGAATCATAAATATAAACACCGTGCTCCTGACAGGAGGATCCCCCCACACCTCCTGGGTTTCTGAAAAGAAACAAACAAGCGAAAACAAATGTCAGGGCACTCGTGAATCACAAATACATTTGTCCTTGTGTCCTTATTTTGGTGTCTTGTTCACAATCCTCAAACATAAGACCGACTAGAATAATCACAGATTTTGTCAATTTAATCTTGGAATATGATGTCCATTACAGCAGCAGCCAACAGCCAACACGTGTTTCATCCTGTGAGATTTGCTCTCATGGACTTCATCAGGGCTTTCATAAGAATTACCAAGAAGAACAATATAAATTAGTGTTTTCTTTGTCCTCCTCTTGAAAATTTCAAGCATTGATTCAATCACAGGAAAGTAATCCGATCAATCTCATTTGTGTCCCTAACGGTGAGTGAGCACCAAATCTTTGTGTAGAGTAATAGAGAGGACCAGTAATATTAATATTTATACATACTGACGTTACGAGATACTGGGACTCTTGTCCTCTCTATTACTCGTAAGTAGGTACTTAGGTGGTCATTATAACATTGGCGGTAAAAGTTGCTTACCGCCGTGCAGAAGACCGCCAACACACCGCCGCGGAATTCCGCCACAGCTATTATGACCCACATCTCGGAATCCGACAAAATTCAGACACCCATACAAGTCCGCCACACCAAAGGTCAGTGATAAACTGGCGAAAACAAAACCTCCACCGTCACGCCAACAGAAATACGCCCACACGATCACGACACACGAATCCACGTGGCGGTCTTTCAACCGCGGTATTCCATTGGCGGTACACACCGCCGCGCTCAAAATACACACACACATACAAAACACCGCCACATTGGACAATTCGAAATACACACACCTGATACACATACACACACCACTCCCACACACCCATTACAATATAAAACACACACCCACATCACCCACAAACCCCTACGACCACAATTACCAAGTGAAGGCCAGAGAGAGACACTACAAACAACTACAAAGCATCCACAGGCACTCAACACCATCACCCACACAACTTCCATGCACAAAACACCACACACCACTACATATCACCACACCTATCACCACACACACCACCCCACACATCACCTACACCACCCCATGGCACGGCAAAGACACCCCAGGTTCTCGGAGGAGGAGCTCAGGGTCATGGTGGAGGAAATCGTCCGGGTAGAGCCACAGCTATTTGGATCCCTGGTGCAACACACCTCAATTGCAAGGAGGATGGAGCTATGGCGAAGAATAGTCGACAGGGTCAACGCAGTGGGACAGCACCCAAGAAATCGGGACGACATCAGGAAGAGGTGGAACGACCTATGGGGAAGGTGGTTTCCGTGGTCTCCAGACACCACCTGGCGGTACAGCGGACTGGCGGGGGACCCCCACCTCCTCCCCCACAACTAACAACATGGGAGGAGCAGGTCTTGGCGATTCTGCATCCTGAGGGCCTCGCAGGAGTCGGTGGAGGAATGGACTCTGGTAAGTCAAACCTTTAACTACCATATCCCCCAACCTACCTGCATGCTATCACAGATCCCCACCCTCGCCCCCTCCCCTATCACTCCAACTCCTCACAAATGTACTAATATCACAAACCACACATCTCAACACTAAGCCCTGCATGTAACAACAAAGCATGGACACCCATCACTAAAGCATGCCCACTGCACATACCCATACAACCCCCTAAACCATCATCACACAAGCCCTCCCACAGGAATGCTAGCACTGGGGTACACGGTCACCCACCCATTGCACACCATGACACACACAGAGGCAATAATCATGCTTTTACACCCCTGCAGGACCACTACCCAACGTCACCAGACAGGAGGGTCCAGACATCTCCACCCCACCCACAGAAGAGGCCCACAGTGATGACAGCACCTCTGTCCAACTGGATCCAGATGACCAGCCTGGACCATCGTGGGACTCGGGACAGTCGGTTCCCCTCACACAGGCACAGCCCCCCACAGACCTTCCACCCTCTGGTAACACCAGCACAGCACCCACCCAGCAGGCCCATACCTCCGTCCCCAGGACACATCAATCAGCTGTGTGTCCACCACTACAGGGAACCCAGGATAACCCACCACCCCAACAACAACAGGGACCTGGGGGCAGTGGCAGTGGGCACATGGTCCAGGGGACGGAGGCCCAGGAACACAGGGGAACTGGGAGGGCTGCCGTGCGACAGGGGGCGGACAGGCCAAGGGAACCCACACTCCACGAGGCCCTCTCCTCCATCATGGGAGCCTACCACCACTCCCAGGAGACGATGGCAACGGTCCTGGCCAAGTTTCAGGAGACCCAGCGCATGCAAGAGGAACAGTATTTGGGGTTCGGGGAGGAACTCAGAACCGGCCTGGGCACCATCGTAGGGGTGCTGAAGGAAATACTTAACAGCAGGAGGGACACTGTGGCACTCCAAGGGGCCCCTGACACTAGCATGGACGATGAACTGCGCACCACCTCCGCCGGCGCTAGTGGACAGGACGCCCCACCACAGGACTACCACACCAGCACCCCACCCCCTGCAGACGGAGAACCACCCCGCAAATGGTCCCTGAGATCCAGGAACAAGACAGAGCACGATGCCATGACCCCCGCCAAGAAATGAGACCACCCTGATTGTCAACCCACTGTCCCACTTTGTAACCCTGTCCACATTGGAAATGCCCCAGCTCCACTTCCTATGCCCATATAGGCAATGCACCTGTGAGACTAATAGACTGGACTCTGCCATGGATATTCCTCCACCATCACCCCTCAACATTTTACAACCCCCTCCAATATAGAGCACTTCAATAAACACCCTTGAAGCACAAAACAATCTGGAGTCAGTCTGTGATTTCGATAATGTGTATTAGCAATGACAGTGACAAAATGCTTTTTCAAATGTAATGGCAACATACCTATGTCACACATCTCAAGTCCATGATGAATCTAAGCAGATGACACACGTTGGAAACCACACCTGTGAAACCGTATGGGAAATGTCCTACTCAGTGACTATATAGTGGTTGAAATCGACAGACAGGATAGAGGTAGAAGTGTTAAAGTACTTGTAGTAGGCAGGAATGTTTTCTCACCTGTGTGTCACTGGAAATATTGCTGGATAACTGAGTCCCTGTTGTCAATGTCTTCTTCCTCTGCTTCCTCCTCATCACTGTCCACAGGCTCCACAGCTGCCACAACACCGCCATCTGGACCATCCTCCTGCAGAAAGGGCACCTGTTGTCGCAAAGCCAAGTTGTGAAGCATACAGCAGGCCACGATGACCTGGCACACCTTCTTTGGTGAGTAGAATAGGGAACCACCTGTCATATGGAGGCACCGGAACCTGGCCTTCAGGAGGCCGAAGGTCCGTTTGATCACCCTCCTAGTCCGCCCATGTGCCTCATTGTACCGTTCCTCTGCCCTGGTCCTGGGATTCCTCACTGGGGTCAGTAGCCATGACATGTTGGGGTAACCAGAGTCCCCTAATAGCCACACCCGGTGCTTCTGGAGTTGACCCATCACATAAGGGATGCTGCTATTCCACAGGATGGAGGCGTCATGCACAGAGCCAGGGAACATGGCATTTACCTGGGAGATGTACTGGTCTGCCAAACATACCATCTGTACATTCATGGAATGATAACTCTTCTGGTTCCTGTACACCTGTTCACTCCTGTGGGGGGGGGACCAGAGCTACATGTGTCCCATCAATGGCACCTATGATGTTGGGGATATGTCCCATGGCATAGAAGTCACCTTTCACTGTAGGCAAGTCCTCCACCTGAGGGAAAACAATATAGCTCAGCATGTGTTTCAGAAAGGCAGACAACACTCTGGACAACACGTTGGAAAACATAGGCTGGGACATCCCTGATGCCATGGCCACTGTTGTTTGAAATGACCCACTTGCCAGGAAATGGAGTACTGATAGCACCTGCACTTGAGGGGGGATTCCTGTGGGATGGCGGATTGCTGACATCAGGTCAGGCTCCAACTGGGTACACAGTTCCTGGATTTTGGCACAGTCAAACCTGTAGGTGATGATCAAACTTCTTTCCTCCATTGTCGACAGGTCCACCAGCGGTCGGTACACCGGAGGATTCCGCCATCTCCTCACATGTCCCAGCGGACGGTGCCTAGGAAGGACAACAGCGACCACAGAGTCAAACAACTCAGAGGTATGTACCCACAGTCTACACAGAACACCATTCATACACAAAATGTGGCCTGTATTTGTGTTGTGAGACAAGGCCTAGGTATGTGTGACGTAGTTGGTAATTAGGCCATGTGGGCCCCTGAAATGGCGGCTGCCTGACCTCTAAAGCGGGACAATGGGATGTGAGGTAACTGCGCTGGCGTTGTACACCGTCGCGGTAGGCGGTCGAAGACCGCGGCGCAATGCTGCATTGGTTAACATTGGACCCTATGGGTCCCAGGAGCCAATGACGATGTACGCCGGCGGTGATGGTACGCACCGCCGCAGACGTGACCGCCGCGGACGTGACCGCCATTTTCTAACTGTTGAATCACTTGATACCTGATCTTCAACAGGAGAGGACCTACACTGCAAGTGCTGCTGTGACCTCGGTCTGGAAGAGACAATGGCTCGTGCGTCTGGGGAAAGGGCCCCTGCCTTCACTGCAGAGGAGTTGGAGAAGCTCGTCGACGGGGTCCTCCCCCAGTACACGCTACTCTACGGTCCTCCATACCAACAGGTAAGTACACAGGGAGCATGTTGTATGGGCTATGCCTGGGTGGAGAGGGCTGGTTGTAAGAAGGAAGGGGGCACAGTTCTGCATGCATGAAGGACTGTGAATGCATGTGCCACATGGCAAGGTTAGGGATGTGGGCCACTCACTTAGACGGTGCAGTTGGTAATGACTTCTCTTCTTCCCCTGTACATGTCATGTAGGTCTGCGCCCACCAGAAGAAGGATATTTGGCGTGCCATCACCAAGGACGTCCGGACCCTGGGGGTCCACCACAGACGGAGCACCCACTGCCGGAAAAGATGGGAGGACATTCACCGCTGGAGCAAGAAGACGGCGGAGGCTCAGCTGGGGATGGCCTCCCAACGTGGGAGGGATGCCCGTCGAACCATGACCCCCCTGATGTTCCGGATGCTGGCGGTGGCCTACCCTGAGTTGGATGGGCGCTTGAGGGCATCACAGCAGACACAAGGGGGTGAGTACAGCATCATTCAGCGGACTTTGCTTGCAGTGAAGGTGTCTGGGTGGGGGAGGAGGGCTGTGGGTATCCCTAGGCCAGGGCGAGTTCCGTAGGCTAGGCCCCTCCGTAATGCAGGCCATGTGGCACCCCACCTCTGTAGAGTGCCAAGTACAGGTATTAATGTCCCTGTGTCATCTATGTGTGCAGATGTCATCCATAGCCATGTAGCCCATATTCCAGGAATTGCATCTGTAGAGCCCAACAGCGCGATGTAGTGCAGGGGGCTGCTGTGTCTGTATTGTCCGCCAACGGTAGCGGTAAGCCATGCACTCAACCTGTCTTTCTTCCGTCGTCGTCCCCCTTTTTGTGGTCTCCCTGTTCTTGTGTGCATTAGCATCATCAGGCGGAGGTACAGTGGCACCGGAGCACGAGGGAGCTGCATCCCACATGGCCATGGAGGGCCACACCACAGACTCTGAATACACCAGTGGGACGGAGGGTGAGGGGAGCACCACGGCGGTCACAGGATCTGCAACCAGCGACACAGACTTGTCCTCCGATGGGAGCTCCCTTGTGGTGGTGGCAAAATCTGTGCCCCCCACTTCTACAGGTACAGCCGCCACCCCCCCTACCAGCACCGCCCTCCCAGCAGCCCCTCAGCCTTCGCCCCGTGCCCGCTCACCCAGGAGGGTGGGCATCACCTTTGCCCCAGGCACCTCAGCCCCTGACCCTGTCACCTCTGCTGCCCTCAGTGAGGAGGCCATTGACCTCCTCAGGTCCCTCACTGTTGGGCAGTCTACCATTTTGAATGCCATCCAGGGTGTAGAAAGGGAATTGCAACACACAAATGCATTCCTGGAGGGCATTCACTCTGGTCAGGCTGCCCTTCATCGAACACTGCAAACTCTGGCCTCAGCACTGATGGCAGCCATTGTCCCTGTGTCTAGCCTCCCCTCTCCAACTTCCTCCTCCCAGACCCAATCCCCTGTACCTCTGCCTATCCCAAGCACACCATCAGACCAGCCAGCACACACCTCAACAAACAAGGGAAGCTAGGCAAACATAAGCACCACACATCCCACAGGCACTCACGCAAGCATCACACACATACAGACACACCAACATCCACTGCCTCCATTGTGTCCCCCTCCTCCTCGTCTCCCTCCTCCCTCCCAGTCTCGTCTACACTCACACCTGTATGCACTGCCACTACAGCCACTACGTCACCACCAGCACACCCACCACCACACCCCGCTCACGTGCAGTCACCACCCCCACTACCATTTACACGTCCCCTGTGTCCTCTCCCAGTGTGTCTGTGACGCCCCCTCCCAAGATACACAAACGCAGGCACACACCCACCCAACAGCCATCCACCTCACGACAGCCTCCAGCCCATGCACTTGCACCCAAATCCACAAAAGTTACACCTCCTACAACCACCACCTCTTCCTCCACTCCCAAACCCCCTCCAGCTAACCGTCCCAGTGTCTCCCAAAAACATTTCCTGTCCAACATTAACCTATTTCCCCCCACCCCCCCCCTCCAACTCATAGGTCGCGTACTAGCACCTCAGACAAAAAATCTCCGGGACCAGTGGTGCCTGTTGTTACAGGTATGTGGAGTGCACCAGCCACCAGGCCAGCCAGTGTGGCACAGAGCCACAGCACAGCCAGTCCCCCCCTGTGAAGCACCAGAAGTTGGAAAGTGCCCGGCGGGAGAGGGGGAAGACTCCAGCCAGCAAAGCCGCTCACAGGGGTCCCGGGGGGAGTGTCGACTCAGCTGTGACTCCTCCCAAGGTGGGGAAGGGGCAGAGGAAATCTCCAAAGTCTGGGAGGAGCAGCACGGCGGAGAAGACCGCCATCATCCCTGCTGCCCAGAAGGCCACCGCCAGCCCCAGAGTCACTGCCCAGGAGGCCACCGCCAGCCCCATCGTCACTGGCCAGGAGGCCCCCGCCAGAGTCACTGCCCAGGAGGCCCCCGCCAGCCCCATCGTCACTGGCCAGGAGGCCACCGCCAGCCCCAGAGTCACTGCCCAGGAGGCCACCGCCAGCCCCATCGTCACTGGCCAGGAGGCCACCGCCAGAGTCACTGCCCAGGAGGCCACTGCCAGCCCCATCGTCACTGGCCAGGAGGCCACTGCCAGAGTCACTGCCCAGGAGGCCACCGCCAGCCCCATCGTCACTGGCCAGGAGGCCACCGCCAGCCCCAGAGTCACTGCCCAGGAGGCCATTGCCAGCCCCATCGTCACTGGCCATGAGGCCACTGCTAGCCCCAGAGTCACTGCCCAGGAGGCCACCGCCAGCCCCATCGTCACTGGCCAGGAGGCCACCCCCAGAGTCACTGCCCAGGAGGCCACCGCCAGCCCCATCGTCACTGGCCAGGAGGCTACCCCCAGAGTCACTGCCCAGGAGGCCACCGCCAGAGGCACTGCCCAGGAGGCCCCCGCCAGCCCCATTGTCACTGGCCAGGAGGCCACTGCAAGCCCCAGAGTCACTGCCCAGGAGGCCACCGCCAGCCACAGCCCAGCTGGCCAGGAGGGCCCCGCAAGCCACAGCCCAGCTGACCGATGAAGGTCCGACAGCCACAGCCCTGCTGGGCAATGAAGGACCGCCGTGCCAAGGACCGCTGAACAGGCCAAGGACCGCTGAGCAGGGCAAAGACCGCCATGGAATGCACCGCTGAACAGATCTGACACTGGCAACTCAAGCACCGCTGAACAGGGCAAAAACCGCCATAGAATGCACCGCTGAACAGGTCTGACACTGGCAACTCAAGCACCGCTGAACAGGGCAAAGACCGCCATGGAATGTACTGCTGAACAAGTCTGACACTGGCAACTCAAGCATCGCTGAACAGGGCAAAGACCGCCATGGAATGCACCGCTAAACAGGTCTGACAATGGCAACTCAAGCACCGCTGAACAGGCCAAGGACCGCTGAACAGGGCAAAGACCGCCATGGAATGCACCGCTGAACAGGTCTGACAATGGCAACTCAAGCACCGCTGAACAGGCCAAGCACCGCTGAACAGGGCAAAGACCGCCATGGAATGCACCGCTGAACAGGTCTGACAATGGCAACTCAAGCACCGCTGAACAGGCCAAGGACCGCTGAACAGGGCAAAGACCGCCATGGAATGCACCGCTAGCCCATTAGCGGCAGGGGAAGTGACGCAACTGGGACCGTCACAGGGTGTGTGCTGCACTCTGGGCACCAGTCCCCCTCCAGAACCAGTGGAGAACAGCATCCACTCCGTCTGTCCTTGGCAGGATGAAGCACTGTGGGCACCAGTCTTCCTCCAGAACCAGTGGAGACTGTCATCCACTTGAGAGACTGTGGCTTTGCACTCCCCAGGATTGAACCATGGACAACCCACCCACTGTAGAGACTTGAGAGACTGTGGCTTTGCACTCCCCAGGATATAGCAGTGGGCAACCCACCCACTGTAGAGACTTGAGAGACTGTGGCTTTGCACTCCCCAGGATGGAACAGTGGGCAAACCACCCACTGTAGAGATTTGAGAGACTGTGGCTTTGCACTCCCCAGAATACATCAATGGGTATGGAGGCCCCTCGTGTATCTGGCATGGTGCACTCATCCGGCTGAGGTGCCCCCCCTTCCCTTCCCCATGAGGTGCCTGTTGTATTTCGATCTGATGCCCCTGCAGTGTTCTCTCCGTGTTGATCGGGTATTGGGTGTGGGCCTCGCCCATGCATTTTGGGCCCAGTGGTCCACGGACTATGAATGGTGCAATACCTGCACTACTAATCGTGGTGTATATTTTGTTTATTGTGTATATATATATATATGTATATATTTGCTTCCTGTATTTTGATATATTACAATGGTTCAACTCATTTCCTTTTGTCTTTGCATTCTTCCGGGGGGGTTAGGGGTGTTACTGTAATGTATAGATATGCATTGGTGTGTGTGTTGTAGTGGGTGAGGGTCGGGGTGGGGTTTGGGGTGTTGAGTGTGTGTGTCCCTGTGTTTTTGGCTCCCCCCTCCCCTATGTCGTAGGTGCAGTACTCACCGTGGTCTTCCCCGCCGGCGTTGATGCTCCTCGTAGATGAGGAGGAAGACTAGCGCTGGTAGGATATGGAGTTCCGGGTCCATGGTGCCCTCCTTCCTCGTGGAGTGTGCAGAGGTGAGCGTTTTCCCTTTGAAATGGCTGTTTCCGCCGTGTTTTTATCCGCTTTGAATCCGCCCCGGAAAAGGTGGCGGATTGGTAGGTTGTGATACTGTGGGCGGTACATTGTCTCCCGCCTGTCTGTTGGCGGTGACCGCCGCGCTGTTTGTCTGTACCGCCGTGGCGGTCGGAGTGTTAAATTGGCTGTCTTTGTTGGCGGTTTCCGCCACGGTCGTAATTGCACATTTTTTACCGCCGGCCTGTTGGCGGTCTTACCGCCGCTTTAACACCGTCCGCCAGGGTTGTAATGACCACCATAGTGTACCTAACTATTTCATTTGGCAGAGCCTGCCTCCACTACTTCTGAGTTATGCTAATGTAAATCATATGAGCATTAATTTTCCTTTCTGGTGAATGTGGAGACAATGTCATTCAGTGAGAAGCCAGATACCCTATTGGGTTAGTTGATGTCACTTGCTTTGCCCTCTAGGTGGCAGTCATAAATTGCATTTACGCCCCACCACTTACAAAAGTCACCAGCCACCACTGACAGCAAGGCCTATCTCTCCAAAAGGATAACATTGGGATTACCTTATTACATCTTATAAGAGTAAATCACAATCTGCAAGAGATGAGCTTTTTGAGGTTAGTATCTCTGGAATCACATTTTAAAAAAACAACAATTGGTGAAGTCCGATTTTAAATTTCAATTCTGAAAATGCCACTTTTAGAAAGTTGGAATTTTCTCACTTTAGCCATTTGGTGCCTGTTGCCTAACCCTGAATACTAGTCTGGGGTGGGTGAAACCTAGGATTTGCTTATTCTCTCTAGACGGCCACACAATGGGAGCTTAGGTGTGACTTGATGGCCCATCCTGGGAGGATCGGAGAAAGGAGCAGGTCGCAACCTCACTTAGACCTAAATAGACTGTTCCCTGTCTCCACACAAAGAGTTGCATAACCTCCTGTAGTGAGTGTGGAGCTAGTGCAGGGAGGGCAGGACCTGTGTGTACTTCAAAGCTCTGTGTTTGAAGACTTCCCCAATTGAAAGGCCCAACTGGATTTAAGTACTGGATCTCTGACACCGTCAACTTTGTACACTTCTAGACCTGTGACTACTCTGCCAGCAAGAAGGATTGCTGTGCTGATGAAAGACTGCATCTCTGCTGGACTGCTGCTTTGCTGAACTCCTGCCTTTGCGGTGCTGCTGTGAGGCCTGCTGATACCCTGCCTAGGTGAGAAAGACTAGACCCATATCACTTAAACCCAGAGTGTCTCCATGGGCTAATTGACTGGCTTCCTGATCTGAAGTATCAGGAACATAAGAAACTTCCAACCATCCTGCTGCTGCACCTGGAGTCTGTCATCTGTGAGTCTGTCTAGCCAAGTGGTGCCACCCCAGTCCCGGACCTTTGTAAGTTGCCCTAAATTGCTTGCTCCAGTGAATCCGATGCATCCTCTGAAGCAGGAGCAGAACTGACGCATTGCCCCTGGTGTGTGGCGAACATTGATGCATCACCTCTATTGTATGGGTCAAAACAAGCGCAACCAGGATCACATTGCTGCTGTACCTCGAATCTCGACATGAGTGCTTCGCCCTCGGAACCAGCGCTGAAGTGATTTACTTGGTTCAAGGTCCTCGCATCCCCTTGACGGCAGCCTCAACAACAACTATGTAACTTGACATCCCAGCCTCTGTGCTCATTGGAACCAACACATTGCCTCGACTGCACATCAGCTCCTCAATGTTAATGCAGTAGGGACTCACCTTTCAGACTGACTAATCACTGCTGTTGCTAGGGAAAAAGCAATGCATCCCCTGTACTGCTTGGTTCAAAATAGACACTACACCGATTTAAGGATTTTGTTCAGTGTGCCCAACTGGGTCCCATTAGCCAGCCCACGCACCATGGTGGTCAGCCTGAACTTTCAACTGTGTCACAGTACAGCACACCAAGATATATCCACCTGGCACTTCTTGGTTCTAGGTACTATTTTACAGTCTTTAAAAATTCATAAGTGAAGTTCTACTTATTGAGATTTTGTTGTTTTTGTCATGTTTTGTTTTTTAAATTTAGATCTATTTTTCAAAACTGGTGTAGATTCATTTTGTGTGGTGTTTTTACTGTTTTACTGTTTGAAGTGTTGCACAAATACTTTACTCATTTCCTCTAAGTTCAGCCTGACTGTTTCGTGCCAAGCTTCCAGAGGGTGGGCACAGGTTAATTTAGGGTTTGCCTTACACTTACCCTGACTAGGATTGTGGTTGCTGCTTGCTCAGGGCTCATACTTCAGTCAACCAACAACCCAATTTCTAACAATGTTGCTTCTGTGTAATGGCAGTATTTGTAAGAGTAGTTAGCAATGGGAAGAGAGACAATACAATGTAGGTTAAAATCTGCGAGTGCCCTCACAAAACAGGAAGGGTCCGCTACTAGGTATTCCTTCATTGTAAAATGTTGTGATACAAATCATTAGTTAAACCCTTACAACACAATGGTTGGGTTAACATGTCTTCAGGAGAAGTGATTATTTGGTTAGCTATTAAATTATTCATTTACTTTATTTCCCAACCCTGGCCACTGTTAACCAAAGCATTGTCGCCTAACTCATTCTTATGTCTCATTGAGAGACTGTGCCTGGGTAGGTGACTTGAATTTACAAATACTAGGAATACACAAACTTTACCTTGAGGACTCAGGAAAAAGGTTTGAGAATTCCTCATGATTATTTAAATGGCTGTCAGCATTAGTAATTATTTGTAGTGTACAGCTGTCAATTTGCACCCTGCCTGGTAGGCTAAAATGCCTACTCAGGGGTGATTTATTAATATCCAAAAGGGAGGTTTTGACCTGTGAAAAGTGTTTAAGTTGACACTTTCACACTGCTACAGTCAGGTTAAACTGGGTAGGCCTGATGCCATTTGTGCACTACCACTGTAGTGGATGGAACAATAGGTGCTCCAGTTCACTGATGGTATTTAACTTTCAGTCCATAATCATTCTACATATCATAGAGTAGGTCAAGTTCAATATGTCAACTAGAAATATATCAATTAAACCCTGTTTAAATGGGGTGCACAGGCACTTTATTACTGGTTAGCAGGTAAAGTGTGCTAAGCTTAGAACACGCAAAAACAGGCAAGGCACAAATCTGTATTCACACTACACAAAATATGGTAATTCCCTACAGCCACTTTTCTAGTATGAATTTGATACTGATCAGATCAGTCTCCCCTTGCAACAATATACTTGTGGGAGACTGGCTTCACATGCTCTGGTCCTGTCCTTTTTTTTTTCTTTTAAAGATCGTGCTGTGAAATTTAGCAATCCACCATTGCAACTTAGACTTTGGTATATATTCCTATTGCATGTCAGCACTCATTGGTGTTATAAGGCATGTGAGCAATTTAAGAATGGATGATTGTAGATACATTTTTATTTGTATGCTAGAGGAAGAACTATCATATTTCATGATGGAAGTGTGAAAACTAGGTCTGGGCAGAAATATAATTCCTCTTGTGGAGTTGGCAGAATTCAGGATCTCTTTGCAACACTTGTAATGTGGAGTTCTGCCATCCGGCACATGGTGGCATTATTTTTCCAATTGTGATCACAGCTGTTCTTTTGGTGAATGTGAGAATTGCGTAGTGTAATTACATTTGCCAGCTATTAACGAATGCACAAAAGATTTGCTGCCCACTCGCATGGCTTCCGGTCACCATGGAGCATTCTGGCACCATTTTCGTGATGCTCGCAAACATGAAAGGGTGGGGCTGTTTCGGAAGCAGATTTGAGAAACATCCAAATCTCCTTGAAAATGAGTTTGCTTTACTCCAAGGAACTCCTCAGGCTGTATTTTAGTGCCAGACTTTGTTGTCCAACGCTCTTTGCTTGTAGATTAACCATGTGTCAGGTGGATATTTTGTATAGGCAGTCAGTGTGGGCTTTCCATAGGCCTGCATGTGTTGTGGCCTGCTTGTTTGTTCTTGGCTGACCAAGTGACTGGCAGACATTTTATACAAACAGCCAGCAAGCCTGTAAATCCTTTTTTTCCTGTTTTCAAAGTCATTTTCTAGGGAGATTGATAAGAGCGGGCAATGCCTTTTTGTTTTTTGTTCATTTTTTTTTTGATTTCTCTGATATCAGTTTAATATGCTTAAAGATCATTGTAGGATTTGTATGAACAATGTTTAATATTAGGCACAATTTCTTTTCTGTTTTGCACCTTTACCTCCTTGGCTCCCAAATCTCAATGGGTTGCTCCCAGTCCCCTGGTACACCAGCAATTCATTATTCATTTATTTTTAATTTTTTAATTTTTTAGTTATTTAATTAACTTTTTAGCTGTTCATTTTTTTTTTTTTTTTGTAATTGTTTTTAATTTGTTATTTTTTTTTGTGCTTTTTTTTTAACATTTTCCCTGCATTCATGCCCTGCCTGCCATAGGCGCTTACTACAGACTAGCATTCATTTTTATAAAGCATTGTCATTACTCATTTTCCCCTGGTCCCCCCTGTCTGCCTTAGGCTCATAACTGCACTGACACCAGCATTCATTTTTTTAAGGATTATTCCATTGCCCACTAGACCACCATTCCTGCCATAGGCACACATCAGCACTTATTTTTCGAGAAGTATTCAATTTTCCCTTGGACCCCATATCTGTCATAGGCAAGATTATTCAATTTTCCCCTGGCCCCCCTGCCTGCCATAGGTGCACACCAGCATTCATTTGTAAGGATTATTCCAATTCACCTTGCACCCATCTGTCTGTCAAAGGTGACTCCCTTCAGATCCACCTAAAGTAAACCAATACATCTGTATGTTGTTCTCCTGATTGAAAATGAAATATTATGTTATAGTAGTGTTCTCTGACTTTGGATTGGAAACACTAACCACACTAAATATATTGCCTGTTCTATGAATAAATAAAAATGCAAAAATGACACATTTTACTACATGTTTTTTTTTGCTCGTTTGCTTTTTGCTTTTAGATGGACAAGGGACATCATCTACAGGGTTCTGCTAGACAGAATGCTGACACAAAGTGACGTGACCACAACACTTAAGTTCTCTACTCTCTTCCACTTGTGTAGCTACATGCCACTGCCAACTAATAGAGCTTTAAGATGGCTCCAAAGAAAGATGCTGCCAAGAAGGTGGTCAATGAGGAGGAGAAGAAGAAGCAGATTTCCACCACTGGCATGCTGCCCTAAAACATTTTCATGAAACATTTGCCTGCCACTCCCTTTTCCAGCCAGCAAGGTGGAAGCAGCACTCCCCCATCACATGGCACCACCCCAACCTAATCCCAAAGTCATGCTTCTCAGTAAGGCAGCCACTGCAATCATGGCGACAAGCAGTGAGTCTGAATTGGAGTTGTCTCAGCTGCAAACTAGCACCTAATCATCGCAGGAAAGTGAGCAAAGTGGACAACAGGAGCTGCAGCCAGCAATAGTAGATCTTCATGAAGTAGGAGCAAAACAAGAAGCTGCACTTCCTGCTGAGCAAGATGTACCTCATCTTTTACCATTGGTTTCCCGATCTCTAGCAAGAAAAAGGTAGAGTACGCCACTATCTTCTCCAAGCCGCCTTCTGATGATCTGGACATGGATTGGCCCTAGGCTGAGTCCAAGACCCGCTATGAGAGACAAGGGAAAAGAAAAGTTGTTGAAAGCCTTAAAATTATGGAAAAGAATGAGGAGGACAAGTCAGTCATCATCATGGAAGCTGGCTCAGAGGATACTGACATCTTCCTATTCAAAATGCTCTGAGGCGTGTGGCACTGGTACCACCACCACTTCCACTGCCTACCTCCACCATATCCGTTGAAGTGCGCACTGCAGAGAGGCAATCATCAACACCTACCCACCTCCCGTTCTTGGGGCATTGGCAATGGCACCAGTGGCCCACTAAAAAGTTATCCTCCTTAGTTTGGGACTTCTTTATGATTAACAAGCAGGAGAATAGCATTGCAATATGCTACAGTTGGCACACAAGTGTTTGTTGAGTCAAGCTTGATTCACTCTATGGTACTGGAGGACAAACAACCCATATGAAACAACATACCACAATCCGGTGGGAGAAGCACCTTAAAAAAAAGGTTTGGTGGTGGTGGTGATGAGAGAGGGGAACCAGCTCTGATCAAGGTGAGTGGTGAAAGTGATGAGCAAGAAGAGGGTGACAACTTAATACAAAGCAGTCCAGCAGTGCGCCAGTATCACCCGTCTCAGCAACCTCCAAATAGCACAAGAGTCAATGGAGACACCACAGCATTCAGTGACTGTCCCAAGACACACATTGAGTCTTTCACCTTGTAGTGCCTAGTTCTCGGACGTCACCTGCATCAGTGGAACCAGAAAAGGAAAAATTCCAGGCTACCATTAATGGCATGTTTAGGCAGGAGGGACCCTACAAAAGCAGCCATCCAACAATTTTAACAACATTTCAACAATTCTTTTAAAGCCCAGAAGTAGGTGAGGATCATTCAGCATGCTAATAGAGTACCAGTAAAGCCTTCATATATGAGGTGCCAACACGTTGAAACTCAACCTAGTACATGTTGCAATGTATGTTTGAGTAGTACAGAATGGTCAATGACTACGTCATTCAAAAAGGAGGGGATGTAATTGGGAAAAGCATGACTATGGATGCAGGCAAAATGGGCCTTGTCAAATGCCTGACATAGATACTACTTCCTTTTGAGGTTTTCACACTGAAAGCCAACAATGAGGACAGTCCCTTCATTGCATCTGCTACAGGACCAGTTAAAAAAAGATGTCACAAAGGTTTGCCAGTGTGAATGACAATCCTTTGCTTGCCTTTTAATCCAAGGCTGCAAAGAGACATTGGTGGCCATTACAACCTCGGCGGTCTTTTTACAAGACCGCCGAGGGACCGCCGTGCGGAAGACCGCCAGTAGTGGCGGTTTGCCGCTCGGCGTATTATGACTGTTGGCTGCTCTCCGTCCTTTTTATGACGGAGACCCGCCAACAGCCATACTGGCGGGCGGCGGGGAAGTGGAGGTTGCTCCACCGCCACGGCAACAGAACACCGCCCAGCGAATCACGTCCTGTGATTCGGCGCGGCGGTGTTCTGTTGGCGGTGTGGTGTCGGTGGAGCAGCCCCCATGGCTCCCGTCCCCTCCCGGAGGATCGACGGACAAGGTAAGTCGATCGTCCGTTAGGGGAGGGGGGTGTTGTGTGGGTGCATGGGGGTGTGCGTCTGTGTATGTAGAGGGGGGTGTGAGTGCGTGTATGCTTGCGGGTGTGTTGCGTGTGTTGGGAATGAGTGCGTGTATGTCTGTATGTATGTCTGTATGGATGTGTGCGTGTATGTCTGTATATGGGTGTGCGTGTCTGACTGAGTGTGTGGATGTAGACATGTATGTTGGTGTGTGTGCGTGTATGTGTCTTGGTGGTGCCTGCGTGCGTGTTGTGTGTGTGTGAGTTGTGTGATGTTGGGGGTCGGGGTGGGGAGGGGGGCCCTGCCACCTTTGGGGGGTGGCAGGGGTGGTGGGGGGTGTAGGGGAGGGAGTCGGGGTGGGGGTGGGGGGTGGGGGAGACCCCTATCAGTGCCAGGGAAGGAATTCCCTGGCACTGATAGGGCTTACCGCCATGGATTTCATTGCGGCTCCTACCGCTGGAAATCCACAGCGGTATGCCGGGTCGAAATACCGGCAGCGGTATTGTAACGGCCGCCGGGCTGGAGACCCAGGTCTCCAGCCCAGCGGTCGTCTCCGCCCTGGCGGGCGGAACGGTGAAGCGGCGGATGACCATGGCGGTGACCGCCATGGTCATAATACTCAAAAAAAGACCGCCAGCCTGTTGGTGGTTTTACCGCCGCTTTAACACCGTCCACTAGGGTTGTAATGACCCCCATTGTGTCTTCCACATGGTACATCTCTGCCACAATACTTAATCCATAGTACAAAAATACTGCCCAGTTTCATTCATTTTTCAGAAGGGGATGTTTCACTATACAAGATGTGGACTGAGCAAGCGAGAGACCTGGAAGAAAAACAGCTGGAAGTTGGAGACTGGGGCAGAATCTCTGGCACTAATCCTTCAACCTCCAGAGGGGGCAGTGCTGTTGTCTCACAGCAGCCGACATCAGAAATAAGATCAGCAACAGAAAAATGGGACACAAAGGGCCTCATTATCAGAATGGCGGTTAAAACCACATACTGCTGCGGCGACGGCCACCCAAAGACTGTTGCCGCAGCTACCAGCCGTCCGTCGTATTATTACCACAGCCGAATTTCTGCCACAAGAATGGTGAAAATCCGGCTCTGGCCATGCCGGTAGATGGCGGTAAGGTGGCGCTGCTGCCACCAGCAGCGCCACGCCAGTAGACCTCTTGAACACAGGTAAGTCGGGTCTCTGATAGGGGAGGGGGGTGGGGGGTGTTGTGTGTGTGGGGGGTGTGTGTGAAGGTTTGTATGTACGTGGATGCAGGTGTGTGTTGCGTGTTGAATGCGTGTGTGCATGTATGGAGCTGTGAGTGCGTTCATGTTGTGTTATGTGACTGAGTGTCTGCGTGTATGTTTGAAAGTGTGTGGGGATGTGTGTGTGAATGGATATATGTGTATATGCGTGTATGCGTGTGAAGGGGGCATGAATGAAAGGAGGGGTGGGGGGCTAACAGGAGAGGGACGAGGAGACCTCTATCAGTGACAGGGAAGGAATATCTTTGTCACTGATAGTGCCTACCGCCATGGTTTTCATGGCATTAAGGAAGCCACGAAAACCAAGGCAGTAGGCAGGGTCATAATCCTGCAGGCGGAACAATGAAGGCCACCGGGCTGGAGACAGATATCTCCAGCAGGGTGGCTGCTACCGCCGTGGTGGTCAGAGTGGTACATTGGCAGGGTGGCTTCAGCCAACCCGCCAATGTCATAATATGGCGGTAACTACCATCAGCCTGTTGGCACTACTTACAGTCATATTAACGCCGACCGCCAGGGTTGTAATGACTCCCAACGTCTATATAGGCTTGATTTCAGGTGGCAGGGCTTAAGTCAAATGCAGAGGCAAAGGCAAAAGAGACCATTCAGAGTTTGTTCCAGGACTATCTGGATGACCCAAAAGAGGTATTTTGTGGATCAAAACCGATTGGTCTATTTGTATCGAAAGATGCACCAATAGCCAGAGATCAGCAGGCTGGCAATAATGCATTTGGCTGGTCAGATAGCCAGTGTTTCTGCTCAGCGTGTATTCAGTGTAGCTGGTGCAGTTGTCACATTGAGAAGGACCAGTCTGTCACCTCAAAACAGATTGACCATGATCAAAATGAACCAGAACTTCATACCGCACAATTACAGTGTTCCTGAAATGCCACAGGGGGAGGATTAGGGTGAGGGTGATTGGTCAGACTCAAGTGTGCTAGCTGTCCTACTTCTGGGCAAACCAACTAAGTTTGAGGATTAACTTTAATTTCCTCACTGAGAAGGCAACCAAAGAAACTTTTAATTATGTATTATTGAACTGCTTAGCCCAAAAAATGGATATAGCTAGAGGGCCATTATATATTTTGTTTGTGTCTGACTTATGCAGCCACACCATTTTAGACACATGTATGGCAGGATTGGAGTTGGACCAGTTTACAGTGAAGAAGTCTCCACAGTCCTTTCAAGGACATTGGAGACAATGCCTGCCTCTGCCCCTTGCCTATCCTGTTTTTTCATCCCCCAGCATGGTTGTGCCAGTATAGATCATTTGATTTACAAGACTATCAATGCTTTGCTTCTATCAAAAGAGAAGAGATAGACTTGTGTACCACCGTACTTGGATTGAAGAAGGTAACTATTGCACCAATGAGCGAATTACTATTATGTGTTGTGAGTGATGAATAATGATTCATGTGGGAGGGTGTTTAACTAATTTTCAAACTTGATTTCAATGATTTTGTATGTTTGGGGTGTGATTGGTAATTTTTCTCGAAGGTGAGTGACCCTTTCAAACTCTGCAGAATTCTGTGGATTGTCCAAAAACCTCTGTGAGATTTCACAGAACTCCATGAGCAGGTTGAAGTGCTCATTCACCCATTTGTGCTGCTTTTTTACATGGGAGCAGTGCAATCTGTACTTCTACAGAAACAAACATTTGCAACGCAATGGGTCTCACATTTGCTTGAGTTAAAGCTATTAGAGTTGTAAATTCTTAACTGGACTTTTTTGCCACATAAATTGAAAATAAAAAGTAATACAGTTTCACATAAGCGAGCCGATTCAAAGCACCATGGCATCAGTGTGGATCAGCACACAAAAGGAAAAAGAAATTCGCTCTCAATCAAATGTATTGGAAAAAGTGCAATTAGCCATGTAACAGGGGCGATGTCGAAGGCGGTAACTAAACCGCTCCAAAGAAGGACAAACACAAAGAATGTACCAATCAAAATAAAGGATTGTTGAAGGGCAAGCCCATGAATGAGTGCTAGTAATGGGCGTGCAGTGGGCATGGTTAAAAGCCCAGATACATACCAGCACGTCAGAAAAGCAGCATTTGGGCACTGCTATGCTTAAACTAAAAAGGGCACCACGTGACCCGCATGGCTGCTGCCATTTTATTTTATCTTCTTTTCCTGTCCAGTGCATGGTGCTGGGCCTATTTCTAAATCCAACTAAAATCTTTCCAATCCTCCCCCTATCCCACTCATCCATCTCTCATTTACCTTTATTTTATTGGTGTGTCTTTGTTAGGCTTGGGTTTAGTTTCCAGTTTTCTATTCCGTGGGACTCTGTGAAGTGCAGAAAAAAAATAACTCTACTGCGTTACACAGAGTTCCGCGAGTGGCAGAGTTTGGGTTCAGCGCACTGTTTGCACTGATGTTCAGCATGCAAGTTTCTCGCACGGTGTAAAATCAGCACAAACTGCATCACGCGGAGCACCAGAGAGCTGCTCGAGTACATTTTCTACTTGAACAGCAGCTTCCTCAATGAAAGCAGCAGATTTCTCATTGCGAACGGTCACATTTAGAAATATCGCTCGCCAGCTTAGTAATATGCCTCGCTTGTGCTCACCAACTTAACGTTGGTGAGAAAGAGAAAAAACTCCACTCTGCATCACTTCACAGAGTTTTTCGGAACTCCGCACAGAGTGAGGAGTGGGGAACACTCAGCAAACTCCCACGACAGAAAGGAATTCTTCTTCCACCCCTAGTCTTTGTGTTTGCATATTTTATGTTTTTGTCTTTTTTTTCTTTTTCCATGACTTTTTTCCTCTTTTTTCCCTTTACCTCCTTAGTTCTTCCTTTTTTTCTTTAGTTTTCCTATTTCTTTTTTTTTCACACTCATCTCCATGGAAGAGCAGGGCAAGACAGGTAGCAGTGGTGATGGTAAGCCAGCTAACTGCATAACTTGTGGTCGCCGTCGCAACCAAGCTGTGCAGCCCTGGCCCATATTTTGAAAAGTACAATGTTACTGCATTTGCTTTTCCCTGTCAAAGCATCTTATGGGAGATTAACTGTATCACTAATCTAATTTTTATCATATTTATTTCTTACATCAACATCCAAGGACAAGAAAAGTGCTCTGGAGGTGGATCAGGGAGCCAGGAGTGCCATCACCAGTGTTGCGGCAGGTAGAAGATCTCCTGCCCCCAGCAAGTCCTCCTGTTAACAATATTATTCTTATTATTTCACTAACTTTTACCTCTTCCCACGTAGAATAATTTTCCTTTTTTTTTACTGTGTCTGTCTTCTTGTTTTTTTCAACTCCTCGTCTTTCTATTTAATGTTTGTAGAATTCTAGTCATCCTTGCATTATCCTAGTCTCTTCTACATTTCATGTTTCTCTTGTTGACTTCCTCCTATCTTTCTTCTGGCTTGTTAGTAAGCTTTCTCTATTCCCTTATATATCTTGTGGACTGGTACTGTAAGACTAAGAACAGATTTCAGGACAGGTGCTCTACCATAAAGATTACATACCCAAGTAAAACTATTATTGTATGCATGTTTGTTGAGAAGGCTTTCTTTTTCTTGCTCAAACAAGAGAGTGGCCATGGTCATGGTGGACCCCCACCAGTGTTGTATGCATTATTATAATTATTATTATTATTCATTTATACAGTAGTATACCCGCAGTTGTGATGAGTGCAGCATGGCTGGAAAGTACTATGAGGATGATCCCATTGCATCTGCCAGCCAAGACCATGGGGGTCATTCTGACCCTGGCGGCCAGTGGCCGCCAGGGCCACCGACCACGGGAGCACCACCAACAGGCTGGCGGTGCTCCCACGAGCATTCTGACCGCGGCGGTTCAGCCGCGGTCAGAAGCGGCAAGTCGGCGGGCTCCCGCCGACTTACCGCTGCTCGGGGGAATCCTTCATGGCGGCGGAGCGCGGGATTCTGACCCCCCCTACCGCCATCCTGTTCATGGCGGGAAAGCCGCCATGAACAGGATGGCGGTAGGGGGGGTCGCGGGGCCCGTAAGAGGGCCACGCAAAGTATTTCAGTGTCTGCCTGCACCCGTCGCACCTTCCCACTCCGCCGGCTCGATTACGAGCCGCCATCCTCGTGGGAAGGGAGTTTTTCCCTGGGCTGGCGGGCGGTCTTTTGGAGACCGCCCGCCAGCCCAGGGAAAAACTCATAATACCCTCCGCGGTCTTCTGACCGCGGAGCGGTATAATGGGGGCGGAATTCTGGCGGGCGGCCTCCGCCGCCCGCCAGAATCAGAATCACCCCCCATATGTCCTATTCCACCCCTTCATTGCACTTCAATGACACAGAGTCATCATAGCATTGCCTCTCCATAACAAAAGGTTTTTGGTTGTCTTGACTACCTGGCTTTTCTACTATGTTCAACCAGCAAAATGCTCAAAGTGATATTTTTGATAGAAGATACTGCTAACCGAACTGCAGTGATGTATTGCAGTTGTATTTTGTTAAGAAACAAATAATAAGGGGAGGTGTATCTAGCATCTGAAATTTCCAATGTATTACTTTTTTCTAGCTGCACCGACTGACAGGGCCAGTGACAGCAGCAGCACCAGTGTGCCAGAAGCGAGAGAGGAGGCAGGTGGGGAGGAGTCCAAGCAGTGGCAGGGACTGTTGATAAGACACATTGCATGCTTATTGATAAATTAAGCATATTCACTGGCAGTTATCCCACCCATCATGATTTATCACCTCCCTGCCCTCTGCATTTCACCACCTGTGGTGTTTTCATTGCCTTAATCCCGCACACTCAGCCATCTCCTAGTACTTCACTCCTTTATTGTCTTTCCTAAGTTTTGTCCCAGCCTACCCAAAAAAATGAAAAAATACAATTCTTGTGATGTGCCATCTTTTTCTGCTCAAGTGAGCATATATATATATATATATATATATATATATATATATATATCATGACTTTCATAGTGGATTTATATCTGTTCTAATTTTTCATTTTTGTTATTTGTTAACTACAGTGGCTGACTAAGCCAAAGCTTAGCATGATGATAATCAGTGACAACCCTTTACCTACCCGAATCCCTCTAACTTACACTGCAGTAAAGTATGTTTCCTTACTGTCAGGCAAAGGTATTTATTGAAAATAATTTGTGGTGAAGACCAAGGCCAGGAAGTAAAGTGGAACTAAGTGCCTGATTTAGAGTTTGGCGTTTGGGATACTCTGTGACAAATGAGTCAAGTAAAACTTATATCCCGTTCTTTCCGTGTCATGCAGTAGAGTTTTTACCACTGTCTATATATGGCAAAGAGGATATCTGCATTTTATGCGTGACATTTGTGACTTATTATTATTAATATTATTTATTGGCCTCTTTGGTGTCAGGCTAAAATTGAAAGGCAGTCAGCAACATCTGCTGTCTTCCTCAGGATCTGCACAATGAGATTTAAGGCTCATCTCCAAGCAGCTCCAACTTGGTATGGACTTAGAGCACTGAGGTTTAGAGAGGCCAGGCGAAGTGTGGGAAGTGGAATGTGGAGAGGGGGACCTAAAACAAAAGATGAATCAACAACATAAAATAACAATAAACTTAAGTAGCCTTCAAGGTCAGTCTCTCTCTCAAGTGTTTTACCCCTTGCACATTTAATGGTCTAACATAATCCTTCTCATGCCTATGCTTGTAATGCTGCTTGAGGACTTATAGCATTACATATCCTTTACAATAACTACTTGCAGATTATATAGTAAACACTATACCCAATGCAAATGAAGAGCACTGCTCAATTTTTCCAAAGCTCTCTTTGAAATGTCCTATGAGTTTGAACACAAAGGAAAATGAGTCTTGAGCCCGAGCCTGCTTTAAATAACTTTCACACCAAATGTTAATGCACTCTTCACACACACTGTGATGCAACACTGCAATGACAACCCAAGGGTGTGGCCCTTAACAATGGTATGAAAGAGGGAAAGAACACTATTCAAAATGGGGATTACCGTTTAGAGCACTGCCTGCTCTGACTATCAGGAGGTCTGCCACTAGCTAAGTTTGGCCAACAATAAGAGACAGCAAAGACCAATACCTTTAGGGCAGCAGATGCCCAATTCAGTGCAATGGCTGAAGCCGGTTGAGGAGAGACAAATGCTGCAGTGCACCAGCACAGTGTCTGAGCTGCTTTCTTGAGCAGGAGTATGAGTGTTGCTCTAGTGCAAGGAAGGAATCTCCTGTGGCTGCCCACCCGTCACTAGAAACAGAAGAGGAAACTCAGAGCTCCTACCCTGACTGGAAGCTGAAGAATAGTGAGCAGCTCTCCAAAGGCAGAGCTGCTTATGTAGACCTAGACCACATCCAAGATAGCCATCAAGGGCAGCTGAGAAATGTAGTCTCTGCAAGAAAAAGACACCTATGAGTTCAGGAGCAACTCCTCTAAAAACACCAGTGGCACAAACAAGCGTTAGAACAACACATGTGCAATATGGAATTTTATAGTAATGTTGGGCATTGCAACCACCAGCAATGTTACACATGCCTTTTTCTGCAGCATGCAACCCCTTTACGAGTGAGGGAGGGACCCATAACACAGAGCACGAATTGAATGAGGCTTCCCTAGAACCATCCATGGTAATGCTTTTCCCAATTGCAACCCCTCCTCTGTGAATGACATAGTCGGTGAATCTGTCTGTACTGTTTAAACAGACTTTGCAACATGTAATAGGCTGCATTCCAATGTGCTGGAACCTCCTACCTGAGGGCTTTAACTGGTACTCTATTAGGAAGCTGAATAATTCTCAACTCCTTCCAGGCTTTAAAAGAATGACTGAAATGAGTGCAGATTCTCCTGCTGATGGTCATTATCTTGCTCACTATGACTACTTTTTTGAGAACATCTACCCAAACCACATAGATGCAATATGCCTAAACACAGGACCCTTTAATAGCCACCATCTGCAATGGCCTTAACTATATTACTGCCATGGTTTGTGGCAACAAACCCAATTCTGAGACCTCTGGGTGAAAGCCATTCAAACTCCTTGCTGTTCTTCCAAGCTCTTTGCAACTGTATGGGATCTACTCATGGTGTACATGGCTACTGTTGCATGTTGTTGAACCCTCTTAAAATTCAGCACTGAGACTTGTAGATAGCTGTTGCCTAACCCCTGCAAAAGAGATCCAGTGTGCAGTGATACATATGTAATCAGTTACTTGACAACTGGTCCACATGTCTGTCATCAGGTGAATAGTGTGGACAGCACTTTGCTGAAAAGCTTGTCAAACCAATTGCAGCACATTGTGATGGAGTGCTGGAACAGCAACTCTGGCAAAATAGGTCCCACTGGGAGCCTTCCATTTCAAGCAGACTGCCACCACAAATTCTAAAAATCCCACTCCTTCCACAAACATTTTAGCCCGCTTCTCATTGTACAAACATGTCATTGGGTGGTTGCAATCATAGGGCCCCTCCTGCCTAACATGCCCACGATAGCTCCCTAGATATTTTTCTTTTCTGTGCCACTGACACAGGTGACTTTCTAAAAGTGGGAGATGGTAGACTCAATGTGCGTCTTTGGGCAGTCACTGTAAGCAGGGGTGCCTCCATCTGACCCTTATGAAAATTTGAGGTTGCTGGGGGAGGTGATACTGACACACTGCTGGGGACAGGGCTGCTTTGCATAAAGATGTCACTTCTTTATTCCTCATCACCTTCACCTCCCACAGTGATCAGAGCTGATACTCATTCTCCTCACCTTCATCACCACCACATGCATCAATTTTGTGAAGGTGCCCAGCCCACCAGATTGTGTGATGTGTTTTCACATGGGTCGTTTGACCTTGGGTATCATAGTGTGAACCAAGTTTACCTCAATGAACACTTGTGTGGCAAATGGAGCATATTGCATTACTACCATCCTGCTTTCTAATCATAAAGAAGTCCCAAACTGGGGAGGAGAACCTTAGTGTGCCAATGCCTAAAGAAGAACTGGAGGTAGGTGGGTGCGTACATCTATTGAGGTGGGGGTTGATGTATGTCTCAGCTGGAACCTTACAAATATGAGAGCTGGCACTGGTGGTGGTACCAGTGCCATAACCCTCGGGCAGATTGAATAGGAGGGGTAATGTCAGACTCCTCCAGGTCGGCTTCCATGACAATGACTGGCTCATCATCATCCTCATACTCTTCCATAATTCTAATGATTTCAGGAACTTTTATTTTTGCTTGTCTCTCTTGGCATGTCTCAGCTGGGGTCTAGTCAATGTCCAGAGCATCAGAAAGAGGGCTTGAAGAAGATGGTGGAGTACTCTTCCTTTTTCTTGCTGGAGAGCTAGAAGTAAATGGTTCTAAAAGAGTTGGTTCCTGCTCAGAAGGAAGCTCAGCTTCCTGTTCTGCTCCTACTTCTGCTGGCTGTGGCTGATGTCCACTTTCCTCAGTTTCCTGCAACATTGGGTACTACTTTGCAAAATAGACAAAGCCAATTTAGCGTTGCTGCTTGTCAATGTTGCCATGATTTCAGTAACTGCCTCGCTGATAGTCATGGACTTGGGCTAAGGCTGGGGTAGTGTCATTGATGTGGGAGTACTACTCTCAGCCTGCTCCCTAGAGGCCGCTGCTGCAGACCCAACTTTCCTCAAAAAGCTTATGTTGAGCACTGCAGTGGTGGAACTCTGCTTTGTTTCATTGGCCAATTTCTAGACAGCATCTTTCTTCGGGACCATCTTGAAGTTGTCAGTTGTCAGTGGCACTCGGCTGCACAAGCAGAAGAGATTGGAGGTCTCACATCACGTGTTGTGTGGTCACGTCACTTTGTACTGGCCTTGTGTCTGACAGTATTCTCTGTGATGTCTCTTTTGTGCCTACAAACAAACAAACAAGAAAAACATTTAGTGAACCGTGGCATTGTTACAGTTTGACTTAGTACAGACAAAGACAATATAATTTAGTGTGGTGTGTTACTTAAATTTTATCCTAAATAAATAACAACAATAGTGTATCCATTCCAAAGTCAAAACACACCACCATATTGTAATATTTGATTTCCAATCAGGATCCAGGTATAACATTTTACTTCATGTGCAACTATTCTAAGGGAGGCACCTCTGGCAGTTAGGGAGATACATGGGAAAATGGAATGATCCGTAAAACATTAAGGTCGCTGTGTGTCTGAGGCAGGCAAGGGAGTCGTGGGAGAAATGGAATAATCCTTAAAACAATGAATGATACTAGTGTGTGAGCACCTACTAGGGCAGGCAGAGCGTCCAGGGGAAAATAGAATAGTACTTAAAAAATGAGTGCTCTTGTGCGATAATGTGCCTATGGCAGGCAGGGGGTGGATGGATGGAAGCAAAGTGAAAAAAATGTAAAAACATTTTTAAATAATGTAAAAACTGTAAATAAAACATTCAAAAATAAATAAATAAACAAACAATTATTGGTGTACTACGGGTGAAAAATGCAAAAAGATGCATATAATATAAAACACTGTTCATCATAACCAGAATATATATCCATAACAAATGATCCTCAAGCATACAATTGAACTGATGTCAAGGAAAAGTTCATGAAAATGACCAAAAACAAAAATCCAAAGCCCTCAACTATAAACCTCCCTAGAAAATTGGAATAAAGGGTGGGTGTATAAAATGGCTGCTGACTACATGGTCAACCAAAAATAGCAAGCAAGGAGGCGTGGAGAACAAAGAACACATGCAGGCTAATGGCAAAAGCAGACTCACTGCGTACACAAAATGGCTGCTGACTAATGGTCAAACAACAACAGCAAGCAGGGAGGCATAGAGTACAAATATCACATTCAGGCCTACAGCAAAAGCCCACTAACGGGCTGCATAAAATGGCAGTGGCACACAGTCAAACAACAGCAAACGAGGATGCATGGAGAACAAAAAGCACATGTAAGCCTATGGCAAAATCACACTGACTGACTTCACAGAGTGGCAGCAGCCACATGGTTAAACAACAACTAGCAAGCAAGGAAGCATGGAGAACCAAGAACACATGCAAGCCTATGGCAAAAGCACAGTGACTGGCTGCACAAAATGGCTGTCTGCCACATGGTCAAACAACAACAGCAAGCAAGGAGGCATGGCCACAACAAAGAACATATGCAGGCCTATGGCAAAAGAGCAGTGGCTGGCAACACAAAGGGGGTCATTACAACCCTGGCGGACGGTGTTAAAGCGGCGGTAAGACCGCCAACAGGCTGGCGATCTTTTTTTGAATATTATGACCATGGTGGTTACCGCCATGGTCATCCGCCGCATCTCAGTTCCGCCGCTAGGGCGGAGACGACCGCTGGGCTGGAGACCTGGGTCTCCAGCCCGGAGGCCGTCACAATACCGCCACCGGTATTTTGACCCGGCTTACCGCCGTGGATTTCCAGCGGTAGGAACTGCCATGAAATCCATGGCGGTAAGCACTATCAGTGCCAGGGAATTCCTTCCATGGCACTGATAGGGGTCTCCCCCACCCCCCACCCCCAGCCCGACTCCCTCCCCTACACCCCCCACCACCCCTGCCACCCCCCAAAGGAGGCAGGGTCCCCCTCCCCACCCCGACCCCCGACATTACCTTACACATACACACCCGACACGCACGCAGGCACCACCAACACACATACACGCACACACACTGACATACATGCCAACATCCACACACACAGTCAGACACGTACACCACATTCACACATTCACGCACACATCCATACAGACATACCTACAGACATACACGCACTCATTCCCAAAACACGCAACACCCCCCCACATACACAGACGCACACCCCCATGCACCCACACAACACACAACACCCCCCACCCCCCTCCCCTAATGGACGATCGACTTACCTGTTCCGTCGATCTGCCGGGAGGGGACGGGAGCCATGGGGGAAGCTCCGCCGACACCACACCGCCAACAGAACCCCGCCGCGCAGAATCACAGGACGTGATTAGCTGGGTGGTGTTCTGTTGGCGTGGCGGTGGAGCAACCTCCACTTCCCCGCTGCCCGCAAGTACGGCTGTTGGCGGCTCTCCGTCGGAAAAACGATGGAGGGCAGCCAACGGTCATAATACGCAGAGCGGCTAACCGCCACTACTGGCGGTCTTCTGCATGGCGGTCCCTCGTAGGTCTTGTTAAAAGACCGCCGAGGTTGTAATGACCCCCAAAATGCCCACCAGTCACATGGTCAACCAAAAACAGCAAGCAAGGAGGCATGGCCATAACAAAGAAAGCATTCAGGTCTATGGCAGAAGCACAGTAGCTGGCTACACAAAATGGCCACCGGGCCACATGGCCAACCAATCACAACAGCAATCAAGGAGGAATGGCGACAACAAAGAACAAACGCAGGCCTATGGCACAAGTACACTGGCTGACTCCACAAAATGGCCACCAGCCACATGGTTAACCAACAACCAAGTAGGCATGGGAAACAAAGAACATATTCAGGCCAATGGACACTGACAGATAGCACTAGAAAAATTAACTGAACTAACATTTTTACAACTCACATCCTCCTAAGGCATCAGGTATTACCCCACCTATACACTTCTTGCAGGAATACATGTGAAATACAAAAAATAACCCATATTCTTAATTTAATCCAGTGCCCTCCTTGCCGTAAATGATGTTTGAATTAAAACAACATATACCACAGAAACAGTTCTTTCATATGATGATGTCTAGAACTGGGCGTACTGGCCGGATGGCCCATTGGCAGACTAGGCCACATAGTAAAATCAATGAACATTGCAAATGTAACAAACATGGAGAAAATATACTGAACGGTGCAATATTTTTCCTTTTAAAAATATATTTTTTAAATAAAAAAACAAACAAAATAACTAGGCCTCTACTGAAACTCCAGGCCACCCATCACAATCAAATATAAAAAAATTATAATAATACAATCAAACAAATAACATCCTTATACAACAGTTTTTGAACGTATTTGTGATATCACAAATACAAAGGCCCTCCTTCCAAACCTGGCGGTCGGTGATAAAGTGGTGGTAATACCGCCAACAGGCCGGGGGTAACAAAAATGGAGTTATGACCACGGTTGAAACCGCTCAGACAGATAGCCACTTTAACACACCGACCGCCAGGGTGGAATCAACAAGCACCACAGCAGTAACCACCAACAGCCAGGCAGAAGACAATGTACCGCCCATTCTATTATGACCGGCCTATCTGCCACCTTTTCCGGGGTGGTACCAACCCTGGTGGAAACACTGCACAGAAGTCAAAAGACTCACCTGTCGGGACTTAGGGAACAACCACGACGCCATGGAGTCCGAGCTGCAAGTTTTCCCCATGCTCCTCTACCTTCTGCTGCATTATGAACACCAACGCCGGCAAAGACGACCACGGTGAGTACTGCCGCCTAGCCCACAAGGGAGGGGAGAGGAAAAAGAGACACGCAACACACAACACCCCCACCCCCAACACCATACATACAACCAGATGCAGTAACATTACATATTCATCCCGTACCGCTCAGGAATAATGCAAGGACAAAATGATTTGAAGAAAGTGAGTGTAATACGCCAAAATACTATGAATAAGTGCATCAAAATCCAAACATATATACATATTTACAAATGTAGGGACACTGCCCAGTCCTCAAAGTCTGTGGGCCACAGGGTCACAACACATAGGCCAAGCCCCTACCTCACTCCTGCAACAACACGGAGAGAACACTGCAGGGGCTTCAGGTTGAAAATCGTCAGGCACCTCAGGGGGACGGGGAATGGGGGGGGCACCTCAGCCGGAAGATGGTATAACACCACTGGTCCTGGAGGGGGCAACATGCTCTGTGCGCTGTCCTGGGGAGAGCAAGGCCACAGTCTCTCAAGTGGGTGGTTTTTCCACTGCTTGGTCCTGGGGAATGCAAGGCAACAGTCTCTCAAGTGGGTGGGTTGCCCACTGCTTGGTCCTGGGGAGTGCAGGGCCACAGTCTCTCAAGTGGGTGGTTTGCCCACTTCTTTGTCTTGGGGAGTGCAAGGCCACAGTCTCTCAAGTGGGTGATTTGCCCACTGCTTGGTCCTGGGGAGTGCAAGGCCTTCTTCTCTCTAGTGGATGGCTTCTTCCACTGGTTCTGGAGGGGGCATAGAGTCCAGTGTGCTTCATCCTACTAAGGATGGTGTGAGTGGATGGCTTCTCCACTGGTTCTGGAGGGGGCATTGTGCCCTGTGATGCAGATCTTGGGGAGTGCAAGGTCACAGTCTCTCACCTGGTTGTCAGGCCCACAGGATTTGCAGGGGCCAGGCCGCACAACAGCCCATGGATGCAGGACTACACACTGCCCGCCGGCGGTGACGGCTGCTCAGTGGTGGCAGTGGCGGTGCTGGTGGCAGTGCTGGGGGGAGGTTCCAGCCTGTCCCCTGCAGCCTCGGACGGCTGCCCACTGGGGCTGCTTCTGTTGGCAGTGGTGCTGTTGGTGGTGCTGGCAGTGGTGGGGGGAGGCTCCAGCCCATCCCCTGCAGCCTCAGACAGCTGCCCACTGGGGCTGCTGCTGCTGGCAGTGGTGCTGGTGGCAGTGCTGGTGGTGGTGCTGGCAGTGGTGGGGGGAGGCTTCAGCCCTTCCCCTGCAGCCTCAGATGGCTGAACCCCCATGGTTGTTGGTGGGGGCTCCGAATGAGTCCCAGCACCGGGCCTTCTGTCCTTCCTGCCTGCTGGTACAGGCCCCTTGCCCTTCCTGTCAGCAGCTGGGGGTTGCCCCTTGCCTTTCCCTGTAGCACGTAGGGGTGCCTCCTTGCCCTTCCCTATAGCAGCTGGGGGTGCCACCTTGCACTTACTAGACACAGCTGGTGGTGCCTCCTTGCCCTTCCCTGTAGCAGCTGGGGGTGCCTCCTTGCCCTTCCTAGACGCAGCTGGTGGTGCCTCCTTGCCCTTCCTAAACGCAGCTGGTGGTGCCTCCTTGCCGTTCCTTGAAGCACATGGTGCAGGCACCCTTTCAGTGTGGCTGCCTGGTGCCCGGGATCCTCTCCCACCTGCAGTAGCTGTCGACACTACTGGCCGCGAACTGGGTGGCTGAGGTGCTCGCCTGGGTTTTGACCACCCTGGCCCAACGTGAAGGACAGGGGGAGTGGTAGGGACGAGGTCATCAGTGGAGAGGAAAAGCTTCTTAGGGACACTGGGGTGGGAAGAGGGTGAACGTTTGTGAGTGGAGGAAGAAGAAGTGGTTGTAGGAGGTGTCTGTCTGCTGATTTTGGGTGCAGGAGCATTGGCTGGATGCCATTGTGAGGTGGATGGCTGCTGGGTGTCTGAGTGCTTGCGTTTGTGTACTTTGGGAGGAGGGGGCACAGACACAGTGGGAGAGGACAAAGGGGATGTATGCATGGATGTGGGGGTGATGACTGTCAGTAAGGGGCGTGTAGTGATAGGCATGATGGTGGTAGTGGATGAGGATGTAGTGCATGCAGGTGTGAGTGTAGATGCTACTGGGAGGGAGGTGGAGGACGAGGAGGCGGGGGACACAGTGGAGGCAGTGGATGTTGGTATGTCTGCATCTGGATGGTGTTTGTGTCAGTGCCTGTGGGATGATGTGTGGTGCTTGTGTTTGCCTGAACCACTCCTGTGTGTTGTCTTGTGTGCATGCTGGTCTGCCTGTTTACTTGGGATAGGTTGGGGTTGAGGGGAAAGGGATTGGGTAGAGGAGTTGGTGGGGGGAGGCTAGAAACAGGGGCAATGGCTGCCATCAGAGAGGAGGCCAGAGCCTGGATTGATCTCTGTTGGGCCGCGAAGCCAGAGTGAATGCCCTCCAGGAAAGCATTTGTCTGTTGCAAATGAGCTGCCAGCCCCTGGATGGCATTCACAATGGTTGACTGCCCAACAGAGATGGATCGCAGGAGGTCAATAGCCTCCTCACTCAGGAAGCAGGGCTAACTGGGGCAAGACCTGAGGTCCCTGGGGCGAAGGAGATGCCCATCCTCCTGGGTGAGCGGGCACGGGAAACACGCTGAGGGGCTGCTGGCAGGGCGGTGCTGGTACAGTGGTGGTGGCTGTACCTGTAGTTGGGGTAGGCACAGAGGTGTCTTCCACCACCAGCGAGCTTCCATCGGAGGAGGTATCACTGTTGGAACTATCCCCTCCAGTCTCCGCCGTGGTGCTCTCCTCGCCCTCCATCCCACTGGTGCCCTCACCGTCTGTGGCATCTTGGGCTCTGTGGGATACAGCTCTCTCCATCGCCTGTGCCTCTGCTCCTCCACCAGATAATGCTAGTGCACATAAGGACAGGGTGACAAAACAGAAAGAGGGGGAAGAGACAAAGGATACACTAGGTCAATGGAGGAAACAACACCACCGTTGGCGTACACGACACACACACACACACACACACACAGGGAAGAGCCCTATGCACTAGGCAATGTACTAACAGTCACAGTGCTACTCACCAGCCCATGGACAGGGACACCTAACGCCAATTGCAGCATACCTGAGACCCACAGACCCCTGCCCAGTAGTGGACTCCTACTAGCTTGGTTGGAGGAAGTTCATAATAAACGCTGCCCAACATGGGACCTACCCTGCAATGTCCGGCCTGGCCTAGGGGCACCCGCAGGCCCACATCCCCCACCCGGATGCCAGCCCACCACGCGCAAGTAGTATATTAGGGCACTGTACTCACTCCCTTGTGGCTGCTGTGATGCCCCCAAGCGCCCATCCAGATCCAGATAGGCCACCGCCAGTATGCGAGCCATCAGGGGTGTCAGGGTTCGACGGGCACCCCCTTCCTTATTGGGAGGCCATCCCCAGCCTGGCCTTCGTGGTCTTCCATGCCCAGCGTCTCAGGTCCTCCCACCAGTTCCGGCAGTGGGTGCTCCACCTGCCGTAGACCCCCAGGGTCCGCATGTCCTTTGGCGATGGCACACCATTTTTCTGATGAGCGCTGACCTGAGAAATACACATAGGAAAAGGTATCAGTCAGACCGTCCTGCCTGTTACACTCATGGCCCACCAAAGCCCTTCACATCCCTTTATGCACAGAAATGGCCTACCATACATGCAGCATGCTGCCCAGGGCACTTCCAACAACCCCACCCTACACGAGGCCTTCACACATACCACTCCATGTATTAATGCCCATGCATCATGCTCACAGTGTACTCTCCTGATGGTCTGTAGGCCAATACAGCATTCGGTACTGGGGTAGGACCCCATCCACCAGTCTCTCCAACTCCGCTGCATTGAAGGCAGGGGCCCTTTGCCCAGTGACACGAGCCATGGTCAGTTCCAGACACAGGTCACAGCAGCACATGCAATGTAGGTCCTCTCCTGTTGAAGGTCAGGTAGCAAGAGAGTGAACAGATGGAAAATGTCGGTCACGTCTGCGGCGGTGCGTACCGTCACCGCTGGTGTACATCACCTTTGGCCACTGTAACCCATAGGGCCCCATGATTACCAATGAGGAGTTGCACAGCGGTTCTCGACCGCCTCCCGCAATGGCGCACAAGGTCAGCGGAATTTCCTCATTTCCACATGTCCCTCCTAACAGGACAGGCGGATGCCATTCACGTGGGTGCAGACCATGGCACCTAACTGCGTCACAGTACACATAAGCACCGTTTGGGCCTATCCAACAACATACTGTTACAATCACAACCTGCAATGAAGTGTAGTGTTTGGAAATATGGGATACTGACCAGCTGCTCACTGTTTTACCCCATAGATTGCAACTGCTGCGGACGAATAGGAGATGGAGACATCCCCCGTGTACAGACCCCTGGTGGACTTGGCAACAATGGAAAACAGGCACATTATCCTCACCTATAGACTGGACAGGGCCACAATCACAGAGCTGTGTGCCCATTTGGAGCCTGACCTAATTTCTGCTATCCGTCACCCCACCGGGATCCCCCCTGTTGAGCAAGTCCTATCTGTGCTCCATTTCCTGGCAACTGGCTCCTTCCAATAGACAGTGGGCTTGGCAGCAGGAATGTCACAGCCAATGTTCTCAATAGTGCTAATCAGAGTGCTGGCTGCCCTGATTAAAAACATGCGCAGCTACATCGTTTTCCCCCAGGTGGAGGATTTGGCCACAGTGAAAGCTGAATTCTATGCAATGGGACATATCCCAAACATTATTGGGGATATTGATGGTACACATATTGCATTTGCCCCACCCCCAGAGAAATGAACAGGTGTTCAGAAATCGAAAGAGCTTTCACTCAATGAATGTGCAGATAGTGTGCCAGGCAGACCAGTACATCTCCCATGTTAATGTAAAGTATCCTGGGTCTGTGCATGATGCCTTTATCCTGAGGAATAGCAGCATCCCATATGTGAGGGCTCAACTCCAAAGGCACCGGGTGTGGCTAATAGGTGAGCCCTGGTTCCCACCCAGTGGATGTTGGTGTATGGGTATGGTGTGGGCCCTAAGGGTTAGTGTGTGTCTTACAGTTGTCTGTCGATATTTGCAGGTGACTCCCATTACCCCAACCTCTCATGGCTACTGACCCCTGTGAGGAATCCCAGGACAAGGGCAGAGGAACGTTACAATGAGGCACAGGGGCGAACAAGAAGAACCATAGAGGGGACATTCGGCATCCTGAAGGCTAGGTTTTGTTGCCTCCATCTGACAGGTGGTTCCCTGTGCTACTCACCCAAGAAGGTCTGCCAGATCATTGTAGCATGCTGTTTGTTGCACAACCTTGCCTTATGTCGCCAGCAGTGGATCCTTTGGACAGTGAAGCTGAGGAGGCAGAGGATGAGGACGAGGACAACAGAAGTGCAATCATTTGTCAATACTTCCAATGACACACAGGTAAGACACTGTAACTTCACTTTTAATTGACAGTTTTGTGTTTGACATTGTCACTGGCAGGCTGAATTTCCCACTTCTATGGCCACTTACTGTACCCTTTGGCATCTCTATTTGCAGATATTTGTGCCCCACTATCACTCCTGGTGTGTTGACTGCAGCCAACTACAAGTCATTCATACAGTATGTATACATTACTGTACAGTTTTATTGCAGTGTTTAAAGCTTGTTAAACTAATACATAGTTCAATCATTTGACAGACTCCATACTTGTATTTTTTCAAATGGTGTTTATTTAAGTGCTAATAAGTAGAGGGGGTGTGCAATGGGCTGGGGTGATGGTGGAGGAAAGTCCAGGATAGAGTCCAGTCTATGTGGATCACAGGGGCATTGTCCAAGGGGCATAGAAAGGGAGCAATTGCAGTTCAAGGTGGACAGGGTGACAGGGTGGGACACAAGGGTAACAATCAGGAGAGTCTTATTTCCTGGCGGGTCTTGGCAATAGTCTCTGGCTTCTGCCTGGATTTCAGGGAACGTTTGCAGGGTGGTTCTCCTTCTGCAGAGGGAGGGGTGATGGTGGCCTGTTGATCCTCTGGCGGGCCTCCTGTCCACTAGCGGCAGCGGAGGTGGAGGGCTGTTCATTGGTTTGGCTAGTGGTAGGGGCCCGGTGGTGTGCCACTGCCTCCCTCATGGTGTTGGCCATGTCTGCCAGCACCCCTGCAATAGTGACCAGGGTGGTGTTGATGTCCTTAAAGTCCTCCCTGATCCACAGGTACTGACCCTCCTGCAGCTGTTGGTTCTCCTGCATCTTGTCCAGTATCTGGCCCATCGTCTCCCGGGAATGGTGGTAGGCTCCCAGGATCTTGGTGAGTGTCTCCTGGAGAGTCGGTTAACTGGGCCTGTCCTCCCCCTGTCGCACAGCAGTCCTCCCAGCTTCCCTGTTGTCCTGTGCCTCTGTCCCCTGAACCGTGTGCCCACTGCCACTGACCCTAGGTCCCTGATCGTCCTGTGTTTGTAGTGTGCCTTGGGGTCCCTGTAGTGGTGGACACACTGCTGATTAACGTGTCCTAGGGACAGAGGGGTAGGTACTATGCTGGTGTTTCCTGAGGGGGAGGCTCTGTGGTGGTATGGGACTGTGCCTGTGCAAAACCGATTGTCCGAAGATCCCTGATGGGCCAGGTTGGTCATCCCGATCCAGGCGTCCAGAGCTGCTGTCATCACTGTGGGCCTCTTCTGGGAGGGGACTGGATGTTGTTGGCACCTCCTCTCTGGTGGGACCTGTGGGGATGTAAATGCAGTGTTATTGTTTCTGCGTGTGACATTTTGTGCATGGGCGTGTTGCCCTCTATGGTTGTTATTGCGATGGCAGCTTTACCTTATGTGAGTAGTTATTTGGTGGGCTAGCTCTTTTCCTCCAGTGTGCATGCTTTAGTGAAAGGTGTCCACGCAGGTCTGTGATGGGGGTTCATGCATTGGTTTTGCATGCAGGGCTTGGTATTGGGAGGGGTGGGTTGTGATGGTGGGATGTGTGGGAGGTGGTAGAGTGATGGTAGTGAGGGTAAGGGTGGGGGCATGTGATGCAGGTAGGGGGGGTGAAAGTAGTAAAGAGTTGTCTTACCAGAGTCCAGTCCTCCTCCTACTCCTGCCAGGCCCTCAGGATGGATGATTGCCAAGTCTTGATACTCCCATGTTGTTAGTTGTAGGGGAGGAGGTGGGGGTCCACCCCGAGTCCTCTGTACAGCTATTTGGTGTCCTGCTGCCACGGAATGCACCTTTCCCCGTAGGTTGTTCTACCTCTTCCTGATGTCATCCCTTGTTCTTGGGTGCTGTCCCACGGAGTTGACCCTGTCCACGATTCTCCACCATAGCTCCATTTTCCTAGCAATGGATGTCTGCTGCACCTGTGATCCGAATAGCTGTGGCTCTACCCGGATGATTTCCTCCACCATGACCCTTAGCTCCTCCTCTGAGAACCTGGGGTGTCGTTGTGATGCCATGGGTGTAGTGTGAGTAGTGTGGGTGTTTAGGGCGATGTGTTGGGGTGTGTGATGTAAGGTGCGTGGATGGTGTATAGGTGATGGTGTGTGGCTGTGTTCTTGTCTGTGGTCTTGCTATCTCTCTTGTGGCACTTGTTTGTAGTCGTAAAGGGTTGTGGGTAATGTGGCTGTGTGTTTTATAGTGGTGTGGGTGTGTGGGTGTGGTGTGTGTATGTGTGTCAGGTGTGTGTAGTTTGAATTGTCCAATGTAGTGTTGTTTTGCATGTGTGTGTGTATTTTGAGCAAGGCGGTATGTAGCACCAATGGTTTACCCCATTGAATGTCAGCTGTGGTGATTCGTGGGTCATAATGTTGTGGGCATAGTTCTGTTGGCGTAACGGTGTGGGTTTGGATACCACCAGTTTATCACCCGACCTTTGGGCTGGCGGACTTGTGTGTGTGGCTGTATAGTGATGGATTGCTATGTGTGTGTCATAATATGGGTAGCGGTAATCCACTGCGGCGGCAGTATGTTGTCGGCAGTCAGCATGGCGGTAAGCGGTACTTCCTGCCAATGTCATAATGAGGGCCAAAGTCCTTAAAACCAATGGCATATATGCAGCAGGCAACAAGAGTGATCCTTCCACCTCGAAATCCAAGTGAAAAGTGGCCATGGGATGGACAAAGGACTGGGAGGAGCCTGTTAGACAGGAGCAGGAAGTTGGAGTCACTGGGTTACTTCCTTTCTGTTGAAAGAAACAAGCCAAAAAAGTATTATTGCACTAAAAATCTCAAACGGTCCGCCGGAGTAGAATATCAACTTAGAAACACCTTTTTGAGTAGATTTAGTTGCTTCTCGAGTAGTATATCTGCAAAGTTCTTTAATTCCACCAACTCCACAAGTAGTGTGAATTTTTCTGCCTACCCTACACAAAATAGCCAAAATCTGTTTTTTCTTGTTTACCAACAGCAGTGTACTATCTCTTTCCATTTCATTCGGGTTGGGACAGAGTCAGACTGATTAGTTACTCAGAATCAGGAAGGACTTTGTGAGGGACTGCCTCTGCAACTGGAAAAAGGAAATTATTCACTTTCTAATCTACTTTATGTCTGAAGATTTTTTGTGTGTTTTACTTCAACTTTGCACTGATGCCTTTTCACGCAGCTTGTCTTTTTAATCTACTTCTCAAAGTATATCCCTGTTAGGAGGGTATGCTGCTATTGCCAATATTGCCTTCAGAAACCTTGAAAAACAAATACTTAGCTCATGTGTAGTAGAAGTTAGTTACGTACTAACTAATGTAGTTCACTTCACCCCATAGTTCTCTTACCTAAAGAGATGAAGTGATGGCTTGTGGTCATTCTTCCAACACCTTACTTGAGGATTTCCAAACGTTCCTTCTTTATGGTAGAGGTGGTGTGCTAAGAGGGAAGGCATCACAATAAGCGAGGTCCCACTCCCACCTATGAGATCTTCAACTGTAGGATTAATCAAAAGGATTATCCATCACAGGCAACTAAATTGAAAGAAAAACACAGAGTTAGTAGGTTATAGATATACATTTATATCACAGCTTAGGAAAAAATGAGGACAGACTACTACCACCATAACACATCAAGGAATACCACATATTATTTAAAAAAACTAGCAACAGTAAATGATTCTGAGCAATGGGGAGCATTGAATTTCATAAATACCAAAGGTATTAAATCCTCTTGTCAGGAAAAGTGTACTCAAAGTCTATACTCTGTAGTCAATGAGGTTAAGCGTTTATTTACGCATAACAAAGGCATGAATGATGATGTTGACATTGAGGAGTGATGTTCTTACTTGTGCATGGTTGGGTAAGTAAGGAGATCCTGCAGTGAGTTGATGTTGCATTTAATCACATTCGCCCCACCAAGTATGTGATCTATTTGGTGTAAATTAAGAAACACCTCAAAAAAGGCATACATCCTGAATGGATGATAAAAGGGATTTGGGGAAAGGTGTGACAAAGGCAAACACAATACAACAATATTCAACAGAGTGATGAGCAGCACATCATAATTAATCTGTTGTGGAAGGAAACAAAGAAATTAGTGTGGCACAGTTCAGTTAAATGCATTGCAAACAGTCCTTCTGCCAGATACCCAAGTTAATAAATATCTACATTTTCCATCATCTGGGTTTGAAAAAATGAAATAATATAGTAGTGAATTGAACCCACCTAGTTCTAAAAAATATGATTGGTATAAGAAAAATGATACTTTATTCTCAAATTGGGCTGTGCATCAGTATTCTCCTCAGGAATGTTCATCACTCATGAGTGCCTGTCTGAAACTGTTTGGTTGGTAAGCAAGAGTGGTGAGCTATGCTTTTGCCATTCATTCGTAGAGGAGAGTAAAACAGATACTATATTGCAGAGTCAAGGAGAAAGACAGAAGGAATATAAGCTTCATGAGGAGTGTACCACGATAACTTAGAGGCAGATCAAAAGCAAGAGGAGTTTCATGTTTACCACCAGTGAAACACACACACTCAGCAGCATTTCCCAAATCAATGCACCTCTCTCCATTCCAAATAGCTAAGTACTAGGCCTCAAAGTTCTCATTGTCATGGTTTCACTTTGAAGTTGATAACTTCTTTCTTCTAGGAGTTGTAGTAGTCCTTCCCTGAGTCCTTCTATCCTCCTCCTGACTCTGAGTAACTCTGTCCCAGTCTCCACATGAGCGAGATAGACCTGTAGTCCATTAATGTTGAAGAACAAGTAGAAAAATAGAATTGCAGTATTTTGTATCGATTTGTGTTTACTAACTAAAGTGACTTGTCTGCTCTCTGAAGAACCAGAAAAAAGGTATGGCCCTTGCAGGTAAGTTTTTGCTTAGTGAGTTTGTAAAGGCCAATCACTGTAAGGAAAAATGATCACCCATCAGGCACCAAACATTGCCACCCTCCCTGACTATCTGTCACCACATAAATTATCAATCATGACTGACAATCACTCGCTCATGAGTGCAATAGTTGTAGTTAACCTTTTCCAATCCAAACACAGTAGTAGGTACACAATTGTATCATTGATGAAAGCAACACATTGGAATTTGGTATTGGCAGTGTTGGAAATCAATGATCTTCTGTGGCAGCCCTGCTAAGTGATGCAAAAAAAGATAGGTGTGTAAGGGATGCAGACATTGTCTGCAATGTCATGAAAGAATGGCGGAGGCTTTTTCACTGCACACTGGGCCAACTTCAATGTGGCCAAACATGTGACTAAAAAAAGGTGTGGCAGCATAAATCAGACACAAACATAATGCTTCACTAGCTATTTTTTGTGCAAAGAAAGTAGTTCAACGATAAATAATTAAAAAGCTCTATGGTGGCACTGGCATACTCAGGCAGAGAAGTAGAGTTCGTCCTCAAACTCATGTGGTTCACCCAGAAGGTGGTCAGCTAACACACTTTATTCTAACCAATCATCATTCACCTCCTCCTGTGTTGTTTCAAGAACAGGGTAATTGTGTGTTAGGAAATGTTGGTTCATTCTGATCATGGTCAATCTATGCATGTTTTGAGGTAAGAGACTTGTCCTTCTCACTGTGACATCTGTGCCAGCTTCATTCAACACATGCTCAGAATACACACTGGCTATAGGACAAGACAGATAGTTTATTGCCAGCTGGCTGAGCTGTGGCCATTGGTGCTTCTTCCCATACAAATAAACCAATGGGTTTTCAAATATATAGACATCTTTTGGGTCATCCAGATCCTCCTGGAACATCCTCTGAATGGTCATTGGTGCTGCTGCTTGCTCGAGCTCTTTTGCCTTAACCTGTACACTGGACTTAAGACCTGCTACTTGAAACCAAGCTGATGCAGAGGTTGGGTCAGATTCTTCTGTTGCTGTTGTTGCCAGTCTTTGTGTTGCTGCTGTTGGCTGCTGTGAGACAAGACTGTCCTCTCTGGAAATTGAAGGTGGCACCCCAGAACTGCAGATTGGTACTCTAGATTACAGCCAATTGTCTTCCAGAACTCTGGCTTGCTCAACAATCCACCTCTTGTACTTGGAAACATCCCTTTCAAAAAAAGGAACGAAAGTGGGCAAACATTTTTTGTTCCATGGATCAAGTAGTGTGGCCCAGATGTACTCTCTGGACAAGAAGATATAATTTTGCAGACTTGCATTACAAGCCAGGAGAAGGACTAAGCTTTCAACCAAGGTATGCGCTTCTGGGTTTTCATTCACACCTGTGTCTGCGAACATTTCAGATGACTTCTTTAGCTGGCCCTGTAGTAGATACAACAAAGGGATAACCAGGCCCATTGTATTGTTCTCTTTGTTAACTTCATGTGTGAAAACTTCAAAAGGGAGCAGCATCTGTGCCATGCATTTAACTACGCCCCATTTGCCCACATCCATGGTCATAGTTTTCTCAACTGCACCCCCTCCTCTTTGAATGACACAGTCATTGATCTGTCTGTACTTCTCAAACAGATGTTGCAACATGTAATATGTCAAGTTCCAGCATGTTGGCACCTCCTGTGTCAGGTCATTAACTGGTATTCCATTAACACGCTGAATAATCTAGAACTGCTTATGAGCTTTAAATGAATGGCTGAAATGAGTGCAGATTCTTCTGTAGTTGATCAGTATGTTGCAGACCGTGTCTTCTTTTTTTAGATCCTCTTGCACAAGCAGGTTGATTCAATGCACCAAGCACAGGATCCTGAAATAGCCACCATCTACTGTGGACTTGACTATTTTACTGCCATTATCCCTGACAACGAATCCAATTCCAAGACCTCTGGCTCGCAGCCATTAAGACAAATTGCTGTTAAATGCACCCAAGATGCCTGCAGCTGTATGTGGCTTCTCCCTGGCAAACATGGCTACTGTTGCGTGTCACTGAACGCTCTTAAAACATTCCTCAGGGCAGTGAGATGTAGATTTCTATTGTATTACCCCTGCAAAAGAGATCAAGGGCCTCATTTACAAGCCCCTTGCCCCACCGCTGCATCATTTTTTTTTATGCAGTGGCAGCACTGGCAGTGCTCCATATTTGTAAAACCCCGTGTCACAGTATAACTGCACCAGGAATAATGCATGCAGGTTAGGCATTCCCACTGAAAAAGCCTCGTAGAACTGACACAGTGAATTTTACAGCAGGGCTTTTTCCAATTGGACTCTCCTCGCATTGCTGGAGTTGCATCATTTTACTAATGGAACTCCAGCAATGCGTGACTTTAGCGCAAACAGATGTGCCAGGATATCTGATGAATCTGCTAAAACATGCACCAAGAACCTCTGAATTGTAAGTATAGTGCATCCATGGTGTTGTTAGGGAATGTGTGGCAGGCGCAAGAAATCTGGCACATCGATGCTGATGTATCAATTTCTTGTAAAAGAGGCCCACAGTGTGCAGTCATGCACATGTAATCTGTTGCCTGACAACTGATCCATATGTCTGTCATCAGGTTGATAGTGTGAACAGCACTTTGTTGCAAAGCTTGTCCAACCTATTGCAGCACATCATGATGCAGTGCTGAAAAAGCAACTCTGACAAAATATGTCTGACTTGGAACCATCCATTGTGGGCAGATGGCCACCACAAGTTCTAAAATCCCACTCCTTCTGCAAAAGTAAAAGGGAGAATATCCTGCGCTAATATTTTTGCCAGCTTCCCTATTGTACAAACAAGCCATTGGGTGATTGCAGTCGAAGGGCCCCTCCTGCCTAAACATGCCTGCAATTGTAGCCTGGATTTTCTTCTTTTCTGGGGCCACTGACAAAGGAAACATTCGAGAAGTAGGTGGTGATAGACTCAATGTGCCTTTTGGGGTAGCCACTGTATGCCATGGTGTCTCCATCTGACTCAGAGTCTTGTGTCTTTTTTAGGTCATTGAGGTAGGTGATTCTGGTGCACTGCTGAGTACAGGGCTGCTTTGCATAAAGATTTCAACCACTTCTCCCTCATGACCTCCCACCGTGATTAGACTTGTAGCTAATTTTTCCTGGCTCTCCTCACCTTCACCACAACCATGTTCAGCAATTTCTTTTAGGTTCTTCTCCCACTCGATTGTGTGATGTTTTTTTTATTGTGGGTCCTTTGCCTTCCAGTACCATAATGTAAATCAGGCTTACCTCGAAGAACTCTTGAGTGGCAAATGGAGCATATTGCAATGTTCTCCTCCTGATTGCTAAGCATAAAAAGCCCCAAACTGGGGAGGAGTACCTTCTTAGTGGGCCAGTGCCAATGCCTGAAGAAGAACTGGAGGTAGGTGAGTGTGTCATCAATTGCCTCTCTGCAGTGCACACTTCTACTGAGATGGAGTTGGTACAGGCCTCAACCGGGGCTTTACAAGTATGGGAGCTAGTGGTGCTACCGGTGCCACATCCCTCGGAGCAGGTTGAACAAGAAGAGTAATGTCAGATTCCTTTTTGTCAACTTCCACAATTCAAGCCTTTGGCAAAATCACACTGGTTGGATGCGCAAAATGGCCACCAGCCACGTGGTCAGACAACAATAGTGAGCAAGGAGGCATGGGGAACAAAGAGCACATGCAAAGCCTATGGCAAAAGCACACTGGCTGGCTGTGCAAAATGACACCAAGCCACATGGTCAAACAATAACAGCGAGCAAGGAGGCATGGGAAAGAAAGAACACATGCAAGCCTATGGCAAAAGCACACTAGCTGGATGTGCAAAATAACCACCAGCCACATGGTCAAACAACAACAGTGATCAAGGAGGCATGGGGAACAAAGAACACATGCAAGCCTATGTCAGAAGCACACTGGCTGGAAGCACAAAGGGGCCACCAGCCACATGGTCAAACAGCAACAAGCAAGGAGGCATGGAGAACAAAGAACACCTTTAGACCTATGGGCACAGACTACACAAAATGGCCCCTGGCCACATGACATGGAGAGAAATGAAAAATGGTGGCCTATGACAAACACACTAACACACACTGGGTAGAAAAAGGAGGCATGAAAAAACTACCATTAATTCAGCAGTGTCAAATACAAAAATTAACTGAGCTATAAAAATTTTACAACAACACACTTCCCCTATGGCATCAATTATTACCCAACATATACACTTTTTCCGGAAAAGAAACATGAAATACAAACAATAGCCAACATTTCTAATTTAATCCAATGCCATCCCTGCCCTAAAAGATGTTTTAAAAACATATACCACAAAAATAATTCTGTCATGCACTGATGACCAGTACTGGGCCTACTGGCTGAATGGTCAATTGGAAGACTAGGCCACATAGTAAAATAAATGAATATAGCAAAGGTAACAAACATTGAGAAAAGGTACTGAGCTGTACAGCATTTTTCCTTTACAAAAGGTGAAAAGTGAAATGCAAAAAATAACTAGACCCCTACTCAAACTCTAGGTCAGCCACCACAATGACATTACAAAATCAAATAAAAGTACAAAGAAATACTGGTGCATGCCCTATCAAACAAACAACATCCTGATACAATAGTTTTTTAACTTACTTGTGTGAGCTCACAAAAACAAATTGGCAGATTTATGAAAAGTAGCACTGCACCTGGTGCAGCACCATTTTTCTTGTACCCCTTAGCGCCCCCTAACGCCACCATATGTGTGCCATATTTAAAATACGGCACAGCATGACAGTAGTCAGTGGTACTAGCGTGATAATGTTTTACGCTAATCTGGTGCTTTTTTATGCTAATCCTGCAAAGCACCCAGAGGCATATTGAAAATAATGGGAGCCTCCCTTTAAAGCATGCTCTTAGCAGGCATTAAAAATGCAGATAATAATGATGCAAAGAAATCTCTTAGATTTCTTTGGGCCAATTTTTTGCCACCCCCCCTAGTGCTGGAACGTCCCCCCTTGCAGACATTGTGCTTGGCGCTGCCATAATGTGGAACAAGGGGTTACAAGCTTTGTAAATATGGCACAGCGTTTTTGGCCTCCAATGCCACATTAGCATAAAAGAATTATGCTAATGTGGCATTGAAATGGTGCTAGGCCTTCTTAAATCTTGGCCAAAGTCCTTAAATCCAAAGGTATATATCCAGCAGACAAAGAGAGTGATCCTTCCAACTGGAAATCCAAGTGAAAAGTGACCACGAGATGGGCAAAGCACTAGGAGGAGCCTGCTGGACAGGAACAAGAACTTGGAGTCTCTGGGGCACTTCCTTCCTGTTAGAAAAAAATGTAAATAAAAATGCTTCTTACACTAAAAATCAACTTGAACGGTCTGCTGAAGAAGAAAATCCACTCCAAAAAGTATTTTTGAGTAGATTTAGCTGCGTCTCAAGTAAAGAATCTACTCGAGGTGCGCCTGTGATTATCACCATATTGGCACCATCATGGCTGGAAGCCGCACGACCAGGCACAAAATCTTTCACATGCTCACTACCGTCCTGAGAATATTGTGGTGTAAAATCTTGCACGTGAAAATGGAAACAAAGACCTCTGCATCACGCCAGATGGCGGGATTTGGGAACTGTGTGCTACTCTGTGTAGCGCAAAGTACCCAAATTCAGAAAACACTGCAAGAAGATTGGAGTTTACTGTCCCGGCTTAAACCTATGGCCCTTTGTTTCACTGCATGGGAGTAGTATACAAAGACTAACAGCCAGCACACCTAGTTGTGTAACCCAGTAAACGGGCTGCAGGCTCTAAATAGTTAGGGCAAGAATATGCCAACCCTCTAAAAGTGGCATTTTCACAATTGTGATTTAAAGTCAAACTTTACCATTAAAGGGGGCTTTAAATGACAACTCTTCAGACACCAAACTTGAAGTTCCTACCTGCTCCCAATTGTAAGTTACCAGTTATTAAATGTATTAAGGCAGCACAATATTATCCTACAGAAGAGGTAGGTCTTGCAATACTGAGTTTTTCACTACCAGGACATGTTAAACTTAAAAGTACATGTCTAACTTTTTAAATACACTGCCTACCCTCTCAGCTGGAGAGCTTTGTCTAGGGGTGACTTATTTGTATTAAAAAGAAAGGTTTAGGCCTTGAAAAATGTTTATGTTACCAGGTCGATGTGGCAGTAAAACCTTCAGTCATAGACTGCAATAACAGGCTTGCAACATGTTAAAAAGTCTATGTATGTATATGGCACAGTCAGTGTTGCAAGCCCAGCAGTAGCATTCCATTTACAGGCCATATTACACATAGTAACACTTTACTAGAGACTTACAAGTAAATTAAATGTGAAATTGGGTGAAAGACAATTTTAACATGTTTAAAAGAGGGAGCACAAACACGTTAGCACTGGTTAGCAGTGCTAAAGTGTGTAGAGGCCTAAAAGCCCAAAAAACTGATTAAGAAAACAAGAGGGTGAAGGCAAAATGTTTGGGGGTGACCCTACAGATAATTCCAAGTCCAGCAATGTTGTACTTTACCAATACAAATCCTGCACCATCTTTTCAAAACTAGACCTTGACTGTTTGTCGACATCTACCTATACAGAAATTGAAGCATTTTCCCAATGCAGAGTATCCCAAGCCATGTTAGTAGCAGCCCATAGTATTTTCACATTTGCATTGCTTATGGGCACACGTAAAAAAGCTGAACAGGCACAGAGCCAAGAAGAACTCTGGTATCTGCCTGACTATGAGAAGGGCAATACTCTGCTTTCTCTTTTTCTTTTGCAATCAACTTTAAGCACCTTCTTCTTTACCTGCAGGGATATTTCCAAGAACAGTCCATCCTTTAACTAACCACACAATAGCTACTTTACTTCAAACATTTCCTTAGTTTTGCAACACAAATTTCTTCATAGTACATGTAGTAATGGGATATTATGCGGAAATGTTGGAAGTATTCTTCATGGGTCCCTGTGGATAGCACTGGTAAATCAATGGAATATTTCCTCCCATAGTTTGGGGGAAACAACCTCACTTGTCATGGTGCAAGTGTGCCTGTGTTGGTGCTCGGCAGCTAAATTTAGCACCAGTGCTATGAGAAAAAGGGTGTGCCCTATTTTTGTAAATATGGCACAATCCTGCGTTTCTGAAGCGATGCCATGTGGCGCTGTCAATTTTGGCACTTCACTGCGCTATTTCCTAATAAATATGCCCCTAAATATGCAGCTCTGGCACTCCAATCTCTATAAAAATAATAATGTAATTCATCCTCTTGTGATCTCTACAGTCATTGCATGAATTACTCAGTCTTTCAACATTTCTGGGTTCTAAAAATATATAGAACATAATGTGGTGATGAACATATTTCTTGATTTGGAAGATAGGTTTCAGGAGTCGTTGTATGTTTTTTCTCCTCCACTCAAAATGAAGGTAAAATACAAACACATTCCCTGCGTCATCCCCTGTAAAATAATATCAATCACGGGGCATTATAGGGCTCAAGTAATCCCACGCTCGCGCCCATGTGTGTACAGAGGGAAAGAATGCACGTTGTTAAGTCCTCGAAGGTATTCCTTTCTAAATCTGTCACAGTACGTGATTACTCCTGGTCTGGAGCAGGGCATCTGTGCAGGAAGCAAATTTAAAGGTCACGTGATCTATTAGGTTTAGGGAATCAAACGCCCCTAAAATCGGAAACTCTCTGTCCCCTGATAAAACGACAACTTCGTTTTTCACCACTATGCACTTTGAACATGTACAGGTTCCACTTACCGATTAATCACGGGGAGCATGCTACCAAGCTGAATCAAGACCAAGAGGTTCAGTATTTCATCACCTTCCAGCTTTCTCCTTCCGAAAATACACCCTTATGGGCTGGGCTCTCTTTACCTAAAGGTGTGAAACAAATAATACAATGGTTTTTGTAAACTTGCCAAAATAGAATGCATCCGAACCATCGGTAAGTTAACACATGTCAGGCGTAATTAGGAACAAATGCTGCCATTCTTCGGGTTTCCCGAAGCCACTCAATCATCGTGTTAAGGTTTAGAGAATTAGGAAATACGTTAAAATCGTGTAGGAGAATCGCAGTTGAATGAAGTCCGCTGCCGGCAGAAAGCTTGTGTTACTGGCTGTCATTTTTGATAGCACACATTTTTGTCATAGCCCTTAAAGGCAATAGGGAACTGATTTCTGTTCTTAATTGTCTAATCCTGTTTTGGAATGAGATTGAGTATCCCTTCAGGATGCACTTGATTTATGCTTCTGACACACAGTATAAGCTTTGTGTGACTCATTTGCATACCCAAGGTGAATCGACGTGATTAAAGAGGAAGTACCTTTGAGGGACAAAGCACACCATATGGCAGGAAAGAGCATTATACCCATGTGAAGGAGAAACATGTTTATATACATTTCTTGCAACACGCATAAAATGCCCTATGTTGTCATAATGCTCGGATTACTTACTGGTAATCTTCATTACTCCGATTCTTTCTTCCTCGTCCCCTTCTGAACTTATGGAGTGAAGTACCCTCTTTACTCCTCACGTCACTTTTTAGAAAGCTACTACTTCCCTTACTATGTAAGGGAAGAAGGACATGTTATATAACCTCTCCTCTCGACCTGAACTACCTGTATATCACTAAGCACCACCAAAACGGCTGATGAAAGAACAGGGAAGGACAACGGAAGGGGACGAGGAAGGAAGAATCGGAGTAATGAAGATTACTGGTAAGTAATCCGAGCATTACCTCCTCATCGTCCTTCCTCGTCTCCTTCCGAACTTATGGAGGAATGCCGAAGCTAGACCACTTTCAGCAGCCACACAAAAGAATGAAAAGAAACACAATCACTGAAGTTTAATGAGGCATACAAAAAACATAGCAACACTACGGGCTACAGGCAGGATACCTGAAGAGTCCAAACACAAGGAACCAACTCAGGAGGAAGCAGCCGTGACCAAAACCTTCGAGCCAAAATCAGAACTCTGAGCAACATGCAATCTGTAATGGGTAATGAAAGTGGAAAGAGAGAACCAGGTGGTAGCATTGCAAATATCCCGGAGTGAAACACCAAACCATTCAGCCTAGGAAGAGGCCATCCCGCGAGTGGAATGAGCCTTGATCCCACTCAAAATCTCTCTGCCCAGAGCCTGGAAAGTGGAAAAAATAACAGACTTAGGGGGTCATTCTGACCTCCGCGGGCAGCGGAAGCCGCCCGCCTGGCGGGAACCGCCAGAAGACCGTACCGCGGTCGAAAGACTGCGGCGGTCATTCTGAGTTTCCCGCTGGGCTGGCGGGCGACCGCCAGAAGGCCGCCCGCCAGCCCAGCGGGAAACCCCCTTCCATGAGGATGCCGGCTCCGAATGGAGCCGGCGGAGTGGAAGGGGTGCGACTGGTGCAGTTGCACCCGTCACGATTTTCAGTGTCTGCTTGGCAGACACTGAAAATCTTGGTGGGGCCCTGTTAGGGGGCCCCAAGTCACCCGTTACCACCAGCCAGGTTCTGGCGGTCAAAACCGCCAGAGCCAGGCTGGCGGTAAGGGGGTCGGAATCCCCATGGCGGCGCTGCCTGCAGCGCCGCCATGGAGGATTCCCCAGGGCAGCGGGAAAACGGCGGGGCACCGCCGGTTTCCCGTTTCTGACCGCGGCTGTACCGCCGCGGTCAGAATGCCCATGGGAGCACTGCCAGCCTGTTGGCGGTGCTCCCGCGGTCGTTGGCCCTGGCGGTCCATGACCGCCAGGGTCAGAATGACCCCCTTAATCCACAGGGTGGAAGAAGAAGGGCATCCACCCTTCCGTACAGACCCAAAAGTGACAAAAAGGTGGTCAGAGAGACGAAACTCAGAAGACCTAGAGAGATCTTCAATGCCTAGATAACATCCAAAAGGGACAAGGAAGGGTCAGAGACCAAAGCTGCCTGAGGGAGGACAGGGAGAACAATATCCTGGTCCAGATGAAAGGAAGAGTTCACCTTAGGGAGGAACTTAGGATCCAAGAAAATGACAACCTGGTCCTCAAAAATTTGTATTAAGCTCCCCCAACGCCTGGCAGTAGTAATGGCCACCAGAAATAAACTCTGCCAAGTCAGGACATTAAGGGAAACAAATTCCAAAGGCTCATATAGATGCAAAAGCACCCCAGGAACGTCCCAGGAGAGAAAAGGGGTTCTGAAGGGGAGGACGAAGAAGGCTGAAAACCTGGAACAATCTAGAGGGTACGATAGAAAAAGGACAAATTATCCCATGGAGCCAGAAAAGTTTTAATAGAGCACCACTGGAGTTTCAAAGTAGCCACTGAGAGACCTTTATCAAAACCCTCCTGAAGAAACTGAAAAATCATAGAGGATGCAGAAACAGGAGACAAAGAGCGAGTCCTGCACCAAGCATCAAAAGAACCCCAAAGATGCTCGTAAGCCTTATTAGTGGATCCCCATTGAGAAAACTGGAGTGAATGGGAAACCTGCAAAGAAAGCCCCTGCTTCATAAGGCCCTCCCTCTAATCCACCAGACGCAAACGTGCCAGAGTCTGCAGAGGGAGAAGAGGGACGGGAAGAGAGGAAGGGGTTAGAGGAAGACACCACTCCCGCTCCACTGCCAGAAGACAGAGAAGGGGGAACCAAGGCCTCCGAGGCCAAAGGGGAAGAATCACAACCACCTCTGCCACCGCCCGGGGCAGGCGAGACAGGAACCGTTGGATCAGAGAAAACAGGGGAAAGGCGTAGAGAAGACCTGGAGGTCATGGACTGGACAGGGCATTGGTCCCCAGTGCACACTGAGAGAGGAACCAGGTGAAGTAGAGGGGAAGCTTGGCATTCAAGGGGGTAGCAAAGAGATCCACTGCAGGGACACCCCGCCGACTGCAAATCTGAGAAAACACCAAAGGAGCCAGGACGAACTCCAGGGAGGAAGGGAACACCCAAACCAAGATATCCACCTGATGATTCAGCACACCCTGAACGTGAACCGCCTGTAACCCGAGGAGATGGGACTCAGGATACAATGGGACGAGCAAGGAGATTGAGGGAGGGGGACCTGGAGGTCATGGACTGGACAGGGCATCGGTCTCCAGTGCACGCTGAGAGAGGAACCAGGTGAAGTAGAGGAGAAGCTTGGCATTCAAGGGGGTAGCAAAGAGATCCACTGCAGGGACACCCTGTCGACTGCAAATCTGAGAAAACACCGAAGGAGCCAGGGCGAACTCCAGGGAGGAAGGGAACACCCAACCCAAGAGATCCACCTGATGATTCAGCACACCCTGAACGTGAACCGCCTGTAACCCGAGGAGATGGGACTCAGGATACGATGTGACGAGCAAGGAGATTGAGGGAGGGGGACCTGGTGCCGAACTGGTGATTGATGTATGACATTGCCAATCAGTTGTCCACCCTGACCACCACCAAGTGACCCTGAAGAGGAGCAGCAATGAATTGGAAGGCATACCAGACCCCTTGAAGCTGCCTCCAATTGGAGGACATTGAAGCCTCCTCCACGGACCACAGTCACTGGGTAATGAGGTCCCCCAGTCCCACCCCCCAGCCCAGGATGCTGGCATCAGTCATGAGGACCGGAAGTGTCAGTGACCAAAGAGGAAGACCACTGTCTAGGGAAAAAGGATACAACCACCAGAGGAGATCCTGACGAATAGGAGCGGAAACTGGAATGAGAGCCTCCAAGTTGGTGCCGGCCGGAGTCCAGTCCAATGAAACAGGATACGGTGAACCACCGGGCCCAAAGGAAGGCAAGCCCACAGGATGACATCCAAAGTTGCCAACTGAAAGAAAAGAAAAAAAACAAGGTAGCACCAAAACATCCAACAACATGGACAAGCAAGACAATGGTAAGGAAGGGGGGGGCACAGGAAGCAAGCCCAACTTACCATCAGACCTTGAAGACACAGCCACTCTCTTGCAGAACCTGCAGGAGGCACCAAAGAGACTGACAGAGTCAGGCACACCTGGATGCAGGAAGGGACACCATCCCCTGCTTTTAGGGGAGGAGAAAAAGGGGAAGGGTAGGCGAATGCTGTAACCAGCCCACAACCCAGTAACCAACATCCATGGAAAGGAGGCCAAATTCTGGCATCCAAGTGCACCAATCAGCGCTGACCACTCAAGCAGGTCAGCACAAAAGCACCAGGTCGTGAGGCACAACCCCGATCCCCGGGATCCAAGCTAAAAGGTAAGGCAGAGGGAAAAGCCCAGCATGGGGGAGGGCAGCGCTATAGGCAACATAGGACGCTATGCCTCTCCCCCACCAGGAACAGGGTGCTCCCACAACCCAGGAGGTGGCAAAATGCACTAAATAGGGCACCCCAGCAACCAGGAGGTGCGAACGCAGCCCAAGGAAAGAAAAAGGCACCAGCGAAAACTGCACCGGCAGCACCAATAGAACATGGAAATCGACCGGCAAGGAAGCCGGTAAGCACAGAAGTAAAAGCAGCACCCATGCAGCTGCATTCACCGTAATGCGAGTTCAGAAGAACTCCAAGGGCGCCTCTCCAGGCCAAACAGCAATCATGAAGCTAGAAACGTAGAAGTGCACACAAAAAAGAACAGGTGGTTCTCGGGGAGAGGAGGGGCTATATTCACATGTCCTTCTTCCCTGTCATAGAAAGGGAAGAAGTGGCTTTCTAAAATATGACGTGAAGAGTGAGGAGGGCACTTCACACCATAAGTTCAGAAGGGGACAAGGAAGGATGATGAGGAAGTAATGCCATTTATGCCTGCAGAGTTATTTTTAGAGGGTGGAGAGGGAATATTCAGTAGCTGACAAGTTAATTGTAAGTAATGATTCCACACAATTTAAATCATGGCATATTCATTTATATCTATGTTGAAAATTGTAATAATGCCAATCAGATTCCAAGCACTGGGTTATATGGCAAATCAGAGAATGGAAGATTACTCAAAAGAAGTTGAGAGGAATATTTCTATTTAAGAGGCACAACCAACATGAAAGACACTGCAGGCTAATTCAACTATGCTATCAAAACCCAAAATTTCTATTTTCTTGTATACAATGATAATGATTGGGATGAATATTTTTGTAATGTTGTTATTGATAATTTTATATTACTCAGTGCTCATACATAATATATGTCATGGATAAAAGAACTTACGTGGGGGGCGTGGCCGGGCCACGAAACAAGATGGCCGCATAGAGCGAGAGCTCCGCGCCGAGGCGGTCCCGGAGGGGCGACGGGGGCGAGAAGACAGCCGGACAACACACCGGGTTCGGTGCCCCTCCACCCCTACAACAGCGGCGACACAGAACCATGTCCGGGGACCCCGTAGGAGCGGGACGCAAGGCAGGAAACTCGCGACTCGCCCCAGGCCGATAAGGCCTGGAGAAAGGGGCGGAGTCGCGTCTTCGGAAGACCGCGGACGGCGTGCCCGTAGCGGCAAGGAGCAAGCTGAACAGGCCGCAGGGACTGCGGGAGCCGTGACGACCCGCATCCATCTCCCTACAACGCCAACAAACACCCGTGGACCTTCCCCTCCCCACAGGGAGACGGGAAGACGCAGCAAAGGGGTGCGGCCCCTTCGACAGCCGGGAGAGAAACCCAAAGAGAGGTAGGATCGAATCTCTTCAAAATAAGAACGGCATCGCCGGAGGCAGAGGCACGACTTCTCCCCCCTTTTCCACCACAGAGGGACAACAAAAACCCTCCAGCTGAGATAATAAACTTTCTCCCCCCCCTCCAGACAACTAATACTGAGGAGGGCAGAGGGGCACGACAAGAGGCACGTGGAGGCGAGGGGACGGGAGGGGTGAGCGACTGGGGGGGCACCGGAGATGAGGAGAGCCAGAGGGAGCCAAGAGAACAGAGATACAGGAGAAGGGAGTGGACTGACACCAGTGTAAGCCACCGAACATCTATATCCTTATCGGAATCTACGGAGGGAATCTCGGGCCCCACGTGGTCAGACTCTGTAGACAATTGAGGCGATGCCCGGCAACAAACCGAACCATAAACCTGTCAGCAAGCCTGCACGACAACTATTATTCTCAGAAGCGCTACAACACAAACGCCTAACCCCCACGAAGATAAACCCTCAAACATCGCCACCTTTAAACGAGTCCACCACGATGCCTGATAAAGATCAATCCACGACTATGGACAGGATACTACAAGAGATCACCAGCGTCAGCCGCCGCATAGAGGGGATGGACGCCTCTATAACTTCATTGACACTAGAAACCAAATCCATGCGATCTGACATTGCCGGCTTTCAATCTAGAGTGACAGGGCTAGAACAACGCATGGGATCACTAGAGACGCAGATCAACACGTCTCAGGTGCGAGAACAAGACTTCATCTACCTCAGGAGCAAAGTAACGGACATGGAGGACAGGAGCCGGAGAGACAATATCCGCATACTTGGGATCCCGGAAAACGAAGAAGGCTCGGATATGCAGACTTTTCTGACCTCCACTCTTCCAAAAATGATTTCATTGGACTTTGACCCGCCGCTAGAATTCCAACGGGCACACAGGATAGGCCCAAAACGCTCTGACAACTCCTCAAGGCCCCGCCCAATCATCGCATGCTTGCTGCGGCATAATCAAACCCGACAAATACTCCAAGTAGCACGCAACCACGGCCCTTTCCGAATAGACCAGCACGAGATCCGAATAACCGCCGATTACTCCAAGGAAACCAACGAACGTAGAAAGGCTTTCCTAGCCCTACGACCCCGGCTTCGCAAACTAGAGATGAAATACGGTCTCTTTGACCCTGCAAGAATGTGGGTTACAAAAAATGGAGTATCCAAGGACTTTTATAACCCCGACGAATTGAGACTCTTCCTTGACTCTTTCCATTCCCAGCCTATGGACTCTTACAACACAGACAGTGAGCATGACATTGTAGGAGGCAGTGATAGGGCCGAAACCCCCCACTCGGGAATAGAAAAGGTGAAGACGGCTCTACACGACACCGGAGCCAGTCATAGAGGTAGAGACATGGAGAGACTAACTAGATCATATGATGACAGGGGTCAGATTTTACACGCAGTAGTAACCCACACCCAATTATCGGGAACAAGACAAATCCCGCTCCCCTTTAAAGCCTACAACTGGGTCTTCTTGAGAAGGTAACGCGACAAGACGACTTATGGGACTATCGCCAGAGAGTCGAAAATAACAACTATAGACTCCGCGGAAGGATGAGTACCTTTCCAGATCATATGTGTATTACTATTGTAATTGTCTAAGACTGCTAGTATCAATGTTAAAACCAGATACATGAAAAATCTATGCTCTTTATGACTAGAGCCGAGACCCTATAATGGAAACTACCAGTAAATCGTTATTTGCCCTCAGTACACAACAGATGATGATTACTAGAACAGGGATCAGACCCCACCAACTCACTGTATGTTGAATAAGGGCCCGGTCCCGACCCTATAACCCTATAACAAGGTAACAAGGTAACAGGGGCATTAAACAGATAACAAAAAATAAACACTAATTAACTATCATGGAACTTACCTTACATTCCACACACTACAAAGTATCTCATGGTAGTAAACAACAGAGTATGTGAAACTTTCCTAATACACACCACACTCGACCAGCGCCGACATTAGAACCGTTTAGCCCCCATTATCACCCCAAGGGATGGGACTAGACCACCGCAAAGATAAATTAATTCCAATACAGGGACACACAATACGATATAACCTGAAACATATCAAAGCTCCCACTACTTGACTTTACCTTATTCTACAATAAGAAACTGGGGAAAAAAAAAATAAAAAAAATAAAAAAATAGAACACGAGGACATAATACAACATAATACCGCATAACAAAGCGAAATATTATGACATTCTACACTGCCACCCCACACCACATTATAACATCACAATGTAAATTATAAACTATTAGCTATTCTTTTCCCCAGATGTTCGTACCTACCCCCATCCTAATCATTATTACTATCTTAAATTATCATCAACAACAGAACGACTATGATGGTGGCACATACCAAGTAAGACCTTAGTAGGTCAGTATTATGATGTAATAATACACGGCAAGGAGCTAGTAATAGGATGAGATACGCACTATCCTCGCGTAACCCGGGGCTCAGCTACACTCATTACCTATCCTACGATTAATAGAGAGACGTTTGGCATAATGGCTCCTAACATGATAATGTGATAAGATGCCAGGATATGTTATGTTGATCAACCTAATATGTCATTGAACAGTTGTAAGGTGAGACGAGACGAGGCAGTGTTATAGTTGAAAAGAAATGCTCAGGAAGTATTATATTATACTGTATATTGGTATCTTTATGTACCCATGCATACGCGAGAACTATAATACTCTGTTTGAGCTCTCTCCCCCCCCTCCTTTGCCCTGCCCCCCCCCCTCCCCTCGCCAGCCGGTCTCGGTCTTTCTGTCTGCCCAGTCCCTACTTTAATTTACGACCCTATCTTATGAACTCCTAAACACCTTACGATACCATACAACATCAAGTACTAGGCACAACATCCTAAACACCATACCCCATCAACACCCGACACCCCCTCCCTCCTCTCCAGCGCCGCTCAGGTACTATAGTTATTAACCGATCATTACTTCTGCCAATATACACTTTAGTTATATAACTAATACACTAGCCACTAACCACTGATGAACAGACCCACTTCCCGATACATAAACATAAGCACTGCTGTGTGACCCCCTCCCACCCCTCCTTATCACCGACATATCACCGACATATCGATGACTGGCTGTCTGCTGTTTCCCCCCTTCACCCCCCCCGATCGAGACCGCCCGACGGCACGAGAGCTCCGAGAGAAATCGGTCCCGCCGTTTACAGACCTAACGAACGAAGGAGGTTGGACTCCTAACCTCCCTCATCCCTACCCTTCTCCACTTCTTCCCCAAATTGCACGCTCTCTTGCTATACTCTCAATCTCAACTTCAGCACACGCATCCATCCCTTCCCCCCCTTCTCCCTCTTTTCTTCTCCCTCTCATTTCTCCTTGCCTTCTTTTTCCCTCATATTTCCCCTCCATCTGGCTCTCGTCCTACTTACATTACCTCTCTTCCTTCACCCTCTCCTCTCTCTTCTCTTTCTTCTCCAGAGGATTCCCTTGGCCTCCACCAGCTACTAACCCCCGTATAAAATAAAATAAAATAAAACACCGTATCATATCGAAACACAACTCCCACTCTAACTACTAAGTCAATATCTCCCCCCCCTCCCCCCCCCCACCAACACCAACCCCGGATCGAGGGTGCTTACTTACTCACAATTATCCAATATGTCGAAGCCCCACCCTCAAGCGACGCGACCATTACGCATACTCTCTTGGAATGTACACGGCATGACGAGCTATGTTAAGCGGAAAAAGATACTGTCCTATCTTCAATCCAAAAAAACAGATATAGCTCTGATTCAAGAGACTCACCTTGACACTCTGGAATCCAGTAAACTTAAACGGGATTGGGTAGGGAGGGTTGCCTTCAGCTGCCGTCCAACGAGTCAGGAATCTGGAAGTAACGGACCCCGCAAATGTGGAGTGGCGATACTAGTGCGTAAATCCCTCCCGGTCACTATCATTAAAACCTGGACTGATACGGAAGGAAGGTATATATTTGCTAAATTAAAACTAGGGGACACTGTTTTATGCGTGGGATCCGTTTACGCACCAACCGGCCCAAAACGCCCATTCCTTCTACAGCTAAATCGCCTCCTGACAGAAATCGGAACTACTCGATACATAATTGGGGGAGACTGGAATCTCGTCCAAGACGCCATAATGGATAGGACAGGCCCTGTCGATGTATGTAACAATCACGACAGAGCGCTTCTGACAGACCTGACCACTGACGTCGGTCTGGTGGACTGCTGGAGAAAACAACACCCGAAAGATAAGGAATATACTTTCTTATCCACCGTCCATGGCACCCAATCGCGTCTGGATTATTTCTTAGTATCACACACTGTAATCCCTCATATACAAGACACCTGTATCCTAGACAGCGGGCTCTCAGATCACTCCCCAATACTAATCCGGATCCAGGTGGGACTCTCCTTCTCTGGTCGTAAACCATGGCGACTGGCTGTACACAGATATCGCTCTCCACAAGGGAAGGAACAATTAAAAGCTCATGTAACCACATACATGGCCGAGAATTCAGGCACTGTATCCTCAAAAAGGATCCTATGGGCGGCAGCAAAAGCAACCCTAAGAGGGAATATGATGCGAGATGCAGCACTGGCCAACAAAGACAGAATAGCCCGCCAAACCACCTTAGAGACCACGATACAGGACCTCACTAAACAATATACCGCCCAACCATCCCCTAGGCTGCGACACGCCTTAGAACAGGCCCGCATGGCACACAATGAACTCTATACATCTCAGGCGGAATACGCACTGCAAAAGTTGCGAGGACGCCATTACGAACAAGAGGAAAAAGCAGGTCGCCTCCTAGCGGCGCAGCTCCGACAAAGAGAGGCAGCCTCTGCCATTGCGGCCATAACATCTTCTTCAGGAGCAGTGCTAACTCGCCCACAAGACATTGTAAACGAGTTCGCCAAGTACTACCGACATTTGTACACTCCTGAAACAACGACAGATCAAACACAAATGGAGACATTCCTTGCCGCGGCCAATCTACCCCGTCTGTCTGAGGCAGGCAGGGCCCTCTTGGACGGTAACATAAGCAAAGAAGAGATAACCCAAGTTATAACAAGCCTCCCCTACCATAAATCACCAGGAGAGGACGGATTCCCTGCGGAATTCTATAAATGGGCTGGGGAGGAGGCAATAACCGCAGTACATGAAGCACTGACGGAAGCATGTCAAGAAGGCTCCCTGGGCGCTCTATCCAATAAAGCCACGATTGTTATCTTGCCTAAGCCAGGGAGAGACCCCCTTCTTTGCGGCAGTTACCGTCCTATCTCCCTTTTGAATGGGGATGTCAAACTCCTAGCCAGTGTTCTAGCAGCGCGGCTCCGCAAGGTGATACCATCATTGATTCACAATACCCAAGTAGGATTTGTACCAGGCCGTACCTCCAGAAATCATATGCGAACTCTTTGCCATACACTGTTAGAATCCATACAATTACCTGACGAAGCCCTAGCCCTGTCCCTAGACGCGGAGAAAGCATTCGACCGCATTGAGTGGCCCTACCTATTCACAACCATGAAGCATTTTGGCCTGGGGGAACAATTTATCTCTAAAGTACGTTTATTATATGACCACCCCACAGCACAGGTTAACTGTGGGGGCATCATGTCAGACCCATTCGCTATCGGAAGGGGCACACGCCAGGGATGCCCCTTGTCGCCACTTCTATTTTTATTGGCCATGGAACCCCTAGCTGCCACCATACGAAATTCTCACCAAATAAAAGGGATCCATATCACCGGGGGCATATCCAAAATATATCTCTACGCAGACGACATTCTGTTAACAATGTCCGATCTAGAAACCTCGCTCCCAGCACTACTTTCCACTATAGAAGACTTTGCATCCCTATCCGGATATCGGGTAAACTGGGATAAAAGTGAGGCACTCCCATTATCCCGCATAACGACGAGGGCAGCGATACATGGCCTTCAATTCAAATGGACCCCGACCCGCCTTAAATATTTAGGAACGTTTATTAACAGAGGTCTAGAACATATGGTCAGGGACAACATAGACCCCCTTATATCTAAAATGAAACAAGACTTTGCCAAATGGTCCCTACTGGGCCTGTCCATGTGGGGCAGGACACAGGCGGTCAGAATGGTCACCTTACCACGCTTCACATACGTGTTAGGCATGCTTCCCCTACAGATACCTCTTTCCTCACTCCGATTAATAGACGCATCCATAAGGGCCTTCGTCTGGGGCTCCTCACGCCCAAGACTGAAACCTGCAATAATACTGGCACGACGGCTCTACGGAGGATTAGGACTACCCTCGGTAGAACAATACTCTCTGGCCCTACAACTCTCACAGCTAATATATACGCTTCCGGATATAGCCGATCCACCGCAATGGGTGATCACAGAGAAACTCCTATATGGACAGTATACGGAGATGGGAGGAACATACGCCGACCACGTTCCCTTAACTAACCCCATCCTCAAGGCTACAAACACAGCGTGGTGCAGAGCCCATCGACTACTAGGAGTACACCCCTCCCTGCATACTCAGGCTCCCATAGCAGGGATTAAAATAGGAGGGACTATTCTCAGATGGCCCCAATGGTCCGAGGCAGGTATCCACAATATATCTCACATAATAGATGGAGATAGCTTCCGCACATTCGCCTCCCTCCAGGAAGAATTCGGTATCCAAAGTAACCAGGAGTGGCGATATCTACAGCTCAAACACTGTATGCGGAGAACATTAGGAACCCCCCGTGGCTGCTCAAAACCTCACCCATCGTCACCTATCTTCAGAAATGGGGCCGACAAAAAGGCGTCTTGGCTGGCCTCTATGCCGAATTAACTAACCACCTTTACTCTCAGCCTTTACTTGAACGACTACGCTTAAAGTGGCAGGACATACTAGAGATAACCTACACGGACGAAGAATGGCCAGACATACTAGAAGCCCTCGACAGGGGCGTACGTGAAGCACGCCTGAAATTTTGCCTATTTAAAATCCTTCAGGGATGGTACTGGACCCCCGTTAAACTCTTCAGGGCAGGGCTGATACCTCACGCGAACTGTTGGAGATGCACAGAGCCATATTGCGACCAACTTCATATTTTATGCCACTGCCCCACGGTACAGTCACTATGGGACGCGGTACGCCTCGCCTTATCGGACTTCATACAGATACCAAAACCGACCCCACCAGCATTTATCATTCTACATGACATTCGCCCGTATCCCTCCCTATCGCGGGCACATAAACGATTAATCCACACGGCGCTAGCCACGGCCAAAATATGCATACCCCGGCACTGGAGATCTAGCATTGCCCCCACACCCATGGAATGGATGACGGCCATGTATCAAACGGCTACCCATGAACGAGTGATTTATAACCTACAGGACCAAGCAGAACAATTTGAGGAGGTCTGGCGCCCATTCTTGAAGAGACCATGAAGCGGCTGGTGGATGACCAACGGATGATCAATGTTCAATGATCAATGACTAGGGAATATTATTTACCAATCACCCTCTGAGAATCCTAGACTCCGGAAACACATTTAATCTCCTACTGCCCCCTCTCTCTCTCCCTAGCTACGCTATCCTCTCTTCTCTCTCTCTTTTTTCTCTCTCTCTATCAATCCACAGGCCTCCGATTTTGTCACATGCCCGAGACCCTGAACTACCCAACATAGTAATACAAGTCGCTTCCTAACACAAACAAGGACTGAGAAATCAACTCATATAAGATGTAGACACTCTCTAACCGACCTTACCATATCTATCATACATATTATCTACCCCTAGATAATAACTTGCTACAGACGGAGAAGTACAGAACGATCTACTCTTAGGCCTGAACAAGCTAGTCTCAGGATACAAAGACCCCCTGCCTACCTCGAGTCTCTTCATTCTACACTCCCCCGCGATTACCCTTCCTCTTTCTCCCTCTTTCTTTCCCTTCTCTCCCCCTCCCCATTTCATATACTATTTTGTCTCTCCCCTATACCAAGACCAACCCCTCCTACACAACCCTATCCTCGCTTCCCCTCCCCTCACCACCCCCCCCCACCTGTTTTCCACTCTTCTTCAAAATAAGGGTACACAACTCTACTATGCAACTGGGAATTTTTACTTACCTGACAGTACATGTATATATGCTTACAATGGAAATAATTGTGGTAAACGAACAAAAACAATGTTTTGAAAGCTAAACAGTTTGTTTATATGCTGTATGTACCGCCTTATATATATTCTTAATAAAACTTTTGAAACTTAAAAAAAAAAAACAAAAAAAAAAAAAGAACTTACGTGGATAATCGCCCCATCTCATGGCACACCTGGCAACTGGATTGGCAGGGGTAGTAAACGGAATGCAGAACGTGCACGGGCAGTTCATAAAAATGGAAGAAAAGTATCTAGAAGGTGGCTAAACTGTTTTACAAAACTCTAAATAGGCCAAGTGCATCCATTTTTAGCTCTGGCTTTACACAGCAGCTGTCAATTCAAATTCTTCTAAATTCTGTAAATTAGACATAGAGAGAGTCTTACCTCCTGCCCAGAGGAGTATTCCTCTGTCTTCTCACCCTGTTTGTGTACCATTCTGTCTCCAATGGAGAACTGTAACACAGTGCCTAAGAATCTAAGTTCCATCTCAAAAATACTCATAATGATTTCCACGTTAAATTCTGTATCTAATAGATGCACTGTGTTCAGATATCAATTGTTCATTTGCTTTGTTTTTTCACTGCAGCATGCTCTTTGTAAGTCTTACAGTGCAAGTCAGATGTACTAACTGCCAAATATGCAGATCAAAACTGGACAAAAAAGCTGCCAAATTCATTCCAAAAGTTAACATGAGCAGAGGATGAATTTTGAGATTTGGAGAGTTTTTCTTGTTTTTTGTGGCCCTAACAGCCTGATTTAAAGTTTGCCAGGTAGACCTCTGGCCCTAAGGACCTTACTTAAGGTTTGGTGGGCATCCTCATCAGCATAGATTTAAATTTTTCAAGAACAAACTACCTAATTCAAACAAATCAACTTGTAGGGTCATTTTTAATTTTTTCTGCTCGAAAAGACCAGGCTTATCCTGGCGGTCTTGAATAGGAAATAAAAGTAAGTACAGTTCATAAATGGTGGCAATGCCTAAAATATCCACACATCAGTAAGTAGCCTAAGTTCCAGTAACACATGTAGCATTTAAAAAGGCATTGCATGTAACAGGTGCAAATCCAGTGAGAACATCATGCCACAAGGTGTGAAAAAATGGCCTGGAGAACCAGAGACGAAGACTAGTGTATCAAAACACCAGCGCACACTGCAAAAGTAACATATAAAGTCAATTTACATAAATGATCCTAGTTAAGTAGAAGTGCTGGTTTAGTCTACAAAAGTAGAAACAGTGAAGTCCAAGGCATAATAGGCAGCCGACACATGTTTTGTCTTCTGGACTTTTTCAAGGCTGCAATTAACACATATAAGACAACATTTAATACCAAAATAACTTATGTAATTCAAATAAGGACACATCTTAATCCAACATGGGAAAGGATGACCACAACGTCAGTTTCTCTCAATCAAAGGAAGAAGTAGATGACAGGATAACACCCGGGACATCTAACAACTGTGAAGATGTTACTGCTGGAAGAAACATATGGCTCGTCCAACTCTAAATATAGTTAGTGAACTGAAAGTTCGGTGAGCAGAGTACTCTGCCGAGCACATGATGGAATACCATGTCCGTCAAACTCTAAATAAGGGCCTAAAGGGTATTTTTAAAAGAAAGTGGCACATCGCACCCGATGCGCCACTTTCATGCGACGCCCTGCCCCACCTAATGACACTATGGTTGCCGTGTATCTACATTACACCAGCACCCCCTAAGCGTAAAAGAAATTACGCTATGTCGGCGCAAGGTGGTGCTAAGGGCTTGTTAATATGCCCCTTAGTGTCTTTCACATTTTGCCACCTTTCACCCTGCACTACGTTGCTTATTTTGTATATTTATGACTGTTTTTGACTTATGTACGTTTGCATGCATTTCATTCCCTGAAACACATTTATTGTTTTTTGTATGTTATTTCATTAAGTATTCAGTGTTATTCTGCTGGTTATTATTTATATCTATAAATGCACTCAGTCACTTATTTGCATTTGTCGAAAGCTCTACCATCCCAAGACATTGTCATGCACTGTACAGAGAAACAACGTTGTGGATGTATAGAAGTCTCTACAAATAAGCACTGCTTCTTGTGGCCATTTTGGAAATACAAAGGTTATCTGGATACCTATTTTTCATTTTTTATATTTCAGCAAATTAATTGCTGTATACCCGGTATAGAATGAAAACCCATTGCAAGATGCAGCTCATTTTTTGGTTCTGGGTACCTAGGGTTCTTGATGAACCTATAAGCCCTATATATACCCACTTCCAGAAGAGTCCAGCAGATGTGACAGTATATTGCTTTCAAAAATATGACATCCAGGAAAAAGTTACAGAGTAAAACGTGGAGAAAAATTGCATTTTTTTTACCTCAATTTCAATATTGTTTTATTTCAGCTGTTATTTTCTGTAGGAAACACTTGTAGGACCTACACAAATGACCCCTTGCTGAATTCAGAATTTTGTCTACTACTCAGAAATGTTTAGCTTTCTGATATCCAACATTGGTATTTCACCCATTTCTGTCACTAACTGGAAGGAGGCTGAAAGCACACAAAATAGTAAAAATGGGGTATGTTTCAGTAAAATGTCAAAATTGTGTTGAAAAATTGGGTTTTCTAATTCAAGTCTGCCTGTTCCTGAAAGCTGGGAAGATGGTGATTTTACCACCACAAACACTTTGTTGATGCCATTATCAGGGAAAAAACCTCAAGCCTTCTTCTGCAGCCCTTTTTTCCAATTTTTAAAAAAAAAAAACGAAATTTTTGCTGTATTTTAGCTAATTTCTTGGTCTCCTTCAGGAGAACCCACAATGTATGGGTACCACTAGAATCCCTAGGATGTTGGAAAAAAAGGAACCAAATTTGGCATGGGTAGCTTATGTGGAGAAAACGTTATGAGGGCCTAAGCACAAACTGCCCCAAATAGCCAAAAAAAGGCTAGGCACTGGAGAAGACAAGGCCTGGCAGCGAAGGTGTTAAGTGACATGCTCACTGATGAGTGTCTTTATCATATTTGATGGGTAGAACGGGGCTGCAAACATCACAACCATCTCAGCCCCCGATCAATTAATTCTTCACATTTTGAGCATCAACATTACACACTGGGTCATGCAGCGTTATAAAGAATATTAAGACCATATTTCGTAGAATGCAACAAGCCATAACCTCAGAATTCCACAGAAGAACTGGCAGTATATCACGTCAAATTTAAAGAAGGCTGTTTTTACCTTGTTGTGGAATTTGAACTTTGCAGAATTTTGCAGAACTGGCCTCTGCCTTTGTCCTTGACTGACTCCTTTCTGAATCATCTCGAAACTTCAGCCCCTCGTCACCCTCTTTGGCACTCCAGTCCCTTCAATGTCCTTAAGTTAACCCTCTAATATCACTATATTTTTCCTTCCATAATTGTTGTCTTTCCTAATGTAGAATACACATGTTGCATTACGTTGGCAGCTTTCTTAGATGAAGGACAGATTTCTTCAGATTCAAATCCAGAAGCTTCCCTCATTCTCAGGGGCAAATTCAAGAAAAGTGACGTTGCACCCAGTGCAGCACCACTTTTCTTGCGCCCCTTAGCAACCCCCTACCACCACCATGTGTGTGCCGTATTTAAAGTACAGTGCACCATGGCGCAGGGTTGGGGACAGTAGCATCAAAATATATGACACTATTGATATACTGTTCAGGGATAGAGCCAACATTTTGGAGATCACCATGAACAGTACATGGGGGCCCGTTATAAATAATCGTGAGCCCCCTTTTAATGCCAGCTCTGAGCAGGTATTTAAAAATGCAGCATAAAATGGCACAAAGAAATATTTTATATTTTTTTTAACCATTTTTTCAGCCCCCTCCCCCCAGGGGAACACACATTATGTCTGGTGCAGGCATAATGTGGCGTAAGGGGTTTCAAAGTGGCTCAATGCACGATTTGCACCACTTTGTAAATCTGGTGGTGCGATTTTGGCATCATTAGGCCACATTAGCATATAAAAAATGATACTAATGTGGCGCAAGGATGCACTAGGCCCTCTTAAATCTGGGCCTTAGTGTTACCTTGCAACTTATATAAGCCTATGCCGATTTATTTATGTCCTTTCTACCATTTGAATTCCCATTCAAACTATTATTATATATGTGAATTTTTAGTAAAGTTTTGTACACAGAACTTCTGCTTGACATTTACATATTTAATGCAACTGATTATTGTGGTGTACGTTACTGACAATTGCTCTAAACCCCCTCATTCAAACTCAACTTTGACTGCTCGTTCACATCTAGCTGTAGAGAAAGGGGGCAAGTTTACTGTTTAGTCCCAGTTGGCCTTTCATTTCAGAGCTTTAATGCTACTGGCTACATTTGTTTCAAAAGGATTGGGGTGTCTAGCCATCTATTACCTTTTTCATAAAAAAAAAAAACAGGGCTAAACATAAGTTACTGAACAAGAAACCATGAAGAGAAATGTGTTTCAATTCTGAGTCCATGGACGCATGGATAGCTATAAGAGGAAAGGTGCTTCTCCTTTCTCTCCTACCAAATCAAACATTTCTCCAGGAACTGAATTATTAAACTTTTTGATAAGTCAACAGAAATTATATCAGTTCTTGGATGAATATTTACAAATCATGTTTTCCGATTAGTAAGCTTTGCTATCCTTTTTTAATCAACAAAGTTAGGCTACTGGGTGTTCTGCCTTTTACAAATTTCGACAGAAGGCTTTGCTCCTCAGGGTCCATTGGGTGCTTCCACCTAAGGCATGCAGTCAGATATAGGTATCGAGATTGCTGCCTGTTCATCCACTACAGAGAATGTTTCCATCAGGCACAAATACATTCATCCTGCAGACCAAGACATTCCAGTTTGCTGGTTGGGATTCACACCACCACTGACCTGTGCCCTACTGAAATAATTGTTGTGAAAGTGATGAGTGATGGATGTTTAGTTTCCTCTCATGGAGCAATAAACCCCAATTCTACAAGTGGCTCTTAGGAGCAGACATAGAATATGAAGTCTTCTAGCAAATCACTCAAATCAAAACATATGGCTGAATTTCCCAAACCCCCCATAGAAAGAAAATTGTGCTACACCAATGCCGGTAATCTTAGCACCGTCACTCTCCTTTGAAGAGCTCCCCATTTTTCGGTTAACAGACTAAGGGGGTCATTCTGACCCTGGCGGTCTATGACCGCCAGGGTCGCGGATGACGGAAGCACCGCCAACAGGCTGGCGGTGCTTCATAGCCCATTCTGACCGTGGCTGTAAAGCCGCAGTCAGAAAACCGGGGCCGGCGGTTTCCCGCCGTTTTTGCCCCGGCTGGGCAAATCCGCCATGGCAGCGCTGCAAGCAGCGCTGCCATGGGGATTCTGACCCCCTTACCGCCAGGAAGAGGCTGGCGGTAACAGGTGTCTTGGGGCCACTGGCATGGGCAGTGCAGGGGCCCCCGAACAGGGCCCCGGCCGGCTTTTCACTGTCTGCCTAGCAGACAGTGAAAAGCGCCACGGGTGCAACTGCACCCGTCGCACGGCCGCAACACCGCCGGCTCCATTCGGAGCCGGCTTCTGTGTTGCAGGCCTCCTTCCCGCTGGGCCGGCGGGCGCTAACATGGTTAGCGCCCTCCGGCCCAGCGGGAAGGTTGTAATGCCGGCAGCGGTCTTCGCGGCCAAATGGCGGTTCCCGCCAGACTTGGAATGACCGCCTAAATCTGCTCTGCGTCTTTGTGTGCAGCCATCCCTCAGACTTTTAATTGATGCCTAAATGATGCCGGTGCATAGGTCATTGGTGAGTGCGCTATCTCTACCCTGATGGGTAGGGGCCCAAACATTGCCAAATGAACCACCTTTAACCACAGCAACTGCCTATTATTGTTTGCTTTTTTTATTTTACAACTGAAAATGTGTCAATTTTTTCACATTCATAAAAAAGGTATTTTGCAAAAACATATTTTTACCACTGATGATTGAAGGAGTATCTAGTCATCCTTATGGTTAATCAATTTTTTGCTTCTTCTCCAATAGATGAGGTACATCCATCTTCAGCTCCCATTCATCACCTTGATTCTTCCAAAGGAAAGGGACATTCAGAGGTAGTGAAGGAGATGTAGCAGCCCTCTTTCCTGCGATTCTCCTTCCTATTCCAGCAAACATACTGTCCTTATTTTTCCAGCTTCTTGTAGGTGTGGGGGTGGTTGGCCAAGTGCTTGGGAATAGGGCTTTATGTGCTTCATGTATATGGTGCTCCAAGAACTGAGGGGCCAAAGGAATGGATATGATTTCATAAATCTGAACTATCTGAAGATTTGAGTTGTCTGTCAATAGTTCAAAAGTGAGACGAATGTTCTCCTCACTTAGGATTCGCTTATAATGTTGAACAAGAAGAATGCCTTCCTTTCTATCCTGATCTGGCTCACTCACTAGGAATTCCTAAAATTCAAATGTGGATAGTGAATGTGGTGGATAATGTTCTTTAGTCTTAAAATGTAATTTACTTCACTTTAAGCACTTTATTTCGGTCTTAGACCATAAAAGCAACAAAATAAATGTACAATATATAACTTGGCAGAACATGGTCAAAGAAACACAATAAATACATCAAATAATTATATCAGAATACAATGTATAACCTGTGCATAAAAACAGAGCACCTAGTGTTTTAAAGTCAGTAAAATCACATAGCAAAATACATTGCAGAATTCAGATAGATAGCTGAAGACGAATGCAACTACTATAAAGTGCTTGGTATATACATGGAAAAAATTGTTAAGCTCTCTGGGGACATCAACCAAGAATTATAATCTTTAATCGTTTTGGGGATGGCTCCCTCAATGACTGGGCAACTTCCAGCCCACTAGGCCATTGGTTTCCCATAAATGAAACCTATCATACCAAGATCGAGTAGATCAGTTGATTGACCCTATCTAACTTCATCTTTTTGATGAAAGAGAATGTGATAACTGCTGGGTCTGACCAGTATGCTGACAGACCCAGGGAGTCAAGAGCCTGCCTCACATATTTTAGCCAGGGAAACATCACTGATCCCTTTTGTCTGTCCACGATATCTCTAAGACCAAGCCTGTAAGGTTCCAGCACAATGGTAGACCAAATCCTTAGCCAGTGAATAATGGGTTTATAACACATTTTTGGAAAAATTGATTGGATGCCTACATCTTGTTTAAAAACTAGGGGGTGCTTTCGGGGAGTTTAAGGGCCACACTGAGGAATTTATTTTCTGATACCCCCCAATGCATCAATGTTACTATAGCCCCATAGTTCGGACCCATAGTTTGCAGCCACTACTGTTTGGGCTCTCCAAACATTGGTGGAGGGAGAAATAAGATGGAAAGAGGAGTTATTTACAAATCTTAGAATTACAGCCACCCTGTGGTTCCGCAGAAGCATGCTTTTTGAGACCTGGCTGTCCCATGTGTAGGTGTTGGATAAACGGACTCCTAAATAATCAAAATCCAAGACTCTCTTGAGTTCTATGCCCTGCAGGCTTAAAGCCTCTCTAAATAGCCTATGCGGGTGAATTGCAATAAACTTTGTTTTAATTGTATTAATGGCCAACTGTGGTTGGTGCAAAATAGTTTAAACCTTGACAGTAGGGTTACAATTTCTTCAGGTGTCTTATACACTAACAGAGTATCATATGCAAACAATAAAGCTGGTGTTTTTAAATCCCCAAGAATGGGTGAATCATTGTCGCAGTCCATGTGGAAGTCTACTCAGCAATCAATAAAAAGAAGGAACAGTGTTGGAACTAAGACACAACCCTGCCAAGCCCACTTGTCAACTTTGATACAGTCAGTTGTTTCTCCATTGACTCCCCAGTGAACCTACACAAAGTTATTATGGTGGAGGTGAATTATAATATCTAGAAGGAGTTCTGGGGAGCACTAAGGGGCATATTTATACTCCGTTTGCGCCGAATGTGCGTCAAAATTTTGACGCACTTTCAGCGCAAACGTTGCCCCATATTTAAACCCTGATGCCCGATCCGGCGCACCAGGAAAATGCCGCTATGTGCGCCAGTTTTTGGAAGCGGCACCCCGCCCTGCGTTAATGACATGCAGGGTAGGCGTTCCCGTCCAAAAACAGACGCACATAGCGGTGCGTGGTATTTATGCTCCAGGGCAAAAATCACTCCCGCGCGGCAGGCGGCGCAAAAAAATGGCGCAAAGCACGAATAGCGTGAAATTTTAACGCCTGGGTCAGGGCAGGCGTTAAAATGGGGCAAACACACCTGTACTTAATCAGAACACACAGAACAAACAACAGAGCAGCAGAGCAGCAGAGCAGCAACAGGGAGACATGGAGGTGCTTTTTCTTCAACATGCACGTAGACGCAGAGCCCTGCAGCAACAACAGCAGCCACAACAACAACAGCAGGGACCCCAAAGACAGCGCAGAAGGCAGGAGAGGATATTCCGCCCACGAACAACCCTGCATGGCCTCAGGGAACGAGACATCATCCAGAGGTACCGGTTGAACTGGCAGGCCATTCAGCAGCTGCTGACAAATATTGAACAGCAATTGGCCCCCACTTTAGTGACTCCATGCACTATCCCAACCGAAACAAAGCTGCTTGCCGTACTTCACCTGCTGGCAAGTGGCTCGTTTCAGACAACTGGTGCCCTGGTTGGTGGAATCTCACAACCATCTTTCTCCGCATTCCTGCCTAAAGTACTGGATGCCATCATTGGACTGACACCCCGCCACATCTGCTCCCTAACACAGTGCAGAAGCAGCAGGAAACAAAACAAGGGTTCTACGCCATCAGTGGCTTTCCGCACGTCCTTGGTGCAATCGACTGCACACACGTACGCCTTGTGCCACCTGCTGCGAGTGAACACCTCTACCGCAACAGGAAGCACACACATTCCATCAACGTGCAGGCCATAGTCGATCACCAAGGACTGATCAGCAACATTGTGGCTAAATATCCTGGGAGTGTACATGACGCATTCATCTTCCGTCACTGCACCATCAACCAACACTTCCAGGATGGACGGTATGGCAATGGACTACTTGTTGGTAAGGACAAAAATCTACTTATATACTCACTGCACAGAAACCCTCTAGGATAAACAACCCATACACCACAATAGCAACACCTAGACAGGAACACACTGAGGTACTCACATCACTAGCCATGTGTCACAAGTCACCATTGAACCTCTCACACATTTGAATTTACTCCACAGCTTAGTGTGAAGACATTCATGACTGTGGTTGCCTAAATGTCACCTTGCAAATTGGAAGTCTCACAATAACCTGTACACTAATACAATGCATAACTTTTAAGGGATGGGATGGCCTGGCTATGTTCATATGAACGTTTCTAATACCCTTTCATGTTTTAACTCTGCATGGAACTATCATCACACCCCCAGTGAGGACACACGGACACCTGTGTCACAAGTCACAATGCAAGGGCGGGCACACTGTACTTGAGAAACCAATACATCCTGCTGACAAACAGTTAGACAACAAACACTTGCTCAGCCAAGGAAAAAAAACAATGCCAAAGTTTCCACCAACAACCATAGGTTGTCACATTAGTACACAAAATAGTCACAGACAACACAACACAACTACTGCCATCAAAGATACGTACAACAGTGCCTCCTACATCTAATTGATACCATTCTGTGTTTCTCTTTCAGCTGATCAGGGGTATGGCATCCAGCCTTGGCTAATGACACCATATGGGAACCCAAATACTGCTGCTGAGCGGGCATACAATGACGCCCACAAGAGGACCCGCAGCATTATGGAGAGGACCTTTGGGATCCTAAAGTCAAGGTTCCGCTGCCTTGACATCACTGGCGGAAGCCTACTATACTCCCCAGAGATGGTCTGCAAAATCATACTCACTTGTGCCATATTACACAATATTTGTGTACAAAGGAACATTCCCCTCCTTGAACCGGACCCAGACATGCCTGAGGATGATGATGAGGAGGATGCTGGCCTGCAACAGGAGGGGGAACAACCTAACACCGCAGCAGGAGTGCGTAGGCGCCAACAGCTTGTGAACAATTTTTTTACTTAAGTTATTATAATCACTTGTATTCCACACTTGTAAATAAACACAGATAACAAACACCACATCATGCTTTGGCCTATTCATTTCTGACCACCTTTAGTTTGAAATAGCTGAAGATGAATGTCGTCTCATTGATCAAGAATGCCATTAAAATTCATCACACCAAAAATAAACATCACAACTGTATGCACAGAGGGTAGGATGTGACATGTTACATTACCATACACAGAGCCCAACAAGAGTACAAATGTGACAATTACACATGCCGGATCCAAACAACTGAAACAGTCTCTCATCCAGCCCAAAATTGGAGATCATTTGAAAGTCACATCACACGTGTTCAGAGACAGAGTGGGACCATCCATGTGTACGTGAACATGTCATCAATGGCTTCTCTCAAGTGTATGATGTGAGCAATACACAATTGCAACAACATCAGCTGCCACTCACTCAGGAGGAGACCTTGAAGTTACAGTGACAACATACACACAGACAGGTCATACTGGATCCACATTCCCACACACATGTACACATATGTCATACAACCAACCTAATATTTGAAAGTAGACCATCACAGTTGTGTCCCAGTTTGAACCTAGCAGGAAGATTGTAACATGACACTAAACCAGTTTATGCAGAAAGGGACACAGACAAGCAAAACAATCTTCGCATTATCACATCGTGAACGCTGAGAGTCTTGCAAACTTAGGGGGTCATTCTGACCCTGGCGGTAATTACCACCATGGCGGAGGTCGGCGGTAGCACCGCCAACAGGCTGGCGGTGCACCGATGGGCATTCTGACCGCGGCGGTTCAGCCGCGGCCAGAAACGGGAAGTCGGCGGTGTACCGCCGACTTCCCGCTGCCCTTGAGAATCCGCCATGGCGGCGGAGCGCGCTCCGCCGCCATGGGGATTCTGACACCCCCTACCGCCATCCTGTTCCTGGCGGGTCTCCCGGCAGGAACAGGATGGCGGTAGGAGGTGCCGCGGGGCCCCTGGGGGCCCCTGCAGTGCCCATGCCAATGGCATGGGCACTGCAGGGACACGTAAGAGGGCCCCACAAAGCATTTTAGTGTCTGCTTTGCAGACACTGAAATTCGCGACGGGTGCAACTGCACCCGTCGCACCTTCCCACTCCGCCGGCTCCATTCTGAGCCGGCGTCCTCGTGGGAAGGGTGTTTCCCGCTGGGCTGGCGGGCGGACTTTTGGCGGTCGCCCGCCAGCCCAGTGGGAAAGCCAGAATGACCGCCGCGGTCTTTCGGCGGGAACCGCTTGGCGGGCGGCGACCGCCGACCGCCGCGGTCAGAATGACCCCCTTAGTCATATGAAAATGGTATGCAACTTAGCTCCAAATCATCATTACTGCAAACGTCAAATGGGCTAATGAGATGAATGAATGGTCAACAGTCATTCATACCATATGGCCTTACATTCGCCCGCTGCTGCAGGTTTGCCAGGATATGATAAAAATACTCCATGGATACAGTAGCTATTCTGGATGGTCAAATCCTAGGGTGCTGGGGGCCTAACTCCACCTCTACCACCCCCAAAACATACAAGAATCATGTACTTGTGAACTAAACACATGCATAAGGCACATGTGTGGCCTCCATGTCACAAGTCCTACACAAATATGAAACACAAAATCATAATGGGACATGGTCAGCCCCATAAAAACTGAAAGTGACTCTCCCACTCCCTGTTAGGACTACAGATAAAAGCATCCCCATCATAAAGGTGGGGACATTTTGGAGACGGAATACATAATGGTATCAAAAACATCATTTCAAAATAGCCATCAGCAATTACACCAAATATGTTGTCAAATATGGTCAATACATTAGTTAACGTATCCCAAACATCACAGTGTGAAGGCCGTCTATACATAAAAGTACGGACATTTGTCATATACAAACACAAATGTGTCTCACATCGCACCGTTTTACCGTGACAAATCACCTTTCCAAAGCTAAACACATGAAGACATTTGGATAAATTTGCTCCATATTCTACGCATACAGCATGGCCGTCATAATTTGTTCACGTACATGAGTGCACACAATGCAGAGTCAGATACAAATGTATCCAAAAGTGTCTTGATATTTCACCTTCAAATTATTATTTACATCCACAATATTTTTGACTCTGCATCATGTGCACTACTGTACGTGTAAAAAAAAACGACGCCCATGATGTATGCGTCGGGAAATTGACGCTACATGCACAATATGGTCATTTCATGTACAGTATTAATTATTAATATTCATATCATATTTTTTCACTCCGCATCATGTGCACCACTGTACGTGTAAAAAAAACGACGCCCATGATGTATGCGTGGTGAAATTGACACTACATGCACAATATATTGGTCATTTCATGTACAGTATTAATTATTAATATTCATATCATATTTTTTCACTCCGCATCATGTACACCACTGTACGTGTAAAAAAAACGACGCCCATGATGTATGCGTGGTGAAATTGACGCTACATGCACAATATATTGGTCATTTCATGTACAGTATTAATTATTAATATTCATATCATATTTTTTCACTCCGCATCATGTGCACCACTGTACGTGTTAAAAAAATGACGCCCATGATGTATGCGTGGTAAAAATGACGCTACATGGACAATATGTTGGTCATCTCATGTACAATTTGAAATATTAATATTCATATCATTTTTTTTCACTCCGCATCATGTGCACTACTGTACGTGTAAAAAAAATGACGCCCATGATGTATGCGTGGTAAAAATGACGCTACATGGACAATATGTTGGTCATCTCATGTACAATTTGAAATATTAATATTCATATCATATTTTTACACTCCGCATCATGTGCACTGTAATGCGTAAAAAAAATATGTCGCACATCTGTGTATGCGTGAAAATATGACGCATTACGCGAAAATAAAAACGGCGGCCATTTTATGCAGGAAGTGATGTAATAGGATATCCTGTTTACCAAATCTGTACTGGGAGTTGACTTTCACTTTCACTTTGCAGTCTCAGAGTTATCTAGACTGTGTGGTTGTGTGAAAGGTGTTGTCCTGTGTTTTACTGCTTTAGTGTCCTGTGTGCCTTGTATTTTGTCTTTGTGTCAATCTTTTATTGTTGTCTAACATTGTCTCAGTCTGTTTAGTGTTATTTTGTCTATACCTGTGATAGTTTGTATTGTCTGTGGGAGTCTGTTGTGGGTAGCATAGTTTGGGGGGTTAGTTGGGCTATTTTTCTCCTTCTTCTTTTTCTTTCACACCTCTACCTTTCCCCATTTCCCACGTTTTCTTTCATTTTTCTTTTGTACTTTTTTACACCTCTCATCATGTCAGGAAGGCCTCGCCTGTCCAGGATGGGTGAGGACGAATTGGGGAGCTTCATATGGCTCGTAAGCCATTTCCTCCCACTGATGCTGGAGGCTGGGGGCCGTGTGATACAGGGGTATCACACGGAGGTGAGGAAAATCCGTTGGGAGAAGGTGCGCCATCACCTGGTCCGGGTCTACGGGAGTCTGAGGAATATACATCAACTCAAGCACCGCTGGGCAGATCTGATCAGCAGGGAACAGGACCTGCTGGACCACCTGGGACTCCGGATTGGTGGCTATGTTGGTGAGTACTAATCAATTACATGGGAATAATAGGAATGTGTGCGTGAACATGTGATGATTGGTAGCCAATCTGCAAAATAAGTAGCTGACTGCGTGTTATGCTAGGGAAACCTAGGCCCATGGGTAGACACATAAATCCCCATTTTTGCTACACATGTACACCCAATAACAGCAGTAAAATGCAACATCTATTTGTATTTTGCTAAGTAGCCCCCTCTCTGCGTCACAAAATGATGCAAATGCTGCGCTACAAAGGTATACATATGTGTCCAAATGTGTATTTGTTGCAGGATGTGTATGAAGACCTATGCTACCAGGCCGATGCCTCATTTTTGCAACACATACCAGATGGCTGTAGCTGCATGGAATGTACTGTTGCATTTGTGTCTGAAAAGCAACACGTGAACTGCTCTATTTGTACTCTACTGGTCATAATGGCCAGTGAGTACGTCATGTAGAAACAACATACCTACATATGTAGACGCCATAGTTAGACCGAAAATTGCAAACACATGATGATGCTACACATGTGTGTTGCCTTCACGTCACATGAAGTTAGTCATGTTGTCCACACATATGTCACATGTGTGTCTGGTTGCTGTGTGTTGAACCTGTCCACATAGCCTGTTTGATTGTGAGTGGTCATGCAGTCCTCATGGAACCAGTTGTGGAATGTTTCTCTCTGGGATGCACATGCTGAGATGTATGGATCACATGATTGTTGGGGCCTACTAATGGAGGATTAACTTGGACGACACATGACTGTCCTGGCCACTGCATGAGTGTAGTAGGGTGTGTCACTGGAGAAGGAGACTCATCCAATGATAATCTAGAGTACAAAGTCAGCCAGGCAGGATGAGCATGTGTGAAAGTGTATCATTACCATGTAATATTCACACACTGTCATTGTAACAGAAATTATTTGTCTGTTCACCCAGTCTGAGTATAATCTTCCTTTCATGCTTTACAGGTGGACCAGCCCCGTACACCGTTGGTGAGGTGGCCCATTTTGACGACCCCGATACCTACAGTGAGTGTTGCCTAAGTGCTATTTACATTGTTTGGAAATGAAGCATGATGGATTACTGTGTGTTCAGGATAATTCATGATTTGATGTGCTGGCCGTTCATTGGCTTTGTTGTTTTGGTGTGATATCAAATTGGAATAATGTTTCTGTAAAGCAATACCTAGTCATCTCTCAGATTGAGGGGCAGTAGGTCATTCAATTAGTGCGACAATTGGGAATGGCATGACTCATTTTGAATACACTGGTCAATGTTAGACTTGGTCAGGAACTTGCCATTAACTGAGTCAGCATATCAGACTGACAGTCTCCCAGATAGTTTAGGCACATGGCTTCGATGACAAGTGCTTCTTCCTAGTTGAGGATGGACTGTGTACACTGTAGGTCGGATCTTCCGGGGGCATGTACTTCCACAAGGTGACCTCGAAGTGTGTGTGACTTGAGTGCAATGGCCTAGGTGTTCTGTTGAATCATGTGAATGGGTGTTCTACCTCCTCTGTGTGTGTTGTAAAACATGCCTCACTAATAGTATGTTATGTTGGGCTAAGTCATATCATTTTGACATGTGTGGACCTGGGATGTGACAAGGTTGGGCTGACTCCAACGTGTTGCTAGCCCTTCATAGGTGTTGTGTGTGAAGGCACATGCTTGTTGAACTTTCTGTACACTCCTGGTTGTGCATTGATCATGGGATTGTTGTTTGTTCTTCCCACACCACCCACAAAGACTGGGATGTTACTGTGAAACAGGGTACCTAGGACTGTAGCAACCAGTATGTTACACGTACTTAACACCTTTTGTGACTTGAGTTTGTACCTAGGTCCAGATGTAGCAAAATGTCTACACATTGCAAATAGCATAATTTGATGTTAGTGAGTTGCAAACGTCTGTTTCCTAATCCGAAATGTTTTTGGTGGTCATGTACATATTAGCAAAATGCTTTTCTAAATGAAAAAAATAAAGGAGTTTACCAGCCCTACTTGCAAATCACAGTGGTAGGCAATCCCATTTGCTAACGAGTACGTGGTTGCAAAGTGAGTAGCTGTTATCATCCACTTGAAGTGGATGCTAACCAACTTGCTGACTGGAAGGGGTCCTCATTGTGAACCTTCACCTTTGTGAGTGGACCAAAATACTCCTGCACAAAACAGCCAGTGGTCTAGGGGAGCAATAATTATTGTGTAAATTACGAAAAATCAATTGTTGTGAATTTAAACAAATCGCAGCTCATTTTCCTTTCAGATAAAGGGCCTACACTTGGTGAAAAATAACTTGCTTCATTTAAAAGCAGTCACATCTATGGAGTTCTGCTGTTCCCAGCAGGCCTCCATCCCCGTGAGTGCCCATAGTTGCTAAGGTGGTGCAAGTTGGAACCCACATCATTGATGTTCATGAGGTGGGATTTAGGGACCCCATAGTGACTCGCAGACGGTGTCAGAGACACCGTTCAGCTTTGCAATTTGCTAGTTGATTTCCCATCAATTCCTACATCTGGCCCATAGTGTCGACATATGATTCATGGCCAGGGGTTCAATCTTAGCACACAACTATTTCGAAATGCCATTGAGTGAGGAGTGTGATTCTTATCACATAGAATGACATATGTAGTGAAGTCAGTATGCGGACGAGCTGGTGCCATAATGTATAATGCCTTAGGTATGAATTGTATGAGTAGTTTAGGGTGATGTCATCCATCATGTAGAGACATGGATATGCTATATGTGATATGCCCTTCAGTATGCATGATTCACATGTACTTCCTCTGAGCCTTCCCGTGAACTATGTTGTAACAATTGCTGCAACCAATACATTGCTAGTAATGGACACATTACCCATTGTGGTATTCAACCCACTGTAAATTCTATGCTCAATATTTGCCTTTTCTCTTCACAGCTGCAAACCTGAGTGCCGCAGCTCGCAACCAGTTTGAGCGCCGGGCAATGAGGTACAGCCACATCCTGCAGGTGAAGTGTGGGTATCGGAGGATGGCCCGCAGATACAATTCAGAACGGGCCTCCGGGGCGTGGTATGCCACACCACAGGCTCCCCCAACGGTGCCCCCAACAACCCCCGCCACTACATCCACCAGGTCTGGCCAAGTGGACCCAGCAACGGACCAGGCATCCTCATCCAGACCTGGACCCAGCCGTGTGGTGGGAGCAGGGCAGTCCCGTGCCCACACCACTCCACCAACACAATCCACCTCCACCGGCACCCAGACCTGCACTGACCCTCCGATCAACCCAGCGGACTTCCACGCATTGTCAAGGAAATTGGACAGGTTGATTGGAAAAGTTGACACCCTGACGGAGGACATGGCTGAGGTGAAGAAGAAGGTGCGCTCCATCCGGCGAACACTACGGAGGCCAAATCAGTAGACATTTTGCCCTCCAGAACTTTTACCCCTCCCCTCTCACCTCTTTCCTATTTCATACTGTTAGTTGGGTTTGGGGGGTTAGTTATAGGATAAGTGTAGGAAATTAGCTTAGTTAGTGTTAGGTAAGAGGGTGGGGGGTCCTTCTTCTTTATATCTTATCTCTTTGGGTGGGTGGGTGGGGTGCAATGTTGGGATTCCTGTTTAAAAAAAAAAAATTAAAAAAAAAAAAAAATCTTTAAAAAAAATATATATATATATATGTTTGTTTAGGATAGTGTAGTATGTGTGTAGGTTAGTAAGTGTTGTCCTGCATGTGTCTTGTCTCATAATGGTGGGTGGGGGGTTGATGTTTAGATCGTTTCGTTACATGTGTAGAGTAAGTTTAGCTTAGGTTAGTTAGGGACAGTTGTGGGTTAGTAGTAGTCAGGTTAGATTAGTGTAGGTTTATCTTTCCCTTAGTTGCCTCTTTTATTACTTATTGGAAATAAAAAAATTGTTAACCCTTTACCTGATGCGTTAGGTGCTACCTTTTCATGGCCCTGACATCAGTGTAGCAGAAAGTTTTAGTATGACATTTGTGTCCTATGCTCGCTATCCCCAGGCTATTGAGGTTTAACATGCCAGCTACCCGTGTGCTAACTTGGTAAGTATCCACCATGTGGGAGAGCCACCATTGGTAGTGTGCATAGATCATCAAGATTTGGGGTTGGTATGTATCCTACTTCACAAAGAGTGCTTCCAGAGTTGATTTTGTAGGTAAATAGATAGGTCGGACAGCATTGTGAAGTTCAGGGAGAGCTTTGTAGATGAGTATTTGTTCACACTCTTGTCTTGTTGCTGTCATTGCTGACCTACATCATGTGTGTACTGCTTGAGCATGACTTTCCTTCATGGTAGTATACGCTGTAAGGGTGATTGATGCAGTGTAATTTGGTTATCATTCCTTTCATTTTACAGCATAATTTCTTGTTTTAGTATTGCAAGGTGCCTACATTTCTCAGCCACCATTAGTTGTCTAGAATAGCTATGGATGGGGCCTCATTCTGTCCAACACAGCATGATTGTGTGTGCTTAGTCCCTACATCAGTTATTTTCCTCAGTCTAGTAAAGCTATGATGCAATCCTGGCCACTGCACAGATGTTTCAGTATACATTAAATCAGGACAGTAGTATAGAGAATCGACATGGTTGCCACACAGCCACTTTGGAGTTATGTACTGCACAGTTGAAGTGTGAAATGACACAGAGACACAATAGGTGTGCAAGTGATACTTATTTTTAGGTGGAGTAGTGCAAAAAGTCCATTAACAATGTTAGGTGAGTCCGTTCTGGTGCATTCTTAAATGGTGATCCTATTTACAGGGTGTGGATGATGCTCCTGACATGCTGGGGTGATGTCACAGACGGTGCAGAGGAACAGGAATTGCCAAATGGTAGGAGAGAAACATTTACAGCCAATGTGGACAAGTTAAACAGTGGATTGCCGAACAGTCATTGAGGGTAGTTGGAGTGAGGCTGGCATGTGTCAAAACGTAGGACCTTGGTCAGAGTAGGGCATGGTGCAGGGACTAGGGCTTCCGGGTACTCTTGCGAGTGAATGTTATCTGTTCCATGTCTTCTTCTTCTGATGTGTGTGTTGCCTGGTGTGTCCTTGTTGTTGTTGGTTGTGAAGGGGCAACACACACCTCAGTGTCAGAAGACATGGAGGCAGACATCCCGGGGGCTGATCCCTGTCCAGTTATGAAGGGCAGTACTGCAGCAAGGAGGGCGTGCTGGTTTTTCAGAATGGCAGCCACATCCCGATGGTAGGCAGCCAGGTCGGCCCTGAGGGGTTCGATGTTGCATTCGTGCACACGCTGACTGGCTTGCTGTTGGAGTTGTTTGGTCAACTGGATGACAGCTGTGCAGATTGCCTTCTGTGTTACTAAAAGTTCCTCCAACAGCGATGTTCTGGCTTGCATTGCAGCTGCCTGATCAGCAGTTGACAGCATGCACGAACGCACCCCCTCAAGGCTGGCTGCCATAGTTTGCATCCCCACCCGCACCTCCTTGGCCAGCTCCCGCTGGACCCCAACGACTGTTCTTTCGAAGCTGGTGCCAGTGTCGTCAGAGTCCTCAGCTGTGTTGGAGCTGGCAGGTCTTACAATTGGGGTGGCGGGTGGTTCTACTGTGGTGGCTGCTTCTTCTTGGCTCCTCCTTGTTACTGAAGGGGGGGTTTGGAGGCTTTCGAGGACCATGTCAATGGTCTCTTGTGTGAGGTTGATGGTCTCGTCATCCATGTCATCAGGGAACTCATGGACAGGCATATCGGCAGGAGATCCGTGTTCCTCTGCAAACAAACAGGGTACAATTAGTGTGTCTGTGTTGAGATCATTTTGCACTAAGATACAAGCCTTTGGATGCCTTAACTTTGTACTCTGATTTTGTCTTGGTATCTGCTGTCCGTCATAGGGCATTGTTGTAGGCCTATGGCCCACCTGTGTGTCACATGTATGATATGGAGCTATCAGACATGCCTGCCAGGTCATCTCTAGGTGTTGATTTGTAATTATTTCGGAATATGCATTTTTTTGTCCTACTCCTCCCTCGGTGTTTCACTATTGTTATGGAGGGACATTTGTTTGGGTGGGCTCTCATTATCCTACATGTGATTCTTGGCTTTCTAGGCAGCAGGATGCTAATGGTGTGGGGGACTAAGTTTGACCCACTTGTAAATAACTCTGTCACCCAGATATTCTATTTAGCTCAGACAGACTAGCAGTGCCTCTGGTCTCCCACAACAGAGGAATGTTTAAAAGTCCAAGCCCATGACATCTTTGGGACTTCTCAGGGAAGTGGTGGTCACTCAGGTCCTACACATTTCTATCTTTTCCGGTATGTTCCCATACACAAATGACACAGACAGTATTTGTTTGATATGAAGTTTCATTGTATAACTGACTTGTAGGAATTTAGGTGTGAGCCCCAATAACCAAAACAATACACACAGTTAGAACTGAAATAGTCCGCAGGAGAGTAATACATTGGTACACAGCTATCATGGTGCCTAACAGTTTCTACTCTCCCTCTGCTTGTTCTATATATAGCACAGCATGTTAAGTTTGGAGCTTGGCTGTCTGAATCACAGGGGAGACATCATCCCTTATATCAGAGGAATGGGCTGGGATCTGGTTGTGCATCAGCAGCAAGGCAGGCAGCATCTAGATGTGATTTTCTGTTTGTAAACTCCCCCTTGCGTGTCTTGGGACGAGGAAGTGAATTTTAAAGACATATGTCATTGTGATGACAAAGTTTCCCTACGCAGGAATGGCAAACCTTAACCCCTACCACATCTATCATCAACGAACCAGACGGTATCCTTGACTGGGGCACAGAGTGAATATGTTCTGGCAAACTCCAGTGCAGAAGTAGGCAAAACAGGGTGATTTGACTAATTGCCAACACCTTAGGACTGACTATTTGCTACATTAACTGATAGGAAGGGCAATGAGATTCATTTAGTGCAAAGTGCTCTGAGGCACTTAGATGTGAGCAAATGAGTATAAGTACATTCAGGGTAAGATGCACAAAGGCCTCCAGCCTGAGGCTATTGCGCAAAGTATACGTTTCACTTGCCACGCTACACTTTGACTGACTGTGGGTGTTGTGACTGCCCTGCCAGCACACTTGCCTCACAGGCCCTGCACCATACACTTTTTATTCACATTGCATGATCTGTACATGTTAGGTGGCATGACCTATGTATGTCAATGTTAGGATGTGGTATGGATGTAAACATTGTTGATGTTTGTATCTGATGGGGTCTCATGTGTGTCTTACTGGATTGGCCTGTTTATCGTATGAATGTCCTATTTTTTGGTTAGACTGTGCAGATGTGTTTCATTGACCAGTTGCCTGTGTCCCCTCGTCAATGTTGTTGTCTGAGCAGTATGACATTTGTGATGTAGCATTGTTAGGCAGGCACGTGAGGGACCCTGACGTATGCAGCATGTGTGTGTCGTTAGTGCTGTGTGGCTCCTATTGCTGTTTACTTAGGCTTATGTATGTGTCAGTTATGGACATTCGGCATTTAAGTGTACTGGTACCTTTGTCTTATTTCTAGGAGTAGTTGCAGATGTCATCCTCACCCCCTAATTTAGGTATGTATGTTCCAGGGTGGGGTTCCTGCCATTTGGTACTATAGCTGCCCAGAGATGAGAGGTGTTATTGTCAACTGTGGTGGCAGTTAAGTTGCAGTTGTTGTATTTGCTACTGCATTACAGGTAGGGACCTAGTTGATGGGGAATAGTTTGTGCAAAACAAGTGCCTGGATGTGGATTCAGGGTAGTGTCCTTCCCACCTGTCACTGGTTTCCCTTGGCTCTCTTGTTGTAATTACAGGATGTCCCCGTGGGACTGTAGTGGTGGCAGTATTTTGTCGTGCCCCGGCTATGGTCAGTACTGGGCATTCCCCCCTGCCGTGCCCCTTTCCCCATGCCACTTCATATATGTGCTAAGTTACATGCATTATGTAGTAGGTATCCCCCCCTGCTTACACTCCCCATTATTGCATTGTAATTCCCCATGCGACTTACCCTGCATGTGCGTAGTGTCGTGGTAGTCTGCGCTGTCCAGTCCTTGTATCCCTGTGACGATCTCCTCCGGGATGACGGCTGCGACCATCTCCTCCATGTGGTCCAGGGCCTCCTGTTGTGCTGGACTCCCCCCTCCAGTCTGCATTGCTGCCTTCCTGTTCCTGGCCATTTTCTCTTTGGTCCTACGTTTACAGTCATGCCAGCGTTTCTTACACTCGGTGACTGTCCGGCGTTCTTCAGCCACACTGTTTATCTTGTCCACAATTTCTTTCCAGATGGCCTCTCTCCTACTGAGTGGCAATTTTGAGGATATGAAAAGTTGGTGCTGGTGTTCCGTCACCTCTTTCACCAGGATTTCCTGCTCCTCTGCACTGAAGCGACACTTTCTTTTTTTCTTTAACATGTCCTTGTTCCTGTATGGATCCTCCTGGCTGGTTCCTGGTCTGCTCTCATCCTCCTGGGGTCTGTTGGGGCATCTAGGATCCATTTTGGGTCTCCTCTCCTGTAAGTGCAGTTTTCGCGCAAAAATGTCACGCAATAGCGTGAAAAAAACCGGCGTTTTCACGATTGCGCTGTCGTAAATCGACCCACAGTGATTTGCGTCACTTTTCCCTTACGACAGACCGACGCTGTGTGCGTCACGAAATAATGACTCCCACCTGTTGGTTGCGCCGCCGTACGTCAAAGTATAAATTTGACGCCCGAATGGTGCATCCAAATGGCGTTAGACGGCGCAAATTTTTTTGACGCAAACCTGCGATAGCGCAGTTTTGCGTCAAAAAGTATAAATATGGCCCTAAGTCCCTAAGAGTAAACCAAATTCTTTCACAGGCACATAGAAAATTATTTTAGGTCGGCTAAGGCGATGTAGAAATTGCCCTTGTTGATATCAACCACTTTCCAATTGATGAGTTGGAATCGGAAAACCTGATCAAAGGTTCCTATCTTAGAACAAAATCCTGCATGGAATTGAGACAGAATCTTATTGTCATCAGTCCAGGTTAAGAGGTGCTCTAGAATTAGTTTGCAGAAGATTTTTTTTTACTATAATCTATTAGACTTATTGTGTCGTAATTTGCTTGATCAGATTTAAAGCTTTTCTAAAATATGGGAATAATCTCTGCACCTTGCATAAATTGCTTCTAAAGGGAATGTGCCTCTCTACATCAGACCTTGTTCACTCCTTGCTGGCTCTCAGATGGCAGCACAAGCAGCAGTCCAGCAACTGCAGAGTAACCTTGTAATAGGAGTGTGTTTATATTGGAACAACTAATGTCGATGCACACAACAATTCATTCATATACACGAACAAAGTTTCATCACCACTACTAGATTCCCCCCATCATACATTCTCTGTCAACTCTGACACCAAGGTACAAGGTCAGGCAGGCGCTCAGACCCAGGCTTGAGGATACTGACTGAAAGGTCACAGGTGGAGTACACTTAGCCAACAGGCACACACACAAATAGGAAACAGATCAGATTCCACAGATATGTGCAGTGACATCACAATTGTCCCATGAAATTGGCCCCAATAAAATCCACATGGCCAGAGGGGTGCACGCCTTCCCAAAAACACCATAAAGTTAAATGCAACATGTAGTTAGGAACAACAGGCAGCTGTCAGGGCACTCACGAATATAGATTTCGAAATCTATATTTGTGAGTGCCCTGACAGCTGCCTGTTGTTACTGTTAGTTTCCCTTGAAACATTGGAGGATTAAGGAAGATCCTCCTGCCAGGAGCACCATGACATAATTGAAAAGTGGACTTTACTACACGGACTCACTGTGAGCGCCCATTGCCTATGACCTTCTTCCTAGTTGCTTTTTGTCTGTCTTTGTGATGTAGTTAGGAACACTTAACCAATTAGAACACAACACATACAACACATGTAGAGACCACACGGACATCTGGACACATTACTGGCTGACCCGTACTGTGTCCATGCGAGGTCGAGGTGCACCTGCAATTGTTAGCAGGACCTTATATATGACTCTATGGTAACTGTTTGCATTCCTAACTGAGAAAGAAATGTTTTTTTATTACATTATGATAGTCAGAAAAATGTATAAAAAGCGCTCCAAATTGATGTACAATGAGAGACATTCCTCGGACCCCAGTTCTGTAACTGATCTCCCGGCCTTAATGTTTAATTAAATGAACCATTCCTGTTTTTCCAAATGCCTCTTGTCTCCTGTTTTTTTAAGGTCAATTCTCATTCAAGCAACAAGAGAATGCAAGGGCGTGTATGTTGTGAGATACCCCAGAGTTGCTTTTCCTCACCTGCTATATACTATAGAAGGACTGAAGGTTCAGAACTCAGGTTGAAGTCCCCTCCCACTATAACAGCAACATCCTTCCTGATCTTTGAGATAGTATTTCTCAGTAGTTGTGAGACAGGGGACTCAACTGTCTTAGGGACACTCCTACTATGAACATTAAAAAGGAAACCTTTTACCCTATTCCAGGAAGAGACTTCAATCCTAAGTAGGTCAAGGGAATCTTTTGATAACTGCTTCACAAGGCAGTCCAGCGAGATATTAAACCAAATGGCAAGGCCCCCAAAGGTCTACTGGCTTAGGACTTGCGTGTTGGGACATAGAAGGTTTGGAAACCTTGCTTGTGGGCAGGTACAATTTTCCTTATTTCTTGGAACATGAAAATGTCCTCCCTATCAATAAAGGCACTCCAGTCCTCTTGGGGGATCTTACTCCTAAACCTGGCAATGTTCAAGGAGAATAGTGATAAGCCATTCTTAGAACTAGAAAATGGAGTAACCGGATTTCCTTGGGATAAGTTGGTAAACGCGCTGGAAGATCGAAATAGAATTTCGGCGGTGTGAAATCCCACTTCTAGACTAACTGGTTGAGACTGGATAGAGAGTATCAATGGCTGGATGATAGAGTTAGCACAAGAGCAAGTGCTAAGCCCTTGGAATAAGCAGGATTTGTGACATAGCCAGCTGCTTGGGGCACAGTTCCTATCGCTTGACATTCAATTGACGCAAGAGAAAGATGAGGAAGAATGGAGTCGCTTGGCACTCCGCGGAGGAGATATATTGGATTTAAACTGAATCAAGGAGTTAGGTGGGGAAAGGGTTCAGCATTTTAGAGACAGTAGACCACTTACAATAAAAGAATGTGAAAATTGTAATTTGATGCAATCAAAATTATTGTCGGGAATGGAAGTCAGATGGCCCTGATGGCATCAGAGTGGATAGCTCTGTGACACTTCTGGACTTCCCTGATCCAATGGATGACTATTGGACAAGGAAGCCTCATTTCCCCAGATATGTGCCTGAAGCTGTGGGACACCTGTCATATAATTTGGCCTAATATGGGAGAATGTATCACAATTTGTATGGTTCTCTGGGTGATTGAATGTGTGGGGCGCATATACGTGTGAAGGGGTGGGGACTTTGACTACAACTGCATTGTAATTTGAACAGTTAGATAAATGGTCCAGTTTAGATGGGATTGCTCTGACCGGATCCCTTTGGATGAAGCTCGGATAGATGGGTTGGGAATCCACAATAGGCCTGGAGGAATTTTGCCACATAACTGTGGACAAAGACAATGGGGGCTGCAGATTAATAGTCGTAGTATGGTATAAAGGCCTCAGTAAAACTTTGCTGTATGGTCTGTGAGGTAACATACTAGCTAAGACATTATAGTAGGGTGGACCCCCCTCACTATGGGGGTGGTTTCGTCCCCCTTTGCAACCTATCTGCAAGAGCCCTGGGAGATGGGTTTCTGTCAGTAGCCATACCTTCTCCCTTAAATTCATTGTTTCTGCTCTTAAGATGTTGATAATTTCCCAAAGCTCATTTTTCTGTACACTGGTCTCATTGGCCACTGTCGCCGGGGCTGTGAAAGTTGTTTACAAATTGGAGTCAATTGTAGGCTGTTCAAAAGGAGCCAAGGGGAAGACATTATTTGTGCAAAGTATTTTGGGTTCTATAGAAGCTGGTGGATTAATCTGACTATAGGGGTGAATAATTGCTCCAGGAGAGCCTACCTGGTCAAGAACTTGAGGAGTTGCAACTAGAAGGGACAACTGGAAGGGACAAAGATTTATAATTGTTGTTCTTTTTTTATAAAATAAAGGGACTACTTGAGTTTTTTGGTTTAGCCCAGAGTGGTGATGTCATCCAAATCATAGTAGCCTTTTTTCTGAATAAGAGGGTCTGCCTGATTATATGCCTTTCATCTTGGCCTTGTAACCCATTTGAAAAAAAGTATTCCTAAACCCTTATGGCAGATATCCCCAGGTTGAGATTTTCAACAGATTTGAGTGATTGGCTATTAGTTCCCTTATTCTTTTACACCTGGCATCCCATGGATATTGTGACTCAAACAACGATATGGAAAATAAAATACTGGCATCTGTAACTGGATGCTTGAGCCAACCAAGCCGTTGTACTGGACAGGACCAAGGTAGGTGGTATTGAGGCACTGCTCAGAAGTGAGATTGGTCCTTTACCTTGAGTGATTTGTTCCATTGAGTCTTGTAGTCTCTCATTTTTCACTTTTCAGTGGTCTATCCATAATTCTCCAATCTGGATACTAAGAGCAATTTCCATGATTTGTCCTTAAAAGTCAAATATTGCTAGTTGGTCCTGGCCTTCTCTTCAGGATCCCCGCAAACCTTTTTACTTTCACATCTCCTGTTTCAGAATTCATTTATGTTGGTATTAAGGCTCTGTGCACCTTACCACTGCTACCACATGCTAAAGTGCCTGTGCACTCTCCCTAAAACATGGCAAAACTGGCCTACACCTGATTGCCACATGTAATGGACTTGTAAATCCTTAGTATATAGTAATATGGGGAACCCATGGCCTCCAAATGAAATGCTACAGCTCAGTGGCAGCACTCATTGTGCCAATCACTAAAGTATCACTTTAAAACGTGTCACAGGCCTGCCATTAGAGCCTGCATTGCAATTTTAAACTGCCTTTTTGACCTGGTAAAATAAACCTTTTGGCAGGCATTTAATACATATAAGTATTACATACATACATATACGTTGGCAGGCATTTGGCTTTACTTCTGGTAATAAAATATTACTTAACGTTAAAAAAAATGGGAAAAATTCAATGAATAAATTGTATGTTAAAGTGACATTTTAGTTAGGTGAAAATTTAAGTGACAACATACTGCTTTAAGCTATAAAAAAACACTGAAATTCACCAGTTATAGTTATCTCAAATAACTTTAACTCATAGCCTGAGGTAATTATAACTTGTGTCCTCGCCATATGCTGCTAATTATCCCACATATTACATCACTCATGACATGATCTCTGACATCACTGCTAATATCACTGTAATATCTGAAATGACATAATTGATGACAACAGTGTGCATGGTTACAGTTAAGCTACTGGAAAAGTCTTTTTTGTTTCACTAATAAATTTGACCCCATTTGACAAATATACACAAGCCTTTTCAAATAAAATGCCCCCAAGGGTCAGTTGAGTGCCCCAAAGGGCCCCCTATATAGATATAAATAAATATATATATATATATATATATATATATATATATATATATATATATATATACACATATATATATATATATGTGTGTATATATATATATATATACATATATATATATATATCTTTTCGGACATCTCTACCTTGGATAGCACTGCTTGGTACCACCATGCCCAGCATGGCACATCCAGAAGTACCACAAATTTAGTAATGGTACCACTGTCACAAAAAACGCTAAAAAATACAAGGCTCTGGTCAGAGACAATACCCAACAGCCATCCACCATTGTAAAAACTGTATTTCATGTGAATTGGGGATTGGCTGCCTTCAATGGCAGAGCACGGTTTGGGTGCCCATGTGAGAGTGGGTAGGGTGCAGGGCCTGGTCATAGGTGAGGCCCTGTAGCCAACTTCCCACTGTGCAGAGTTAAAGGCTGCAAGCAGAGATGGTTAGCCATCATAGGGGATTGGGTGCAGGATGTGGACAAAGACCATGTCCTGCAGCCAATCTCACACACCGCCCAGCTAGGACTGCGTGAAGCAAGCAGTTGGCCATCTGATGAGATGTGGGAGGGTGAGGAGTTTGACCTCCCTTCGGGGGCTAGCTGTGTGTAGCAGGGGGTGTTACCTGCAGGATGACTAAAGGGGTTGGCTCCCCATGGGGGAGTTGGGCACAGGACCCGTCCATAAGGCTATGAATTGCTTGTTTGCAGCATAACATTCAAAGATCAGTGCCCCTAAACTGTACATTCAGCATGTTACTGCAAGGGTCTTTCACCCTTTAGTGTATGCATTTAGCCCTGCGCACCATTTTATGCAAAGCAACCTCTAAGTGGCACTCACTTATGACTCTCACTCATCAATGGTGTACAGCTGTGGCTTTCAAGGGAAACAATAGTTAGGAGCCCTCCCAATGTATTATGGTGAATGTGGTCAATCTTTGTATATTTACAGTTTTTCCAATGGAGTAGAACTGGATACCTGTTCATTTGTTTCATATTTGACATTTTTCTTATACCACGACACATATGCTACTCTTCATGAGCTCTTTATTGGTTTACGACAGGCACATTAAAAACCCTGTACTTTCCTAACTATTAAACAAACAGCATGCTACTGCTAAGATACCCCCTTCTGGTGCATGCTTTGGCCCTGGGAACCATTTTGTGTTAAACAACCTCCAAATGGCCACATTCAACATAGGATTCGCACTAAGCAATGGCCTGCAGGTGTGAATTTCAAGTGAAACCAGATTAAGTATCCTTCCCAGTGTATTTTAGTCAACAAGGTCAATCTTTGCACATTTCTCTTTACTAATGTGGCTGGACACTGGATTTGCATGCATAGCACCACCATTTTGTAACTTCACACTGTACTAGGTACTGCATTCAGAATACAACTCAGACTTTATTGCTAAATATACCCCCGATGAAGGATATCTACCTGAAATATACTGGAGCTTGTTGATGAAATGTAAAGCCTAAACATTGTCATACAATTTAAAAACATCTGTTCATTAAAAAGGCTGGAACACTAATCTGTCCAGCTGGCTTGAATATGAATCAGCAGTTTGCTGTGGTTAAGCATTACATCTGTGGACTGACTTGTCTGATGGCAGATGGCTTGGTAACTTATATGAGTACTAATAGAGAGTGCACCTAGAAAGCATGCTAAACAAGATGGAAAAGATTACAACATAAACAAGAGAGAGAAGTGCACAGCATGAACTATCAGTCTGTGGTGTGCAAGCAGAGATGTCCTTGGGTGATGCACAGTGAGGGTAGCAGACATTTTGATTGTTTCCAGGAAATCCTTTGGGAGAGTCCTTTAGTGCATCATTGAGTCTTAGGATCCCAAAACAGAGTGGTGAAATACAATAGAGAACCTGGGTGCCTAGGCTCAGACACCATCAGGGAACTAAGATCTCTACTAATGGTATCAGGTTACCTTGTGCTTTTAAGGTCTCACTGACACTTCCAGCACAAACACACACACTGGCGGAGTCACCCATCAACTTCTGTCTACTTGACCTGTCTTCCTACATAAAAGCTTTTGCTATCTCTTTTTGTGCCTGAATGGGGTAATTCACACAAGCAATGGTACCTTGGAACATGGCGACAGGACAGGACTATTCAGCACAGTCTGTCATTCCAGCTCCCTTGCAAGTTTACCTGTTCATCACACTAAGAACTGAGATCATAGGGGATTATCAACAGGATTGTAATGCTAATTACCAGAAAATTTGCTCTGTGTTGAGGAATACAAGAACTCAATCAAAGGGGAAGTTTTGGTCTACCACTCACAATATCTAAGCTTAAAAAAGATTAAAATCAAGGAATCTATTCTTAGCCTCTGAACAGGTAATCTATCTGTAACATTTGTGTTAATAAAGTGAACATAATTGTTGCATTGCAGAGATTTCCTATTGTACCTGAAGTATTTATTTATTCCTTACTGGTCCTCAATCTCAATCTTGACCACATTGTAATATGGCTGGTCCTCTACTATAAAGACATCTCACAGGGTAGTACTTTAATGGTTTTGAGTTTTTTCTTCCCTGTTAACTGCTAGTTGCATAGAGTGTCACTATCATTGCATGAATGAAATTAGCGCTACACATCACTTAACTAATCTCTGTCAATCACTGCTCAAACGAGGGCCTGGATTGACTAAACAAATAATGATCCATAGGTAGGATAAGCAATCTAGGGTTGATTTAGGAATTTGAGAGAACAGAAGTTGATTGGTTAAGTTAAAGCTCTGGCTGCCTGTTATAGGGAACATTGCATTTAAAGTTTGACCATGAAAGTGAGGCCTAATTAAAAGTCAAACTGTTCATCTCCAAAACTGGATTGCAATGCATAAATGATCAATAAAAACTACCATACAACATCAATGGCACTTTAAGTATGGCTCAACATTTCTTCAAACCTGCATTTGGAGGACTCTTCTTCACTTCTCACTCTCCATTCAATAGGATTTGATTTCACCACAGTTTTAAAATGTTAAGTAGTTGAGGTTGAAAACAGCATTTGTTAATGCTCCCTGCGTGTTTTCATTCTATTTCTTTTTGATTTTTGACCTACAGGAAGGCATATTGCTTGTGGACATAGTATACTGGTACACCGTAATTTGTTTAAAATGTATAGATACAACTAAATTAATAGATATTGAGCCATGCAGGTGTGATCCAAGTGTGTTGTCCAGGTTTGACAGGTCTGAATAACACTCTCATTGTCTAATGTTTCTTAGTCGCCTCATCTTTAACCAGTGACCAAAAGCTGGAAACACCAGTGAAAGCTAAACTGAGTTACTAAACTGCTTAGGTTAGGAAGCTACTTTTATAAGCGAATTCATTAGCCTAAAAAATAAAACAAAATAAAAAAGTGTAAGAAGGTCCATAATAGTTCAGACATTCAGATGTTATTTTGACCTGTTTTTGTGACCCACTTACTGTGATTCTAAGACATTTCTTTTTTTTGATTTGCAAACCAATAAAAGGTTGCAGTGGGCCTTCATTTTTATTCGTTTGTTATTGAATTTTATACAAATAAATCAGCAAAATTTTCTTCTGAGTGAAAGGTGCTACAGAATGGTTGAATAACTTACAAGATTGCAAGAAAAATTAAAGAATAAAAGAAAGAGATGAACATATTATATCAAATTATTACTGTAATAATAATATGTGTGAACAATATACATTTCTAAAATCATTTTTTCACATCTTGAATTTCCCAAGTTGTTATGTTCTGGGAATCCTTCCTACATTCTTTGATATTTGTGTACCATTTTTTGCATTGCATACATGCATTCGCTATCATAAATATTATTCATGTTATTCACACTGCTGAGTTCTCAGTAGGCCTGGGTGGAACTCAAGGAGTCTTGCTCCGCTGAATTCCGCGAAGTTCAAAAAAATTCCACAAGATTCAACAGAACTCCACAGACAAGCTGAAGCATGCTCGTCCGCCTGTTCGTGCTACTTTTTCAAGCCAATAGCATGCTTTGCACCGAAACATCAGCGCAAATGGCACTACACAGTCCACATTGGCATGGACATTTTATTTTACCTGCTTTCTGTTCTCTGCATGGTGCTGGGACTGTTTTTTGTACCCCTTTCATATCTACTTAATACTCGCCCTAGCCCACTCTTTCATCCCTCATTTGTTTTAATTTTATCAGGTGTGTGCTTTTACTTTTTGTTGTACTTTTTTTGCTCTCCTTTTATGCTTCTTTAGTTCTTCCTGTCTTCTTCTCTGTTCTCTTACTTCCTTTCTACTTCCTATTTCTATCCAGTGCAATGTCAGAGGAGGATCCACAGACAGCAAGTGGGGTTGCCAGTGTGACTGCTACAAGCTGCACTCCTTCACCAAGGGGTGCAGTCCCACCACATTTTTTTTGAGGCAGAGGGTGCCACACTTCGTTCTTATGTGCAGCACCACCTCCCCTCCAGGCTAGCAGCAATTGTCAGGCCTGGGAGGGGTGTAGACCATGCAGGAGCATCCGCTCCTGTAGAGGAGAGTATGCTGGAGCATGCGCCGGAGCACTGGGGTCCACCACATCATGCAGCTGCAGATGCATCGCTGGACTGACATACTGTACAAGGAACAGGACCTTCTCAATCTGCTGGGTGTCACGCTTGTGGGGCATGGTGTCTAATTATTTTTTTGTGTTCTCCAATGCTAGCATTTTTTTTCAAATCGTATGCTGCTCACACTCAGAGGTAAATTAGGTTTATGTTACTCATATTATGTGATTCAGCTTGAGCTAGCCCTGTGCTCGGCGCTACTTAATCATCACTGGCGGCGATCGCTAGGGCTGATTATTTAAGAAGTCATGCAGATGCCTCCGTCCTGTCACTAAGAGAGTGGTAGAAGTAATATCAGTGAGTTAGCATTCTGTATGCCTTTCTTTATGTAGGTGTTAGTCCTGTCATCCTTAGGGTGGTGTTCCCCCAAACCTTTTGCACAATCTTATTGTCGGCCGATGTTTGGATTGAAGTGCACTGCTGCTTGTGCGGTTTGTGGATCACTTTAAGACAAATAGGCAGTACTAGTCCAGAGGCACCCAACACACACAACCAAAAAGCAGCAAAGTTGCCACCAGATCCGGCTGGGAAAGGCAGATCTAGAAGGGGAAGAGCTGACCCGGAAGCAGCAACGAGAGCTGCAACTGAACCGCGGCCACAGCATGAGCAGAGTGAGCACCGCAGTGCACAGCCATCCATACCCGCGCCCACCTCTGTGCCTCTGTGCCCTGCAGGAGTGTCGCAGACCGGCAGGCGGCCGGCCGGAATGAGAGGGACCTGAGAGGAGGGGAGGTAAGGTTGGGCCGGGCTGAGGGAGTGCGTGTGAGTGAGTGTGAGTGTGCGAGGCAGTGGGGAAAGGGGCTCGAGCAGCAACGTGCGACGCGGTGTGTGTGGGGGGGGGGCTGGTGCAGTGTCTGGGTCAGAGTCAGGCTGGTTGGGCCAGGCTGGGCTGGGCTGTTATTCTGGACATGGGGCGCTTGTGGCTTGCAGTTGCAGGGCCGGCAGGACTGGCTACGTGGTGGCCCCACCCACTTGCCCCATCTCCTGGCTTGCCGCCCTGCCGCCATCGGCATCTGTGCCCCTCCACGCCCCCAGTTCCTCCCTCCTGGGTCTGCAAAAAAAAAACATCCCCCATCACCGGCTCTCCCACCCCTTCTCACACCTCCTTGCGGTTGGGGTCCTCCCCCTCACCCCCTCCTCCGGTAACTTGCCTTGCGCCTTGCCGCCTGCGTCTCCTCAGACTCGAGAGCCCTCAGTTCCTGAGACCCTGACCTCCCATCCCTCCGCCTGAGCCCCTCTCCCCTCCCCGGTCAGGCCACCGGTGGCACGATAACCAGGCAGGGCCGGGCAGAGGGCAGCAAGGAGGGTCGCACTGACCTGACCCCAGCTGGTGTCAGGCGAAAGGCAAGTGCAGTGACTGTACCCAGTCACCGCCAAGGGTGTGCCCCAGCATCCTCGGAAGTGGCCTACCCAGGGTGGGTGCGGCTAGCGGACTGTCGGTGAGCCCCACTTGACAAAGTCAGCAACATCAGGAGCACCAGCATCGAGATCTCCATACTCTTACTGTTCATCTGACTCTATCTCAGGGGAGCCCAGTGCACCCACGAGTGACAGTTCAACCACAGACCGTCAATTCCTTTGTGCCACTATCTCCATTTCCACTACCGCAATCACCACCACAATCACCCTACCAACTGAATCACGCGGGCTCCGTAGGAGGGGTAAAATGCAAAGCTAGTGTTAGAAGGAAAGCATATGACCATGCAGTCAGGTAAAACAAGAAAGACGCCCCCCCCCAACAAAATCACAATGGGCAAAAGGGAGAGGAGACCTTAAGCTCAGGACTGCCTACACAAGGCACAGAATGCCTCACTCTTCATTGAAATCAAGTCAGAGCCACTTCAGGGAGGAACAGATGAGCAATCCATCTTCAGACCCCATGCTGGGCACAGTCTGGAACCAAGAAACAGCCTTGTACAATCCCAAAAACTCTGCACCTCCAACTCCCAACTGAAAATATACACCAAGTTCTCCTTTTTTTTAAATTGAGAGACCTGCTCTCCCCTCCAATAGCAGTGACACACTGGGGTTACAGTCACCACTAATCGCGTCGATCCTCACATATACAGCAGATAGCCATCCATCAAGAAACGACTCTGCGACAACGGACGCTTCTTCAAGCCCAACCCCTGCTCAGCCCCCTGAAGCAAGCACAATCTTGACGCCTTTGGGGCACTCTCCAAAACTTTTCAGGGCAGAGGTGCACGAGGAGCCCAGATGGACTCCAGTGAATTCATGGCAGACTTCCCCTAAACAGAGTGCGGCCCATCAAATTCACCTAGCGCTCTGTGGACTGAAGGCGGCGCAGCCTGACTTTGTCAACAAGGTCAGCTGCCCACAGACACTCTGGCCACACCTTCAATGGCCCCTGATGATCCTCGCCTGGAAAATGCAACAAATGATGGCCCTCCAGCCCCCTCCCCTTTATCTCCTTCAGCAATTATGAAAACAGAGGACCTCAACACAGGGCGGACGTAGAAACTCTATCCTACCTAAACACTCAAGAGTGGGAAGATATGCTTGTTGCATACTCCCCCTCAGCTACTCGATTCACCTCAGAGCCCAGCCAGCAGTCTCCAAATGACAAAGCAAGGAACAACATGGCCACTCCACTTCTTAGTCAACCATCCCCCAATGACTGAGCAAGGGCCAGAACAAGCTTGGTCACAAGTGCCACATCAACAACTGGACAGGACCTTGACTCAAAGCATCTCCTGGGCTTCCCTGCTTAACACCATGCAGCTTCTACTTGAAGCACTCCATTATCAATCGGACAAAATGGACGGACAGCTAATCCTGCTCAACACCTTGGTAGTATTTGTAGCAGGCATTGATAAGAAACTAGACGACCTCAAATACCTGTACGTGAACTCACATGAAAATTCCATGAGTCTTCCCACAAGTTGCTCATGTGGCCCGATAATAGACAAACTTGCCACACTACCTTTGATGCTAACCAACCTCTGCGCATCTCTATAGATGGGAGCCTCCAGCCAGCACCCACACGGCATCCCTCACCTGGCCTTTCCACACAAGTCCTTGGAAAGATTCACTGGGATCCACTCAAGACTACAACCATCGGCCTGGGAACAAAAAAAGATGACAGAGCAAACGGCCCCACCCAGGAGATCCCAGTGATAGCAAACTTTTGCAATCTGACACCAATAGTAACTGTACCCATACCTTTCAGGGATATCCCCTTAGCTGGCAACCCTGAGGACAGTAACGCCATGGTGATACTAAATGCCAAACAGAGGCACACTCAGTGGAGGAAAGGTCGCAACAAGCGACTCACAGGGAATGGAGTGATCCCAGAAGCAGCCCCCAAACGATCAATACCTGACATCTGGGCCACCAACGAAGCTATATCTCCCAGGCCACCTGCCCCAACAACAATTGCTGTGGTTCCATCCTCGAGTTTGGTCACTAAGCAGATGAGCGCTGCCAAAAGTGACCACCCCTGGTCTGCTGAAAGGACAGACATCACCGGGGAACCCCAAACTTGATCTTCCCGAAGTCATGGACAACCTACACAAGTAACTTCCCCCAGTCCCACCCCGGTCCAGCCAACGGTCCCTCCTCCGCAGGTCCTGGGAGTAAAAATTACACCTCCTAGCCCCACAAATCACGCACAAATGGGAAACTCCACAACTCACTGGTCTAACAACAGCAGGAAACAGGGAGGATACTTTCCCCCAGGGAACCCTCTGCACCCACCGCAGATATCCAAAACTCAACCAGATCCCTCAACTACCAACTCACTAATCTTTTATCCTCACTACAAAACCAAAGGATCTGGTGATATTTTAAACAGGAGGGAATATTCTTCGGCTACTTTCACATATTCCCTCCACATGTGGCCTCAACTCAACGGATCTCCTAGCAGTAGAATTTCTCCATCCAACTAACACCACTGCTCCTGAATCTACTGAAGCCACATGGAAGACAAGTCTTATGCTCAAACAATGCTAGGAGGAAGCTCAACCTTTGAACACTGGGGTATCACTATCACCGCGCACTGTGAGGTTGGCTACCCAACTCCTCTGCTATCACCGGATCCTGCCCTTGATTCGGGCCACCAGTCCAGGGAAACACGCTCTGTACTCAGGAACACTTGAGGCTGCTCTCCGGCACTCTCAAGTTCTTCCACGACTGCACAGGGCACATCTCGGCCCCAAAAATCCATCTCCTCAGCTAACTTTTCTTCAAACAACAATAATTCAAGGTGGTTTTCAAAAACAATCAACAACTGCAATAGGCAAGGGTGACAAACCTCAGAAAAAAAGATGGGCTCTATATTGACAAAGGAGACCCTCCACCTGTGCTCCTGGAATGTAAACAGCCTCCTCTCCAAAGCTCTGGACTCTGACTTTATCCAATACATCAGCACTTTTGACATTATATTAATGCAGGAAACCTGGCTGGACAAACCTTATCACTTGCAGGGCTATAGGTGCTTCATTACTTCAGCAACCAGGAAGGTGAAGTACGGACATCCACAAGGCGGCCTGGCCACTTATGTCTCTTTAGCACTCTCAGCCAGAGTCACCGCTTTGCACCCCACCTCCTCCATCAATATTGTGTCAATCACCTCCACGATGAGTCCACCCACAGCAGAGATAGTCCTCGTAACCACATAACTTCACACCAAACTCAAACTTAGTGGTGCCAACAATCTAGTGGCTCTACTCGAGAACTTCATAAGCAGCAGCATTATAGCCGACGCAGCCGACATCATTGTCTCAGGCGACTTCAATTTGCATCTACTAGGATCTGCCACAGATGAAATCACAATTGCTCTTTCAAGCGCTTGGGGCCTTCCCATACAAAGAGCCAATAAACACGGCCGCCCACAAAGATCAGCAGGACTTTGCTCAATGGCTTCACATCATTACAACTAAGAGCCCTGAACGGCAGATTTACTGAGGACTTGCCTCCAGCTGCATCATATTTTTCAACCACAGCCTCTATCACAATTGACTACACGGTTGTTTCCCTTCCATTATTCAAACAAGTAGCCTCTTTCCAGCTGGGCAACAGGAGGGAGAGCGATCACTGCCCACAGGAACTGTCCATCATCCTGGGGATTACCAAAATGGAGAAAATGAATATTGCACACACCCCTACCTTCACAACAGACTCCAAACGTGTCAAATGTGGGCAATCGAACATTGATCAAGTCATCGAAGCAGCAATGGATCTCGCACTTGAACTAGAAACAAACAATGACAGTGAAGTGCAGAAATGGGCACAACTCACAATGAGGCTCAGTGGAATTTTTGCAGAACCAATCACTAACAAGCGACGGCTACCTCCTGCAGCTGCAACTCACCTGGCACAAGCTGACAGAAGAGCACTACGAGATGCAAAGAGAAAAATCAATTCCAGTATAAGGCAACCTCATGGCAGCCCGAGCAATCCTGACCTTCTGACAATCCTAAGGCACCACAAACAGGCACTGAAGAAGCTAAAATGGGCTATCAATAGAAGCCGCAATGAAGACCTGTGAGCCAGGCTACACTAGGATGCAAGGAGCACACGCTTCTAGCGTACCATATGCAACCTCACATGTCCACATCATGGTGCCATTACATCGCATATACCAGAAGCCGTCTGGGCCAAACATCTTGGAATTCATTTCAACGGATCGATATCACTTAGCATGGTCACACAAAGCACGCTCTTGCCAGGAAGTCTTCCCCCACACAGGCCCTCACCAAAGACTACGCTCACATTACTCACTGACTGGATCACTATAAAAAATCAGATGGCCAAGGACCAGAGAGAAGGCGCCCCAGGACCTTATGGCCTCCCACCCGCAGTCTTCAAGCACAATAGTCCCTTCTGGGAAAAGACTCTCGAACCCCTCTACCAGAAAATAGGTCTGACAGGAATGATCCTGCAGTCCTGGAAGGGGTCTATCATCTCTCCCATCTTTGAAACAGGGGACAGGTCGCTCCCGGACAGCTATCGTCTGATTGCCTTATTTGACAACGACGCAAAGTACTTTACAGGCCTGTTATTGGAACATCTGCTTGCATGGTCTACTGAAAAAGGAATAATCTCTATGACTCAAACAGGATTCTCCAAATATACCGGCACTATCACGAACATCATGGCCATTGTCCTGTTAACTGACAAAGCTGTAACACTGAAACGCCAGCTCCACCTATGCTTTGTCGACTTCAAGGCCGCATTTGACCATGTGGACAGGAATTTGCTGTGGAAAAAGCTTGAAACCTGTGGGCTTCCATATCCACTCCTACGTCTGATAATAGCCCTTCACACAGACACATGGGTCTGATAAAATTGGGCGCAGGCACTCATCTCTCATCCCTACCACAAAAGGCCTAAAACAGGGCTGTGTTCTGGCCCCCACACTGTTCAATCTATACCTAGCAGAATTAGCGGGTGCACTCACCCTTACTAACTCGCACCCTCAAAAAATTGGGGGCCTTGAACTATCATGCCTCATGTACGCTGACGATCTCATGCTGATCAGCCACATGGAAATAGGCCTTCAGAGACTACTAAACGCCACTCAGCACTACTCAGCCACTAATGGCTTGACAGCAAACTTTACTAAAAATCACATACTGTCAATTAGACCAAAGGCACCCTCAAAAGCTTGGTATTGGGGTGAGACACGACTTGTTCAAACAGACAAGTATAAATATCTTGGAGTCGTTGTTGCAAATCGGGGAACTTTGCGCACCAAAGAAAAAGCCTAATGGGAAAAAGCCTAGCCATAGCACTATCTCTAAAGGTCTAAAAAACGATCCTGAGTGGGCCTTCATACATACCCCTCTTAAAAGTGCTAAATGCCAAGCTCCTCCCCACAATAACATACAGGAGCGAAGTACAAAGAGGCAGGGACTCTGACATCTTAAACCGTACAGTGAGCAAAGTTTACCAGACGATCTTTAACATCCCCAGAGACAACTCACATGCCCAACTGAGACTGGAGTTTGGTCTGTTGAACCAATCCCTGGCTCGACATGTTATCTATATAAACTTCTGGAGCAAAGCCTGTGGTGCGTCTCTGGGCACTTGTGGAGGACCCCAATCCTGCACAACGCCTTCAAGAAAGCAGCTGGGAAATCACTTAGGCTTCAGTCACTACTGGAGGACAAAACAGCTTTCTCACGGAGGTCTCATGCATGGATGACTTTGCACACCTATAGTTCCTTGGCACCACAGTCATACCTAGGCCAGGCCTTCTTGAGACGTACAAAAGACGCATTCTTAAGGTATCGACTAGGTCTCCTACCACTTGCTTTAAATGCGGCCCCCTGGCTTAGGGACGTAACCAACTCTATCTGTCCCTGGTGTGTTGAGGACACAGAAGACCTCCTCCATGTCCTCTGCTCATGCATCCATCTTGCACCAGAACGAAAAGCCCTACTAAAATTCAAATTTAATGAAAAAGGTACATGGACACGGAGACAAGCAGTAATGGAGTGCTTTGCACCTGGGGACCTGCAGTAGTGCTTTGTTGAAGTTTCTAATGCTGGTGTCATAAAAGCAAGATTTAATTAATCAGTACTGCCGCCCCTGTGATCCAAAGGAGGTTAGCTCACAGCTCAATGCCTGACAATGGACTATAATGGCAACAGGCGATGCTCAACTCACATTGGAGAAAGCATAACCTTAAGTAGCAACACCCTTTTAAGCTTCAGAACGAGTTCCTAAGGAGCTCAAATCGAAATGACTGTACAATGTGAACAATCCCTTGACGGATACTTAGTAACATCAGAAACGTATTTTCTTTTTTAAATAGTGTATCTCCTTTCTTTTCTCACTTTTGTTATGGTTTTAAGTAACTAAACAATAAACCTTTTTATGTACTTACTTTCTTTTTGCCTGCTTGCCTCATATTTTTGCTGATTTGTGTTGTTGGCCTTAGGACTCTGAACACTCTACCACTGCTGACCAGTGCCAAAGTGTATGTAATTTTCCCATAAACATGGTAAGTTTAATGTGTACATAATTGGTATACGTGATTTACTTGTTAGTCCCTTATAAATGGTATACCATATACCCAGGGCCTGTAAATTAAATGTTACTCATGGGCCTGTGGTACTGATTGTGCCACCCACTGAACTCCTAGACCGTGGCCACACCGCAGCACTCATACTCCTCAACCTCTCAGCAGCTTTGGACATGGTCTGCCACAGCACTCTGCGCACCAGACTCCACGACATATGAATCCAAGGAAAAGCCCTGGAATGGATCCACTCTGGGAGGACGCAGAGGGTCAGACTCCCGCCCTACACCTCCAGACCCACAGGAGTCAACTGCAGAGTCCCCCAAGGATCCATACTATGTCCCACACTGTTCAACGTATACATGGCCCCTCTTGCTGCCATCGTCAGAAGCTACGGTATGAACATTGTGTCTTATGCCGATGACGCACAACTCATCATTTCCGTCACCGAAGACACGGACATGGCCAAATGGAACTTTCACGCAGGAATGGAAGCCATCGCCACCTGGATGAGAGAAAGCTGCCTCAAGCTCAACTCCGACAAGACAGAGTTCATCATCTCCGTAAAGACCACCTTAGCTTTGGACGACTCATGGTGGCCCACATCCCTCAGCACCCCCCGCCGACCGAGTACTCCCGCAACTTAGGAATCATCCTTGACTCCTCCCTATCCATGACCCACCAGGTAAACTCTGTCACCTCCTCCTGCTGGCACACGCTCCACAAACTCTGAAAGATTTTCAGATGCATTCAAGCAGACTTTCTCAGGACAGTCACCCATGCCTTAGTCACGAACAGGCTTGACTACCGCAACACCCTCTACGCTGACACCTCAAGTAGGAGCATCAAAAAACTTCAACACATCCAGAACACAGCTTCCAGACGCATTCTGGACCTCCCTCGCTGAGAACACGTTTCCCAACACAAGAGGACCCTCCACTGGCTACCGGTCGAGAAGCAAATCATCTTCAAGCTTCTCACCCACATGTACAAGGCCATACACAACACAGGACCAGCCTACCTGAACCACTGCATCTCCTTCCACACCCCTGTCAGATCCCTCTGCTCCACCCAGATGGCCCTGGCCACCATCCCTCGTATCTGCAAAACCCCCGCCGGAGGATGATCTTTTACCTCCACTGCAGCGAAGAGCTGGTGCAACCTCCCCCTGCACCTAAGTCAAAGCCCGTCGCTCACCATCTTCAGGAAGAACCTCAAGACGTGGTTCTTCGGTTGAGGCCCCTCCCATCCCCCCGGCGCTTTGAGACCCTCACTGGTGAGTAGCCACACTTTACAAATAATAATTGATTGAGTGTCTGCTTATCAAATGAAAGGAATAGATAATGATGCCAAATTCTAAAGTTGATGTTAATAATTCATCTTTGATAACTAAATGTATTCTATTTCAATTATTCATCTGTCATTGTTGTTATTCTGTATGTTGATTCTTGAAAATGTAATGATAAATATTCTGTCTAGATTGAGATTCTTCTGATGATTTGGTCAGCCTGTATTATTTCTGTCTTCTATCATTTGGTCTTACGTTTGATTTACATGATTGTTAATCTAAAGGGCAATAAATGTTTGAAGTTTATTAAACTGGTGTGGTGATTCGTGGCCACATTGGTCATGGTGTGTATAAATTACTCACTCCAAAATTGAAATTTATGTTTTTTTGATTTGATATTGTTAATGTTGATTGTTAGGACGTTATTGCACTCCTGTCTGAATCAAAAGGTTCAGGTCAACCTCTGAGGGTCATAGATGGTTACCCTACACATGTTACCTTATGAATAAAGTATCAAAAGAAATATAAGGCTGGACATGCCAACAATAGTTTCAGGTACGCCACACTTTTGTCATAAGTTAGACTGTTAGCGCTCTAGTTGTTCTTCAGAACACTCTGGGAGACTGCAGTAGAACACAAGGGAATCAACAGATAAGCTGCTTGTGTTGGGAGTACATTTTACTAAGAACGACAGACTTCATTCCCATATGGCTAAGAATTATAGTGTGAATTTACAGAAAATATGCTCTCATTTTAGCTTCCTGAGCACCTTCCATAACCTTTATGGAAAAATCATGAGAAAACAGTTTTCCTTCAAACATGATTCTTGAAATGTAATCCAAAGGCTTTTTCACTGGGTAAAATCACCTTAGCAACAAATGATTTACACTGTAACTAAAATCTGTTATCACCCTTTATATGATCTCCTTTTGTGACCCTCAAAACCTGCCTTTCACTACAATGCATTTCAATAGGTGTATCATGTATATTGGTTGCATCACTTTCTGTTTGAAGTGCTGACAGTCAATCAGATTAACACCATGAGATCTGTGTTTAGGCTCTGCCTGGATACACAAATATGGATTTCCTTTAATATCTGAAAAACTACTAAACTGATTTACACCAAATTTAAAAAAGGGTGATCTGCGGACCAAAAGCTACCATTTCACCAAATTTGGTTTAATTCCATTCAGAAGTTCGGGCTTAAGGCTTGTCTAAAAAGTATATGCAAATGAACACAGAAACACACTTTTATTGACCTCATCTAAGTGGTGGGCCCAGGGGGAACAGATCCATGGGGCCAAAATCAGCCCACAGCCCCTCCCCTCCCCTCAAAAATAAATATGTTGAGGCCTGGCCCTGAAAGATGGGGTCCCCAGGGCATAGATCAGCCCGGGGAGAGGGCCCCCCTCACCCCCCAAAAAATAATTATTATAGGGCTCGAACCCCCGGGGATGGGGTTCCTGGACCAAAAGCATCCGGGAAGGAGGTTACGTGCCCCCCTTCCCCAAAAATGGGGCTAAAATCAGCCAGCGGAATGGGAGCTTTGTAGCCCTCTACTCCAATTATTGAAGGTCAGGCCCCAGGGAATAGGGTCCCTGATGCCAAGATCAGCCCGGGTAGGGAGCCGTGTTGCACCCCCATGGAATTTTAGTGGGCCCCAGGTGATGGGAACCCTGGGGCTGAAATCAGCCAGAGGAGGAGGGCTGCGTGGCCCCCTCCCCAACAATGCACTTTTAACCAACAAGGTTGCACTTACTAACTAACCAGTGGAAAGTGCTCCAGCTGCATAGACATTTTGTGTAATTTGTAGACTCTTGTTGGATACACGAGCAGGTGAGCTTCCATTCTGGTCCTTTCACAGAAACTAAACCTCAACAGGAAGCTCTTACAAATATGAACGTAGCAGGTGCCCCAGCTGAAGCTTCACTTCTGGAAAGGACAAATGATCCTGAAGCTTGAGCTTGGTGAAGGCAAAGCAAGTGTGCTTTCTCGGTGGTGCATATTGAAAAATGTTCTGAAATCCTTCTTTCATCTATTGGAGCTCAATCAGACACTCTCACACCCACATAGACCCTCTCACATCTACTCTCATACCCAGACAAACACTCTCACAGCCACTTTCACACCCAAAGACACCCTCTCAGACCTATTCTCAAACCCAAGGGTGACAGGCCCTGTGGCCAACTCTCGCTGTGGATGGCCAAGGACTAAAGGTCAGTGCGGGGTTGGGTGGACAGGGAAATGGCCACATGGATTGGGCACAGGGATGTGATGTGGTCCCTGGATCCAAAATCAGCTGGGAAGGTAGGCCACGCTGATCTGCAGGCAACTCCCGCTCCCCATGGCCAAAGCTTGTGTGCGGCGCAGAGCTGGGTGGTTATAGTAGGTTGCTTGCAGGGTAAACATTAAAGGTCAGACTATTAAAGAAAAAACTGTGCATGGAGGGGTGGGAGTTATAGTTAACCTAGGCCTGGAGTTATAGTTAGCTGAAATAACTCTAACTGCTGAATTTCAACGGTTTTGTACGAGTGAAATTTGAGCCTAACTATCACATCCCCGTAACCTTTATTTTTTAAGTGAATATAGTGTCAGTTGCCAATAGGTAGTTATAGATAGTTATATTTAGGACCTAGTTTTCTATGGGAAATGGTTTATTTTGCTCATAACTTTGGCGCTATTTAGTAATGAATCTTCACAAAACTCTCCAAAAGAAACTACATCGCTCACTTCAGCTGCTGTCTTAAAAGTTTTAAGGGTGATCCATCAAGCTGGGGCCGAGAAAAATGAGGGGTCACCATGCATTTTTCCATAAGGATGTTGAACATGGATAGTGGCTGAACCACTGGATGGATTTACACCAAATTTGGCAAAAAAAGTAGCTCTTGGTCCAGAAAGTGACCTTTTTGTTATTTGGTGTAAATCCGTTCAGTAGTATTTGAGAGATATAAGAAAAAACACATTTTTATATATAGGGACCCAAAGCCTCCGTGAATCTACCTGAGCTCATGCTAAGATCTTATCGGCTGCCAACACATCACAAGGAAGTGTTGGGAGCCATCTTGGGACACAGTTTCAGCCAAGTCCAAGGTAAAAACTTGAAAAAAGAAAAGGGACCAGGGTAGGGACACCCTGACACCTTAGCTCTGGTCCTGGGGTCCCAGATGGAACCCCCCAAAGCAAAAATGCATTTAAAAAAAAGTTGTTGCCTAGAGTGGCAGTGGATCTATGGATCTGGTGAAAATTAACCAAAAACACAGAAGTGTGGGCTCCAGCAGGCCAAACTTTAAAGAAGGTAGGGGGTCTGTTGTGGACCCCTGCCACGGGGACCACCACCTCCCTGTGGAAAATTCTAATGCTGGGGAGGGACAGGCCTGCTATGTCCTGGGGTACCCAACCACAGGACATAGCTGTTTGCTCTAACTTAGCAAGAGCTTTGACAGCTCCCACCAAATCAAAGCAAACACTTCAGTTGCAGCAAGTGAGAGTTGTCAACCAGCTCTTAGTTACTGGAAGTGTAGGATTCCTTTTTTTTCTGCCCGCAGGGAAACAGAGGAAACTATTGCTCTCATGGAGAGGGAGTTGCATCTTTAGCAGCTCTCTCTCTGTGGGAGCAATGCTGGCTCCCACAGGAGGTGGACAGCTGGCTGGGACCACAGATGCCTTCAGGCTCCCCCCGCAGCAACCATTTTGACAGAAACAGGGTGTCCTGGGGGCATACAAGTGACATGGCCGCGCCTTAGAGGATGAGGTCCCCATGGCCAATATCGGCCTGGGAGGGGGGCAACGTGGGTGGGAGCAAAGTTAGTGTTTGTCTTGATTGATGGTAGCTGTCACACCTCCTGTCAAGCAAAAGCAAACAGCTCAAGGCACCTTTGGAGATAGCAGGAGCTGGGCCTGGTGGGTGGTGATTCGCAGACTATTAATGGCTCTAGGAGATGGCCCGCGCTGCCGCTCTCCTTTAATTGGTATGGGCTGGCCCTGGGGAGGAGGTGGTCCTCAGTGCCGTATATGGCCCAGTAGGCAGCTGTGCAGCCCCCGCCTATATTTAGTTCTATTCAGCCCGGTGGAGGTGGTGGTCCCCAGGCCAAGGAAAAGCCCAGGGGCTAAATTGAGAACAAGCAGAGGAGACCGCACTTGTTATTTTACTCATTCTGCAGATTTGCGGATCCCTTGTGAATTTCACCAAAAACTTTTTAAAAAGTGCTTCCCAGCAGCAAGGCTAGGGGGTCAGGGTATTCCTTCGATGCTCCTTCTACTTTAGTTATGTTTTTGTTTAACTTGGTTGAGGCCCCAAATGGCTGCCAACACTTCCTGGTTGAAGTGTTGGCAGTCAATCAGATATCCACATTAGATCTCAGGGATCTGTGGAGCCTCCGCTTCCCCAGATATATACAAATTTGATTATCCTTTCAGTACTCTAAAACTAGTGAACGGGTTACACCAAATAACAAAAATCATGGTCCATGCACCAAAAACTAGCTGCAAAATTTGGTGCAATTCCACTCAATAGGGCTGTAGTCATGCCTAAACACCCTATAGGAATATACAGGGGGGGGACTTGTTTTGGATGGGACCCCCCTTATTTCAGCCCCCACTTGATGAATCACCTTGAAACATTCAAGACAGCAGCTGAAGTGAGTGGCAAACTAGTTTGAAAATGTTGTGAGTGTGTGAGTGTATATATATATATATATATGTATATATATATATATATATATATATATATATATATATATTATAATATATCTTTGCAACAGTCAGCTGTGACCCCAGATGTAAATCTCGGTATGGTGAAAACGCAGCAGCTGAGGCTTAGGTTTAGGGCCTGGAGCCTGAGAGTCAAAGAAGGAGTGTTGGGGGCACTTCTGTGCCCGGGTCTGTAAGCGTGCGGGCCTTAAGTTGAGAGAAGACATGTGAGCATCTGATTACCAGAGGTTGGAGACACTGCCGGTCTTCCATGGCCTATTGAAGATTGTGATTCATGTTGGAGATGGAGAGACTGGAATCTGGAGCTGGAGCGGGGTGGGGATTCGGAGTGCAGCTCTGAGACTCTGAGGTGAGGTGAGGCACACTGATAAACTCGCCCCACCTGCTGTGAGCTTCCCCTTACCTTCCTTGCTTCCCTGCTTCAGGGTTGAGTAGTATCACCTTGGTGGCACGGAGTGAACGTCAACAATGGACTTTTTGCTACTCTAATAGCTACTCTCCCCCTAACTCCATTCTCCGCGCAGGCAAACTCCTTGAAAGATATAATAATATAGGGAGAAGGATGGTAAAGGATGGTGGGAAGAAGGCAGGAGTTGAAGTCAGAGCCACGGCATAAAAACAGCCACCCACGGGAAAATTGATGATGATCTTATATCCTCGTGTCCCGCTCTCTCCACAAAAAATTATCATCGCCAGGTCTGGCCACACCCAGACGAGGCCTCTCCAGCAACTGAATGATAGTGCTCACCCTACACTCCTACAGCCAGCACGTGATAAGTAAAATAGGAGATGAACTCCGGCTTCAAAGATCCTGGATACAAGAAGGTTGTAAGTATACTTAGATGCACTCTGGAAGGAACAAAGACCAGGAAGTCATAATCATGTTCACCCCTGAGTACTCTTCTAGAGGGAGTCAAGATATATTAAATAGGAGTAACATCTTATGCCTTATCAACTCCTTGTCAGGCTTGCTTAATGTAACAAATAATCACTTGCTCTCAGTAAGATTTATACAAAGGAAAGGGATGAACCACAGCGAATCTTCAGAAACAGTCTGGGCCTTTCCAAAGATAGCTGAAACGATCTAAAATCAGTCCAGTTTGATGTAGATGTGGGGCATAACAATCAACACCCCTCAAAAGGAATTGTAACCATCTACATTTCTTGAAAAAACACAAATACAAAATCTGCAAAGTAAGCATGAGTGTTATGATAACTTTGGCTCAGTATTGCAGGGAGCAATTAGTTCCAATTGACAACTTCCAAAACGGTCAAATTTAAGTAATATGAGGTACTGCCTATCAGTCAATATCCCGAAGAACAATTCCTGTTCAATATCTCAGCCACAAATCCGAAAGTCACTGGAAGAACAACAGTATAGAAGTTTAGAGCAAAAATTGGACCTTTCAAAAATAAAAGAAGAAACAAGACCGCAACTAAATATCTTAAATGGGAATATCGCGGGCTTCCAAGACTGAGGATAAGGAATAGATAGTATCCATTAAACAACAAGTTGCTTCCAGGGACACATGGGGGGTTATTCTAACTTTGGAGGAGGTGTTAATCCGTCCCAAAAGTGACGGAAAAGTGACGGATTTACCACCAGCCGTATTACGAGTCCATTATATCCTATGGAACTCGTAATACGGCTGGTGGTATATCCGTCACTTTACCGTCACTTTTGGGACGGATTAACACTCCTCCAAAGTTAGGATAACCCCCATGGTCTGTTAACACCATCGACTTAGATGGGTATTCTACCTTTCACCTACCAGCAATCAAACAACACAAAGGCAGGCCAGTAGGGGGTTTGACCTTCTGGGTTAGAACATCCCTACTTGAAGACTCTGTAGCAACTCACACTGTACTAAGTAATGCCATTCACACAACAGCAGTGAAACATGAGGCTTGGTCACTTGAAATAGTGAATGTGTATTTTCCACCTATTAGCTGGGTTTAAGTTGAGCTAAGAGTCCGGACACTCAAAGAGCATATTTTAAAGAGAAGAACTGGATATCATTGGAAATCATCGACTGGATCCCTGGGCGGGCACCCTTCTCAGTTTTGTAACAATTTCCTATTAATATGTGGCAATTATAAAACCAATCCGCATCCTATACTAGGGGATGAGTTATTATGGGAAGAAGATAGAGGCCCTCATTACAACCCTGGCGGTAAATCCCGCTTACCGCCGTACAGAAGACCGCCAACATACTGTTGCGGCCACGGAATTCCACTACAGGTATTACGACCCAGAGCTCGGAATCCGCCACAATACAGACACCCACACAAGTCCGCCACACCAGAGGTCAGTGATAAACTGGTGATACCAAAACCAACACCGTCACGCCAACAAGAATACATCCACACTATCATGACCCACAAATCAACGCAGCGGTCTTTCAACCGCGGTAAACCGTTGGCGGCACACACCACCGCGGTCAAAATGCACACACACTTACAAAACACAACCACATTGGACAATTCAAAATACACACACCTGATACACATACACACACCACTCCAACACACCCAATCCAATATAAAACACACCCACATTACCCACAAACCCTTACTACCAGAAGTTTTAAAGCAGGCCAGAGAGAGACACTACCAAAATCAACACTAGCATCCACAGATACACAACACCATCACCTACACAACATCCACGCACCTCAAACAACACACACCAACACATCCCCTCACACATCAAAACCCACACATCATGGCACCTCAAAGACACTCCAGGTTCTCTGAGGAGGAGCTCAGGGTCATGGTGGAGGAAATCATCTGGGTAGAGCCACAGCTATTCCGATCACAGGTGCAGCAGACATCCATTGCAAGGAAGATGGAGCTATGGCGAAGAATTGTCAACAGGGTAAACGCAGTGGGACAGCATCCAAGAACACGGGATGACATCAGGAAGAGGTGGAACGACCTATGTCGGAAGGTGAGTTCTGGGGTATCCAGACACCAGATTGCTGTACAGCGGACTGGCAGTGGACCCCCACCTCCTCCCCCACAACTAACAACGTGGGAGGAGCAAGTTTTGGCAATTATGGATCCTGAGGGCCTGGCAGGAGTAGCAGGAGGACTGGACTCTGGTAAGGCAAATCTTTACTACCTTATCCCCCCCATGTGTACATGCCACCACATGCTCCCACCCTTACCCTCACACCCATCACCCCAACAATCCACAGATACCCCACCAACACAACCCACACATCCCAAAACCAAGCCCTGCATGTAACACCAATGCATGGACACCCATCACCCAAGAATGTCTAGTGCAGAGACTCACTCATGCCCTAAAATCACCAATCACACAAGGACTGAGTCAATAATGCAAGCATTGGAGTAGAGGGTCACTCACCCATTGCACACGATGGCACACGCAGATACAATAACTATGCATTTACACCCCAACAGGACCCGTACCCAACGTCACCGGACAGGAGGTGCCAGACATATCCAGTCCCCCCACAGAAGAGGCCCACAGTGATGACAGCAGCTCTGCACGCTTGGATCAAGATGACCAGCCCGGCCCATCTGGGACCTCAGGACAGTCGGTTCTCCTGCCACTGTCACAAGCCACCACAGAGCCTCCCCCCTCAGGAAACACCAACACAGCAACCACCCAGCGGGCCCATACCTCTGTCCCCAGGATACGTCAATCAGCAGGGAACCCAGGCAACCCCACTAACACAGGACGATCAGGGACTTGGGGGCAGTGGGCACACGGTTCAGGGGACAGAGGCACAGGAAAACAGGGAAACTGGGAGGACTGCTGTGCGACAGGGGGGGGGACAGGCTCAGGGAACTGACACTCAACAAGGCACTCTCCAACATCATGGGAGCTTACCATCATTCCCAGGACACCATAGCAACGGTACTGGCCAAGTTTCAGGAGACCCAGCGTCTGCAGGAGGAACACTACCTGGGGATCAGGGAGGACTTGAAGTCCATTAACACCTCCCTGGTCACCATTGCAGGGGTGCTGGCAGACCTTCTCAACACCAGGAGGGACACAGTGGCACAACACAGGGTCCCTGACACTAGCCTGGATGATAAACGGCCCTCCACCTCCGCCGGCACTAGTGGACAGGAGGCACCGCCACAGGAACAACAGGACACCAGCACCCCTCCCCCTGCAGATGGAGAACCATCCCGCAAACGATCCCTGAGATCCAGGAACAAGACAAAGAATACGAAGAACATTGCCAAGACCCCCGCCAGGAAATGAGACCCCCTGAATGTCACCCTTCTGTCCCACTAAGTCACCCTGTCCATCCTTAAACTGCAATTGATCCACTTCCTATGCCCCTTTGGACAATGCACCTGTGAAAAAAATAGACTGGACTCTGCCATGGACATTCCTCCACCATCACCCTAGCCCATTTTACAACCCACCTCCACTTATTTGCACAGGAATAAACACACTTCAATCACAAAACAATCTGGAGTCAGTCTGTGCTTTCACAAATGTGTAATTGCAATAACTATGGAATATAGCAATGTCAATGTACTTGTTCACATACCAATGTAACACGGCTGTAGGCCAGGAGTAAACCGAGCAGAGGGCACAAAGTGGGACCCAGATCTGTGAAATGGAAAGTCAAAGAGACAAGTCAGGGTCCATACACTGAGTGAAAATGACAGACTTCTGCTAGCTCAAACAACAGTACGATCCCCGAAGAGCAACTCTTCTCCGCACTCGCCACCAACCAACCCACCCTCACCACCGACCCCAACGATGCAGCCCTCAACCTCACAAACTGGATCTCCAACTGCGCATACATCCTTGCTCCCCTCAAACGCACGCATCGACAGACCAACACCAAAAAACCTCTCTGGTTCTCTGACACCCTCAAAGAATCAAAGAAAACTTGTCGCGCCCTTGAGAAAGCCTGGCGCAAGGACCGCACCGCTGACAACATGACCGCCCTCAAGAACGCTACCCGCAAACACCACCACCTGATCCGCGCTGCCAAAAGGAACTTTTTCACCGACAGACTGGACAACAACAGACACAACAGCAGAGAACTCTTCAGCATCGTCAAGGAGTTCTCCAACCCCAGCGCCAACGCCGTCACGCCCTCACAGGATCTGTGCGAATCCCTCGCCACTTTCTTCCATCACAAGATTAGCAACCTCCACGACAGCTTCGGACACCAGACCCAACCAAACACCACCGAGCCGGCATCCACGGCCATCACCCTCAACAACTGGTCCCACATCAACACGGAAGAAACCAAATCCATCATGAACTCTATCCACTCTGGCGCCCCTTCGGACCCCTGCCTGCACTTCATCTTTAACAAAGCCGACGACATCATCGCCCGCACCTCCAGACCGTCATCAACTCTTCTTTTTCTTCTGCTACCTTCCCCGAATGCTGGAAACACACCAAAGTCAATGCCCTACTAAAGAAACCTACGGCTGACCCGAGCGACCTGAAAAACTTCCGCCCCATCTCTCTTCTGCCTTTCCCAGCCAAAGTAATAGAGAAGACCGTCAACCAACAGCTGACCACCTTCCTGGAAGACAACAACCTGCTCGACCCCTCACAAACCTGATTCCGAACCAACCACAGCACTGAAACCGCCCTCATCTCAGTCACTGACGACATCAGAACCCTGATGGACAACGGTGAAACAGTCGCCCTCATTCTGCTCGACCTCTCGGCTGCCTTTGACACCATCTGTCACCGCACCCTAATCACCCGCCTCCGCTCCACCGGGATCCAAGTCCAGGCCCTGGACTGGATCGCCTCCTTCCTCTCAAACCGTTCCCAAAGAGTTTACCTCCCTCCGTTTCGCTCAGAACCCACCGAGATCATCTGCGGCATACCCCAAGGCTCATCACTCAGCCCGACACTCTTCAATGTCTACATGAGCCCCCTCGCCAACATCGTACGCAAGCATGACATCATCATCACCTCCTACGCCGACGACACACAACTTATACTCTCCCTCACCAAGGACCCCGCCAGCGGCAAGACCAACCTACAAGAGGGTATGAAGGACGTCGCAGATTGGATGAGGCTCAGCCGCCTAAAGCTGAGCTCTGAAAAAACGGAAGTCCTCATCCTCGGCAACACCCCGTCCGCCTGGGACGACTCCTGGTGGCCCACGGCCCTCGGCACCGCACCGACCCCCACAGACCACGCCCGCAACCTCGGCTTCATCTTGGACCCTCTTCTCACCATGACCAAACAAGTCAACGCCGTGTCCTCCGCCTGCTTCCTCACCCTCCGCATGCTCTGCAAGATCTTCCGCTGGATCCCCGCCGACACCAGAAAAACCGTGACCCACGCCCTTGTCACGAGCCGCCTGGACTACGGCAACACCCTCTACGCCGGGACCACAGCCAAACTCCAAAATCGCCTGCAACGCATTCAAAACGCCTCGGCCCGCCTCATCCTCGACATACCCCGCAGCAGCCACATCTCCGCACACCTGAGACACCTGCATTGGCTCCCAGTCAGCAAAAGGATCACCTTCCGACTTCTCACCCACGCACACAAAGCCCTCCACGACAAGGGACCGGAATACCTCAACAGACGCCTCAGCTTCTACGTCCCCACTCGCCTCCTCCGCTCCTCTGGCCTCGCACTCGCTGCTGTCCCTCGCATCCGCCGCTCCACGGCAGGTGGGAGATCTTTCTCCTTCCTGGCGGCCAAGACCTGGAACTCCCTCCCCACCAGCCTCAGGCCCACCCAGGACCACTCCGCTTTCCAGAGACTCCTAAAGACCTGGCTGTTCGAGCAGCGATAACCCCCCTTTTTTCCCTAGCGCCTTGAGACCCGCACGGGTGAGTAGCGCGCTTTATAAACGTTAATGATTTGATTTGATTTGACAGTACGAGATGTTGGTGGAAGCAGTTACATCTTCTTACCTGTGTCTCACTGGAAGTATTGCATTATGATGTTGTTTCGGTTGTCGATATCCTCTTCTTCTGCCTCCTCTTCTTCACTATCCACAGGCTCCACAGCTGCCACAACACCACCAGCTGGCCCATCCTCATGCAGAAAAGGCACCTGCCATCGGAAAGCCAGGTTGTGCAGCATACAGCAGGCCACAATTATCTGGCACACCTTCTTCGGTGAGTAGTATAGGGAGCCACCTGTAAGATGGAGGCACCATAATCTGGCCTCAGGAGGCCGAAGGTGCGTTCGATCACCTTCCTAGTTCACCCATGTGCCTCATTGTAGCGTTCCTCTGCCCTTGTCCTGGGATTCCTCACTGGGGTCAGCAGCTATGACAGGTTGGGGTAACCAGAGTCACCTGCAAATGTCGAGGGATATCTGTTAAACACACACTAACCCTTAGGGACAGCCCCATATCCATACACCTATGTCAACTATATTGGGACCTTGGCCTCACCTATTAGCCACACACAGTGCCTCTGGAGTTGCCCCATCACATAAGGGATGCTGCTATTTCTCAAAATGTAAGCGTCATGCACAGAGCCAGGATACTTGGCATTCACATGGGAGATGTACTGGTCTGCCAAACACACCATCTGCACATTCATCGAATGGTAGCTCTTCCGGTTTCTATACACCTGTTCATTCCTTCGGGGGTACAAATGCCACATGTGTCCCATCAATGGCACCAATGATGTTGGGGATATGTCCCAGGGCATAGAACTCACTTTTCACTGTGGGCAAATCCTCCACCTGAGGGAAAACGGTGTAGCTGCGCATGTGTTTCAGCAGGGCAGATAACACTCTGGACAACATGTTTGAGAACATTGGCTGGGACATCCCTGATGCCATGGCCACTGTTGTTTGAAAAGACCCACTGGCCAGGAAATGGAGTACAGACAGAACCTGCACTAGAGGGGGGATTCCTGTGGGATGGCGTATAGCTGAAATCAGGTCTGGCTCCAACTGGGCACACGGTTCCAGGATTGTTGCACGATCAAGCCTGTATGTGACTAGGATGTGTATCTCTTCCATTGTCGACAGGTCCACCAGGGGTCTGTACACCGGAGGATGCCGCCATCTCATCACCTGCCCCAGCAGACATCCCCTAAGGAGGAGAACAGCGAGCAGAGAGTCATCCAACACTAAGGTATCAGAATTTGTTATTTGCAGAAACGTTATTAATCCGCAATGCGCCGGTATCTGTCTATATTCCCGGCCCAAATAGGTGTGACACAGTTAACATTCATCCCATGTGGCCTCCTGAAATGGCGGCTGCCTGACCTGTAAGGTGGGACAAGGGGATATGAAGTAACTGCACTGGCGTTGTACACTGTCGCGGTGGGCGGTCGAAGACCGGGGCGCAATTCTACATTGGTTAACATTGGGCCCTATGGGTCCCAGGAGCCAATGACGATGTACGCCGGCGGTGACGGTACGCACCGCCGTGGACGTGACCGCCATTTTCTGTCTGTTCCCTCACTTGACACTGACGTTCAACAGGAGAGGACCTACACTGCAAGTGCTGCTGTGACCTGTGTCTGGAAGCGACAATGGCTACAGTGTCTGGGGAAAGAGCCCCAGCCTTCACTTCAGAGGAGTTGGGGAAACTAGTGGATGGGGTCCTCCCCCGTGACATGCAACTGTACGGTCCTCCAGACAAACAGGTGAGTACACTGTGAGCTGTGAGTACATTGCATGGGCAATGCCTGTTTTGAGTGGTGTGGATGGAAGATACATGGGGGGGGCTGAGGCCTGCATGTGCAGATGGTGAGTGTATGTGCATCAGGGCATAGGTGGGAACTGGTGGGCAATGAGTATGATGGTCCGGACGGGTAAGTAATTTCCTTTCCCCCTGTACCATTCAACTAGGTCAGCGCCCACCAGAAGAAGGGTATTTGGTGTGCCATCGCCAAGGACGTCCGGACCCTGGGGGTCTACCACAGACGGAGCACCCACTGCCGTAAAAGATGGGAGGACCTGCACCGCTGGAGCAATAAGACAGCGGAGGACCAGCTGGGGATGGCCTCCCAACGTGGGAGGGGTACCCATCGTACCATGACCCCCCTGATGTGCCAGATCCTGGCGGTGGCCTATCCGGAGTTGGATGGGCATTTGAGGGCATCACAGCAGCCACAAGGGGGTGAGTACACTCTCATTCAGCTGACTCTGCACGCATTACGAGGTGTCTGGGTGGGGGAGGTTGGCAGTGGGTTCCTCTAGGCCAGGGTGGACTTGGTAGGCAAGGTCCCTTGTGAGGCAGGCTATGTGGCACCCCAAAGGCACCAGTGGTAAGAGCCATCTACACCTAGTCAGGCTCCTGTGACTTCCAGGTGTGCAGCAATTGGTCTTAGGCCTCGTACCCCATGGTCAGATGAAAGTTCTAGGAACTGTCAGTGCATGGCATGGTGCAAAGGGCTGCTCCATGTTTGTTGTGTCCACCAACGGTAGTGGTGTTGCATGCACTGAACATGTCTTTCTTCTGTCTCCCACCCTTTATGTGGTCTCCCTGTGCTTGTGTGCAATAGCATCATCAGGCGGAGGAGCATTGGCACCGGAGCAGGAGGGAGCTGCAACCCACTTGGCCCTGGAGGGTGAAGCAACGGAGTCTGAAGCCACCAGTGGGACGGAGGGCGAGGGGAGCTCCACGGCGGGGACAGGAGCAGACAGCAGTGACAGCGACTCCTCCTCTGATGGGAGCTACCTTGCGTTGGCGGGCACCTCTGTGCACACCGCATCAACAGGTACAGCCGCCACCCCCCCACCAGTACCGCCCTCCCAGCAGCCCCTCAGCCTGTGTCCCGTGCCTGCTCACCCAGGAGGGTGGGCATCTCCTTTGCCCCAGGCACCTTAGGCCCTGCCCCAGTCAGCCCTGCTGCCCTCAGTGAGGAGGCTATTGACCTCCTGAGATCCCTCACTGTTGGGCAATCTACCATTGTGAATACCATCCAGGGTGTCGAGAGGCATTTGCCACAAACAAATGCATACCTGGAGGGCATTCATTCTGGGCAGGCGGCCCAACAGAGAGCATTTCAGGCTCTGGCCTCAGCACTGATGGCAGCCATTGTCCCTGTGTCCAGCCTCCCCCTCCAACTTCCTCCACCCAGACCCAATCCCCTGTACCTCAGCCTATCTCAAGCACACCATCAGACCAGCATGCACACACATCAACACACAAGAGTGGACATGGCAAATATAAGCACCACACATCCCACAGGCACTCACACAAGCACCATCCCCATGCAGACACAGCAACATCCACTGCCTCCACTGTGTCCCCCTCCTCCACGTCCTCCTCCTCCCTCCCTGTCTCGCCTCCACTCACACCTGCATGCACTACATCCAGAGCCACTACCTCCATCACCAGCATGCCCATCTCCACACACCGCTCACGTGCACTCACCACCCCCACTACCATTCACACATCCCCAGTGTCCTCTCCCAGTGTGTCAGTGAGCCCTCCTCCCAGAGTACACAAACGCAGGCACACACTCACCCAACAGCCATCCACCTCACAACAGCCTCCGGCCCATGCACCTTCAGCCAAATCCAGCAGACGTACATCTCCTACAACCACTACCTCTACCTCCACTCCCAAACCCCGTCCATATTCCTGTCCCAGTGTGTCTAAAAAACTTTTCGTGGCAAGCTTTGACCTCTTCCCTTCACCTCCCCCCCGTCCTTCCTCTAGGGCCGGGCTTCACAGGTTACAGCCCAGCACCTCAGCCACTAAATCCCCAGGCACAGTGGTGCCAGCAACTGGGGGGTCATCGAGTGCGCCACCCATCAGGGCTGCCAGTGTGCCACGTAGCAAGGGCAAGGACATTCCACCACATGCCAAGGTGAAAAAAGTGCCCACATCCCGGAGGGAGAAGCCGAAACTACCAGCCACCAAGGGCTCAGCAAAAACAAAAGGGGATAGTGGCAAGACAACTGCTTCACCATCAAAGGTGGGGAAGGGCCAAAAGCAGAAAAGCAGGTCAGAAGAGGGCATGGTGGCACCGACTGAGGGACTAGTGTCACACCTTCTGTCCGCGACCACGCCAACCTGTACGGCGGCGAACACCGCTAGCTGCCCCGCCACCACAACCGCCACCTGCACCGCCACCTGCACCGCCCTGGCACATCTACAGCCTCAGCAACAGTCCCCAGCCTCTTCCCCAGTGGGCAGCCATCCGAGGCGGCAGGAGATGTCCTGCTCTGTCCCTCAGCAGGTGCTGACCCATGCACCGCTGCCAGCACCGCCGCCGCAAGCACCGCCGCCACAGACACCGCTGCAAGCACCGCCACCTGCCCGCGGCGTCCTCAGACACTGGCACCACCGCTGACATGGCTACCATCCCCAGTGGTCAGTCGTCTGAGGCTGGAGGAGAGTTCGTGGACACTGGGCAGCTTCCATGAGGCATGACTTCCATCACTGTTTGCATCTGCAGGTGGAATGCGGAGCTGCAGCAGTGTGGGGAATGTCGCTGCCTCCATGGCGTATCATGCTACCTGAACCTTGCCAATCTCGTGGCATGCACACCCAAGTGAGGGAATTGTACCGGCCACACTGAACGTGTAGCACTCTGGGCACCAGCCCCCTCCAGGACCAGTGGAGTATCACATCCACTACCTCAGTCCTTGGCAGGATGAAGCAATCTGGGCACCAGGCCCCGTCCAGAACCAGTGGAGTATCACATCCACTATCTCAGTCCTTGGCAGGATGAAGCAGTCTGGGCACCAGGCCCCCCTCCAGAGCTAGTGGAGACTGTTATCCACTTAAGAGAATGTGGCTTTGCGCTCCCCAGGATACAGCAGTGGGCAAACCACCCACTGGGGAGACTTGAGAGACTGTGGCTTTGCACTCCACCCACTGGAAAGACTTGAGAGACTGTGGCTTTGCACTCCCCAGGATAAAGCAGTGGGAAAACCACCCACTGGAGAGACTTGAGAGACTGTGGCTTTGCACTCCCCAGGATAAAGCAGTGGGTAAACCACCCACTTGAGAGACTTTAGAGGCTGTGGCTTTCCACTCCCCAGGATAAAGCAGTTGTCACGACTTACGTGCTGCTTTACTCTGGAGGCCACAGAGTGAGTGACGTGGATCCTGTTCTTGAATGTTCGGCCCTGGCCCAAGTAGGGGCGACTCTTTCTGGTAGCCACGGTGCTGCAGGCAATGGGTACGCCAAGAGCAGGCTGTGCCCCTCAGAAGTAGCGCCAGAGGGAAAAAAACCCTGAAAGGGGAAAAAACCTCCACAAAGAATGTTCCTAAAATAGGAACAAAAACGAAGAGATTATCAGCAAGAGAAAATACAGGAAAAAGTATTCTGAACTGACGAGAACCAGCACAGGAATGCGAGGAAGCAGGAGCGAAGACACCATCCAAACAGAAAGTGTTGCAGCACAAGGAGAGAAAGAATCACAGCCCTTAAATACCAACAAACAGGAAATGACCAACAGGAAGTAAAAGGACACCATCTTAGATAGGGAAAAGCACATAGAACAGAATGGACTAGGAACCATAGAGAATAGGGAACAAGGAATACTGGGAAGAGAAAGGAAACATGGGAAGGAGCAAAAAACAAAAGGAAGGCACAACCAGATGTCCAAGAAAAGAAGAAAAGAACAGGTGAGTGGGGGGGTCAGACATACCTGACAACACGGTGAACAGCAAAAGAACGAGGCCCCATCCCAAATTTGGGGCCTCTGTCAGCACACAGCAGACTGGGGGCGTGTCACGTCAGATAAACGCGTGCTGCGGCCCGAGCCAAAGGTTCGGCTCATGCCGCGCGCAGCGGCATGACAGCAGTGGGCAAACCACCCACTGGAGAGACTTGAGAGGCTGTGGCTTTGCACTCCCCAGGATAAAGCAGTGGGCAAACCACCCACGGGAGAGACTTGAGAGACTGTGGCGTTGCACTCCCCAGGATAAAGCAGTGGGCAAACCACCCACTGGAGAGACTTGAGAAACTGTGGTTTTGCACTCCCCAGGATACAGCAGTGGGCAAACCACCCACTGGAGAGACTTGAAAGACTGTGGCTTTGCACTCCCCAGGATAAAGCAGTGGGCAAACCACCCACTGGAGAGACTTGAGAGACTGTGGCTTTCCACTCCCCAGGATACAGCAGTGGGCAAACCACTCACTGGAGAGACTTGAGAGACTGTGGCTTTGCACTCCCCAGGATACAGCAATGGGCATGGAGCCCCCTCGTACAGTAGTGGCGTTGTGCGTTCATCAGGCTGAGGTGCCCCCCTCCCCCTGAGGAGCCTGTGTATTTTCGATGTGATGCCCCAGCAGTGTTCTCTCTGTTTCGAGTCAGGTATCATGTGTGGACTTCGCCCATGCATTTTGGTCCCAGTGGTCCACGGACAATGATTGGTACACTATCCAGACTTGTGTAGTTGGTGTACATATTTGTATATACTGAATTTTGACTAATGGATTTTTAATGATTACAATTGTTACAATCATTTCCTTTTGTCCTTGCGTTCTTCCAGGGGGTGGGGCGGTGTATGTGTAATTTTGATGCATGTATTTGTGTATATGTTGTTTTATGTGAGGGTGAGGGTCGGGGTGTTGCGTGTTGCGTGTGTCACTCTCTTTCCTACCCCCCCCTGTCTTGTGGGTGCAGTACTCACCATAGTCGCCGCCGTTCATACTCCTGGTAGAAGAGGAGATAAACCAACATGGGTAACACCTGAAGTTCGGGCTTCATGGCGTCCTGGTTCCTCGTTGGGTGTCGAGAGGTGAGTGTTTTCCCTTCTGTGTACTGTTTCCGCTGTGCTTTTGATAGCGTTGGTTCCACCCCGGAAAAGGTGGAGGATAGGCATCTTGAAATACGGTTGGCAGTACTTTGTCTTCCGCCTGTCTGTTGGCGGTTACCGCCGCGGTGTTTGTTTCTACCGCTGTAGTGGTCGAAGTGTTAAAGTGGCTGTCTATGTTGGCGGTTTTCGCCACGGTCGTAAGCCCATTTTTTTCCGCCGGCCTGTTTGCAGTGTTACCGCCGCTTTAACACCGACCGCCAGGGTTGTAATGAGGGCCAGAGTGTGGAATATTCCAACCCCCCCCCCATTGAGCGATGCCAAGGTTCAAAGAAGAGAGAACTAATCTTTGAAGCCTTAATTGAAGGAGGAATTTGCACTTTAAATGGACGAACTAAATCAGATAAAGTATCAAAATCTACCTTCCAAGCTTGAAATAGGCAAAGTATTTTTGATTACATGGCGATAAACAGAGAAGCTTGGCATTATATCATAGACATGGAAGTAGTGGATAGCATCGAAAGTGATCATAAACCACTCCTAATGGAGATGGTCCATCCTGATACAGGCTCCTGGGAACCTGCTCCTTCGCATAAAGCAAATCACCCAACAATCGCCTTGAGACCAAATAGAAAAACATCACAATGTCAGCTAAGTACGAACCTTACAACTATACCCTTAGTGAAACCTGTATGGCATAATTTTCCACGATTTTAGATCTATCAGGCAATGAAGTTTCCCTTTTGTTGCAAAAATGTAACAATCTCTTAGTACAAACATCAATGGAAAGCACTAAAAATGTCAAAACCATTCTATCGGACAATCGGGGGGGTTTGATGATGAATGGTTGAAACTAAAAAAGGTACTATCACAAGCTTATAAGAATCAGCATTCGAACAATATCAACGAGCAACAATTCTTATACTGTAGGCAACAATACAGGAAATGATTAAAAAATAAAAAGAAGATATCCCCACATAAGCTCTGGGGAGACCTCGTTGATGCAATCTCTGCTGAAAATTCAAAGACATTTTGGGAAATAATCAGGTGGGGATCTGAAGGTCCCTCCAAAAATTTGGAATTGAACATTGATCCATAACTTTGGGTATATCATTTCACTACTCTGTATCAAAGAGAAGACAAGATTACATCAGAAAGTATTACTGACCTAAAAGGTTACAAGCAAGTGTTGGAAGGAAATAATCACAACCCATGCGAGACAACGTCACTACTAAAGAACTGTGTAATGACTCCATAGTCCAACGCACCTGAACATGAAGCAAATGATCAGACAGTTTCTAAGAACATACTCCAAATTAAGTCCAAATATACGGCTCATGTTATGCCCCGTGTTATGGTGGTAGTGCATGAATTTAGTGAAAAAGAAGTTGTGCAAGCCATCCTTACACAAAAACCGCATAATAAAACAGGCCCAGATAGAATCCCATCAGATGTCTATCACAACCACCTAGCTTTATAGCTGTCAGTTCCAACTCACCCATATAACTGTGTTTGGTCCTTTGAAGAAATTCCGCCATCATGGAGAAAATCAATAATTGTTCTAATACATAAAAAAGGACCATGGGATATGGGGCGCAATTACAGGCCAGTATGACTGCTTGACAGAGCCAGAAAAGTCTTTGCCAAATTGATCCAATCTCTACATTATTATTGACATTGAATTCTTCACACAGGTAGTGTATAAAGACACTGGTGCATAATAATATTGGTGTTTAGGTCTTAGCACAGATGGCGTATAATGATAATGGTATTATTGTCCTCACAGAGATACTGGTTAATGATGCTGGTGTTATCGTCACCTGCATAATGATGGTGGTGTTTAGGACATACAACAGAGGATCTAAAATTTTATTGGCATTAAGGTCCCCACAGATATGTACTTCTCTATATATTTGATTAAGATTATTTAAAAGTTCTGCAAGCCATCATAGTCTTAGGGTGCTTTAGGTTACAATGGGGAGAAAATAAGTCAACAAAAGTGACAAATGACAATAACTCTAAATCCTAAAAGGTGGTTATTCTTTGAGATAATAGTAGGCGCCTACATGGTGTATAACAACACTGGACAAGGTCCCCACATTGATGGTGTATGATGATACTGGTATTAATGTATCCTGAGAGATGGTGTATACATATTGGCATTTAGGACCCTGTAGGGATGGTTTGCAATGATGTTCGTGTCAAGACCCCCACATTGATTGTGTATAATGATACTAGTGTTAAAGGTCCCTCACAGATTATTTATAATGATATTGGTGTTGAGGTCCTCGTAGGGATGGTGCCTAAATTTTCTGGTGTTTAGGGCCCAGCACAGATGTTATATGATGCTGTCGCTCTTAGGATCCATTAGAGATGGTGTATATTTATTTGAGTGTTAATGATCCCTCAGAGATGTATTATAAAGATATTGGTGTTGCAATTGTTTTAGAGATGCTGTACAATGGCACAGGATGTTTAGAGTTCTGCAACCCAGAATTCATCATCACCAAAGTACCAACACTGAAGTACTACAACAGCAAATCTTCTAAGAATCCATCATTGACAAATATGTTAGCAAAACAAAGAAACTGTAACACTACCCTGCAATCAAGCAGCTCACATTATACGTACAAACCACATGAATGATAAAAAAGAAGCAAATGGACACATTCTGTAACCTCCATCAAATACCTATCTAGCACTGAACTGTACAAGGCAAGCAAGCCACCCGGTTCTTAATAAGACCAGTCCCCACCAGAATCTTCACAAATATTCTCTTATACACATATGCTGTATCTGAACAACTACTTAAATAAAGGATCATTCTCATTGGAACTTAAGAACTCTTTCATGAGACCACTCATCAAAAACAACCCTTAACTCATCTAACTCAGCTACTGTGGGCATACACATAGGAATATTCTTTACAAGACCTTACTAGTTCCTTATCTTTGGATTTACTTACTGGGTGTTTCAAAGCAAGAGAGACAGAAAAAGTAGTTTGCTCAATGTGGGATTATGTGATAGAATAATGTCTAGCTCTTTACAAGATGTGCTGCAGCATGTAGAATGCATTTTAGGAATGCCAATATGGTGCTGGGGAGGTCATTGAGAAAACCAATGTCACCATCCAAATAGAAGAGGACCAAGGCTTGTCCACTGGTTTGATCAGCTGTCAATCACATTTTGCTTCTGCCTACCTCTGCATACATCCATTGGCTTTCTTGCACTGTGAGTGATAACATCTTGCCTGATCACATGCGTACATCTGCCTAAAATGAAATGCATTTCAGTGCCATGGCTGGTGGGTCAATACTTTGTTCAGCCTGTGTTTATTCACGTTATTTATTTTCTAATCATCATTGTCTGCTTATACTATATTTTTAGGTAACAGTAAAAGCCCATATTAGATTGCCTCTGTATCACTGAGAATCACATTTCCATGTGATGTACATTAAAACTAATAAGGGCAAGTACACCTGTTCTAAGTACATTCATATGTAAGGAAGCATTCCTACACTGCTATTAATATTATAAGTGGTGATATTTTTAAAAACATTTTACAATCAATTTTTTCTTTTTTAGCTTTTTTAATTTTTGTGTCATATGGTTCCATAAAAAAAAAATGATTTAATAATTGTACTAGTTTGCTAAGGCCAGACCCATTCTCTTTGCAAGTGCTTGTATTACATGCTCCCTCTGAAATAAGTACTGATGCCTGTTTAATGTACTGCCGTATTCCAGTAGGATAGTCGCTCCACGCCAAAATGGAGATCATTAAAAAAAAAGTACACAGCAGATTCAGCAGATACAAAAACTATACATTTAGAGGCTAAGCTAACAGAGCATCATCTAAGAAATATTCCTAAAGAGTGGAAATTGAAATGTAGTGCAAGATTTAATAAATAATGAATATGTGCAAAGTTACTGCAAAGCAAACCAACAATCTACATGTATTAAAATACAGCCGTGTTCTGCCTTGCAAAAAGTTAACCATAAGGAAAGAACTGGTCTCTGTTTGTTAAAGTCAAAACATTCAAAAGTAAGAAGACACCTTATACCTCAAAGGAAACAATAGAATAGATGTGCAGGTCAAAGCGGTCACAGAAGGCTATAGGTTCATGCCTGGACCAATCAGTCAAGGGCAGCGCAACAGCAAAACAGCCATGTTCTGTGCGGAATTTATTTTAAACCAACATGTAAGTAAAAAGAGAAAATTAGTGAGTGAAGATTAGAATAATTTGATTCAGCCATGATCCTTTAATAAAACATTTCTTCTTTTTGATTGTATTTAAAACAATGAAAGTAAATGTTGCCCTCATTCATTTTGAACTGAGCTGACCTTGTACCCCTCCCTTTCACTTTTACCTCGACCTCACCTGGCATTCTGCAGCACACACTGAAGTGCCAAATCGCCATTAGTGATTGTTTATGTGCAGGAAGGGACACCTTCCCGCAAATAAAGAATCAAACCCCTTCAACGCAGCCTGTGTTGTGCTAGGCAGATCAATTTAGCACCAGAGCAGGGGGAAACACAGGGGAGCGCCATATTCTAATAAATACAGCGCATCCCTCCATTTCTAAAGTGACACTGCGCGGTGCTGCCAATTTTGGCACAGCACTGCGCCGCACCACTTTTTAGTAAATCTGGCCCTTAGTGTCAGTAGTTCAGTTCAAATATTTGTTTCAGTCAAAAATATAGCCATAGAAGTGCAATAAAAATAACAGATACAGAATAACACAGTACATGTCAAAAAATCTGCAGAGTAAAAGGCACAGACCTAATTAAAACCATCAGTATTCATTCAGAAAATATTACAGTTCATATGTCTTAGACCTCTGTGGCTACTAAACCAACCTGAGATTATTCAAACAAAACCAAATAACATTGGTTTCTTCTTTGTACTGCACATTTCAAGAAAGAGCCAACATTAACACAATCTTTGGGTGATTTCAAAGTTTGCAAGTATACCAGGGCAGCCAGCGAGAACCGGATTCCTTGGCTCTTAACTAAGCCTGCTTAATTCATGATAGACTTTACAAAAAAATACCAAATGTAGCAGCCTATGGGGTGACACTTCATTGCAGGGGCATCACACAGTATTGGCCACCTTAAACTGCCCCAGTGAAAAACACAAGTGCCATCTCATGAAGCCCAAGTGAAATCATGTAAGCAACATTCTCTCCCAAAAGGAGTCAATACAGGTCAAGTCTGGGGCCATCCCTGCTGTCACATTCAAGGAAGCATATTCTCTAACAGTGGTTTTAGAGAGTTCCATTTTCTCTCTGGCGGATTTACTTTTTTTGTTTAAATAAGTACTTTACCATCCCCTCAGGAAAAGTTGTGATTCTCTCAATTCATACAGCCCGACTTATATATTGGAGCCAGTTTGTGGTTGCTGCCTTATTACATTTCAATGAGTTCTGAACTATTTCCTTATTTAAACCAGCATGTGAATTGGACCATATTGAACACCCCAGCATTAGGGGTTTTAAATAAATAGCATGTTCTACATACTCCATCCCTAATTTGTGATAAACAATAATGGTGGAGCAGGCTGGTGGCACTCCTAGGCTCCAGCGAGCCTCTGAAGCACTCTATTTTGCACACCTTGAAGGGGTTTTGAGTTTACATAACCTCACAGGCAATCATCATACAATAAAATGGGGAGACATGTTCTCCTGTAAATCTCCATCAAAAAGGTTATGGGCTTTTTCCCTATTCAGAGAGCTAGGCTAAATGTATAACCAGTGGAGCTGGTGAATTTCTGCCGTATGTTTGAAATGAAAGTCCCCCAGTTCTCTTTTGAATCAAAAATCACACCTTGATAAACAAAGTTCAGGGCTGAGGGCCACTACTTGGCCTTGCAGCTTAATATCCCTCAGCTTGGTTTTCTCTGGATTGCATGACACAATAAATGTTTTGGAGTGATTTTTTGACCAACCCCAGGGATTCCATAAAAGCCATAAATTCATCAAATAATGCCTTCAAAGCATTGGGGGTTCTAGCTAACAAAACTGCGACATCTGCATAAAACAGGACAGGGACCCTTTTGCCTGCAAAGGTTGGAATGTCAGTAGCCTTAGCAGACAAAACAGAACCCAAATGGTTAATATCTAGCAAAAAGAGCAGTTGGGCTAGAACACATCCCTGACGTACTCCCCATCCAATCCTAAATTCCACTGTCCGTTCTCCAATTGAACCATGCTCAACTGCAGCAGAGAGATCATTATGGAGGGCCCTCACAACTCCCAGGTCAGTCAATATCTCCCAAAGCCTTGATCTCACCAAACTCTTAAAAGCGCAGGATGATCTATAAAGGCCAAGCACATGGAGCCATACTTAGCAAAGGTATACCTGCTTATCAGCAAGTGCAGGTTTATACATTGCTCCACTGTGCCCAGCCCCTCCCAAAAACTGTACTGCACTTCCAGCAGAATCCCGGTTTCCCCTAACCAAGCCATAAGATGATCCACAACCACTCTGCCAACTAATTTGACAGCTTAGTCCAATAATGAGATTGGGTGATAACATTTCAGCAAGTGGGTGTTGCCCTTTTTCAAAACAGAAACAATTACTGCTGTTGTTCAGGATTGTTGCAGGTTAGACTTGCAAAAGGCATGAGAGAAATTGCAAAGTAAAGGGACCCAGAGATCAGGGGTGGGTTTATAAAAACCCACAGACACCCCATCTGGGCCTGGAGCTTTCAGGCTCAGGCGCCTACTGATGGCCAGCCTTACTTCTGCAATGGAAAATTAAATTTTCAGGGAAAAGTCTACTTCCATCTCCTCAACTGCTCCCGCATCTGTCAGTAACCCATAGACTGTTTTAAAATGCTCGATCCAGCCATGCTGACTGATGGTGGTGATTTGAGTATTAGAATGTAATGTAATTTGGGGCTGCTGCTCCTGTTGCTGCTGTAGTTGCTGGTGTTGATTGTGGCTGTTGTGAGTCAACAGCACTGTCTGTAGGCTTTATGGAAGTTGTGGGCTGAACCCCAGAACGTCTGCCTGTAAGTGGGACTCTAATTCTAGAAGCTCTCTTTCTATGACTCTGGCTTGCTCAGCTATCATGTCTTGTAGGTTGAAACATCCCCAACTGAAAAAGGAAAGAAAGTGGCCAGTGTACCCTGTGTCAAGAATTGTGGCACAGATGTAATGTTTGGAGACACAATGGCCCTCATTATGACATTGGCGATAAGTCCTGCTTATCGCCATGCAGACTACCGCCAACATACCCTGACCGCTGCGGTATACCGCTACCCATATTATAACTCACACATAGCAATCTATCACTATACATACTCAAACACAAGTCCGCCAGCCCAAAGGTCAGTGATAAAATGGCAGAGCAAAACACACACCGTTACACCAACAGAACTACACTCACAGCATTATGACCCATGAATCACCGCGGCGGACATTCACCCGCGGTAAACCATTGGTGGTACATACCGCGTGCTCAAAATACACACACTCAAACAAAACAACACCACATTGGACAATTCAAACTACACACACCTGACACCCATACACACACCACACCCACACACCCACACCACTATAAAGCACACACCCACAAAACCCAAAACCCTTTACAAATACAAAGAAATTGACAACTGAGAGAGAGACACACCAAGAGCACCCACGGAACCAGAGCCACAGAACACCATCACCCATACAACATCCACGCACCTCACAACACATATCCTAACACATCACCCCACACACCCTCACACACACTACACACATGGCACCACAAAGATATCCCATGTTCTCAGAGGAGGAGCTAAGGTTCATGGTGGAGGAATTCATCCGGGTAGAGCCACAGATATTTGGATCACAGGTGCAGCAGACATCCATTGCAAGGAAGATGGAGCTATGGCTGAGAATCGTGGACAGGGTCAACACCGTGGGACAGCACCCAAGAACAAGGGATCACATCAGGAAGAGGTGGAACGACCTGCGGGGGAAGGTGTATTCTGTGGTTACAAGACATCAGATAGCTGTAGAGTACTGGTGGTGGACTCCTCCCCCACAACTAACCATATGGAAGGAGAAAGTCTTGGCAAAACTGCATTGTGAGGGCCTGGCAGGAGGAGCAGGAGGACTGGACTCTGGTAAGTCAACTTTTTACTACTTTCACCCCCGCATGCCAACACATAACCCCACCCCTACCCTTACCCCATCACCCCACCACCTCACATACACCCCACCATCACAACCCACCCATCCCTGTACCCAGCACTGCAAGCACGACCAATGCATGGACATCACTCACAGCCCTGCATGGACACCCATCACCACAGCATGCACACTAGAGAGAGCCACCTAGCCCCCAAAATAACTACTCACACAAGGCAAAGCTGACAGGGCACTCACAACCATACAGGGAAACACACACATGCACAAAATGTCATACACAGAAACATTAACACTGCATTTACATCTCCACAGGTCCCACACCCATTGTTACCGGAGAGGAGGTGCCAGCAACAACCAGTCCCCCCCCTGAAGAGGTCCACAGTGATGACAGCAGCTCTGCTCACCTGGATCTGGATGACCAACCTGGCCTATCAGGGTCCTCCGGACAGTCGGTTACCCAGCCACAGTCCCATACCACCACAGAGCCTCCAGCCTCAGGAAACACCAGCAGAGCACCCACCCAGCTGGCCCATACCTCTGTCCCCAGGACATGTCAATCAGCAGTGTGTCCACCACTACAGGGACCCCAGGCAACCCCACAAACACAGGTCGATCAGGGACCTGGGGTCAGTGGCAGTGCACATACGGTTCAGGGGACAGAGGCACAGGACAACAGGGAAGCTGGGAGGACTGCTGTGCGACAGGGGGAGGACAGGCCCAGGGAACCGACTCTCCACAACGCACTCACCAACATCCTGGGAGCATACCACCATTCCTAGGAGATGATGGGCCAGATACTGGCCAATTTGCAGGAGACCTAGCGGCTGCAGGAGGGACAGTACCTGGGGATCAGGGAGGACCTGAGGGACATCAACACCATCCTGGTCACCATTGCAGGGGTGCTGGCAGACATGGCCAACACCATGAGGGAGGCAGTGGCACACCAACAGGCCCCTGACACTAGACACACAGATGAACAGCCCTCCACCTCCGCTGACGCTAGTGGACAGGAGGCCCCTCCACAGGAACAACAGGCCACCAGCACCCCACCCCCTGCAGAAGGAGAACAACCCTGCAAACGGTCCCTGCGATCCAGGCAGAAGCCAGAGAACATTGCCAAGACCCCCACCAGGAAATAAGACTCTACTGATTGTCACCCTTGTGTCCCACTGTCGCCCTGTCCACCTTGAACTGCCATTGCTCCACTTCCTATGCTTCCTTGGACAATGCACCTGTGATACAAAGAGAATGGACTCTATCCTGGTCTTTCCTCCACCATCACCCAAGCCCACTGCACATCCCCATTACATTTTCAGCAATTGAATAAACACCCTTTGACAAAATACAAGTATGGAGTATGTCAAATGATTTAAGTATGTATTCCTTTAACAATCTGTAGACATTGCAAGTGGACTTTACAGTAATGTATACATATGTATGACCTGTATTGTGCTGCAGGCAATACATCAGGAGCCAGAGTAGGGAACAAATATCTGTGAATAGACATGTCAAAGGGTACAGTAAGTGGCAGTAGTAGTGGGAACAGCAGCCAGGCAGTGAAAACACAAAACTGCAATTGAAGGTGAAATTACAGTGTCTTAACTGTGTGTCACTGGAAGTACTGTCGAATGATAGATGTTCTGATGTCCACATCCTCATCCTCATCCTCTGCCTCCGTTTCGTCACTGTCCACAGGCTCTACCGCTGCCACACGCCCATCTCCAGCCTCATCCTCCTGAAGAATATGCAAGGTTATGCAACATGCAACATGCCATGATGATCTGGCACACCTTCTTGGGTGAATAGCACAGGGAACCACCTTCTAGATAGAGACACCGAAACCTGGCCTTCAAGAGGCCAAAGGTTCATTCGATAATTTGTCTTGTTCGCCCAAGTGCCTCATTGTAACGTTCCTCTGCTCTTGTCCGGGATCCTCACTGGGGTCAGTCGCCATGAGAGGTTGGGGTAAAAAGAGTCACCTGCAAATATTGAGGGATACCTGTTAGCCAGACACTGACCCTTAGGGCCAACTCCACACCCATATACTAACATACACTGGGTGGGGACCATGGGCTCACCTATTAGCCACGCCTCTGGAGTTGAGCCATCACATAAGGGATGCTGCTATTCCTAAGGACGTCTAGAGAGATTTTATTATTTAGTTACTTAAAACCATAACACAAGAAATAAAAATAGATAAGCACTATATAAAAAGGTAAAAAAGAAAAATCATTGTTCATTCATGTCAGTTCGGCTCCATAGGAGCTCGCTTTAAATGATGGTTAAGTGTTGCTATTTAAACATTTTGTGTTGCTCCAGTGTGAGTACAGCAGTGCTTAATGTCATTGAGGCCATTGTCAGGCATTAAGCCTGTCCTCCTCCTTTAGATCGACAGGGGAGCAATGTTGCTCGTTTATCTCCTGCTTTTGTGACACCTGCAGTAGAAACTTTACCAAGGCACAATTCAACTGTAGGTCACCCGGTGCAAAGCACGCCATTACTGCTTGTCTCCGTGTCCGTATGCCCTTTTCATAAAAATTGCACTTCAGTAGGGCTTTTCTTTCTAGTGCGAGATGATTGCAAGAACAAAGAACTGCACAGACGGCACATAGAGTTGGTTACGTTCCTCAACAAGGGGGCCGCATATAAGGCAAGTGGTAGGAGACCAAGTCAGTACTTTAAGAAGTCGTCCTTTGTTCCTTTCAAGAGGCCCTGGCCTAGGTATGGCTGTAGTGTCAAAGACGTGTAGGTGTGCAGGGTCATCCAGGCGTGAGACATCCATGAGAAGGCTGCTTTGTCCTCCAGTAGTGACTGGAGCCTAAGTGATTTCCTAGCTGCTTTCTTAAAGGAATTGTGTGGGACTGAGGTCCTCCACAAGTCAGTTAGTCCGGTCTTCTGAAGAGAGTCATCTAAGTGAATTCTGAATAGGGAGGTGTTCTTACGTTCAAGCTCTTGCCACAAATGATAGTTGAGAATGCCCGGGGAGGCACCGCGGGCTTTGCTCCAAAAGCTTATGTAGGCAACAGGTCGAGCCAGTGTTTGGTTCAGCAGACCAAACTCCAATCACTGTTGGGTGAGAGGTGAATCTGGGGATGTTAAAGATCGTCCTAAGGATATAGGCATCATGCACAGACCCAGGATACTTTGCATTCACATGGGAGATGTTCTAGTTCGTCAGGCACACTATCTAAACATTCATCGAGTGAAAGCTCCTTAGATTTCTGAACACCTGTTCATTTCTCCAGGGGGGGGACAAAGGCAATATGTGTACCATCAATTGGCCCAACAATATGGGGATATGTCCCATTGCATAGAAGTCAGCTTTCTCTGTGGCCAAATCCTCCACCTGGGGGAATACGATGTAGCTGCGCATGTGTTTCATCAGGGCAGACAACACTCTGGTCAGCACTATTGAGAACATTGGCTGGGACATTCCTGCTTTCATGGCCACTGTCACTTGGAGGGAGTCACTTGCCAAGAAATGGAGCACAGATAGGACTTGCACAAGAGGGGGATGCCAGTGGGCTGACGGATAGCTGAGATCAGGCCTGGCGCCAATTGGGCACACAGCTCTTGGATTGTGGCCCTATCAAGTCTGTAGGTGAGGATAATGTGCCTGTCCTCCCTTGTTGCCAAGTATACCAGGGACCTGTACATGGGGGGATGTCTCCATCTCCTAATCATCCTCAGCAGTTGTAATCTAGGGGGCAAAACGATGAGCATCTGGTCAGTCTTCAACATTTCCTCAAAGTACAATGCATTGCATGTTGTGACAGAAACAGTATGTTGATGTTTACTCCCAAAATATGCTGATGTCTGCTGTGAGTCAGTTAGGTGCCTTGGCCTGCCCCCCCTTGAAATGGGGGATGCCTGTCCTGTGTGGAGGGACAGGTGGAAATGAGGTAATGCCGCTGACGTTGTGCGCTGTTGCAGGAGGCGGTCGAGTACAACTGTGCAACTCCTCATTGGTTATTATTGGGCCCTATGGGTTACAGTAGCCACTAGTGATGTAGGCCAAAGTGAGGGTACGCATCACCGTGGACATGACTGCCATTTTCTATCTGTTGACTCACTTGTTACCTGAGCTTCAACAGGAGAGGACGTACACTGAAAGTGCTGCTGTGACCTGTGTCAGGAACCAACAATGGCTCGAGTCACTGAGGAAAGGGTCCCTGCCTTCACCGCTGCAGAGTTCGAGAGACTGGTGGATGGGGTCCTACCACAGTACTGATTGCTTTATGGGCCTCCAGACCAACATGTGAGTACACTGTGTGCACGATGCATGGGGCATGAATGAATGTAGTGCTGTGTGTGAGGGCCTCGTGTAAGGGGGGTTGTTTGAGGGGTCCTGGGCAGGGTGCTGTATATATGGTGGGCAATGTATGTGCGTAAGGGGAGTGGAGGGATATGGTGGCCATGGATATAACAGGCCGGATGGTATGACTGATCCCTTTTTCTATTTTCATTTTTCTGAAGGTCAGCACCCATCAGAAAAAGGGTATATGGCGTGCCATCGCCAAGGACGTGTGGACCCTGGGGGTCTACGGCAGGCAGAGCACCCACTGTTGCAAACGGTGGGAGGACATGAGACGCTGGGCAAGGAAGATGGCGGAGGCCCAACTGGGCCTCCCAAGGAGGAAGGGGTGCCCGTCGAACCCTGATCCTCGATGTTCCGCATATTGGCGGTGGACTATCCGGAGCTGGGTGGGCACTTGAGGCCATCACAGCAGCCACAAGGGGTTGAGTACAGTTTCTAAATCTGCAAATTGCACGTGGTGGGGTGGTCTCTGGGTGGGGGATGTGTTCCTGTGGGTGTCCCTAGGCCAGGCCGGACAATACAGGGTAGGTTCCATCTTGGGCAGGGGCTCATGCACTCCACCCCCAAACATACTAGTGGGCATCTACTACTGGGCAGGGATCTGTGGGTCTCAGGTATGCTGCAACTGACGTTAGGTATTACTGTTTATGGCCTGGTGACTAGCATTGTGACTGGTAGTGCATCGCCTAGTGCGTAGGGTTGTCCCCTATATGTTGTGTATGCAAACGTTGGTGTTGTTGCTGACATTGACCAAGTGTATCCTGTGTCTCTTCCCCCCCTTTTTGTTTTGCCCCCCTGTCCTTCTGTGCATTAGCATCATCTGGCGGAGGTGCAGAGGCACCAGCGACGGAGGGAGTTGCATCCCACATGGCCCTGGAGGCTGAATCCACCGACCGTGAGGGTACCAGTGGGATGGAGGGCAAGGAGAGCACCACGGCGGAGACAGGAGGGGACAGTTCTGAAAGTGATACCCCCTTCGATGGAAGCTCCCTGGTGGTGGCGGACACTTCTGTGGCCACCCCAACTACAGGTACAGCTGCCACCCCCATACCAGCACCGCCCTCCCAGCAGCCCCTCAGCGTGTTTCCCGTGCCCGCTCACCCAGGAGGGTGGGCATCTCCTTCGTCCCAGGCACCTCAGGGCCTGCCACAGTTAGCCCTGCTGCCCTGAGTGGGGAGGCTATTGACCTCCTGAGATCCATCTCTGTTGGGCAGTCAACCATAATGAAGGCCATCCAGGGCCTGGCAGGACATTTGCAACATACAAATGCATTCCTGGAGGGCATTCACTCTGGTGTGGCGGCCTAACAGAGATCATTCCAGGCTCTGTCCTCCTCCCTGATGGCAGCCATTGTCTCTGTCTCTAACTTTCCCCCTTCAACTTCCTCTGCCCGGTCCCATTCCCTTGAACCCCAACCTTATCTCAAGCACACATTCAGACCAGCATGCACCGAAGACAACACAGGAGTGGCTTAGGCAAACACAAGCACCACACATCATCCCACATGCACTCAAACAAACACCATCCAGAAGCAGACATAGCAACATCCACTGCCTCCACTGTGTCCCCCTCCTCCTCGTCATCCACCATCCTCCCAGTAGTGTCTCCACTCACACCTGCATGCACTACATCCTCATTGACTACCACCATAATGCCTATCAGTACACGCCCCTCACTGGCAGTACCCACCCCCCGTCCATGCACACATCCCCTATGTCCTCTCCCACTGTGTCTGTACCCCCTCCTCCCAAAGTACACAAACGCAAGCACTCAGACACCCAACAGCCATCCACCTCACAACAGTATCCAGCCCATGCACCTGCACCCAAACACAGCAAACAGACACCTCCTACAACCACTCCCTCTTCCTCCACTCCCAAACCTTCAACCTCTTCCCGCCCCAGTGTCCCTAAGAAGCTTATCCTCTCCACCCATGACCTCTTCCCTACCCCTCCCCCCGTCCTTCACTTCGGGCCAGGGTGGGCAGAACCCAGGCCTGCACCTAAGGTATCCCAGTCCACGGCAACCGTAGTTTCGGCTGCTACTGCAGGAGTGAGAGGCTCCAAGGAGACAACCATCAGCACTGCCAGTGTGCCTGCACCAGCTGCCAAGGGTAGGGAACAACCGCCAGCTGCCAAGGGCAAAAAGTCACTACCAGTTGCCAAGGGTAAGGAGGCACAACCAGCTGCCAAGGGCAAGGAGGCACCACCAGCTGCCAAGGGCAAAGGCCTGCCCCTGCAGGCAGGAGGGACAGCAGGCCTGGTGCTGTGACAGGATCTGAGGCCCCACCACCAACCATGGCGCTTCAGCCATCCAAGGCTGCAGGGGAAGGGATGGAGCCTCCCCCCACCACTAGCAGCACCGCTACCTGCACCGCCATCAGCACCGCCACCAGCACCACCACCAGCACCACTGGAAGGAGAAGCAGCCCCAGTGGGCAGCTGTCCGAGGCTGCAGGGGAAGTTCTGGAGCCGCACCCCACCACTGGCAGCACCAACACCTGCACCGCCATCAGCACCGCCACCAGCACCACCACCACCACCACCACCACCAGCCCCAGTGGGCAGCCTTCCGAGGCTGCAGGGGAAGGGCTGTAGCCTCCCCTCATCACTGGCAGCACCGCCACTGCCACCACTGAGCAGCCGTCACCGCTGGCGGGCAGGGTGTAGTCCTGACTCCATGGACTGGAATACATCCTGACCCCTACAAATCGTGTGGGTGTGACACCCAGGTGAGAGACTGTGATCTTGCAATCCCCAAGATCTGCATCACAGGGCACAAAGCCCCCTCCAGAACCAGTGGAAGAAGCAATCTACTCACCCCCTCCTTGCCAGAATGAAGCACACTGGGCACAAGGCCCCCTCCAGAACAAGTGGAAGAAGGCATCCACTCACCCCCTCCTTGCCAGGATGAAGCACACTGGCCACAAGGCCCCCTCCAGAACCAGTGGAAGAAGGAAAGGCATCCACTCACCCCCTCCTTGCCAGGATGAAGCACACTGGCCACAAGGCCCCCTCCAGAACCAGTGGAAGAAAGCATCCACTCACCACCTCCTTGCCAGGATGAAGCACACTGGGCACAAGGCCCCTTCCAGAACCAGTGGAAGAAGCAACCCACTTGAGAGACTGTGGCCCTGCACTCCCCAGGACCAAGCAGTGGGCAACCCACCCCTTGAGAGACTGTGGCCTTGCACTCCCCAGGAGCAAGCAGTGGGCAAACCACCCACTTGAGAGTCTGTGGTTTTGCACTCCCAAAGACATCGCACAGGGCATGTAGCCCCCTCCAGGAGCAGTGGCGCTATGCCATCTTCCGGCTGAGGTGCCCCCACTTCCCCTTCCCCCTGAGGTGCCTGTGTATTTTTGACCTGATGCCCCAGCAGTGCTCTCTCCTTATTGAGGCAGGAGTCAAGTGGAACCTTGGCCTCTGTGATATGGCCCTGTGGCCCAGGGACATTATGGACTGGGCAGTGTCCCTCCATTTGTATATATGTAAATACTGTTTTGATTTTTGAGAATGTATTTAAACATTTTTATCTTATTACACTCACTTTCTTCCAATCATTTTGTCCTTGCATTACTCCTGACGGGAATGGGGTGACTATGTAATGTTACTGCATCTGTTTGTGTGTATGGTGTTGGAGGTGGGGGTGTTGCGTGTGTGTGTCACTCTCTTTTTCCTCCCTCCTCCCCTGTGTGCTAGGCGTTAGTACTCACTGTGGTCGTCGTCGCCAGCATTGGTATTCCTGGTGTAGGAGGAGGTAAACCAGCATAGGGAACACCTGCAGTTCAGGCTCCAAGGCTTTGTGGATCTTCCCTGAGTCTCCATAGGTGAGTCCTTTGCCTTCTGTGTACTGTTATCTGCCGTGCTTTTGATGTCGTTGGTACCGACCCTGAAAAGGTGGCGGATAGGCCAGTTGTAATATTATGGGTGGTACATTGTCTTCCGCCTGGCTGTTGCCAGTTACCGCCGCGGTGCTTGTTGCTACCGCCGTGACGGTTGGTGTGTTAAAGTGGCTGTCTGTGTTGGCAGTTTCCGCCTTGGTCATGATTCCATTTATTTTACCGCCACCCTGTTGGCAGTATTACCGCCGCTTTATCACCGACTGCGAGGGTTGTAATGAGGGCCAATGTCTCTTCGAAGCCTTATATTAAGAGATAAGAGAAAGATTAAACTCTCCCTCAACTCCTGCACATCTGTTTTTTTCTCCACACCTGTGTACATTTCAGACACCTCCTTTAGCTGTTTCTGTAGCATATACACCAATGGGCTAGCTTGGCCCATGGTACAGTCCTGCTTGCTGACTTCCCGTGTGAAAATTTAAAAAGGAACCAGCATCTCTGTCAGGCATTTGACCAGGACCCATTGGTTCATCTCAATGACCATGCCTTTCACAGTTGCATCCCCTCTTTGCATGTTATATTCATTGATCGGTCTGTACTGTTCAAACAGACGTTGTAACATGTAATAAGCAGAATTCAAGCATATTGGAACTTCTCATATGAGGGCGGACATTAACTGACATTCTATTATCATGCTGGATAATCCTCAGCAGCTTCTGGACTGTAAGAGAATGGCTAAAATGTTTTGCAGATTCTTCTGCATGTAGACAGTAAGTTACTGGCTCGAGGTCCTTTTTTGATTAAGTCCTGTACAATGATCTTTATGCAGTGCGCTAAACACAGGACCCTTAAATAGCCACCATCTGACATGGCCTTAACTATATTACTGCCATTGCCCATGGCAACAAATCCAGTTTTAAAGCCTTAGGGGCTCAGTCATTCAAAGGCCTTGTTGTTAAGGTCATCCAAGATGTTTGCAGCTGTATGGGATTTTTTCCATGGTGAACATAGCTTCTGTTGCATGCTTCTGATGCACCATTAAAACATTTCAGCTTTATCAACACCTGCAGATATAATTTCTCTAACCCCCACAAAACAGATCCACTGCACTGGTCCACATTTCTATCATCAGGTGGATTGTCTGGACAGCACTCTGCTGCAAAGCTTGTCCAACGAATTCCAGCACATCGAGATGTAGCGCTGGAATAGCAACTCTGGAAAATAAGTCCGTCAGGGAACCTTCCATTTAGGGCAGATAGCCTCCACAGATTCTTGAAAACACTCTCCTTCCACAAAAGAAAAAGGGCAGAGGTCCAACGTTAACATTTTAGCCAGCTTCCAGTTGTACAAACGTACCGTTGGGTGATTGCATTCTTACTGCCCCTCCTGCCTAAACATGGCAGTAATAGTAGCCTGGATTTTTTTCTTTGCTGGTGCCCCTGACTTAGAAGGTGATGGTAGGCCCAATGTGTGCCTCGGGGGGACAGCCACTGTAGGTTCTTGCATTTGGAGATATGAACTGACTCTGATTCCCCCTGTGCCATTGCAATGTTGATGTGGGTGAAGATACTATTGCATTGCTGGGGGCAGGGCTGATTTGTGTAACAAACAAAAATGTCACCCTCTTCTTCACCTTCACCTTCTGCCATGATAGGATCACATTGCCTGCTTCCAACACCTTTGCTAACACCACTTGCAGGCTTTTCCTTTTGGCAGATAAGATACGCCTCCCAGCGGATTGCGTGGTATTTTCTCAAATGGGTTGTTTGGCCACCAGTTCCATAGTTTGTACCAAGCTTACCTCGTCTAAGACTTGGTCGGCAAAATTAGCGTATGGCAATGTTTGGCTCGTTTTCACTTACAGTAAAGAAGTCCCAAACTGAGGGGGTTAACTTTTTAACACTGGTGCCACTGCCAATGTCTGAAGAAGTGGCGGTAGTTGGATGTTGTTTTGATGATGTTTGCTTCTCTGCAGTGCCTTCTTCTACTAAGGTTGCTGTGGATGTAGGTTGAGCCTGTGGCCTTGTAAATATAAATGCTAATGGAGGTAGTGGTATCGAAGCCGCATCTCTCGGAGCAGGTTGAGAAGATGGGGTAATGTTCGATTCCATGGGGCTGGGCTAACATTCATGATGAATGGCTCATCGTCAGACTCGTCATCATCTGCTTCTTCATCCAGAACTCTGAGGCTTTCAGGAACCTTCCTTTTTACTCCTTGCCTCTCCTGGCATGTCTCACACTGATGTGGTATCCAAGTGGAGTCCTGATCATCAGAAGGGGGCTTGAGGAAGAAGATGGCAGAGATCTGGAAGACAGTGGGTCTTGTGAAAGAGGGGCTTCCTCTACACGAAGCTCAACATGCTGATGTGATCCAACTTCAGGAGGAGCTGCTATTGCTGGCTGTGGCTGTTATTGTTCACTGGCTGGAGTTTCTGGCAACGATTGGGTACTACTTTGAGAAAGATTTATGTACAATTCAAGGTTACTTCTCATCGGCCTTCTTGTGATTAAAGAGGCTGCCTCTCTGCAAGACATTGGCTTGCGCCTACTTTGGAATAGGGCCGCTGATGCAGGAGTGGTGCTCCCAGCTTGCTCCACAGTCTGCTGCGGCAGGCACACGTCTTTGCACAAAAAAGGTCTGGGGCGACATACCAGTTGTAGGAAGCTCCTTCTTATCCCTGGCTACTTTCTTGGAAGCAGCTTTTTTTGGGGCCATCTTGAAGCTGTCAGTTGGCAATAGCACTGAGCTTCCCAAGTTGAAGAGATGTCCATCTGGTCGTGAGTGTGGTCACACATCACGTAGAGCACAGGCCTTCTCTCTGGCTTTACTGTGGGTGATATTCCTTCCTCTTCATGCGCCAAAAAGCAAACATGCAAAAAGGATAAGTGAAACGTGGCATTGTTGTTGCAGTTGCATTAGTGTTTCAATTCATAAAACAACACACCAACATTAACTTTCATTATCATGTACAGTCGTGAAGAATAAGAAAGAGCAGCAACTACAATATGAAGAATGTAACAGCTAGCTTTATCTGCCTGCATTAAGTTGGCATGTGGCAGTCAGGGAGGTACTGGTGACAAACAGAATAATAATAATCCTTGAATAATGTAATGTTATGTAATGTGGTGCAAATGTACTCCTATGGCAGACATGGGGCTACGGGGAAAATAGGAAAAAAGTGTTTTAAAAATTAAATAAAATTTAAACAAATTGTATTTTTTTTTTTATCAAAAAGCAAGAAAAAAGTTTAAAAACTATTCAAATATTATTATTTTTTAGACTGATATAAATGTAAATAAAATAAGGATAACACTTTTTTAAATGGGTTTTAATTGCTGATGTACTAAGGAAAGAGGACAAGCATGAAAAATCACAGGGATTTGGGAGGCAAGGAGTCGTGGAGATGAAAAATATTTTTTAAAGTATGTAATAAATGAAGGAAAGTACCCTCTTTATGTCATGGTTCCCCCATTTTCTGCCTGATGTCAGTGTGCTTGACTGTGTTCACTGGTACCCTGCTAACCAGGACCCCAGTGATTATGCTCTCTCTCCTCTAAATGTTATTGTTGCATACTGGTAAGCCAGTATTTCACCCATAATTGACATACTGGTGCCCCCTTATAAGTCCCTAGCATATGGTACTTAGGTACCCAAGGCATTGGGGTTCCAGGGGTTCCCTGTGGGCAGCAGTATTTCTTTTGCCACCCACAGGGAGCCCATGCAAAGGCTTCTGCAGGACTGCCATTGCAGCCTGCGTGAAAAGGTGCATGCACCCTTACACTGCCATTTACACTGCACCAGGTCACTTATAAGTCACCCCTATAGCAGGGTGCAGAATAATTGTGTGTGAGGACACCCCTGTGCTAGCAGAGGTGGCCCCACGACCACCAGGACCATTTTCACAGACTTTGTGAGTGCAGGGACGCCATTTTATGCCTGTGCTGGACAGAGGTCACTACCTATGTCCAGCTACATAATGGTAACTCTGAACACAGTCATGTTTGGTATACAGCATGTTGGAATCATACCCCAATGCTTTTGCAAGCATTAGTTGTATGATTCCATGTGCTCTGGGGGGTCCTTAGAGGACCCCCAGTATTGCCATTACAGCCTTCTGAGGTTTTCCAGGCAGCCCCAGCTGCATCCACCTCTCAGACAGGTTTCTGCCCTCCTGCTGCTTGAGCAGCTCAAGCTCAGAAGAGCAGAACAAAGGATTTCCTTTGGGAGAAGGGGGGTTACACCCTCTCCCTTTGGAAATAGGTGTTACAGGCTTGGGAGGGGTAGCCTTCCCAAGCCACCGGAAATGCTTTGAAGGGCACATTTGGTGCCCTCCTTGCATAATCCAGTCATGGACCCCCAGTCCCTGCTCTAGCACGAAAATGGTCAAAGAAAAGTGAGTGAGTACTCCCCTGTCCATCACCCAGCCACATGGTCAAACAACACACAGCAAGGCGGCATGGCCACCACAACAAAGAAGAACACATGCAGCCTTACAGCAAACTGGCTACATACACAAAATGGCCACCAGCCAAATGGTCAAACTACAACCAGAAAGGAGGCATGGACAACACAACAAATAAGAACACATGCAGGACTACTGGCTGCCTAAACACAATGGCCACCAGACACATCAAACAACAAGCAGGATGAATAGAAAACAAAAACACACTTATAGGTCTAGGGCTACATTTTGACTACAAAAAAGGGCCCCTGGCCACATGACATTAGGGACAAAGTCAAATGGTGGCCTATGACAAACAGTCTCATGCACTGGCCAGACAAAAATGGCATAGGTACAGGAGAAAAATACAGCATTAAGTCAGTATTAGTAATTCCAAAAACTAAAATTAAAGGGGCTAAACATTTTACAACAACAGCACACATCATAAGGAGGCATCAAGTACTATAACCCCATTATACACAATTGGCAGAAACAATAATGTGAAATACCGCCAAACAACATTTTTTTATCTGTAATCTAATGCCATCCATGGTGTTTCAGTTCCACAGACACCATAAACATTTGTTTTTTTAATCATGCACCCATGACTAGTACTGGGCCTACAGCGGAAGGCTATTCCATTAGCAAGCTATGCCACTTAAAATTAACATTCAATTTAATGAATATTGCAAAACTACACAACAAAACATGGGGAAAATACAGTAAACTGTTAAACATGTTTCCTTTGTAGAAAAAAAAATTACAAACAAAAATTACCAGTAAAACTATATCTAGGCCCCAAATGAGGGCCACCCACCATAATAAATGTAAAAAATCAAATACAAGTACAGATTAATCTTGCTGCATGCCCCCTATCAAACAAACAAGTTGTACAACACCCTTATTCAAGTCTTTTTTAACTTACTCGTGAAATCTCAAATATAACAAAGTCCTTAAATCCAATGATATATACAGAAAACTAAAAAGTGACCCTTCCAGCTCTAAATCCAAGCGCAAAGTGACCAGGAGGTGGACAAAGCAGTAGGAGGAGCCTGATGGACAGAAACAGGAAGTTGGAGTCTCTGGGGTACTCGTCGCACAACAATATCAACGTGAACGGTCAATTAGCGAAGATTTTTCACTTGAAGGAGTAGATTTTAGCTGCTTCAGCTTTGCCAGATTGCAGCAGCAGTCTATCACGCTCACTAAAACTCACCTATGTCAATAAAGACGCACCAGAAGTCCCTGGGGCTTTGCTAACTCTTGCAAGTGGGTTAAAAGTCTTATTTGTGCTCGTGAGAGTGCTGGATTCTATCATCTCACTTTTCGTGCATGCAAAATGACAGAAAGCGTGCACCAATGACGGAAAACCAGAAAAAAAACCTGCTATGCTGCGGAGTGCGGAGTCTATCAGTAACTCCACATTCTCCGCAGAACACGGAGTTGCCGAATCCTGCAAACTCCTCCCGTAGAGCGCAGTTTTTCACCCAGGCCTGTACCTACCCCTAAACGCTAAAATTATTGTTCCACACTTTACCACTACCCACACTTAAAACCAAAAATTACCCTTACTACTCTTTACCTCTACCCACCCCATAACCCTAAAATTACCCTTAACACTCTTTATCACTACCCACCTCAAACCATAAAATTACCCTTTACACCCTTTGCCACTACCTACCCCTAAATCCCCAAATTACTCTTACTGCCCTTTTTCACTACCCACCTTAAACCCTAAAAATACCCTTACCACTCCTTAATCATAAAATTACCCTGCCCATCCTTTACAACTATTCATCCTCAAACCCTAAAATTACAAAGACAAAGCAACATAACAACTCTTAACTCCTTGTACAACTATTAATATATAACCATAAGAATTGATGCCTCTAAGTTATTTGTAAAAAAAAATAAAACCAGTATAAATTGTATCACCATATTGCACCACCATTCTTCAATTGTAGTTAAGATCAAACAGCATTAGTGAAGCATTCTGAGATTCAAAACTGACCCAAATTGCTTTTAGTAATATTTATAAAACCCTTAACAACATTTATACACAAAAAGTCTAAATTAAATACTTCATGTAAATAAAGTTTTGTTTTAATACATAAAGAAAACGTAAATTTGCATGAAAAACATGTGGATAAACATGTGGTTATTCAGCTTTTCCTTTGAAATTTCTATCCTGTCTGCTGCTAGTGTGTGTTTCTGATAAGCAAAATGTGCTTAAATGCAAAGTGTGTTTAAGAGTACCATACTGCTTCCTGTCCAAAGGGGTAGAGATGAGCAAAAATATAAACACGCTCAATGAAACACATTCCACAAGGCGATTTTTTTAAAAGTTGTAAAAATTGACAGGGATGTTCATGAAGCCATTTTTATCATTTTGAAGACACTGCCTTGTGGGGACCTGGGTTCAGGTCCCCACAGTGGAATCAAGTCCCCACAGTGTGAGTGTGTTATCACACCCAAGTCCCTTCAAGGATAGTGACACAAACCCCCCCCACACACACACACACACACACACACACGCCATCCTAGCCAGACAAAGGAGGCATGATAAAGAATGAAGAACACACTATCATAAATTCAGCAATGCCAAAAACAAAAATTAACTCATCTATGAACATTTTTACAACACATCCTCCCAAGGCATGATATTACCTCACCAAATTACCATTTTTGCTGAAAAAGGATGTAAAATAAAATTTTAAAAAATCATTTATTATAATGCTGTTCCTGCCCTAAATCATAAATGTTTTAAAACAATATATACCACAGAAACAGTTGTTTCATATACCACATGGTAAAATAAATGAATAGTGTAAATTTAAGAAACAAGGAGAAAATTTACTTAACTGTGCAAACTTTTTCCCTTGTAAAAGATAAAACTAATATGGGCAACAAAACACTAGGCCCCAGGGCCACCGACCACGGGAGCACCGCCAACAGGCTGGCGGTGCTCCCGAGGGCATTCTGACCGCGGCGGTTCAGCCGCGGTCAGAAAGGGTAAACCGGCGGTCTCCCGCCGGTTTACCACTGCCCGTTGGAATCCTCCAAGGCGGCGCAGCTTGCTGCGCCGCCGAGGGGATTCCGACCCCCCCTACCGCCATCCAGTTCCCGGCGGTCCGCCCGCCGGAAACCGGATGGCGGTAGGGGGGGTCGCAGGGCCCCTGGGGGCCCCTACAAGTATTTCACTGTCTGCTTGGCAACAGCACCCGTCGCACCTTCCCACTCCGCCGGCTCGATTACGAGCCGGCATCCTCGTGGGAAGGGAGTTTTTCCCTGGGCTGGCGGGCGGTCTTTTGGCGACCGCCCGCCAGCCCAGGGGAAACCTCAAAATACCCACCGCGGTCTTCCGACCGCGGTACGGTATTTTGGCGGCTCCCGCCGGGCGCGCGATGACAGCGTCCGGCGGGAGTCAGAATAACCCCCTAAGTTTTACCACCGGCTAACGCCATTCCTACGCACCATGCAGGCGCCTTATTTAAGGAGTGACGTTACCCGGCGCTGCGGGCTGGTCAGAGTAAAACAAAATGACTCGAAACAAAATGGGGGTTGTGTGTCCAAAAATGGTGCAAGTCAGGTTAGAGTAAAAAATCATGGCTCAAACCAGACGTGCGCCATTTTTTAATGCACAACTCCCATTGAAATGACTACTGTCTTAGAAAAGACAGGAGTCATGTCCCCTTGCCCAATGGCCATGCCCAGGGATCTTCTGTCCCCTGGGCATGGCCATTGGGCAGAGTGGCATGCAGGGGGGGCCAAATTAGGCCCCCCTATGCCACTTTAAAAAAATACAAAAATAATACTTACCTCAACTTACCTATACTTACCTAGGATGGGTCCCCCCCATCCATGGGTGTCCTCCAGGGGTGGGCGAGGGTGGCAGGGGGTGTCCTTGGGGGCAGGGAAGGGCACCTCTGGACTGCTTCCATGGTCAGAGACCATGGATGAGAGCCCACAGGTCGCTTAACGCCTGCCCTCACCCAGGCGTTAAAAAACGGCGCACATCAGGCTGTGCGCCGTTTTATAAGGCCTACCCCCTCCTGTGCGTCAAAATGACGTGGGAGTTTAAATAAGCTGCACAGGCCTTAAAGTCATATTTTGGGCGGGAACGCCTACCTTGCATGTCATTAACGCAAGGCGGTTTCCTGCATCCAAAAAATGATGCACATGGAGGAATTTTGACATCTCCGGAGTCGGGCGTCATGGTATAAATGTGGTGCAAAGTTTGCACCTAATGTGCATCAAAATTGTTGATGCACATTCGGTGCAAAAGGAGTATAAATATGCCCCTAGGTTGCTACTGCAACTCCGGGCATCTACCCCAAACACAATCAAATTTTAAAATTGAATAAAAGTACAAATAAAAATACCTCAATCAAGCAACACCTGTCTCCAAAGGTTTTTAAATTGTAATATCACAAAAACACAGTCTGTAAAATCCAATAATATATATGCAGCAGGAATTGCAGACAAAGACAGTTATCCTTTCACCTTGAAATCCAAATGAAAAGTAACCAGGAAATGAACAAAGCATTGAGAGGTACCTTCTGGACAGGAAGAGGAAGTTGCAATCTCTGGAGCACTTCCTTCCTGTTGAAAATAAAACTAAAATAAAAAATGCTTTTTGCACTTAACAATGTGAACCGCTCATTCGAGTATAATATTCACTAGCAAAATTATTTTCGAGCTATTTTACCTGCTTCATGAGTTGAAAATCTAGTTGAGAAGCAGAAACGCAACCGCCCATGATTGCTGGTATCACATTCATATGATATACTTGCTGATGATACTGAACCTTGCATCTCAGCCTTGCAGCTCCTTGGACCTGCAGCAAGATGCATCCTCAATGCAGAATCTCACAGCACTTAAGATACCCTTGTTCAGCTAGTCTAACCAGGTCCCTGTACCAAGCCTGAGCTCCATCATGGTCAGTCTGAACTTATGACATTGGACAGGTCAAGCTGATAAAGTCAGTTGGACCTTTGTGTATCTGATAGAGACTTCTAATTGCAGATTCCTTACCTTTAGAATTTTCTGGCATCAGCTTGGAATCCAGAACTTTTGCAGAGCAATACCCTTGCAGGCGCCATCAGATGGGGTCGCTCGGATCCACATGTCGTCATCTGAGTCATTGGAGCCATCTGTGAACATCACAGTCACCCATAAAGGCATCACCCAGACAAGCATACGTCAGTTCTTTCCTTCTGCGCCGGTTAAAGTGCAGATCTGGAATTAAGCTACCTTCTGTCTTTTTTGACAGGCCCTTTTTTGACCCTTTTGTTGAGACTTTTATGTTTGTGCAGGAAGATGACATCTAGGAGGATGGGGTACAAGTCATGTCGTGCCTGCCACTGCAGCATGTCGGCAATGGACCCCCACCAAATATGTCTCTGGTGCTTAGACCAAGACCATGGCCATAGCTCTGAAACCTTTGAGGGAGCTCTCCCTGAAGCTAACCCAGCAGTCGATGTTGGTGGGTGCAACTCATCAGAGTTCATGGTCCCGGTCAAGTAGGAGGTAGCGGGACCGCTCCAGGAGCCCCAAGTCCTTTTCATCACACTCGAGGTCCTCCATCCAGGCACTCAGGAAAGAGGCACAAGAAGAAGAAGTTGTTCAAGTGGACTTCGACTTCACCTCACCAATCCCCATCAGGTTCCACGCCAGCAGCTTCAGCCTCAGTGCCGATGGGGTCTCTTGGATCCATTTTCAGATCCGAAATGATGCCGAGTCCACACAGTCGGCCTCCTCCAGCATCGATTCCAACGTGTGCCCACAGGTGGCATGAGCCCCATTATAATAATTATAAATAATCCAGAGCCAGAATGGGATTGCATGACGGCGATTCTGATGTCAATGGTGCCCACTTGCGCCAGATCATTGCCTGAGCATTTCTATAATCATCCAGGCACTGGTGAGGAATAGGAGGGGTTTCAGGATCCTCTTAAGTCCCAATTGGAACTTATGGGCTGGTACAGAGAGCTAAGACAGGCCAGTAGACTGGACACGTCTCCAGATACTGGCATGCTTTCACCTCCTAATGTGGCTACGGAGGAGGAGGCATCATACGCAATGATGGTGCATAGGGCAGCAGAGGTCTTGAAAATAGATCTGCCTACGGTGTTGGTGCAGCCTGTACTTACCTGGGATGGGTCCCCCCATCCATGGGTGTCCTCCAGGGGTGGGCGAGGGTGGCAGGGGGTGTCCTTGGGGGCAGGGAAGGGCACCTCTGGACTGCTTCCATGGTCAGAGACCATGGATGTGAGCCTACAGGCCGCTTAACGCCTGCCCTCACCCAGGTGTTAAAAAACGGCGCACATCAGGCTGTGCGCCATTTTATAAGGCCCGCCCCCACCTGTGCGTTAAAATGACATGGGAGTTTAAATAATGTGCACAGGCCTTAAAGTCATTATTTGGGCTGGAACGCCTACCTTGCATGTCATTAACGCAAGGCGGTTTCCCGCATCCAAAAAATGACGCACACAGAGGAATTTTGACATCCGCTGAGTCGGGTGTCATGGTATAAATATGGTGCACAGTTTGCGCCGAATGTGCATCAAAATTTTGGAACCTAGATCTGCCTACGGTGTCGGTCAGGGCTAACCTTGGAGGTGCTTCAGCCGGGGGTTTCTATTTCTGAACCGATTTTACCCTTTAATGAGGCCCCCAAGGATGTCCTGCTGGGGATGTGGTCCAATCCCACCACAGGGTGCCTGTAAACAGGAAAATTGGCCGCAGTCATCCCCCTGTTCCCAGTGATCCTAGCTTCCTCATGCAACACCTCACCCAAGAGAGCTTGGTGGTCGAACCCTCCACTTCACATGTCTCCTTCCCCTACACTCTCACAGATAGGGAATCCAAGAGGCAGGACCAGCTTGTGAAGAAGATTTTTTCTTCCTCCAGCCAGGTATTGAGGTCGGTAAACACCTCATGCCTATTGGGCTGTTTTTCCCATACTTTATAGGAAATGGTGGCGCAGGTGCTGCCTCAGGTCCAGGAGGCAATGCAGGCCAACTTCCCAAAGATGGGAGAGATGCAGCCAAGTTTGCTGTCAGGTGTGGACTGGACCCAACTGACTCACTTAGTAGAGTGAGTTCGTCGACTGTGGCCCTTCGACACCATGCCTCGCTTCAAACATTTGGCTTTTTCGGGGATGTCCAGGCATACCTCATGGACATGCCCTTCGATGGGTCCCACCTATTTTGCGAAAAGGCCGACTCTGCACCAGCCACCATCATCCACCAGGCCAACATATTGCACATGGATGCTACTGTGGTGCCTTCAGACCCAGAGGGTCTGGCCACAAGTCATCCACCACCCAGCCCCCCACCTCCACACATCCAAGCCCTCCTACTGTGATTCTGCAAGGCAATGTGCATCCAGTTGGAAGGAGGATTCAATTTCATCTCCCTCATTGGCGGTCCATAACATTGAGCAAATGGCTCTTATAGATCACATAGAAGGGACATTCCCTCTCCTTCCAGTCTTTCCCTCTCCCTGTGCCTCCGGAAAAATAACGGCTGATGGAGGATGTGAGAAAGTAGTCTCTTTCTAGCTTGGTTACCCCCACTTTTGGCCTGTTTGTGAGTGTATCAGTGTGTTTTTACTGTGTCACTGGCATCCTGCTAGCCAGGACCCCAGTGCTCATAGATAAAAACCTATATGTCAGTGTGTTTTGCCTGTCTCACTGGGATCCTGCTAGCCAGGACCTAGTGCTCATAGTTTGTAGCCTAATGCGTGTGTTGTCAGTAGTGCGTAGGTGTGTCACTGAGGCTCTGCTAACCAGAACCTCAGTACTTATGCTCTCTCTGCTTTTAAATTTGTCACTATAGGCTAGTGACTCCATTTTCCAATTTCAATTGGCACACTGGACACCCCTTATAAGTCCCTAGTATATGGTATCTAGGTACCCAGGGCATTGGGGTTCCAGGAGATCCATATGGGCTGCAGCATTTCTTTTGCTACCCATAGGGAGCTCAGACAAACCCTTACACAGGACTGCCACTGCAGACTGCGTGAAATAGTGAACACACTATTTCACAGCCATTTTCTTGCACTTAAGTAACTTATAAGTCACCTATATGTCTAACCTTCACTTGGTGATGGTTAGGTGCAAAGTTACTAAGTGTGAGGGCACCCTTGCACTAGCAAAGGTGTCCCAACATAGTTCAGGGCCATTTCCCCGGACTTTGTGAGTGCGGGGACGCCATCACACGAGTGCACTACATATAGGTCAATACCTATATGTAGCTTCACAATGGTAACTCTGAATAAGGCCATGTAACATGTCTAAGGTCATGGAATTGTCCCCCCATTCCAAATATGGTATTGGGGAGCCAATTCTGTGCATCCTGGAGGCTTTACCATTTACCCCCAGTACTGCCAAACCATCTCTCTAAAGCTTGCACTGCAGCTACAGCTGCTGCCACCTCACAGACAGGGTTCTGCCCTCCTGGGGTCTGGGCAGCCCAGTCCTAGGAAGGCAGAACAAAGCATTTCCTCTGAGAGCAGGGTGTTACAACCTCTCTCTTTGGAAATAAGTGTTTCAGACTAGGGAGGGGTAGCCTTCCCCAGCCTCTGGAAATGATTTGAAGGGCACAGATGGTGCCCTCCTTGCATAAACCAGTCTACACCAGTTCAGGGACTCTTTCTCCCCTGCTCTGGCAGGAAGCTGCACAAAGGAAAGGGGAGTGACAACTCCCCTGTCCGTCACCCCCACAGGGGTGGTGCCCAGAGCTCCTCCAGTGTGTCCCAGACTTCAGCCATCTTGCTTTGCAAGGTGTGGGGGCACTCTGGAGGGTTCTGAGTGGCCAGTGCCAGAAGGTGATGTCAGAGACCCCTCCTGATTGGTCCATACCTGATAAGGTAGCCAATCCCCCTGTCAGGGCTATTTAGGGTCTCTCCTGTGGGTTCTCTTCAGATTCTGCTTGCAGGTTTCCTTCAGGAATCCTCTGCAACAACTTCAGCATCCTCTGACCTCAGATCAACCGCAGCCTGCTCCAAGAAACGCTGTAACTGCAACAAAGTGTCTACAAGAGACACTTTTCTTCAGCAACCTCAGCTCCAAGTCAGCAACTGCAACAGTTTTCATGGTGTGCACACTCTGGGGACTCTCTGCCTTCATCCTGCACCAGAAGAACCAAAGAAATCTCCAGTGGAGTGACGGAATCACTCCCCTGCTCCAAGCAGGCACCTTCCAAGGTGATGACCAGTACCCTGGGACTCCTCTCACGGCAACGAGCATGCTCCTAAGGACACAGAGGGTGGACATCATTGAAACAGACTGTCCTGAGGTCCTGCTGATGCAATTTGGAGGAGGTAAGACCTTGCCTTCCCCGAGAACGGCGGTACCCCTGTGTTTTGTGTCTTCTTCACCTCCTGAGGCTTCTGTGCACTCTTTGCTAAATTCCTTTGTGCACAGCCTGGCCCAGGTCCCCAGCACTCCACTATGTGCTGCTCAACTCACTGAGTTGTTTTCCGGCAGCGTGGGACCTTCTTTTGTTGTGCTGCATCAACTGCATTTTGCACCTCCTTTGAACCCAGATCCTGCAGCTTCTGGGGTGCTGGCTGGTATCTTGAGGGCTCTCTAAAGTGCTGAGAGCCCCCTCTTCCTCCTCATACAGAGTGGAGGCTCCCATCCAGCACCATTTTGATGAAAAATACACGTTTGCCATAGCCAAGACTTGTTGGTGCCTTCCAACACGAAATCTCATCTGTAACAATTTTCACGCTGTGGGACATCTTTTGCATCATGCAGGAACCCGCTGGCATCTTCCTTGGGTGCATTTCTGCAGTCTTCTACTAACCAGGGACTCTTCTTTTGCACCCTCTTCTGAGTTGGCAGGTGCTCCTGTCCTTCCTGGAACTTCTTTCAACTTCTGGACTTGGTCCCCTTCCTTTGCATGTCTTCAGGTCCAATAATCCAGCAGTTGTTCTTTTGAGACTTGCTTGGCTGATGCAAAATTCCAAAAACGAGGTGTAGTGTGTTGTAAGGAAACTTGCAGTACTTTACTCCTGCTTTTCTGGGCTCTGGGGTGGGGTAATTTACTTACCTTTGCTGTATTCTTACTCTCCCAGTGATTCTGCACACACTACACTTGTCTAGGGGGGAATTCATGATTCACATTCCTCTTTTTTAGTATATGGTTTGTGTTGTCCCTAGACCTATTTTCTCCCATTGCATTCTATGGGATTTCCTACTTTTTGCATTGTTCTATGACCATTTACCTGTCTAATGTTGGTGGCTAGTGTATATATTGTGTATATTGCTTAACTCCAGAAGGAGTATTGTCTCTAAGATATTTTTGGTACTGTGTCACCCAAATAAATACCTTTATTTTTGGTAATACTGAGGGCCATATTTATACTTTTCGACGCACAACTGCGCCAACGCAGTTGTGCGTCAAAAAATTAAACGCCGGCTAACGCCATTCTGAAGCGCCATGCGGGCGCTGTATTTATTCAATGACGTAAGCCGGCGTTAGCCGGCGCTGCGGAGTGGTGTGCGTCAAAAAAAATGACACACACCAGGCAGCGCCGGCGTAGGGGAAAATGGAGCTTGGGCGTCAAAAAATGGGGCAAGTCAGGCTGAGGCAAAATGATCGCCTCAACCCGATTTGCGCCATTTTTTTTAACTCCCAACCACCATTGAAATGACTCCTGTCTTAGCAAAGACAGGAGTCATGCCCCCTTGCCCAATGGCCATGCCCAGGGGACTTTTGTCCCCTGGGCATGGTCATTGGGCATAGTGGCATGTAGGGGGGCATAAATCAGGCCCCCCTATGCCCAAATTGTTTTAAAAAAAAATACTTACCTGAACTTACCTTAATGTCCCAGGGGTGGGTCCCACCATCCTTGGGCGTCCTCCTGGGGTGGGCAAGGGTGGCAGGGGGTGTCCCTGGGGGCATGGGAGGGCACCTCTGGGCTCCTTCCGAGCCCACAGGTCCCTTAACGCCTGCCCTGACCAGGCGTTAAAAAATGACGCTAACGCGACTAGACGTCATTTTTTTTGACCCGCCCACTCCCGGGCGTCATTTTTGCCCAGGAGTGTAAATACGGTGCACAGGCCTGGGAGTCATTTTTTAGACGGGAACGCCTACCTTGCATATCATTAACGCAAGGTAGGTGTCCACGCTAAAAAATGACGCAAACTCCAAGATCTTTGGCGCTAGACGGGTCTAACGCCAAAGTATAAATATGGAGTTAGTTTTGCGTCGGAATTGCGTAAAAAAAAACGACGCAATTCTGGCGCAAACAGAGTATAAATATGCCCCTGAGTATTGTCTTTACTTGTGTATAAGTACTGTGTAACTATAAGTGGTATTGCAGGAGCTTTGCATGTCTCCTAGTTCAGCCTAAGCTGCTCTGCTATAGCAACCTCTATCAGCCTAAGCTGCTAGAACACTACTACATTCACTAACAAGGGATAACTGGACCTGGTGTAAGTACCCACGGTACCCACTACAAAACCAGGCCAGCCTCCTACATAGTGCACCATATATGATTATAGATGATTGTACCATGCAAAATTCCTCACCTATTCTATGGAGAAATTGTTGTGGGACAGAAACTACGTCTTAAGTTACAATTCTTTCTTAGAGTGGTCGTAGCACATCGGCGGATGTGATTCAGCCTAAATAAGCTTGCCATTTTCTGAATACATTGTTTGCCTCGGAAATGTCTAGTGGGAGTTTCGTCACTTGAATATGCCAAAATATTTTAAACAATTTTCTATGCATTTACGCAGCCATACCTCTGAGTAGCATAGCCTAGTCAATTCGCCGATTCCATTTAAACAAAGGAAGTGACATCAAACTCAGGTTCCCTTTGCAGGTGACAACAATAGAAGTGAGATTGTACGTCCTTTGTTTTCGTACAGACTGTAGGAGCACACCCTGCACTGAGATATGTCTAAATCACTATCTTTCAAGAATTGTGTTTTTATTCTTGTCATTGAGTCGACGTACAAAGAAAATACTTCGGAAGTCGTTTAAAAATCATAAAACAGCAGTTGCTTTCTTCATGAGAATCTTGGTGGGCGTAATACCAAAGGATAAGTCAAATTTCTCAGACTTTGTTGTCAGATAGTGATCATTATTAGTGGATTCAATTTTCAGAAATAATGAAAAAATGAAATCTCAGAGGAGAATCTAAATTATTACACTTCCTACTGGCCCACGAACACTGCAGTTTTTGCAGAATTCGTGCTAGTTAAAACTATCACAATGATACTGTTAACATCTGTACCAGTGCTACTTCCACGTTACCGACCCCTTGTAGTGAACATATCATCACCCTCTGAGTTTCATCTCAAGATTGAAAAACACAAAAAAACAGAGGAATGGTTACCAAGGAAATTCTGAATGTGGCAAACACACAAACTGCGTTTTCTTTATAAAATTCCGTCCTAGGATAAAAAACACTTCAAAATTATTCAAAATAGTTGGACAAAAAAATATTAATGTATTCTAAAAGTAATATTAATGGTTGCCCAAGATGCAGTTGCAGCAGTGCTTAAAACAGACAGCAGTATTTATTAAAGGTTTACTACACACTTGGGCTAGTCTGGTTATATTAAAATGTGTGCAGCACGTCTACGTATCCAATTTACTAGACCCTCCTATGACTAAATGTCAGAACATGAACGTGTTCTAAAACACACATGTATACATATGTGGTAAATATTGCTTTTGTGGTGGGAAGGATCAGAGCCAATTAAATATGTTATTATTTAACAGTGAAACTCACTGACATTATTTAAGATGATTCCAATTATGTTATGCCACTTCAAATCCGGCTCAAGTTATCCAATAGCACAAATTAGTCAGAAGGAAAATAAATAGGGCGTAAGTTTACTAAATATTTGCGTCATCATTGCATCACGCAAGGCAATACAGGGCAACACAAAGGATTGTTTGGAATTTACAAAGCCATGCAAGGCCTGATTTGAGTGGCCTTGTGGCTTTGTAAAGAAATGTAAAGCAACTCAACTGCATGTGCTGTGTTGCGTTACGTTTCAACATGGGACACATTCTATGGGTAGAGCTTCGGCATTCCCATCTATATGCACCTAGATGCTCCCACTCATAGATTTCAGTGCATACCCAGACTAATTCAGAATAGTAAAGCTGGGAATGTGTCGAAATACAATGCCATCCCCAGTGAGTGGTATTGAGGATAAATATCTTTATTTCTTCTTGCTATTATCTCTTTCCATGTATGCTGCCTCCTGCAACACACATATAAAGAGAATAATGCCTCCAAGGATTGTATTTGTGCCATAAGGTGCCCCTTACTGCATAAACACAATCCTGCCTGTACTTTGGTGCAAGGGTGCCAGCATTAGTTCTGGGAAGCACACAGGGCCGTATTTATACTCCGTTTGCGCCGAATTTGCGTCGTTTTTTTCGACGCAAATTCGACGCTAAACTAACGCCAACTAACGCCATATTTATACTATGGCGTTAGAGGCGAATAGCGCCAAAGTTCCCGGAATGTGCGTCATTTTTTAGCGTGAACCCCTTCCTTGCGTTAATGATATGCAAGGGAGGCGTTCCCGTCTAAAAAATGACTCCCAGGCCTTTACGTGGTATTTATACTCCCGGGCAAAAGAGACGCCCGGGAGTGGGCGTGGCTAAAAACGGCGCATTTGCGCCGCTTTTTAACGCCTGGGTCAGGCATGGCATTAAGGGACAAGTGGGCTCAAAATGAGCCCAGGGTGCCCTCCCCTGCTCCCAGGGACCCCCCCTGCCACCCTTGGCCACCCCAGGAGGACACCCAAGGCTGGAGGGACCCACCCCAGGGACATTCAGGTAAGTATTTTTTTTTTTTTTTTTTATAATTTTTTTTGGCATAGGGGGGCCTGATTTGTGCCCCCCTACATGCCACAATGCCCAATGACCATGCCCAGGGGACAGAAGTCCCCTGGGCATGGCCATTGGGCAAGGGGGCATGACTCCTATCTTTACAATGATAGGAGTCATGTTGATGGGGGATGGGCGTCGAAAATAAATGGCGCAAGTCGGGTTACGACGATTTTTTCGACGTAACCTGACTTGCCCCATTTTAAGACGCCCATGCGCCATTTTCCCCCTACGCCGGCGCTGCCTGGTGTACGTGGTTTTTCTCGCGCACACCAGGCAGCGCCGGTCTGCTTGCGCCGGCTAACGCCATTCAATAAATACGGCGCCCGCATGGCGCTTCAGAATGGCGTTAGCCGGCGCAAAACTTTTTGACGCTAAACTGCGTTAGCGCAGTTTAGCGTCAAAAAGTATAAATATGGGCCACAGTGCGCCAAAGCAAAGATAGAGCAGAAATGCTCCATATCTTTGTAAACATGGAACATTTCTGCTCTCTTCCTTTCACACAATACAGCACAGCAGGTTTGCCTGTGTCCCTGTGTCATGTCAAAGATTAGTACATTTGCCCCTAAGTCTATTGTCAACACAATTCTGAGGACAAGCATTTAAAAACACCCTACATGTTTCTATGACACATCAGCAACTCTCTCCAGGGTCCGAGCTCGCACATTATATTTGCTAGGCATTATCATGAACCAGCACTTTACATACATGCTGTACAGCAGACCTCTTCCATCCACTAAGGATAGGCCACTACTGTTGCCCTGGGCTTGCAAACTTGTGTGCAAGAATCCATACAGCAACTGTGGAGGTTTTATCTAGACACATTGCTTTGTGAATTGGACCCAATTGTTTTTGTGTTTACATGTGTTTATCCTGATAAAACATGCTTCCTATCTTACCTAGTTCTATGCAAACTTTTATTTTCCTTCTGTCTTAGATCTGCTTTTCCCAGTGGCTGTCATAATCATTAGTGAGGTGCATTTCAACTAGTGAAGATAAAATTAATTTCCACTTTCTTTTTTTGCAATACCTCTTTATTGATACTTTTAAAACAGCATCAATTCAAATAGCAGTTTTCAAACAATCACAATTAAATACAGCATTCAAGTTAAGGAGAAAAATGCATTGATGGGAGAAACATATATGACTAATGTGACAGGTAATCTCACACGGTTTGTAAACCAGCTTGTGGAACATATAGTAAATAAAGTGTAGAAGTGCTCAATTTGTGAAGTGAATAATTACATAGTCATGAGAAATCCAGGTGTTTAGACAAAATATTGGTGAAAAAATATTGTGTGGATAAAATATAGTTTTAAGAATATTGAGGGCAAAAATATTGGACTGTAAGTTTCTGTACGTAAGCAAAGTTTTCCTATTTGTAAATCCACATATGTGTACCTTGACAATATATATATATATATATATATATATATATATATATATATATATATATATATATACCTTCAAGATAAGCAGATGTGGAGTTAAGAATAGTAAAACATTTACATACATGTTTGCACTAACTTTCTTGATATTTTGGCCCTCAATATTTTGTACACAATATTCTGTCCACACAATATTTTTGTTTCAGATATTCTGTCAGTGATTTGAAATCCAATAAGGAAACAAAAAATCAGGTTTGTTGAATAGATTCCCCCATTTATGACATATTTCCAATCACAGTACCTAGTATCAGTAAAATAAAAAATAAAAAATGTACCATCATGACTTACTAATGTGGGACGAGGCCATTTTTAAACTAACAAGTTTAAAAGTAACTTTTAGGGGGGTAAAACAAAATGTGAGTTTGTCATTATAAGTTCAAATGAGGTAACCCTCACCATCTCTGTTAACCATTTGTCTAGAGCTTTCCTCTAATAGCAAAAAATACAAAATGTGTCTGTAGCTAGCGATGTCAGCATCCATCTTTGTTTATGGTTGGATACATCTGTAATGTCTCTCATACCATGACGTATAATCAATCATATTGAAGGGGTGAACCCAAGTCCATCACTGGGCAATATGCTGGATCATATGGTGGTCCAATATACATTCACAGCAGAACTATGCCATAGCATAATAATCTTGTCATATCAAACATCCAAATTGTGAAGAAGTATGACTTGTTTAGAAGAAAAATGCCTCTTTTTGCATGATCATCCCAAAATGTTTGAACTTATTCTGCTGGTTATTGACTCTGTGTAATGGGGCTCTGATAATTAGGCCCCAGTGCATGTGTTCTGCCCCGTAAAACATGTAGAAATTGGCTACTCACCTATCAGCTTATTTGCCAAACATATAAGACCCTAGTTTATGGTACAAAGTGTACACAGGGCCTGTAAATTGAATGCCACTAGTGGGATCCCTCACCCATTGTACCACCTACTATGGTGACAGTGCAGAATTGACTGCAGGCCTACTCTTGTAGCTTGGATGTGCAGTTATAAATCTGCAAATGCTACATGATAAATTAACCCCTTTTGATAGGTCTAAACCTTCTTTTTAAGTAGTAATGGGTTACAGTTAAGTAGACCCTACTGCTCACAAGCAGGGTGTATGAGATTTGAAAGTATCCGAAAGTGGGAAAGTAGGACATATAAAAGCTTAATGTTAAACATGTCCATGCAGAGACAATGACCGAAAAACGAATTTCACTGTAGCAGGGTTAGCTGCACCACAGGAAAGCATCTGGTTCCAATATTTCTTTTAATAACGTTATCTCCAGCTAGGAAGCAACTTCAAAGTTCATTTTTGGACTTTTTAAATTATTTATTAGAACCCCAATTGTCAAATTTGTAATAGCTATTTTGGGAAAGTTAACTTTTATCTGGCTAAAACCTGATTAAAAAACTGTCCCACCAGTCTTGGGAGTAATTTGTGGAGGAATGCTGCATTGCACTAGATTGATGGGTGAAGGGTAGCACAGTAAACAATTTTGAAGGGCTGTTTAATCTGATTGTCAGAGAGCACTTGCTTTGTTGTTTTTCAGCGTTACGCCAACACTTGTTAGTGTGTGAGCTCTCTGACCCCAGGGAGCTTGCAAAGGAGGCAGACCTCTGGTTGAGTGCCAGAGGGTCTGGTGTGGCATTAGTTGGTGTTCCTAAAGAGAGTGGTCTAGGTGTCTCCCAACTAAGTGTGGTGGGAGAGGCTTGTGTCCCAGGTAGGTCCCAGTATAATGGGATGGGTTTGGGTTCCCATGTCATGTTTCAGAGGAAAGGGAGTGGGGGTAGGCTGTGTCCCAGGATGTCCGAGACCCAGTCTCAGAGCCTGTTTGGTTCCATGAGGGAACACCAGGAGGGGGGCCTAGACTGCACTGTAGGGCCAGCTGCTCAGAGGGATCCCATTTTGCCAGTAGGACTTGGACCGGTGGCTGGTGATAGTGTTCCACCGGTCCTGGTGTCTGGTAGTCTCAATCCAGAGTGGAGGAGGCAGTAATCTAGGCATATGGCTCAGAGGGGGCTGTGGGCCCCAGTGGAGAACCTGGAGGGTCAGGGGTCAGCTCTGAGGGCAGAACGCCCCAGGAATGACATTGGTGAGACCATTTCTGGATTGGGGGGAGTCCAGACTCTGCCAGATGGGCAGAGGTCAGGAAACCTGCACCAGCCAGACTCTTGTGTTGCCCTTGGGGAGAATGTTTCCTTATTGGGGGGTAGATGTGCCTCCCAGGAAGTCCTAGTGCACCTGGCAGTGGTTCACCCTCAAGGTGGTGACTCTGGGTTGGATGATCAGGTTCAGGGAGTAAACTCTGACCTGATGGGGAGTAGGTATGCTCCCAAGGAAGCCCTGGTGCGCCGGGCAGTGGTTCAACCTCAGGGTGGTGTCTCTGGGTTGGATGATCAGGTTCAGGGGGTAAACTCTGACCTGGCAGGGGGTAGGTGTGCTCCCCAGGAAGTCCTGGTTCGCCGGGCAATGGTCCAGTCTGAGGGTGTTGACTCTGGACTGGGTAGATAGGTTTAGGGGTAAACTCTGACCTGGTTGGGGGTTGATAAGTGTGCTAAACCCCCGTGTGTGACTTCTAGAGGCAGTTCCTGCAGTGGGGAGGTGCAGCACTCTAGAAGTGGGGTTCAGGGAGGGGGAAACTAACCCCCGGACTCTGGTGCAATCCATGTGTGGTGACCCTGGGTTGGGTGGCAAGTCACCGGGTAGTGACCCTGGGCTGGTGGGACAATTGTGCAGGACAGGTGTATCCAGTGCCCTGGCAGTTCTGGATTCTGGTGATACCCCTCCTAGGAGAGGAGGGTGGGATCCTAGAAGGAGGGGTAGAGGGAGGAGAGCCTCGCCTCTAACCCCTGTGGAATCAATGGGTGCGGACCCTAGGTTGGTGGATCAGTGGCAGGGTAGACTCCCTGAACTGATTGGAAGTGGAGTGGAGACAGGTTGCTATACACCTGGGGATACCACCCCTCACTCATTGTGGTTTCAAAGAACAGAGGTTCCTAGATGGCCTCGGGCCTGGTTCAAGCCATTGGCAGCTAGGGATCCCTCGTAGGTTAGTCTAGGTTGCCTGGGAAGCATTGACAGAGGGACCCAACTGGGATCAGAGTGGCATAGACCTGGAGCATGCCCCTGCAGTTGCAGACCAGTGTTCATGTTGTATCACCCCAACAAGGGAAGCCCATCAAGGTATTGATTGGTCTCCACTGGCTTTAGGCTGGTGGAGAGTTGTGTTGGACCTGGCCCTTTTGGAGGGTTCATCCCCTGACTTTTCGCCTCCTTCTTTCTATTTTTTCTGACCTCTTGCTGTTGGCTCTAGGACTGTGAGCACTTTATCACTGCTGATCAGTGCTAAAGTGCAGGTGCTCTCCCTTCTAAAGTTGGTATGATTGGCTTATACCTAATTGGCATATCTAATTACCTGTAAGTTCCTTGTACAGTGGTATCTCTATACCCAGGGCTTGTAAATTAAATGCTACTAGTGGGCCTGCAGCGCTGCTTGCTCCACCCACTGAAGTAGCCTTTCAAACCTGTCTCAGGCCTGCTAGCACAAGGCCTGCATGCACAGTTTTCTGCCACAGGGACCTGGCATCTATGTTTACTTGCCAGGCCCAGAAGTCCCCTTTTACTACATATAAGTCACCCCTAAGGTAGGCACTAGCCAGCCCTATAGGCAGGGTGCAATTTATGTAGAAGGCAGGACATGTGCCTAGTAGCGTGGCCTGTCCTGGTAGTGACAAACAGCCTATTTGGTTTCTCACTGCTGTGAGAGCTACCTTCTCATAGGATTGCATTGGAAATGCCCTGCCTTACGTCTAGGGGGTAGTGTCTGATTTATGAGGGGTAGCATAGGCATGTTTGGTATGGTTGTAATGATAGTAAGAAATGCTGCTCACTGGTGTAAGTGGATTTGTTATTACTATTACAGAAATGCCATTTCTAGAAAGTGAGTATTTCTCTGTGCTTATGGCTCTGGGTGATTTGCAGCTTGGCTCCAATCCATGTCTGGGCAGAGTGACAGTTGGGCTTTGTGCATACTTTTCAGACAGCCTGTACACAGGGAGGGTGGGGGTGACACAGAGGTGCATCTACATTTTGAATAGTCTTCCTGGGCTGAGAGAATGGGGAGGCAGGACACACATGCATCTGTAAAGGCTGTGCACTGGCCTCACACAAAAGGGTTGTGTACCCCCAACTGATGTTTGGAGCCTGTGCTGAAGGAGAGAGGGGGCACTCCCAGAACCAGTTGCAACTGGTTGGAACCACCTCTCCCCTTCTTTATTGAACCACTGCTAAAACTGTGTATAAGTACAGGGGAGTTTTCCAGACAATTTGGAGACATTTTGGAACTGGACACAGAATGCTGCTCGAGGAACTCACCAGTAACCGCCTTGGACTGCTGCTGCTGTGCTGACCTGTGACCTGCCTGGTCACTTGGAGGAACTGCCACTTCCCTTCATTCACCTTGCACTGGCCTGCTGCTGGGACCTGCAACCTGGTGCTCCATTGTACTTTGTCCCCAGGGGCAGGGTTCTGTGGCCCCTGACTCCTGCAACCTCCTAAAGCACAAGGAGTGCTTCAATTTCATCAGACAGCGCCTGGAGTGCACTTTATTTCCTGGTTCTGAGGCACCCTGACAGCACCTTGTCTTTTAAATTAATAGTGCCTCAAGGAGCGCATTTTATTGGTGGCCCCAGAGCTGGTAGTTGCGTTGCTGTGCTGTAAATCACTGCTGCAGCCCAGGTGGGCTGTTTACTTGAGGTGCGAGTAGTCTGCGTTGTCCTGTGCCCCCGGGGCATGAAGAAAAGGAAATTGGAGCAGGTGTGCTCCTATCGGTGGCCCCCGGGATGAGGTGCGCTCCGAGGAGCACCCACGGGGCACCAGAAGGCCCTTACTTGGGCCCAATCACTGCCATGGGCCAGGAGAGAGGAGGGACATTCACACACTAGACCGGGTGCGGGCAAGTGCACACAGGCAGCCCCAGGAGGAAGCAAGGCCTCATCGGAGGTCTCCTTTGGATCCCAGGGCCGCCCTGAAAGCAGGACATGGGGGGTGAGAGGGAATCTCTCTCCCCTGTTCCCTGCACTAGGACCGTGATCGCACTGCAAGGTCCCCCGTTTTGTCCCCAATTGTTGTTCTGGCTTTGGCCCCCCTCTAGAGGGCTAGTAGTTGTCTGGGAGGGCAGAAATGGCAGGCCACAGGAAGGGCCAGAGGTGGTGCGTGCGCCCCCCCCCCCCCCCCAAAGTCAGACAAGGACCCGTTTTGGATAGCACAGCACCGGGGGCCCCCCAGCTATTTTGTGGCACTAGAAGTGCATTTTCTTTATGGAAACAGGTTCCTTTACTGGACGCATATTCTTATCTTATGTTCCTGGTATGGACATTAGGGACTGGCATTTTTTCCTCAATCTCTGATGATGTGCCATATATGTGCTGATGTTCCTTTTATGGCCATTCTATGCTCAGATGTTTTTATTACTTGCCATATGCTTTATAATGTTCCTGGTAGGGGTATTAATGGTATTTCTATGACAAGTGCATTTCTTTAGTAATGTGATTCCTGACTACTGTTTATGTTGTGGAATAATAAGTAACCTGTGTGTTATGTGTGACTTCTGCTGGTTTCTGCAGAGTAAATATGGTATAACATTCTAACAACTGCTTGAGTAGCAGGGTATTACTGACATGTTGTGTATGGTCTAATTATGTTGTGTACAATACAGTTTATTTTAATATAACTTGGTGTTGTCTTTCCTTTGTGGTGGGGTAGTGCGTCACGTGCGTTGTGTGTGTTGTGCAAATGCTTTACACATTGTCTCTGGGATAGGCCTGACTGCTTGTGCCAAGCTACCATGGGGGGAGCAGGGGTTTTCTTTGGATGTGAAACTCCTTTGCCGTGACTAGAGTGTGTAGGTTCTGCCGGACTTAGGTGCATACCCTAGCCAACCAGAAACCCAATTTCTAACAATAGCATAAAGCCACTCAACGAGATTAAGACTTGAGAGGTCTATAACTCTACAAGTCTTAGAGGAATCCACTCTAGTCAAAGGGTAAAAGGGTCTGCTGCTATATAACCAAATAAATATAAATATTGACCTTGTAGAACCTTCGAGAATCCACGTCATCAACACCAGTTGTTTTCCAACTCCTGTGTGCATTTGAAATTGGCAACCCCCATCAGACTTTCATCCCACGAAACAAACATCAGGATGACCTTGGGCATCTCCCAGTTCCTGGTGCACACAGGGGAGTCTTTCTTCTTCAGTTTGTTAGCACTTCTTGTCCTTGCCAACATATCCTCCTGTATCCCACTATCTCAAATGCACAACATACATTTAATTAACTGTAGACTCATGTAGACGCACCTGCAAATAAAGAATAATACAACATGAGTAAAACTCCTCCTTGAAGGTCAAGCATAGAAAAACAAAATTTCAGGCCTTCAGTTTAGCTAAATTAGTAGATGATTCAATACACATTTGAGATACGTATTTATATGTGCATATTCTTTCATAAATGTAAGATAATTATGAATAACTGTGATTATACATGTTTCAATTATACCTTGATAATCTATATGCATGTTTATTTAAACATTAACATGATATATTCCAAGTGATTAGTCATTGTTAAAACACACATATACAATTATTACCTTTCTACTTGTGAATGCACTTGAATAATATGATTTTGATGCATCACTTCACATTAGTAACAATAAAACACATGATGTATATATTGTTGATTGCACTTTTTTGTGTCACTCCTGCAGCACATAATGGCATAGCCAAAGTTATGCATTCTCAACAGCCTAAAGTGCACTAGTGCAGAGAGAGACGAAAACTGGGCCATATCTCAGTAGATGTGGTGCTGTTTAGCTGTCTCCCTTTCATGCAACACAGCACAGCAATGCAGCACCGCATTGCAGCACCGCATTGCATGACTTTTTCATAAATCTGGGCCTTAGTGTATTTCACCACTTAGAATTATTGGGTTTTCAGATGGTTTGTTGTTAAACTTTGAAAAAGGTATTTAAAATATGCAATTTCTTGTTTTTTCATGCCCACCTTTAATATGTTTCTCTCTTTGGCGTGAGTGCTTTTCTTTATTTGGAAGAGTATGTAGTGTGAGAATATTTTCTTTTATTCTTGTTTTTTATGTTTGCCCGACGCTGTTTTCTTTGTACTACTTTTGGGTGGACCACTGTGGCTAATGGTTTGCACAGTAGTGCACCATTTATGATTAGAGATTATTCTACCAGTGCGAAATCCCTCATCCTTTCTATGGAGAAGTTATTGTGGGACAGAAACTACTCCTTAAGTTACGATTCTATCTTACAGTGGTCATATCACCTCAGCAGATATGATACAGCTTTAATAAGCTATCCATTTTCTGAATAAATTGTTTGCTTCTGAAATGCCTAGTCGGAGTTTTGTCACTTGAATATACCAAAATATTTTAAACAAGTTTTTATGGAGTTACGCATCCATACCTCCGAGGAGCATAGCCTTGGGCCAGATGTATGAAACATTTTTGCACTCGCAAACGGTGCGAATCACAAAAATCGGCCGTATGCGAGTGCAAAAACGTGGTCTGCAATGCATGAAAGGCATTCGCAGACCAAAAATAAGAAATCGCAATTTTTGTGATTTTTTACGTTGCGACCTGGTTTTGCGAGTCGCATTTTGCGATTCGGTATTTCCAGTAGGAAATTGCGAGGCGCAAATAGCGATTCGCAAAATCCAAGTCGCAAAGAGATGCATAAAAAAATTGCAAATAGCGATTTTTCGCAGAATGGCATTTTGCACATGCAAAATACCATGAACTGAAACCAGGTGGTAACCAGGTGCAAACTATATAAAGAGGCCCAGAATGCCTCAGACTCTTTTTCACAATGGCTTCTCTCTACGTCATGGCGAGGAGGATTAGGATCTTGGCAGGTTTGAGGAGAGGGAGGAGGAGACAGGAGCGCATTTTCAAAGTGCTCATTACACTTTTTGACCTGACGGAGGAGGAAATATATGAGGTATAGGTTGAACTCAGCCATGATACTTGATCTGATAGCTGAGCTACAACCCATACTGCAGCGCAGAACACTAAGGACTCACAGCATACCCACCCATGTGCAGGTATTATGCTCCCTACACCTACTCGCCTCAGGGAGCTATCAAGGGGTCATAGCAGCAGCTGGAGGGGTCTCACAGAGTACCCTCTCCAGATTTTTTAATACTTTCATCAACCCCATGCTGAGCAAACTACAACAGTACATCAGATTCCCCCCACACCCCACAGGAAATACAGCAGACCAAAATAGAGTTTTACCAGATAGCACAGTTCCCCCACGTCCTAGGTGCCATAGATGGCACACATGTGGCAATATGTCCACCATCAGCCACAGAGTATGTGTACCGCAACAGAAAATACCAACATTCCATGAACATACATGTGATATGCAATGCCTCCTACATCATTACTGATCTTGTGGCCAGGTACCCAGGGAGCACACATGATTCGTATATCTTTTGCCACAGTGGGATTCACACAAGACTGCTAGCTGGGGAGTTTGGTGAAGGATATCTACTAGGTAATGTCACTCTGTACACTGGTGCATAGATGGCGAACCCATGTCAGATGGCTCAGTTACTCATCACACCCTCTGTCCCTTCCAGGAGACAGTGCGTACGCAGTGCGCACCTACATGATGACGCCCTACCTCAATCCTACAACACCAGCTGAACGGAGATACAATGTAGCACACAGGGCAACCCGCAACGTGGTGGAGTGCACATTTGGACTGCTGAAGAGTCGCTTCCGGTCCCTCCACAAAAGTGGAGGGGCACTACAGTACAGTCCAGATACAACATGTAGAATAGTGGCCACTTGTGCAATCCTGCACAATATAGCTACAACCAGGGGCATACCTGTAGACATATGTGAATCTGAATCAGATGAGGATGACAATCCAATACTACCTCTACAGCCAGCAGACAGGACCAGTGCAGCAGAGGGAAGGCAAAGGCGTGCCGACATCACACACAACCATTTCAGACGTGAGTAATAATTACACAAATCCTCTGACAACTGTACTTGTAGTGAAATAAATTTATTACCTCACGTCAGGTAATATACGAGTGAGTAATAAATGAAACAGGTGATGTGACAAACGCAAAACAACAAATAACCAGGGTTATGCACTATTTCTTCATAGTGGCAACAGCAGTCTAATGGCAGCAACAGTTATTTTTTTTTACCACGCACACCACTTGGGTGCCCAGTTACGTCACTGGCACCTCTATTGTCACCTTCAGTGGCAGTGCTGTGCCTGGCACTGCACCGTCTGGTGTCTGCTGCTGGTACGGCAACACTGCTGAGGCTGGAACTGTCCTCAGTGTCCCCCAGTGCTAGCTTACTTGGAGTGGCTGATCGTGGTCCCATGATGTGTTTGATCACATTTGTGATCTGAACAAGTCCATGGACAACGTCCCTGCTGCTATGTGCAGCCTCCACTTGCGCAGCCACTGCGCGACGGGCAATCAATGCAGTCGAATTTGCCATCCTGTTAGAGGACCAGCAGTAGCTGCCAAACATTGTACAGAATCTGCGCTCCTGTCTGCGCTGGCTCACCGTCTCATGGCGCAGCTCCTGGCACAGTTCACGGACAGCACTTGTAAGGTCCCTGGTGTCCTGTGAAGCCTGCACCTGTCCCTCACACAGCTGTACAATATCACAATTGAGGGAGTCAAGTTGGCGATGCAGGCCCATCATGTTGCGGTTGTGTTTGCGCAGGTTTCGGTCTAATGCAAGGATCCACTTATTTTGCAGATGCTGCTGCTGCAACATAGCAGCTTCCAGGCCCCCGAATAAGGAGGGACCCTCACCTGCCTCATGCTGCTGTGCCAAGGACTCCGTCGCAATCCTGCGTGGTGCTGTGGTTGGCTGACACCTGCCCTCCGGAATCTGCCTGCGCCTGTCTGGTGCTGATGGTGTTCTTGGCCTTTCCCGCTGCTCATAAGAGTCGTTGCTGAGCTCTGGCAGTGTCAGTGCCCTGGGCCTGCTTCGTCCAGTTGACATGTGGAGGGACCCACTGGTGTTGGAATCTGATGGCTGATGGGTGTCTGTCTCTCTTACACATGCAGATGGTGTGGCTGCTGTGCCTGGCCCACCTGCAACAACAATATGCAGCATGTCAGTTCTGTATGTTACATTATCTGTCAGACAATGGCAATAAAGGTACAGGTACTACTCTACACGGTGTTGTGTGTGTTGTGTTACTTTGGGTGTTACTATACTTAATTACATTGTTGTGCTACTTTCAGTTCTAGGTTGTGGACTGCCACTCCCATAATGCACTGTAGTGCTGCTTCTAAGATGTGGACTGGACTACTTCTCACAGTGTTTCACATTACATGCTAATTCCTAAGGGACTTTTGTGCATATACATATACAATATTGCATCTACCTTGGCTGGTACTCGGTGTGCCGGAGGTGTCGATCTCTGTGACCCCTGTCACAGCTTCAGGGAGGAGTGTGGACTCCACTAGGTCCTCCATTGGTGTTGACGGTGACTCTGTTGGTGGACCGCCACCTGTACCCCTGGCCTCCGCAAGTCTCCTTGCCACCCTCTCCTTTGCACGGGACCGCAGGTCGTACCACCTTTTTTTGATCTCTTCGATGGAGCGCTGTGCCACTCCAATGGCGCACATTTTGGACTGTATGTCCAGCCATAGTCTCCTCTTTTCACTCTCAGGCACCTGGAGTGTACTTTTTCCAAACAGGCGGTCATGGCTCCTCACCACCTCCTCAGTTATTACCTCAAGCTCCTGTTCGCTGAATTTCAGCTTGCGCTTCCTTTCAGCCTTCTCCTGTGCTTGGCCTGGGGTGTCCATCCTGGCTCAGGTGTTCTTGCTCCTTCTGAGTGCTGCTCTGTGTGGCTGGGCTGCTCTCTCTCAGGATGCTAGTTTGGGTGTGTCACCTGAAACTGCCTGGGATGACTCATTTCCTGCTGGTGATGTCATCTGGCTCCTCCAGGTGTGCATTCTCGAACTTTCTCACAATTTGCGATTTTTTACTGAATCGCAAAAAAATCACAATTTGCGATAATGCAAATTGCGATTCGGTAAATGGGCCTCGCAAACCACAAATAGCGATTTTTAAGAAATCGCTCATTCTGAATCGCTATTTTGTTACATGACCAATTGCGACTCGGAAATAGCGATTTCTTAAAAATTGCTATTTGCAATTCGCAAACTCAATTTTTCATACATATGGCCCCTAGTCACTTTGCCAAAACCATTTAAACAAAGGAAGTGACATCAAACTCAGGTTCATTTTGCGTGTGACAGCAATAGAAGTGACATTCCATGTCCTTTGTTCCCAAAGACACACCCATACACGTTTCAATAATAGCGATTGTGGCAACGCTAAGGCTGAAATAGCTAGGAAACAGTGATGGTGAACATCAACAAATATTTGGCCACTAAAATATCAAAACAAACATAATTCTTTGTGAAAAACAGGTACATAGATTCTTTTAAAGGGAGGGGATAAAAGGAGCAACAATGGAAATGGAGCCACTATACTTATAGCAAAATTATACCTTAATTTTTGTAGAGAATTTAGGACCCTGCACTGGGACATGTCTAAATCACTATCTTTCAAGAATTGTGTTTTTATTCTTGTGATTGAGTCCACATGCAAAGAAAATACTTTAAAAATATCTTAAACGTCATAAAACAGCAGTTGCTTTCTTCATGATAATCTTGGTGGGCGTAATACCAATGGATAAGTCTACATTTCTCAGACTTTGTTGTCAGAAAGTGATCGTTATTAGTGGATTCAATTTTCAGAAATAATGAAAAAGTAAAATCTCAGAGCAGAATCTAAATTATTACACTTCCTACTCGCCCACGAACACTGCAGTTTTTGCAGAATTCGTGCTAGTGAAAACTATTACAATGATACTGTTAACATCTGTACCAGTGCTACTTCCACGTTACCGACCCCTTGTAGTGCAGAAATGAGAACATATCATCACCCTCTGAGTTTCATCTCAAGATTGAAAAACACAAAAAAACAGAGGAATGGTTACCAAGGAAATTCCGGATGTGGCAAAAGCACATGCTGCGTCTTCTATATAAAATTCCGCCCTAGGATAAAAACACCTCAAAATTATTCAAAATAGTTGGACAAAAAAATATTAATGTAGTCCAAAAGTAATATTAATGTTTGCCCAAGATGCAGTTGCAGCAGTGCTTAAAACAGACAGCAGTATTTAGTAAAGGTTTACTACTCACTTGGGCTAGCCTGGTTCTATTAAAATGTGTGCAGCACGTCTAGGTGTCTAATTTACTGGACCCTCCTACGACTACATGCCAGAACATGAACTTGTCCTAAATCCCACATCTATACACACATGGTAAGTTTTGCTTTTGTGGTGGGAAGGATCAGATCCAATGAAGTGTTTTATTAATTAAGAGTGAACCTCAGTGACATCCATCGCTTATTTAAACTGATTCCGATTATGCCACTTTAAATCTGGCGCAAATTAATAAATGGCGAAAATTAGTCAGAAGGAAAATAAATAAGGGCTAGATTTACTAAATCTTTGCATCAGCTTTGCATCACGCAAGGCAATGCAGGGCAACACAAAGGCTTATTTGGAAATTTACCAAGACATGCAAGGCCTGATTTGTGTGGCCTTGTGTGGCTTTGTAAAGAAATGTAATGCAACTCAGCTGCATGTGCTGTGTTGCGTTATATTTCAACTTGGGAGACATTCTATGGGTGGAGCTTTGGCATTCCCATGCATCCACCCATAGATGCTCCCACTCATGGATTTCAGCGCATACCCAGACTTACTGAGTATAGTAAAGCTGGGAATGTCAAAATGCTATGCCTTTCCCAGTGAGTGGCACTGAGGATAAATATCTTTATTTCTTCTTACTATTTACTCTTTCCATGTATGCTGCATCTGCAACACCCATATAAAGAGGATCATGGCTCCAAGGATTGTATTTGTGCCATAAGGTGCCCCTTCCTGCATAAAAATAATCCTGCCTGCACTATGGTACAAGGGTGCCAGCATTGGTTCTGGGAAGCACACAGTGCACCAGAGCAAAGAGAGAGCAGAAATGCTCGATATCTTTGTAAATATGGAGCATTTCTGCTCTCTTCCTTTCATACAATACAGCACAGCAGGTCTGGTTGTTTCCCTGTGCCATGTGAAAGATTAGTAAATTTGCCCCTAAGTCTATTGTCAGCAAAATTATGAGGACAAGCGTTTAAAAAAACACCCTACATGTTTCTATGACACATCAGCAACTCTCTCCAGGGTCCGGGCTCGCACATTATATTTGCTAGGCATTATCATGAACCAGCACTTTACATACATGCTGTACAGCAGACCTCTTCCATCCACTAAGGATAGGCCACTACTCTTGCCCTGGACTTGCAAACGTGTGTGCAAGAATCCATACAGCAACTGTGGATGTTTTATCTAGACACATTGCTTTGTGAGTTGGTCCCAATTGTTTTTGTGTTTCCATGTGTTTATCCTGATAAAGCATGCTTCCTATATCACCTAGTTCTATGCAAACTTTTATTTTTCTTCTGTCTGCTTTTCCCAGTGGCTGTCATAATCATTAGTGAGGTGCATTTCAACTAGTGAGGATTAAATGAATTTCCATTTTCTTTTTTTGTAATACTTCTTTATTGATACTTTTGAAACAGCATCAAATCAAAACAGCAGTTTTCATACAATCACAATTAAATGCAGCAAGGAGAAAAATGTATTAGACGGGAGAAACATACATGACTAATGTGACAGGTAATCTCACACGACTTGTAAACCAGCTTGTGGGACATATAGTAAATAAAGTGTAGAAGTGTTCAGTTTGTGAAGGGAATAATTACATAGTCATAAGAAATACAGGTGTTTAGACAAAATATTGGTGAAAAAATATTGTGTGGATAAAATATAGTTTGAAGAATATCGAGGACAAAATCATTGTGACGGTAAGTTTCTGTACATAATAAATGTTTTCCTATTTGTAAATCCACATATATGTACCTTGACAATATATATATACCTTCAAGATAAGCAGATGTGGAGTTAAGAATAGTAAATCATTTACATACATATTTGCACTAACTTTCTTGATATTTTGGTCCCCAATATTTTTCACACGATATTCTGTCCATACAATATTTTTGTTTTCGATATTCCGTCAGTGATTTGAGATCCAATTAGGAAACAAAAAATCAGGTATGTGTGATAGATTCCCCCATTTATGACATATTTCCAATCACAGCGCCTAGTATCAGTAAAAAAATAAATAAAAGAATTTAGCATCATGACATACAAATGTGGGAAGAGACCATTATTAAACTCACAGAGTCTAAGCGTAACAGTTACTGGGGGTAATATGTTCTACATCACTTAGTTCTTCCCCAGTATGCACATTTATAATAACTGTCAGAGTTACTTATGTGGACTATAGGTTGCTGGGTTGCTCCTATTGGTACAGAAGGCATTAGATTTTCCCTACAATTGGAGACAATTGTAAATAAGCTTACCACATTTTGTAAAACAAAATGTGAGTTTGCCATTGTAAGTTCAAATGACGTAACTCTCACCATCTCTGTTAATCATTTGTCTAGAGCTTTCCTCTAATAGCAGGAAATACAAAATATGTCTGTAGCTAGCGATGTCACCATCCATCTTTGTTTATTGTTGGATACATCTGTAATGTCTCTCATACCATGAAGTATAGTCAATCATATTGAAGGGGTGAACTCAAGCCATCACTGGGCAATATGCTGGATCACATGGTGATCCAGTATACATTCACAGCAGAACTATGCCATAATATATTAATCTTGTCATATCAAACATCCAAATTGTAAAGAAGCCCTGACTTGTTTAGAAGAAAAAGTCCTCTTGTTGCATGAACACCCCAATATGTTTAGACTTGTTCTACTGGTTACTAACTCCGTGTAATAAGGGCTCTGTTATCTAGGCCCCAGTGCATGTGCTCTACACCATAAAACATGTAGAAATTGGCTACTCACCTATTAGCTTATTTACCAAACCTATAAGTCCATAGTCTATGGTACAAAGTGTACACTGGGCCTGTAAGTGGACTGCCTCCCCCATTGTACCACCCACTATGGTGACAGTGCAGACATGACTGAAGGCCTACTCTTGTAGCCTGGATGTGCAGTTTTAAAACTAAAAATTCTCTCCCTCACTGATGAACCATCAACAGCCAATAGAGACTTCCACAACGGAATGAGAACAGTAGCAGTCCCTGACTGGATGAAAAACAGTTGCCTCAAGCTCAACTCAGACAAGACTGATATTCTCATCCTGGGTCCCACTCCCTCTCCACTTGGGAGAACTCCTGGAGACCTGCTGCCCTTGGAAGCGCTTCCCTACCCTCCGACCACACACCCAACCTGGGCATCATCCTGGACTCCGCGCTGTCCTTGACCCGCCAAGTCAATGCTGTCTCATCATCATGCTTCTACACTCTCTGCCTCCTATGGAAGATCTTCAAGTGGATCTCCACAGAGGCAAGAAGTGGGCATCACAAAGAAGCTCCAATCAAGACTCCAGAGAATTCAGAACGCAGCAGCCAGACTCATCCTGGACATTCCCACCACAGTAACATCTCCGCCTACGATAGAGTCCTGCACTGACTCCCCATCAACAAACACATCACCTTCAAGCTCCTGACATACTCCTACAAGGCCCTGCATAATATCGGACTTGCCTACCTCAACCACAACCTATCTTTCTATACCTCCACCAGACAACTCTGATCTTCTCAACTTGCTCTCGCTGCCACCCATGGTATCAGGAAGGAGCACAGTGGGAGGCAAATCTTTCTCCTATCTCACAGCGCAGACCTGGAACACTACCATTCCCCCTCAGGCAAGCCTTCTCACTGAATCAGTTTAAGAAAGACCTCAAGAACAGGATCTTCGACTGATGGGTTGGAGCTGTAAATGTGTGCACCTGATGTATATCTCTCTTGTGCTATCCTTATTCACCGCAATATTTCAGTGAGTCTGCACCCATTTGACTTCTGAGGTAGTGGGTTTGTAGGAAATTAGATGAAATGAGCATTCAGATTCAGTACACTGACCCCTTTAGATGGGTTGGTTATTTCAGGTTCGGTAATGAAGGCAGCTTCCAGATTGCCCATGTTAGTCTCCAAGCAACTAAGTCTACATTTGACTTTAGAAATCAATACTAGCAGTGCTCTGTGCTAAGTTTGTGCAAGACTTCAGATGACTCAATGGCCTAGGACACTCTTACCTGACACAATGACATCCGGCAAGCATGACAGAGCAGGGATGCCTCTTCATAACTCCGGTCCCCCAATGTAAAGGCCAGTGACGTCTCACACTCTTTCCCTGATGACACATTAGGCCTCCTCAGTCTTCAGACAGGCAACATAAGACATCCTTTCTCTGCTCCTGCATCTTTCAGAAAGTGTTGTTCACAGCATCTGTGGCACAGTGATACAGTGCAACGATCCTGACTTTATGGTGGCCCCCTCCTGGCAAACAGAGGTCACTGACTTTGGTTTGCACGGAGATGACAGCCTTATCTTCACAGTGGCCCCACTCCTGGCCACATGGGGGTAACTATATTTGATTAGCACATGGTTGACAGCCTAATCTTCACAGTAACTCCCCTCCTGGTCACACAGGGGAATCTCCAATGTTATCTAGCACACAGGTGATGGCCCTAGCTTTGTGGTGGCCTCCTTCTTGGCACACAAGGTCACCGACTTCAGCTCAGACAGAGTTGGCCTCCTTCCTGGCACTCAGGGGTCACTGATCTCAGGTCTCACAAGGGTGATAGCACTAGCTTTCACAGGAGCAGGCAAAAAGTCTACAATGGCAATGGTCTGGCACTGTTCCCAACTGGACCAGGAATCACACACTTTGGCCACCAGCTGCTCAGCAGTATCTTCTCTGGGCCTCGCACCATCCAGGTGCTCTCTTCCTCCTCCTCCTCCTATTTGTGGCATGCAGAAGACTGGTGCTCCAAGCTCAGGGCAAAGGACCTTAACTTTCTGGGTGATGTCTCCTTTCCCGTCAGGGAGACTAGCAAACCTTGATCTCTAGCCCCTAGCTCTGGTTCCAGTAGCTAGAAGTCTTAGTGATCTTTTTTCCATATGAACCTGGCTATAGAACCGTGCTGTTGAACAACTTGTGGCATTCATGCTTCCACCTTTATTATCCAAATCCAGACACATACATAATTTAGTATCCGATCCTTTAATACTCCGTTTGTGGGTGCTGACTTCTTTGAAGTCCTCTCTCTCTCACAGGCTTCTGCATAGTGTACAATGCACACCCCATCTACCACTACACACAATTACCATATAGGCCACGGGGGAGTTAATTACACAGCTGCAGACCTTTACATGAGTGGAGTGGTAGGCACCACTCCAGTGACACTGGTAAAAAAGCCTGCTCACATTACTGATCAATACTAAACACAACACAGATATACTGACACCACTGTGTTTAACTCCTTTTATAGGCAGTAGCCCTCTACCACTGTGAGAGTAGCAATTGGTCTCCTGGTCTAACAAGACTGCTTTATCATGAGGCAGACATAAGGCATGATCCATGTTTACCCATGGCCAAAACTCAGTACCAGGGACACAGCATACCCATGCACCTGGGGTGCTCAAGGCAGGGGGAGCATGTCTATCACCATGCAGGGGACCTTTCTCTCTTAATATTGATAGAGAAAAAGGACTCCAATTACCGATAAAAATACTGGCAGAAGATGATGTTACAAGTCAATTAACCATTAACATATCACTAACTATGTCAGATTACAATACAATTACTTTAATGCACTAAAATGCGCTTTAGTTTAAATAAATACATGTATTTGTAATGAGGAAATCAACATTTGCAGGTAGTACCTGGATGAAACCAATGAAATTGAACAAAAATGAATCTTGTATTGCCTACAGAGAGAGATACAGCAGTTAAATGTTTTAGTTTTGTTATAGCTCCTTATTAGCATTTCTTTATGATACAAATAAACATTCCTATGTGTGTACCTTATCATATACTAATAGGTACATTTGTGTCAGACATGTAAACATTGTGCATTCTTATATGGGTACAGCTTTGAGCCACAAGTAATAATAACAATTGTATATCATACAAGTGAACCATGGGCATAAACTTGTAATGCTCACTGATATTGTTGCCCGTTCAGTTGTAGGAAAACATCATCTTCTAATCTGGTTTGAATCATTCCCTTTTGATTGTGTCTATAGTGATAATAGCTTATTCCGTGCCCTTAGAAAACCAGTAGACCCACTTCCCCCCTAGAATATTGTGGATACCTCAGCCCAGGATTCTGAGTGTTGCTATTTGACACTGCTATGGGTCACTCAAGAATTGCAGTGTGTTCTGCTACCACTTATGTGGGCACTCCCAGTTTCATATCTGTGCTATGACCCCTCCCACGTTTGTTATGGTAGAATCTCATCTGACTTGCCCTTTAGTGCCAAGCAGCAACGTGTCCCATTCAGTGACAGGGGTCCCCCTTCCAAATTGTTTGTGGATGTTGGCGATAATGCTGATTTCCATGGTGTATCAATTTGTCAATTCCTGGACCCATCTTGAGATTGAGGAGGGGCTTCCAATTCATCACCGTGCTTTATTTACCTAGAAGTAAGGCAAGGTGTACGAATTTAGCAGTGTATTTGGCTTTCACTGGCCTGACAAATTTCTCCAGTAAGCATCCTGCTAACATTATTGGCAAGGGTATACCAATCAGGTCTGGTAATAAGTCTAATAGTGACTTCCAATAAGTTTTAAGATGTGGGTAGTCCAAGACCATATAAAAAAAAGTCTGGTTGTATCTTATGACATCGTGGACACTCCAATGTGAGTAAATGTTAGCTAGACAGGCTGGGGACAAGTATTTGCAGTGAAGATAATTTTATTATTAAAGCAAGGTTTTAATCACCACTTAGGTATATTCCAATATTTTACCCAATTCCTTGGTGGAAATATCCCCCTCTAGCTTCTGCTCCTATTTAGTTTTTAGTCCAGTTCAGGAGGGTGTTAGATACAAAAGCTGGGGGCTTGTGCATACAAGTCACCACCTTTCGTTACACCCCATGTGTTAGCAACGTGGACAAAGCCTCTGCCCTATCGGGCTTAAGTGCTTCCATTCCCCATGTATCACCAATCGCTGTCCACCTTACCACATAATTCAGGAACTGGCCCTTGTTGGAAAGTGGATTATTGTTAAGGGCAGGTAGGTACCTACATTTAGCAATAGGCCACAGCTCTCTCACATAGGTCCAGTCAGGGTTCAATAAATTAGTCCTGGCTCAACCCTTGGTAGCTTCGGGCCAAGCAATAAGGCATAAATTAGGAGACAAAAGGTGTCATTACACGTTTCACGATATCAGGACTGCCATATAGGCGGTAGTAGTCGTACCACCAATTGACCAGCCGGGAAGACTACCAAATTATGACCATGGTGGTCTTCCCAACAGAAGACAGCCAAACCACCGCCAGTACCACCACTCCGGTAATGCCGACCCAGATGGTGGTAGCCACCTTCAGGTCAGTGGACACCATAATACTGCTGGACATATTACAAGGTTGCACACCGTCAAGGTTTCTGCCGTGGTCTCACCACCATGAAATCCCTGGTGGAAATCAGCTCTATAAAAGGAGACCCTCACCTTGTGGAACACATACCCGTTGGGAGCTGCCATGGAACCTGAACTGCACATCCTCCCATTCTCCTGCTCGCACAATGAATCCGGAACCTGCAACGACGACAACAACCTTGAGTGCACACACCGAGCTAACACTGTAGGGAAACCCAAAGTGCACACGCACACACAACATACACACCCGGGATGGCAGGTAACGGCAACACACACATGTAACCACACACCCATGCACACGCACACCCATATACACACATGTGCACCTGTACTACACACACCCCAGCCAACACACACATACAACACACACACACCAACCCGCAGACACACAGCACCGGCACAGTCCAACACAACAATACACAATACCACTGATTCACACACCTACACCACAACTGCAACAACACAAACGCTTTGGCAAGCTAACACATTAAACACATGACACTACATACGTACAGCAACACTTAACAAAACACCTGACAACCAATATACACAATCACGCAGCTTTACAACGAACCATGCGTCATACCATGCTAACACAACACACAACTCTTCTGACATACCTATCACCACACACATGCACACACACACACATGCACACACACACACAACAACCACACAAGGGCACACAACACCAACATTACACACTTCAACACAAACAAAAGACACATTATCAACATACATGCATGTTCCAAATACAAACACATCCTACACACAAGACACAGACATTGCAGCAGGACAAATGGCAGGGCACACCCACACATGCTGTCCATACAACAGCACAACCAACACACACACACACACACATGTCACTCACACACAAACCAACACAGGCAAGACCAAAACAGCCATGTGTAAAGAGAGGCATGATAAGTATGTTACCATCAAACTGTTGTGTAGGCTCTCATCATTCTAATGAGACTACTGGATTTGGGTGGCAGAATCACTTGCACTGTGGAGGATTGAGTCCAACCCACTACAGGTTACACCTGTCGGCCTAATCCGGGTTTTGCTCTGGCTAACTAGCGGTGCCTCATCTCTACCCAAGAGCAGGGATGATTGCGCAGCCGAGTGCATGACACAATTGACTCCTCAGGGAACTCGTGGTCACTCAGATCGCATCCGTTTCCCTCATTTACATTAGTCTCACATATACAAGGACAAACAGAGGCAGTGTATGTTTCAATTAGGTTTTACTGAAGCAACTGCAGCTTAGATAATGAAGCATGTACTGCAATAACTAGGACGATAAAGCATGACAGGATTAAAATTGTGACAAGAAGAATAAAGCATAAAAATAATGCTATCATATTGTCATTAAATTCGTTAAAATAATTCCAACCTAGGCTATGTTACAACACAGCATGTTAAGCTCTATTTCTGCCTTACAGGTTCCCCTTGGAAGACATCATCCCTCATACCTGAGCAAGAGGCCTGTAGTCTACATAAGCAGCTGTAGCAAAGTGTTCAGCAGTCAGCATACAGTCGTGGTCATCTGGCTGGAATCTCCCTCTTACGTACATGGGTCAAAGTAGTGTTTTTATAATAAAACAGCTTATGTTCTGAGAAAATGTCCCTACGTAAGGATGTGTATGTTTCTATGAAAACTAGAGACAAAGCGGTACCATGTTTACCGGCAACCTGTCTTATTGCAGCCTTGAGAAAAGCACAGAGTGAAAGAAATGCCTTGTTTAAGAACGCAGTGCTGACCTAGCAAAGAACAGCTAGATAGGGAGAAATAAAACAAGACCACAAATGTGGCTACTGTTAAAATAATAAACAAAGCTGAATAAAATATATCTAGGTTAAAGTGCACAGCGGCAGGCCTAGTTTGCTACAATAACGTGTATGAAGCTATAACTAAATTGGCTACACAACACCCTCCTCTTGCTGGTTCAAAAGTGGTTGAAGCCTAATTATGTATAAAAGCTACTAAAAGTCAACCTAAGACATATATATAAGAATGTCAATAATGACAAGTTAAAAAGACACTTGAGCATGTGTAAAAAGGACAATTTAAAATGTTAAGTGGCGTAAAAAAGCTGAATTTCAAGAGTGAGAGTCATTTTGGAAATTGCCAATCGAATCCGGGATAATTGAAGACAGGAAATCTTCCACTTCGGCAGGTGGTAAAGTAGGAAGTTTATCACCAAGGAAAACCAAGGAGCATTCGTTTTCCAATGCCTGAGATCCAGCCAAGGAAGTAGCATTCCGTGGGGTGCCCAACAATAAGTTTAGAGCTGCAGCCTCCAAAAAGGCCAACTCATAAGCAGCTTCCCTTAGCAAACGCACCCTCAACGCGCATGTCTGGTAATGAGCCCTCAGCGAGAACATCAACAGATCAGCCTCCAATGAAAGCAAGCACTGTGTAGAAACAAAAACTTTTATTACATGTTCGAACGAGCACCAGAGGCACCGAACCACAGGCTGCACACTATGCAAAACTGGTCTGAATAACAGAGACCAGTCACACTCCAATCGCTCCAGGACTGATTCTCCAAAGTACTGCATCATGTGATCATGACACAGCTGCGCTGGTGGGAGTGCTTTCAGTCCTCCTTTTTGCGGCGGGACAGCCATTGCACAGAAAATTTAGTAATAGCAAGATGCCACCTATTATAGGCAAAGTTATCAGAAATCCCCTGAAAATGTTGGAGAATATTGACTGGATGGCTGATGGTATTAAACCGAAAATTGAGGAAAAGGTGTGAACGAAACCATCATTATCAGCCTTAAAGAAATTTGCGATTCCAGTAGTAATGGACACATTAAATATTTGTCCCATGAGCTCACCGAAGTGTCTAGGAAAGTTAGTACTTAAAAGGGACTGTATCTCTGCTCATGACCTTGCCACCTGAAGCGAGTAGGTCTTGCGTGCAGATGTGAGCGACGCATGTTTTTGAAACAATAAATCCTTGAGTCTGCTCAACTTGTCAAAATTCATATTTGAAGTAGCGATATGGGGCCAAATCTCAGCTACTTCCCTCTGTCTTGGGGATGAAAAAGTACGTTCCAGCAGCATGTAACAATCTTAGAGACCGAAACAACATAAACTATTTCGGCTCGCATCCCATCACAGTTTTCACTATTGAGGAGGACATAGCTGCCATTGGAGAGCACCTGGAATGCAGGTCTAATCAAGGGGACTGGACCTCCCTTCAGATAACAAGCCAAGTTTGCTGCCAAAGCTGACACGCCTGTGCAAAGACAGCTGTTTACAAACCATTGAATGGCTGACAGAAGTCTCGCATTCACTAGCGCTAAGAAAAACCTCTTTCATGCCACTGAGACATTTGTATGAGAAGGGCAGCTCCCATACCTCATGGATGTAACTATCTCCTAGCCTTCCATAGCTGCCTACTGGAATGTGTTTTAAGCAGGACGTGAATTGAAGTGCTAAAATAGGGAGATTAATGATACAGTTTATTTCCCACTCAGCAGATGGTATTTTGGCCACAGTAAAAGCCAACTTTCCTAACTTTTCAATATTTAACATGACACAAGTAGCTTCTTTCTTAGCCATTAGTTGGTGTTGTCGCGTTAAATTAAATGTGGAAAAAATGTCCCTTGCGCTAACGTGTTGCCAGGGAATGTGACCTGCCTTCAATGTTTGTAGTGTCCAACCCAACTGCATAATGGACCTTAGTTCACTCTGTCCATGGTGTAAAGAAGACATATCACTTTGCATTATGTCTATTGCAGAAGAAACTATGGGGGTGATTCTAATTCTGGCGGGCGGCGGAGGCCGCCCGCCAGAATTCCGCCCCCATAATACCGCTCCGCGGTCAGAAGACCGCGGAGGGTATTATGAGTTTTTCCCTGGGCTGGCGGGCGGTCTCCAAAAGACCGCCCGCCAGCCCAGGGAAAAACTCCCTTCCCACAAGGATGCCGGCTCGTAATCGAGCCGGCGGAGTGGGAAGGTGCGACGGGTGCAGTAGCACCCGTCGCGTATTTCAGTGTCTGCAAGGCAGACACTGAAATACCTTGCGGGGCCCTCTTACGGGGGCCCCTGCCTTGCCCATGCCATTGGCATGGGCACGGCAGGGGCCCCCAGGGGCCCCGCGACCCCCCCTACCACCATCCTGTTCATGGCGGCTTTCCCGCCATGAACAGGATGGCGGTAGGGGGGGTCAGAATCCCCCATGGCGGCGCAGCAAGCTGCGCCGCCATGGGGGATTCTGAGGGCAGCGGTAAACCGGCGGGAGACCGCCGGTTTACCCTTTCTGACCGCGGCCAAAGCGCCGCGGTCAGAATGCCCTGCGGGGCACCGCCGGCCTGTCGGCGGTGCTCCCGCCGACCCTCGCCCCGGCGGTCAAAGACCGCCGGGGTTAGAATCAGCCCCTATGTTATTTAAGGTCTATATATGGTCGGACAGGGTATTAATCCCATTATCTACAACAGCTAATGCCTTCTGTACGTTTTCCTGATCTATTTGCCTTAACCTGGCAGCAGCTTCTTGTTGGGAAAGCTTCCAAATTTCATTTTAGATATAAGAAGCACTTTCTGCATTGTTTTCTGGGGCCTAACAGGAACTTCTGTAAGTCAGTGTTATTAGACAGGAGACTGAGGTGTTCTCTAACAGCATCTAGTGAGAAACTCTTTAACCACTGCTGGCATAGTTTCCCTAAACTGTATGTTGTTAGTATACCCGCATGTTCGGATGACACATAGCGAGGGTCCAGCCTACTTGTTCTAAAAACCCCCCTGTGGAGTTTCTAAAACGTTTATGACACCCGTTGGTATCTATTGGCCACAATAAACACCCACCAGGACATGACAGTGAAACATTAAACGTGCAATTTTAGACCCATTCGTTGAGCTGATCTTCAGTTGCAATTGTATACTTTTGCCATTTGTAAAATTTTGCAGGGGTAGGAATACTGGGCACATTTGATTCCTTAATCTTTGCTAATCCTAAACATATTATTTGTTGTACAGTTTCATTTAAAAATATCATTTGAACAGGTATCAGGCATGCTCTGAATAAAGCTTCCTTCCGCCTTATTTGCCAATTTCTTGTTCCCCCTACACTTTTTAAGTCAATCAACTTCAGCCAATATTCACAGCATTCTATAGCTAACTGGGAAACAAAGGAATCCGAATAAATGAATTTCATATCTGTCAATAATATATGTACATTTTCCATCAATGGCAATTTAAAATGATATGATTCAGCATTTTTAACATTGTGCCCAGAAAAATATGGAACCTTTTCAGAATATATTTTAGAACTCCCTTGTGGTGGAGTTGGACAATGTTCCCATTGTTTGTAATTAAAAATAGTATTTGGGGTACTTCCTCTGTGAATGAAATGGTGTCCATTACACATATAGCCAAACATATCACCATAATTCTCTTTAGATTGATAAACATCTTCACTTTCTAATACAGTGAAATACTGCAATTCAGTAATCATAGAATCAACTGTTTTCACATCCCAGTCATCAGAAACAACTCTGAGTATTATTACATCATTCACTGAAAGTTTAAACACATATGGTATTTAAATGACCTCGATGAGGCCGTATACATCAAATGTGACTATATCCCAAACAATCCCATCAGGAATTGGAATGGCGGAAATGTTCACGAAAGACAAGACTCTGCGGATCTTGGGTGAAGAAAAATGGGGTATTAGGACCTCATCCACCAGTTCAACTGTTGATATTTCAGGAAGAAAATTACCATGTAATAATAGAAAGAATGTTATGACAAAGCCAATCCAAAGGTGGAAAGCTAATGCAGTCAAAGAAAGCTACAGATAGTTCCGTGGGAAAATAAAGTAATTTGTTTTAAGCCAGTTTATCAGCTTACATGTTTTTGGTAGTTCAGATGTAGAAGAGGCAAATGAGTCTGAGAAAGTGTTGTTGATGTTGGCAAAGTATCCAGAAGCAGTTCATACAAAAACTGGAGCCGTATTTGTAGGAGGAGAACTGGTAGCGGTCTCCCCCGGTGGTTCCATCTGTCTGTGTTGAATTGTGTCAAATCGATCAGTAATTTCTATATTGTTTGTTGTAACAGATATTAGTGGAACTAATGCAAGATAATTTTCTACCCTACCCAAACTCGGAGAGGTGTCAGCGTTGCTGCTCAAAACTTGTAGAGGGACATCTTGACCAGTAGTGAGAGGGATTCGGGAACTACTGGCTGCTCCTCTTGTCTGCTGTGCAGGATCAGCCACATGGCGTAACTTGACATTGTCAATAGATACAAATCGGTTTTCTTTAGCACCAGCCAGCGGTGGTGGAATGACAGTTCTGGTACCATGCATTCCCAAGACTGGGACCGGTGCACAATAAGAAGGACCGAACTCCTTTTCCACAACAACTTTTTGAGGAACTTCATCCCCAAGTTTTGTAATCCAGCTGGTAGATGTTAGCGGCACATCCTTAATTCCTGCAGAGGCAGCACTGTCAGAAGCATTGTTGTCACATAACTGTTGTAATTCCAGCAAGACAGTGACACGTTCATTTATGTCAAAAGGTGTTTCTGCCACCCCAATGCCAGGACCATCAAGATCTGGGACATACATTTGAGTTCCAAACAGGCACTCGTATGAAGTACGACCCCCCAGGGACCTTCTAGGCAGAGTGTTAAGTGCTCTCTGGACTCCATACAGGTGATTAAGCCAACTACAACCCGTACCACATACTCTGGCTGCTAAGGACTGCTTTAAATCACGGGCTCCACAACACTATATCCCTCGGGATGAAATGGGGACGAGTAATGGAGTTGGACCCCTAACGAAGCCATGGAGTCCCTGAATGCCCTTGAGGCAAATGCAGGGCCCTAGTCCGAGTGGAAAGCCACAACTGCATTTGTGCCAACAAAGACTTGCAAATCTTTAATAACAGTCTGAGCATCAGCTGAGCATTGTTGCCACACCCATATAAATCTGGAGAAAGAGTCAACAGTGACTAAGATGTATTCGTATGCATTGTCCGGTGTTAGGGGACCACAATGTTCCAAGTACACACATTGTAAAGGTTTGTTGGAAAGTAGGAGGGGTGTCTGCAGTGGGCGTTTGACGGTTGAGCCCTTAATTGTTTGGCAGATATCACAACAAAGGACATACTGCTTGGTCTGTTTGTATAGACCTGTCTACCAATACTTTGCTTGCAATTATGATATTGTGGCCACCACAGCAACATGGGCAGATGCAACCCCCTCATGTGCTGCCTTAATCAACTCTGGACTCATTTCTTTGTTGGCAATTACTCCAACCCTCATACCTGGTATTTTTAATTCCGCGTCAAAGAAGCTTCCCATTCGGTAAGAATATTTAGCAGGAAATGTTTTTGGATAGGGCGTTTGTTGGAAAGTACCATCATTCTTGGCATATTACCCCCATTTTTACCTGTATGTCAGTATGCTTTTGCCTATCTCACTGGGATCCTGCTGGTCTGAACCCCAGTGCTCATAGTTTATGGCCTAATGTGTGTGTTGTGTATAGTGTTTGACTGTGTCACTGAGGCTCTGATTTTAAATCTGTCACTATAGGCTAGTGACTTCATTTACCAATTTCAAATGGCACACTGGACCCCCCCTTATAAGTCCCTGGTATATGGTACCTAGGTACCCAGGGCATTGGGGTTCCAGGAGATCCATGTGGGCTTCAGCATTTTTTTTGCCACCCATAAGGAGCTCAGACAAACCCTTTTACAGGCCTGCCACTGCAGCCTGCGTGAAATAACTCACACGTTATTTCACAGCCATTTTCACTGTTCTTGTTTTATTGGGGTTGTGGTTGATTTTTAATAGGAATTACAAGATGGGGGAATCTTTATCCAACCCTACGTGGTTGCGATATAACACGGGTGACTGCGCCTATGCCCAATCGATGGTGCATGATTTTGCGAGCTCATTGGGAACAAGGGGAGAGAAAAAAAAGTTTGATAGCATCTTACCCATATGGGCAAGTACGTACAAATTCAGGTGGCTAATACCTTTCGGCCAGTAGAATATCATATATATTTATAGCACGGTCCCAAAAGATTGCGTCGATTATGTGCTCAATGTCTCCTAACTGTAACGTTACCTTGTACACCCTATCAGGCATGGAGACACCCATGTCCGCAGTTTCAACTTGTAAGAAATCATCAGTTGCTTTCACCTCCAGATGCTCTAGAAGATTCCGGAGAACTATTGTGACCTCTGCCGCGCTGTCTAAAAGCACTAATGCCTAGTTCTTGTTCTTCAATAGAGCTCTCTTCTTGAGTGGCATGTCAAACTGCAACTGCTGCCACTTTTTTCTTTTTGAATTGGGGTTTTTGTTGGGGAAGTTTCTCTTATTTTTTAACAGAACTTCTGTTGAGCGTTGTTATTCCTGTCTCGGTGTCATGTACTCAGTTCTTCGCTCTGACTGCCCACATCTCTCACTGCGTTTGTCTGGTGAGTCCTGAAAGGAACGAGATTGGCGTGTGTCAGTATATTGATATCTGTCAGGCGTTTTTCTATTGTCTCTTTTTCTGAGATTGTATCTATTCTGTGGGGTCTCTGTATGCAGAGATTCTCCCCTTTCTTTTTTAGGTGTTTGTTGTTTTTTATCCCAGTGTTTCTTAGCACCCCCAGGAGCTTGCTTGGTAGAATCTTTGTTAGATTTACCCTGTAACTGTGGTTTTGTCGGTCTGGCCCCCAGACTATTTCGACCAATGCTTGAGTAGGTCTCTGCGTTAATCTTTGGCAGCTCACTTTCTTGATCTTGTGGAGGAATGCCCCATAGCCACATATGCAATGCTAGTGCAACTGCTTCCCCTTTAGGGTTACTTAATTTAATTGAGGATACTGTGGCAAAATTGCCCATTAGTTGCATCCCCAAGTCCAGGACCAGGGCAGCCCCATGTTCATCTTGAATTTGTTTCAGCACTTCCGGTAAGTTGCAAGTGTCGGTGTACCATGTGGGGTCACATAGAGTGTGGCAAACACCGTGCCCCAAGTATTGCAGTTATCTAGTCTGGGAAGCATTCCAAATGGCAAGCAGATAGTGTGAGAGAACAGGGCTAATTGCAGAGGCCCCCTAACCTTGTGCCCCCATTTTCCACTTTTTGCTGTTGTTTTCCTGACTCTGATGGTGCCCTGGGTACTACTAACCAGTCCCAGGACCTGTGCTCTGTGTAAAATCAGTATGAAAATTAGGCTAATTATAATTGGCTAACTCAACCTACCTATAAGTCCCTAGTATATGATAGGGCATGTAGGTTTAGGGGCCCCAGCATAGGTAGTGCACCCATAGGTGCACTGCTGAGGTGCCCAGTGTCATTTTAAAGGCAGGCCTGCCTTGTTAGCTGCTTTTAAATTAAAGTTATATACAAATTCGACTTTGGACTTAAAAGTAGTTCCAAAGTCTTAAACTACCTTATTTTTACATATAAGCCACCCCTAAAGTGTGCCCCTGGGGCTGGGTAACTATAAGCAGGGACCTTATAAAAATAGTTTTATAAGCCCTGATGAGGTAAAACAGCCAAATTCGTTTTTCCCTCATTGAAGTGAATGGCCTCCAGAGGCTAAAATGGGGAGACTTTATTTTGATTTTTAAAGTCCCCTTAAGTAACAGATATGAGAAGTTTGGTATCAAATTAATTGTTATAATAAATCCCACAACTTCCAGTTGTTGGATTTAATATAACTTGTTCAGGTAAAGAGTTTTAAACTTTACCTGAAAAGTTGCCAACTTCAGCCCTGCAGTGTTTTTGCTGCTGTGCTCTGATTGGCCAGCCTCTGGCAGCCTGACCAGGCTGCATTGATGAGGTGTGAAGTGGCCTGGCTCCACACAAAGAGATGTGCCTGGGGGAGGAGGTCTCCCCTCAGCAGATGGTGAAGCAGGAAGGGGGAGGGCTGCCAAACTGGTCTTCAAAGGCAGAGAAGGACATTTGGAGCAACCCAGCAACACCCTCTCATCCTGCAAACCCAGACAATTAGGTGCCCCCTTGATTAGATTAGGAGAGGGCAGGAGAGGGGTGTGTTTAGGATTTGTGGCCACACCAGTGGGTGGGCTCAGCCAGATGTAACCTCCAAAAATCACTTTCAGCTATGATGGATTTTTGAGGAATGTTGCTCCCTGGGATTGATTTTTGGCACACTTCCCAGGAAGTGGTCATCACAGGGGGAAGGACCCTGCCCCTGATTGGAGAACCAGGACTCCCCCTGTTTTTCACCCAGTAGCAAGGATAAAACTGGCAGACCTGCACCCACACCTCAGTTACCTACCAGATCCCTATCAGATTCCAACAAGGAAGAACTACAGGAGAAGAAGGACTGCCCTGCTGGATCCTTGACCTGCACCTGGACACTGCACTCTGGAGGACTGCATCAGCTGCACACTTGGGCTTCACCACTTAAAGGACTTTACCTGTCTTCTACTTCTTCAAGAAAGGACTCCCTGTTTGCTACAGGTACAAAGGAGCTGCCAAGAGTCCCCTGCATCAAGTCCTGGTAGCACAGCCCAGCTGATCAGCGTCCAGTGGCCATTTGAGGATTCTGACCAGGTGCATTCTGGGAATTGTAGTCCCAACTCTTAAGGAGCAACTCAGAGCTTCTGGAACCTTAGATCAAGTTGTGGACACTTTAAGGACACAAAAAGGACCTCCGGAAGAAGATCCAGAAGTTTGGAGACGTTTGGAGCAACTCCCTAAGTTGAAGATGTGCATTGTGGGAGTTGTCGTCCCAGACCCCAAGAGGCACACCAGAGCCTCTGAACCCTTGGCTGGTGTTGTGGACTACTTTCCTGAATCAAACACTTCTGAAAGTAAGTGTGACAGTGTTACCTCGTGGGTGGCCTGAACTCTGGACTTTGTTCCCTTCCAGTGTGACCTTTTTTAACCCTTTGAGCGCTAGTTGCTTCCATGCGCTAGAAAGCATTTATTCTTAAAAAAATTCATATCTCCGGTTCCCCTTATCCGATTTTATTCGTTTTGGTGTCATTTTAAAGATAAAAATATTTCCTATTTTTATAAATTGATTTTGGATTTTTAAACTGTTTCCTGTTTTTATTTAATTACTGTTTTGTGATATTTGAATGCTTTACACTCTGTCTCCTAGGTTAAGCCTTGTCGCTCGTTGCCAAGCTACCAAGGGTTGAGCTGGGTTTAATTTACTGAGACCTAACTGGACCTAAGTGGAGGTTAGTGGCCTATTGCTAAGTGTAGGTACTTACCTGCCCTTACCAATAACCCATTTTCCAACAGATAGTTATTATCCTATGCTTATCCTGAGGTCCCGTATGAGGAAATACTGCTTCCAGTGCGTTTATTTTTTGAGCTAACCAAAAAGGAATTTGTTCTAGTTTGACAGGTACTTTACCCATGATCGAATGTACAGTCGCCGGATTAATGCCTGGCATTACTGCATGTGGTTGCACCAGAGCATCACAAGCTTTGTTTGTATTTAATGTTTGCATTACAAACAGTACTAATCGTCTGTATATTTCCATCAGCTCAGCATATAAGCGGTGGACTTCAGCTACCATCAAGGTTACTGCATCAGGGTGGGGTGTATATGTGGCAAATAAAGGCCAGGTAGGACTGTCATTACTTAGAGGACCTAACCTAATGTGTAAAATTGTATGGGGTAGGGTGCCATCAAGCCAATTATTATGTTCTTGATAAGATAGAGGTATTTCTAGATATGCATATGCTCTGTATTGTGCAGGTATACTTGCAGGTGTACAGTGATGAAATGTATTTGTGTTCCCATCAGCTTTTGGAAATGTCACCCACAAATAAAAAACGTCTGTTCTATAGGCTGGATGAGCCTCAACAACAAATGTAACTGGACCCCTACCCCCCAGACCGTTTGGTCATGTGTCAATAAATGTGCAGTAAGGGGAGGTCGCATATTGACTGCAATTCCTACCCATTGCGGGTTCGCCATAACGAATAGTACATTTTGTTCAGAGAAAAGCATACCAAATAGGGATTATCCTTTTAGAATTCAAGCTTGAACAACCTACAGCGTTAGTTAGGTACTCCCTCCTTAGCTGAGGAGGAAAAATCCTCAGTACCACGGATGTCTTAGTATATAGAACTGAGGTGTCTTTGTATGTAGTGAGACGGAGATACTCAGGAGGACCCTAAAATTAGATCCTGACCATACTTTGGCGGAGCCATGTTGCGTAGGCTCTCATTATTCTAATGAGACTACTGGATTTGCGCTGCAGAATCACTTGCATTGGGGGGGACTGTGTCTAACCCACTATAGGTGACAGCTGTCGGCCTAATCTGGGGTTTGCTCCGGCTAACTAGCAGTGCCTCATCTCTACCCAAGAGCAGGGATGATTGGGCAGCCGAGCACATGACACAATTGACTCCTCAGGGAAATCGTGGCCACTAAGATCGCATCCATTTCTCTCATTTACATTAGTCTCACATATACAAGGACAATCAGAGGCAGTATTTATTTCAATAAAGTTTTGATGAAGCAACTGCATCTTAGATAATGAAGCATGTACTGCAATAATTAGGACGATAAAGCATGACAGGATTATAATTGTGACAAGAAGAATAAAGCATAAAAATAATGCTTCCATATTGTCATTAAATTTGTTAAAATAATTCCTACCTAGGCTATGTTACAGCACAGCATGTTAAGCTCTATCTCTGCCTTTCAGGTTCCCCTGGGAAGGCATCATCCCTCATACCTGTAGTCTACATAAGCAGCTGTAATGAAGCGTTAAGCAGTCAGCATAAAGTCGTGGTCATCTGGCTGGAATCTCCCTATAACATACATGGGTCAAAGTAGTGTTTTTATATTAAAACAGCTGATGTTCTTAGAAAATGTGCCTACGTAAAGATGTGTATGTTTCTATGAACACTAGAGACAAAGGGGGTTATTCTAACTTTGGAGGAGGTGTTAATCCGTCCCAAAAGTGATGGAAAAGTGAGGGATTTACCACCAGCCGTATTACGAGTCCATTATATCCTATGGAACTCGTAATACGGCTGGTGGTATATCCGTCACTTTACCGTCACTTTTGGGACAGATTAACACTCCTCCAATGTTAGAATAACCCCCAAAGTGTTACTACGTTTACCGGCAACCTATCTTACTGCAGCCTTGAGAAAAGCACAGAGTGAAAGAAATGTCTTGTTTAGGAACGCAGTGCTGACGTAGGCAAAGTACAGCTAGATAGAGAGAAATAAAACAAGACAGCAAATGTGGCTATGTTAAAATAATAAACGAAGTTGAACAAAATATATCTAGGTTAAAGTGCACAGAGGCAGGCCTAGTTCGCTAAAATAACGTGTATGAGGTTATAACTTAAATGGATACACAACAGAACCAACAACTGGTTGGCCCAGATATAATAAATATATATACATATAGAAGTATGTAGGCCAGTCCAAAGTTCAAAGTCCTCAAGGCACAAATGGCACTTCTGTGTGCCCCTACATGACTCCTGACTGCCAGATGATCTCCACAAGGTAGGGGCATCAAGGGGGCTGGTAGGCAGATCAGGGATTAGAGGGGGACTGAAAGGGGGTTTTGAGCTTTGGTTTGGGAGGGGGTCTTTGGGCTTGAGATTGGGCTTGGGAGGGTATGACTTCTTGGCAGGGGGAGAGTCATGGGTACTAGCAAGGGGGCAGGGAAGGACTTGGTGGTGGAAGGGCTGGACTTAGGGAGGGGCACAGACTGCTTGCGGGTATCACGGGGTGGGAGAGGAGTAGAGAACAGGGAAAACTCAGAGAGGAACACCTTCTTAGACACACGGAGGCAGTCATGGCAAAAAGGTTTAAAAGTGGAGGTAGAGGGTGTGGTCATAGGAGGTGTCTTGGTGGATGTCTTGGGTGCATGTATATACGAGGAATGCTTGTGGATGCTGGGAGTCTGTTGGGTGGGTGAGTGCAAGCGGAGGGAAGAGGTGCTTGGAGATGCCATGTGGATGGATGACTGTCTGTTGGGGTGGTGTCTGCAAGTATGGAAGGTGTGCTGCATGTGGGTGTGTCAGTGGTTGTGGTGTCTGCAGATATGGTGATCGAGGTGGATGTCTGCATGTCTGATAGTGTGCTGACTATGAGTAAGATAGGAATTGTGGCTGGATCAGAGAATGTTGGTGTGGTTTTTGCAGGTGTTTCTGGTGTAGTGTCTGTGAAGGTGGGTGTGGTGACGGAGTTTATGAAGGTAGTGAGTGTTGGTGTAACTGCAGGTGGGTGTTGTTTGTGTGCATGTCTGTGGTGGGTCTTGTGGTGCTTGTGGTTTATCTGTGTTACCTTTGGATGTTGAGGTGGATGCATGCTTGTCTGACTGTGTGCTTTGGCTGGGTTTGGGATTGAGAAGAGGTAGGTGGAGGGGGATGGTGGACAAAGGGTGACTTGCTCACGTCAGCGCGGAGGCCAGAGCCTGAAAGGATCTCTGTAGACCGGCTGGTGCACTGTGAATGCCCTCCTGGAACGCATTGCTCTGATGGACTTGAGCTGCCAGTCCCTGAATGGCATTCATGATGGTCGACTGACCCACAGCGTTTGACCTCAGGAGGTCAATAGTCTCCTCACTGAGGGCAACAGAGCTGACTGGGGCAGGGGCAGAGGTGCCTACGGTGAAGGAGACACCCACCCTCTTGGGTAAGCTGGCATGGGCAACTAGGTGGGGAGCTACAGGGAGGGCAGTGGTAGTAAAGGGGGTGGTGGACTAAGATGGTACTGGGGTGATCCCAGAATGGTCCCCCACCACCAGGGAGTGTCCACTGGAGGAGGATTCTGACGATAACATGGAAGATCCTGTCTCCCCGTGGCACTCCCCTCGCCCTCTGTGCTACTGGATCACTCGCTGTCGCTTGGAGCAGCACTCCGGGTCCCATGGCCTGCAGCCTACCCAATCGCCTATGCCCCTTCTCCTTCGCCAGTCGATGCACACAAATAGAGAGAGAAATTAGGGAGAGAGAGGGCTAGGACAAGATAGGGTTAATATATACATCACATACATACATGTAAAATTGCACATCTGTGAGAATGCATACCTGGCTAGGCTATCTCAGGTGCCCATATAAATTTCCTACATCATGTCACAACATGTCACCACTACCCACCCCGGATGCCAACCCTCACACCTACATCTAAATCCAAGTAGGTCAGCACGACTGGAGCCATCCACATGATCACCACAAAAGCCATGTTTGCATGCATATAATGTCCTGGATGAAGTACAAATGACTCCCTAATTTCAGATCATACCTCTCTATACTCCCATCACCCATTGGAAGTGTAGCTGACTGAAGAAAACACATCAGGTCTGTACAGTTACAACAGCTGATCAGTCCATGTCCTTTGTTAAATATCCATGACATTGAAGACTACTCCACTCACACACCACGCAGCATCAGCCTGTCACATTACATGGCTGACCTAAAACTCTGTACAGTAAGGCCAATAAAAAATATAAAAACTGATTTAGCCACTACAAGTTAGACACCCATACAGGTGACATCAGATGGGTACAATACAAGCCTGGGGTACAGGCATATAATTACTCTGACCCAATCACAGGGTAAGATGTGCAGGTACCAAACACACATATATCACAACTAATCATACATCTAAGTGCATCTACAATGGACCATATTACAGATATTACACATCCATACTCAATCACTGAGTGCAGTGTCACAACTGATGAACTTCAGGAACACACATATGACATCATGGTCCTTATAAAATACCACCACACATGCAGTTTCACCAGTAGGACTTGACAACATAACACCACCCTCACTCACACCATTCCAGATTTGTGAATGCCTGTACCTAAGTCCAGACAACACACATCTCAGATGGTAAATACATGTAGGAATTATGCACACATGGACCAACACCACTGCCTTTACACTGACAACACATCCCACTACTACATAGGGCATCCTCAGGAGATATAATACAACATTTAATTCACATCAATATCTAATAAGTCATGCAATACCCAATCCTGTCCCTGCCACTTCAGCTAGGCCAAGGCTAGCAGACATTGTCCCACTCAATCAGATGCGCCCCCCAAGTAACTATTGAGACATGATGTAGGTAGTAACTAAGCTATGTTGCTCTGTAATTGCTAGGGTATTGGCATACACGGCATTCACATTACATATTGACAGTGACAAGGTCTGCCTAGCACTTACCACCTCTAGCACTATCCCATTAGGTTCAAGGTTTCATCCCCACAAGTCTAGCACTTAGAAAGGATTGATGATTGCAATCAGACCAAATCAAATGTACATTTAAAATTATCCTACTTTTGCAAACTTCACATACCCTATGGAGAGCAGATGACCAATATATGGGTGTCCAACTATCAAGTCATTAGTCCAGTCCTATAAAAGCTATATCTGTGGTGGAAATGTAATGGCTGTCTCACAAGGAGTCAATACCATTACCAGTACTTGATGTTTATAGTCCATGTGATAAAAAGAGTTGCTTATACATGTGTTGCTTATTAATGTGAGCTATTCAGATGGGACTGGACTAACACCTCAGAGCCACAAATGTTCAAATACAGATGGATGGAGCAAGTCACACTTAATAGGTAGGGTGTTACATAAGCTCACATCCATACTGAAGGCAGAATGGAGTCACACATGTGCCAATGCCATTAGACCAGCTCTACAATGCAGACATGGAGATGCCTTGATATGGGAGATGTACATCCACTGACAGCAAACCATCAAAACACATCTACAACCTATACTCAGGCCGGGTGGTTACCACCCATTCCCACTAGTCGACACACATGTCGCATTGACTACATTGTCACATAAGCTACAGTGAGGCAGTTAATCCCATACAACCCAAGCCAAGTCCCAGGATACAGTCAGTACTCACCCCCTTGTGGCTGCTGTGCTGCCTTCAAACACCCATTGACCTCAGGGTTGGCCACTGCCAAAATGCAGGCCATTAGGAGGATCAGGGTCTGACAGGCACCCCTCCCTCATTGGGAGGACATCCCCAGCTGGGCCTCTGCCGTCTTCTGGGCCCAGCGTCTCAGGTCCTCCCACTGGTTGTGACAATGGGTGCTCTGCCGGCTGTGGACCCCAGCCACACTTTCTTGGCAATGGCACAACAGATCTCGTTCTTCTGATGGGCGTTCACCTGCATGAATGACACAGACAAAAGAAGAAAGTAATGCACACTGGCACCATAATAACAGAAGTGGCCTATACACATCTGACTCACCAAGTGCCCACTCATACCCATCCTCTCTTCTCACAAGCTTTCACTTTATGCCCTTTGCATGCATATGCTCCCTCACCGGTACACTTACCCCATTCACCATCACATGCAACCCCTATCACACACGTCTATGGCATTGGTCTCACTTGCTCCTCTGGTTTCCCATGTAGCTGCTCATATAGGGGTAGGACCCCCTCCATCTTCTGGGGTGAAGGCTGAGGCCCTATCACCTGCAGGATGTGGCATGATGGCTCCCAGAGACAGTACACAGAAGCTCAGGTCATGGAGGTCTTGCTAGCAACAGTGTCAGGAGTCAACTGAGCAAGGCTGCAGATAAAGGCTGTCATGGCCACCACACACAGGACCGTCACCGCCGGCAGTCATTGCCATTGGCCCCAGTCTGCCATAGGCAGAAATGTTAACCAATAACAAGTAGCACGGCGGTTGCAACTGCGTACCAGCATGACGACATACGCCAGCGGACCTAGGTCACTTCCAACTGTCCAGTGCAGGCGGCTGCCATTTTGTGCACATATCATGCATTTATGTGCTCCATACACATATTCACCCAAATGGCGGAGTAAGCCTATGTTATGCCACCATGGTAGTGCTACAAAATGTGACATGCATGACACAGTGATGTGATGTGGCAGTACATCTGATGATGGGTATGTTCAGATACCCAAAGGCACATAGGCGGTGGCACTCTATTGGTATATCCCATAACTATTCGTTTGATCAGTGCAGGACAGCTCAGTCTGCCACATATGGTACATTACACATGTGATATGTGTCCTATATGACTTACATGTACAGCAGTGTGCTGCAAGAATGGTGTCCAAAGCGCTTCAGCATGCCCATAATAGTATGTCAGTAGTGCTACACATGTCCTAAAGTGTAGGTGTGTGCTATTTTGACATGTTCTGCTTACATGTGTCAAGTGCATTTCTCAATCTACATTCTCTCCTCTCTACCTAGATATCCTTGCATGAGGAGATTGAGACAACCACAAGTGTACCTTCCACTCGTTGACCTTACAACCATGGAGGTCAGGCATGTCATCCAGACCTATCGACTGAATAGTCAGACCATCATGGATCTATGTACAAGTTGGAGCCTGAACTCAGTCATACGCAATCCCTATTGCATGCCCTGTTGGTTAACATTGGACCCTATGGGTCCCAGGAGCCAATGACGATGTGCGTTGGCGGTGACGGTACGCACCGCTGCGGACGTCACCCCCATTTTCTCTCTGTTTAATCACTTGATACCTGATCTTTGACAGGAGAGGACCTACACTGCAGGTGCTGCTGTGACCTCAGTCTGGAAGAGACAATGGCTGGTGTGTCTGGGGAAAGGGCCCTTGCCTTCAGCACGGAGGAGTTGGAGAAACTAGTGGATGGGGTCCTCCCCCAGTACACTCTACTCTACGGTCCTCCAGACAAACAGGTGAGTACACTGTGAGCATGCTGTGTGGGTAATGGCTATTTGAAGTGGTGTGGATGAAAGATAGGGGGGAGAATGAGGCGTGCATGAAACGATGGTGAGTGCATGTGCGTCATGGCAAGGGTAGGGATGCGGGCCAATGACTGTGACAGTGCGGACGGTTATATCTTCTCCTTTTCTCCTGTACTATTCCTGTAGGTCAGCGCCCACCAGAAGAAGGATATTTGGCGTGCCATCGCCAAGGAAGTCAGGACCCTGGGGGTCTACCACAGACGGAGCACCCACTGCCGGAAAAGATGGGAGGACATTCGCCGCTGGAGCAAGAAGACGGCGGAGGCGCAGCTGGGGATGGCCTCCCAACGTGGGAGGGGTGCCCATCGCACCATGACCCCCCTGATGTTCCGGTTCCTGGCGGTGGCGTACCCGGAGATGGATGGGCGCTTGAGGGCATCACAGCAGCCACAAGGGGGTGAGTGCACTCTCATTCAGCTGAATCAGCGCGCATTGTAGGTGTCTGGGTGGGGGTGGTGGGCGGTGGGTTCCCCTAGGCCAGGGCGAGTTTAGTAGGCAAGGTCCCTTCTTAAGGCAGGCCCTGTGGCACCCCACCCCACCTGTGTACAGAGCCAACTACACCTAGTCAGGCTCCTGTGACATCCATGTGTGAAGCAATCGGGCATAGCCTTGTAACCCATGTCCCTGGGATTGATTAGGGAACTCCAAGTGTACGGCGTAGTGCAGGGGGCTTCTGTGTCTGTAGTGTCCGCCAACGGTAGCGGTATTGCATGCATTCAACATGTCTTTCTTCTGTCTTCCCCCCCTTTTTGTGGTCTCCCTGTGCTTGTGTGCATTAGCATCATCAGGCGGAGGAGCAGTGGCACCGGAGCAGGAGGGAGCTGCATCCCACATGGCCCTGGAGGGCGAGACAACGGAGTCAGAAGCCACCAGTGGGACAGAGGGTGAGGGGAGATCCAAGGCGGGGACAGGAGCTGAGACCAGTGACTCGGACTCCTCCTCTGATGGGAGCTCCCTTGCAGTGGCGGGCCCCTCTGTGCCCTCCGCATCTATAGGTACAGCTGCCACCCACCATAAAAGCACCGCCCTCCCAGCAGCCCCTCAGCGTTTGCCCCGTGGCTGCTCACCCAAGAGGGTGGGCATCTCCTTCACCCCAGGCACCTCAGCCCCTGCCCCTGTCACCCCTGCTGCCCTCAGTGAGGAGGCCATTGACCTCCTCAGGTCCCTCACTGTTGGGCAGTCTACCATTTTTAATGCCATCCAGGGTATAGAGAGGCAGTTGCAACAGACCAATGCATACCTGGAGGGCATTCATTCTGGTCAGGCAGCCCATCAGCAAGCTTTTCAGACTCTGGCCTCAGCACTGATGGCAGCCATTGTCCCTGTCTCTAGCCTCCCCCCTCCAACTTCTTCCACCCAGACCCAAACCCCTGTACCTCAGCCTATCCCAAGCACACCATCAGACCAGCATGCACACACCTCAACCCAGGGAAGCTCAGGCAAACATAAGCAGCACACATCCCACAGGCACTCATGCAAGCATCATACACATGCAGACATACCAACAGCCACTGCCTCCACTGTGTTCTCTTCCTCGTCGTCTCCCTCCTCCCACCCAGTCTTGTCTACACTCACACCTGCATGCACTACATCTACAGCCACTACTGCCATCACCAGCACACCCACCACCACACCCCGCTCACGTGCAGTCACCACCCCCACTACCATCCACACATCCCCTGTGTCCTCTACCAGTGTGTCTGTGAGCCCGCCTCCCAAGGTACACAAATGAAGCCACACACCCACCCAACAGCCATCTACCTCACAACAGCCTCCAGCCCATGCACCTTCACCCAAAGTCACCAAAAGTACACCTCCTACAACCACTACCTCTTCCTCCACTCCCAAACCCCCTCCATCTACCCGCGGACAAGGACACCGCCGCCACAAGCACCGCTGCCAAGGACACCGCCGCAACCGGCATCGCTGCCAAGGACACCGCCGCCACAAGCACCGCTGAACAGGACACCGCCGCCACCAGCACCGCTGCCAAGGACGCCGCCGTGACAAGCACCGCTGAACAGGACACCGCCTCCACCAGCACCGCTGTACAGGACACCGCTGCCACCAGCACCGCTGAACAGGACACCACCGCAGGCAGCACCGCTGAACAGGACACCACCGCAACAAGCACCGCAGACCAGTGAGCGCCAAAGATTCCGACGCTATTGAGGCCGCCACAAGCAGGATGAAGCACTGTGGGCCCCAAGCCCCCTCCAGAACCAGTGGAGATTAACATCCACGACCTCAGTCCTTGGCAGGATGAAGCACTCTGGGCACAAAGCCCCCTCCAGAACCAGTGGAGATTAACATCCACTACCTCTGTCCTTGGCAGGATGAAGCACTCTGGGCACAAACCCCCTCCAGAACCAGTGGAGGATGGCATCCACTCCCTCTGTCCTTGGCAGGATGAAGCACTCTGGGCACAAAGCCCCCTCCAGAGCCAGTGGAGTATGGCATCCTCTTGAGAGACTATGACTTTGCACTCCCCAGGATAAAGCAGTGGGCAAACCACCCACTGTAGAGACACGAGAGACTGTGGCTTTGCACTCCCCAGGATAAAGCAGTGGGTAAACCACCCACTGGAGAGACTTGAGAGACTGTGGCTTTGCACTCCCCAGGGTGCAGCAGTGGGCAAACCACCCACTGGAGAGACTGTCGAGACTGTGGCTTTGCACTCCCCAGGATAAAGCAGTAGGCAAACCACCCACTGGAGAGACTTGAGAGACTGTGGCTTTGTACTCCCCAGGATGCAGCAGTGGGCAAACCACCCACTGGAGAGACTTAAGAGACTGTGGCTTTGCACTCCCCAGGATAAAGCAGTGGGCAAACCACCCACTGGAGAGACTTGAGAGACTGTGGCTTTGCACTCCCCAGGATAAAGCAGTGGGCATGGAGCCCCGTCGTGGATCTGGCGTCGTGCACTCATCCGGCTGAGGTGCTCCCCCTTCCCTTCCCTCTGAGGTGCCTGTTTTATTTCGATCTGATGCCCCAGCAGTGTTCTCTCCGTCTTGTTCGGGTATTGAGTGTGGGCCTTGCCCATTCATTTTGGGCCCAGTAGTCCACAGACTATGATGGTCGAATACCTTGGACTTGTATTCTTGGTGTATATATTTGTTTATAGTGTAAATATCTTTATATATGTTTATATTTTTGATTACTGAATTTGAATATGTTACAATCTTTCGACTCATTTCCTTTTGTCCTTGCATTCTTCCAGGGGTGGTTTGGGGTTGTAAATGTAATGTATCAACATGTACTCGTGTGTGTGTTGTAGTGGGTGAGGGTGGGAGTGTTGCGTGTTGCGTGTGTGTGTCACTCTTTTTTCCCTCCCCCCTCCCCTGTGTCGTAGGTGCAGTACTCACCGTGGTCTTCGCCGCCGTCTTTGTTGTTCCTGGTAGAGGAACAGGAAGATAAAGGCTGGTAGAATCTGGACTTCGGGTTCCATGGCGTCCTGGTTCCTCGTGGGGTATGTAGAGGTGAGCCTTTTCCCTTCCAAGTCTTGTTTCTGCCGTGTTTTTGTTTGCGGTGAATCCGCCCCGGAAAAGGTGGCGGATTGGACTGTTGTAATAATGTGGGTGGTACATTGTGTCCCACCTGTCTGTTGGCAGTTACCGACACGGTGTTTGTTTGTACCGCCTTGGGGGTCGGAGTGTTAAAGTGGCTGTCTATGTTGGCGGTTTCCGCCACGGTCGTGATTCCATTTTTTTTACCGCCGGCCTGTTGCCGGTTTTACCGCCGCTTTAACACCGACTGCCAGGGTTGGAATGACCACCTTAGTCTATTTTTCAGGACGAGTTTCTTCACTGGGATGAAGTCGCAAGTTGGATTCAACCTCCCTGGAGCCCACTTCGGAGACCTTAGTGAAAAATTTTACCTTTGGACTTGGACAATTTTTTTGTGACGGAAATCTTCATCCGGGCCGAAGTTGAAATTGGATCTGACCTCCCTGGAGCCCTCTTTGGATATGCTGTATGAGAAGCCTCAGTCAACTTTTTACATTTGGTATTTGTCACTTTTTTGGGCTTTTTTCTCCGACATCAGATGAGCCACCAAAGTAAGCTGATTTTGAGTCATCTGATTGCCTTTCCATGACCCTCCGGTGGATTCCTGGAAGTCTGGAGCACCTGAAGTTTTAGTGCGATGAACCTGCAGGTCAGGCCGGGCCGCAGTCAACATAAGCAGGCCTCACTCACAACATTTGGTCGGGCCACTTATGAAGCTTTTTCCAAAAGTTCTCCAATTTTCTCTAAACTTTTAGATTATCTTCCAGAAGGCCTTCGAAGGTCCTTTAGGAGTCCACAGCTCACCCCAAGCTTCCAGAAGCTCTGAGTTACTCCTTGAGGGTTAGGAATGCAACTCCCAGCACGAACCTAGATCAAATCCAAAAAGGAACACGGGTCACTGGTCAGCTGGTCAGTTGCTACAGGACTTGATGCAGGGGACTGTAGTCAGCTATTTTCTACCTGTAGACAAACAGGGAGTCCTTTCTTGAAGCAGGTGAAGACAGGCAAAGTCCTTTTAGTGCTGAAGCCGAAGTGTGCAGCTGGTGCAGTCCTTCAGAGTCCAGTGTCCAGGTACAGGTCAGGGGTCCAGCACGACAGTCCTTCTTTTTCTTTGTCTTGTTCCTTGTAGGGATCTGAATTGTGGATGCAGCTCTGCCTTATTTATCCTTGTTTTAGCAGTGGAAAGCGGGGGGCAATTGTCCAATCTCAGCCAGACCACCACCCTCTGCCGGCTGCCCTTCACTGCATTCATGCAAGCCCACTATCCTAATGTTGCTGTGGTGGGAATCACCTTCCACATATTTTGCTTGTTTTGTAATGCTAGCAGGTCCTGCTGCATAGTCTCCATTTGTTGTTTCAAAGCGGTCTCAAGGTGACTTTGGTGTACTCATTCTTCACTACTCTTTCTGACAGTTTCCTGTGCTTTATCCTGAGGAGACCTATAATGATTGCTATGGCTTATATTTTATTTTCTAGCATCATGCTGGATTCCTCGATCACCTGGAGTATGATCCCTGTGTTGTTGTTTGGAGGTTCAATCTGTACCTTTGAGTTTTTGCCTGAAGAACTGGTACTCTGACTGTGGTCCACCCAGTTTGAGAGTGATCCCCTTGAGTGTCTGTGAAGGTGCCCTTATTTTTGGGTGTTCCCATCTCATCAGTCTTGCCTGGGCAAGTATTGTTCCTGGAGCATCTTGTGCCAGCACACTTTTTCAAGTGCTCCGGTGGCACTGTGCAGTGTACCATATCTACAGGGAGGAATTAAGCCTTGTTTCCTGGCTTAACACAGCCTTGTAGATACAGGCTGTCAGATGTAGTTTTCTGCAGCTAAGGGGTGTGCGATGGGTGCTGCTGTAGGCATATCCACACAGCTCCCATTTTTTTTTGTCATTGCCTTAGATTTACGAGATGCTTCCCCAGGGAGGTTTTAGAGTGGCACAACAAGGAGAAATAATTTTGTTTCTCCTCGCATCACACATAGAAGGAGCAAATCACCATTAATTATTGTTTTTGTACAGGGAGGTGTCCCTTCCTGCACAAAATCAATCTCCCCACATCCTTGCACCATGGCGCAAGGGTGGCTGCATTGACGCTAGGCAGCTTGCTTAGAGCTGGCATAAGGGGAAACACAGGGGTGCATTGTATTCTTTTAAATACAGTGCATCCCTGCATTTTGTAAATGACACAGCTCAGTGTAGCAAGACTGCTTGAGACACAGCCCTGCGCAATTTCCTTCTAGATGAGGCACTAGGTGATTTGTATTGTTATCAGTATTTCATGATTGTCCATTTCGGAGTTCGGCTTCCTCATACCAAATCATTTGTTCTGGCATCCAGCCTCGGGGCACCTGTGTATGCGTTCATGTTCCCTGCATTGAGAGGGATGTTGGCCAGGTCCAGGTTCAGGCCCAGTGTTATGTCACTATAGAGGGCCTTGATTTTTGGAGCCTCTCTGTTGTGGGCCATTCCTTGCCAGGTGGAGGGACATAGCTGTTCCAGGCCAACCAGTCGACCAGCTTCAGGTTCCGGACAAAACTGGACATCAGCACATGTCCATTCATTATCCCACAAGGCCCTCACGCCACCATTCATATCCAACTGCCTGGTTGATAAATGCTGCATCTGCCTTCTCCAAACCAGGTCAGCCCAGACTCTTGTGAAATCCTCTTGCATCTTCCACCAGTGTATATACCCTTCTGGTGGTTGTCCAGTTGCTGAGGCAGGTAATCCAAGCAAGAGAAGGCAGACTCCATGCTTGATGTGTGTCTGTCATCGAGGGCTTCACTTCTGGTCATCTTGTGGTTGCTAGTCCCACTCCCCCTGTTGTGTGGCCTGGCAAAATCAAGCCTCATCAGGCTGCCTAAGCCTCTGGTGTCAGCCTTTGGTCACTGTTGAGGAGTCAGCGCTTGCCCTCTTTGGCCACTGGAAGAGCCCAGTTCCAGCACTCAGCCTCAACCGCCTCAGTAATGGAAACAGCAACCACTGTTTTCAGCTTGGTGTGACTCACTCTCTCTCTGGGAGCCAGTTTCTGCTGTTATTTATGTCATTGGAGGCCGGCTGTGTGGTAAGGAGGGTGATTCTGGTACTGATGGCCGGGTTTGTCTCCCAGGAACTTAAGATTAATGCAGGATTTCTATGGTAGAGCAAGAGTGCATAGTCTAGGCTGCCACTGTGCTCCTTCAGGCCAGCCTACAGCAGCTCCATGTTATATATGAACTGTTAGAAAGATTGTTCTACTCAAGCATGTGTAACAAAGGATTTAAAATGGAAACTTAAAAGGATACTAAGGATAGATAGTTTCAATGAACATTGAAAGAAAACTTTAGAATTATCTTCAAAGAACCATTACTGTTGCATTGAAAAATCAGACGTTCTACAGCAGTACCTTATTGTTTCAGTTCACAGGGCGATAGCAAGCTTAACATTGAAATTGGACTTGACGGTACAAAATATTCAATCACGTGTTAGGCTATACCAAGAATGAAACAAAAGGTTCTGCTAGTGCAATGTTGCTACTATTGGTTCCTTAGTTCATACATTTTTTTACTGCACATTATTTATGAGATATAGACTTAAATGTGTTAATTTCTTTAAACTTTTATTGAATGAGCTGGGGGACAGCTGTGAGAAAGTAGCCTCTTTCTAGCATGGTTACAGCCATTTTTGGCCTGTTTGTCAGTGTGTTTTAACTGTGTCACTGGGATCCTGCCAGCCAGGACATCAGTGCTCTTGATTTGAGGCCTGCTTGGTACTCAGTTTCACTGTTTTTGTCAGTGTGTTTAACTGTGTCACTGGAGTCCTCCTAACCAGAACTCCAGTGCTTATGCTCACTCTCGGGTTCCATATTTGTACTTACATACTAGTGACTTAGTATTCCACTCCAAATTGGTATACTAGACCCCCCTTATAAGTCCCTAGTATATGGTACCTCGGTACCCAGGGCATTGGGGTTCCAGGGAATCCTTATGGGCTGCAGCATTTCTTTTGCCAGGAGGCCATACAAAGACTTCTTCAGGACTGCCATTGCAACCTGAGTGAAATAGTGCATGCACAATTTCACTGCCATTTTCACTGACCAGGTCACTTACAAGATACCTATATGGCTAACCTTCAGACCCTGAAGATTAGGTGCATAGTACCTGTGTGTGAGGGCACCCCTACACTAGCAGAGGTGCCCCCACGTCATCCAGGCCCATTTTCCTGGACTTCATCAGTGCGGGGCACCATTATAAGTGTGCACTATATAAAGGTCAATACCTATATATAGCTTCACAATGCTAACTCCGAATATGGCCATGTAAGGTGTTTAACAACTGGGAATAGTACTGATTCCAGTACTGGTTGCACAATCCCATACACTCTGGGGGCTCCACCATGCCCCCCCAAGTACTGCCATATCAGTCTTCTGAGGTTTTCACTGCAGCCCCAGCTGCTGCCACCTCACAGACAGGCTTCTGCCCTCCTGGGGCTTGAGGAACTCAATCCCAGGAAGGCAGAACAATGCATTTCTTTTTGGAGAGGGTGGTACACCCTCTCCCTTTGGAAATAGGTGTTACAGGAATGGGAGGTGTATCCTCCCAGAGCCTCTGGAAATGCTTTGAAGGGCCAGATGGTGCCCTCCTTGCATAATCCAGTCTACACCGGTTCAGGGACCCCCGGTCCCTGCTCTGTCATGAAACTGGACAAAGGAAAGGGGAGTGACCACCCCAGGGATGGTGCTCACAGCTCCTCCAGAGTGTCCCTGGGTTTTGTCATCTTGCATTCTAAGTTGGTGGGCCACTCTGGGATCATCTGAGTGGCCAGTGTCAGCAGGCGACGTCTGAGACCCCTCCTGATAGGTGCTTACCTGGTTAGATGATCAATCCCCCTCTCAAGGCTATTTAGGGTCTCTCCGCTGGGTGTTTCTTCAGATTTGGATTACAAGACTCCAGCAGGAATCCTCAGCATACTTTACTTCATCATCTACCGACGGATCAATCGCTGACTGCTCCAGGAACTCTACAAAACTGCAACAAAGAAACAAAGACAACTTCTCCAACATTGTAACTTCAACTCCTGCCAGCAACAGTTTCCAGATTGTGCGTCCTCCGAGGACTGCCTGTCTTCGGCCTGCACCAGAAGAACCGAAGGAATCTCCAGTGGAGTGACAGAGTCACTTCCCTTCTTTAGAAGGTAACTCTCTGCAGCGATGACGAGTGGCTTGGGTCCCGTCTTCAGATGACAGGCGTGGATCCAGCAACAAGGGTGGTGGACTAAATAGACTCCGGCAGTCCCAACGTCCAGCTGTCCAACTTTGGTGGAGGTAAGAGTTTGCCTCCACACGTAAGACAGTACCCCCGTGCACCAAGTGACTTGCAGTTGCCAAGGCTTGTATGTGACCTTCACAAAAGTTCTTCGTGTTCAGCACAGCTTATTCCCTCAGCACTCCATCCTGCGATGCACAGCTTTCTGTGTGATTCTCCGGCCACGTGGGAATCCTTTGTGTCGTGTGCATTGGCCTCAATTTGCACCTTCTTTGTCCCTGTGGTGTGGGACTCCTGTGTATGCTGCCTGGTCTTTTGAGGGCTCTCTGAGTTGCTGAGAGCCCCCTCTGTCTCCACCTCCTGGGTAGAGGCCACCAGATTCCTCCTGGTCCCGAACAGCGCCATTTTCTGCTAAACGCAAGCTTTGAGTTTACTAAGGTTTGTTGGTGGAATCCAGCGACGCAATCCAGACTGCATTCATCCATCCGGCGTGGGATATCTTCTGCACCAACCAGGAACCTGCATCTCTCTTCTTTGGTGCAATACTGACTTTGTCTTCTCACTTATGGTTCTCCTTTTGCACCTTCATTCGGGTTAGCAGGGGCTCCTGTTCTCCCTGGACTCTTTAGTGCTTCTTAGACTTGGTCCCCTTCTTCCACAGGTCTTCAGGTCCAGGAATCCATTGTTGGTGTCTCGCAGTCTCTTCTGGTTCTTGCATTATCTTCTATCACAACTTCTATTGCATTTTAGGAAACTTTCTGTATTTTACTCATGTTTTCCTGGGCTCTGGGGTGGGGTGCTTTACTTACCTTTGGTGTTTTCTTACACCCCCAGCACCCCTCTACACACTACACTTGACTAGGTGGGAAACCGACTTTTGCATTCCACTATTTTAGTATATGGTTTGTTTTCCCCGTGGCCCATTGCAACCTATGGTGATTTTCACTATTTGCACTATTTTCCTACTGTGTACTTACCTGTTTCTGGTTACTAGTATATATATTGTGTGATTTACTTCCCTCCTAAGGGAGTATACCCTACAAAGTATTTTTGGCATTGTGTGACTAAAATAAAGTACCTTTATTTTTGGTAACACTGAGGATTGTCTTTTTTTTATATAAGTACTGTGTGACTACAGTGGTATTGCAAGAGTTTTGCATGTCTCCTAGTTCAGCCTTGGCTACTCTGCCTACAGCTACCTCTAGACAGCTTGGCTTCTAGACACTGACTACATTTCACTAATAAGGGATAACTGGACCTGGTATATGGTGTAAGTACCTTAGGTACCACTACAATCTAGGCCAGCCTCCTACAACACCAAATTATCCTTTGGCCATCAGGAGCATCTAGAGGTGCAATAAAGAATTTCCAGAATAATTTTTCAAACTTAAACAGAGAGCAGTGTAAAATAATGCATGATCAGAAGAAATAGTTGTGCTTTTATTTAAAGAGTATGGGTCTGATCCACAAAATTATTTTTGTAGTGTATGGAAATATTGGAACACTGTTGCATGCATTGTGCCATGTAATAATTTAACATATTAAGATATTTCTAGCCAACAGTCCAAACAAGATAGTCCTCGCTTGCAAAAAGAAAGTGCCAGTTCCTGCCAGCACCCTGTATAGTGCAGGCTGGGGAGCCAGTTGTGGCCTTGGGCCCTGAGGACCCTAACAGTACTGCTTTGTGGATGAGGGCACAGTGGCACCCATTAGAGGCCCTGAAGGATGGGGTCACGGGACCTTTTCTGGCTCAGGAATGGATGCTATGTTCCCCTCCTCCCCTTATTTTCAATTATGGGCCCCAGGGGATGGGGCCCCCTAGGCCTCTTGTGCCCTCGGGAAGTGGGCATGCATCCCCTTACCCTTATTAAATAGGTGTAGCCTCAAGGGGTGTGGTCTGGAGGGCCTGGAAAGGCTCAAGATTGAGGGCTGCATGACCCCTTCCCTTATAAATAATTATATATGGGTGTCCAGGGTGGGCACCAGGACAGCAACAGCAGATATTTAAAAAAATAAAAAATGAATAATAAATGAGCGTCAGGAGCTGGTCCTCTGAAGGTGTGCCCAATAATGCCCTGCTAGGTGCTTTTTTGTTTGATATTTTTTTGAGCTTCTTTTCTACTGTTTTTGGGGGCTACAGGAAGTTCAGCAGCCTCCCAGCATCATTAAAGAAAAACAGCAAGGCGCTAAGCAAGAGGCCATGCGTAGTTAAAGGGGCTTTATGTACAGTAATAAAATATTACTTTACGATACAAAAAACCCTAGAGTGGCGTCATAGTTAGATGAAAATTTCACTGACAATGTATTGTTTTTAACAAAAAAAAACCACTAAAATTCACCAATTAAATGTATCTCAAATAGGTGTAATTTATGCCGTAAATTAACTATAAGGTGTGTCCCAACAATGCACAGTGTTGTCATCAATCATGCAAGTTCACAGTGTCTAACTCTGTGGAATTCCGTGGACTTAAGAAAAAACTCAGTGGAATTCTGCGGAAGCGGAGTTCTGTGACCCGCAGAGTCCTGAATGCGCCCGATCTCGGAAGCGGTAAGAAGGGTTGGGAATGGCTGGGAGAGGGCCTTGGCAGTGAAAATTGCTGTTTCAGGCATCTTGTGCACGGCCTGTCCTGTGTGCAGTGCACACAGGACAGGCTGGTGCACAAGATGCCTGAAACAGCAGCTTTCTCTCGTTGCCTATGGTTCTGGCCTGAATTCAGGCCAGGGCTGTAAGTAGTGAAAGCTGCAAGGCCTCTTGTGCACCAGCCTGCCCCATGTGCACTGCACACACTGGACTGGCCGGTGCACAGGAGGTCTGAAATGGCAGCTTTCACTGTCTACGGCCCTGTCCTAAATTCAGGCCATGGCTGTAGGCAGCGAAAGCTGCTGATCACCAACAACAACAAAAAAGAGAAGAGGACTTACTTGGGTCTTCCCAGGGGGTCCTCCTCTCCAGTGAGTCCTCCTCAGTGTGGCTACCTCCCTCCTCTGTTTCCGGTGTGTGCTGCAGCCCAGTTATGGGCTACACAGAGGAATCGCGGACTGTCTGTGCTTATGTAGCCCATACTGGGCTGCAGTGTGCACCAGGTGAGCTCCCCTCCACTGGCGGTGCTAGCGGAGTTTTTTGGACAGCTCCAGGATCCAAGCAGAGCATGTATTTCCAAAAACGTATAGCTCCGCCAGGGGAGCAGAGCACCATGCACACCCCTAGATGTAATCTGAGAGTTAAACAGCAGTGCATGGCAAGGGTATGAGTTATTGTTATTTTGGGGCACTACATATAGTTACTTCAGATAACTAAAGATGGTGAATTTCTGTGGTTTTGTTTATTTAAAAGTATTGGGCATGTGTACAAGCTCCTAGCGCCATTGAAGAGTCACTTTTTGTGATGCTGCGGTGGCGCTGTGCCCTGCGCCATATTCACCAGGTGGAGTTAAGCCACTTTTTGTGGCTTAATCCCGCTTTGCAATTATGGGCCCCTATGATGCAGTTTTCTGCTGCAGAGGGTTGTGTAATGGGTGTTGCTGTGGCGGACCCACTCAAAACCCATTTCTTTTTGACACTGCTCCAGATTTACAAGGAAATGTAAATCTGACCCTTCGCCAACAATTAATGCCACCCCAGGAGTGTCATTAGCATGGCACAATGAGAAGAAACACTTTTATTTCTCCTCCTTTTTGCTTTTTCTATGTGTGCTACATTCTGCAGCACACATAGAAAGAACAAAAGGCTATTAATTATTGTTTATGTGCAGTAAGGTGTCCCTTCCTGCACATAAACAATCATTAAAGAATGATCATTTGCTATTTCTATGTGTGCTGTATTCTGCAGCACACATAGAAGTAACAAATCAACATTATTGATTGGTATGGTGCAAGGGTGCCTGCGTTGTTGCTAGGCAGCTAAATTTAGCTCCAGTGGTAGGGGAAACACAGAGATGCACCATATTTTTGTGAATACAGTGCATCCCTGAATTTCTGAAGTGATGCAGGGCAGCACTGCCAATGTTGGTGCAGTGCCGTGCTGCACCACTTTCTTGTATATATTCCCCTATATGTTTTAACTGATGGTTTCACATAACTAAAAAATCCCTTTAACCTTTGTTTTTTCACTAAATATCTAAGATTTTTTTGTATTGAAATAGTATTACAATTCTTAACAATAATGTCATTTTAATGTTTGTTTTTTCACTGAATTTTTATGTTTTTTTCAATGTAAAGTAACATGGCCATCTCTGTGAGAGGTGTAGTGTGGTAGCCTGGCCCTGCACCCAACCCCGTAGGTAGCCAACACCCCTCAATGCAAGGCCCTCAGCCATGTGTGGTGTGACATTGGGTGCAGCTGCACTATTCTCCCCCTTTGCACCCAACCTCTGACTATAGGCCTGATTTAGGTGTTGGCAGAGGGAAATACTCAGTCACAAATGTGACAGGTATCTCTTCTGCCATATTACGATCCCATAATATCCTATGGGGATCGTAACATGGCAGATGGGATATCCATCATGTTTCTAATGTAAACATCAACAATATAAATCAGACCTATTAGCTTTCTCAAACAGCCCCCAATGACTATAACCAAATGTATATTTTATTAATTTACAATGTTTAATTATAGGAAAAGTAAATAAATATTTTCAATAAAGCATTTTTCTAAAAATACTTTAACACATTTTTGTGTCTTTTTTAACATTTTTGCAGCCCACAAAGCACAGCCACAGAGCCAACCGCAAGGGCTCTTTGCCCTCCAGCTGAAGACCAAACACCCCAGCTCCGTGTAAAATATGGTGAGCTCTCCTGAGTCATGGATTGAATGACTCAAGAGACTTTGGCCCAGTTTTATGTCAAAAAGGTGCAGTGCGGTGCTGCGCCAAAAATAGCAGTGCCACACTGTTCCACTTTAGAAATGCAGAAGTGCACCATATTTAGAGGAATGCAACACACCCCATAGTTTCCCCCTGCCCACTGCACTGGTTCTAAATTAAGCTGCCTAGCGCCAATGCAGGCACCCTTGCACCATGGTGCAAGGGTGTCCGCATTGAGGGTATAGATTGTTTATGTGCAGGAAGGAGCCCGTTCCGTGCAGAATGCAGCACACATAGAAAAAGAAAAAAACAGAAAGGAATAAAAGCATTCCTCCTCGTTTTACTATGCTAACTCCACCCCTGCGCTGCCTCAGGTTTAGGATAACTCTGTAAATCTGAGGAACGCCTACCACAATACCCATTGCACGCCCCTCTGATGCAGAAAACTGCATGGGAGGGGCCCATATTTACAAGGAGGTGTAACGCCAGAGCATCATAAAAAGTGGCGCTCCGGTGGCGCTGGAGCTCTCAAATATTCCCCTTAGTGTGCTTTTTTAATACTTCATAGTGGCTGCTTCACTCCCTGTAGCCCTCCCCAATATTAAAAAAAATGCTTGATAATGCCACCATCCTTTTTAGGAGCACCACCATGATCCAAAAATATAAATAAAAAGCTCTTGCAGGGCATTATGGTGTTTTTATGGCTTCTATCAGATAATTATAAATGAGCAGCTTTTTTTGGGTGTCCCAGTCCCATTTGGTATACCTAAACTTTACACAAACTTTGGGGATGCAGGGGGAGTCCCAAGGGTCCTACTATTCCATATTTGGTGCTGGCCAGAGCCGAATTTTTTTTTAAGGTGAGAGACCAGGTGTCAGCCTTAGACATGACAACATTCAAAATTTTGTGGGCTACAGGAGGTGCCTGATACCCTTACAGCACCTGCTGACTCCCGGGCCAGCATGCATCCTGTTTCCTGGCAGAAGTCAGCCTCATTTATTTATCTGCTCCCACCGGGCAGACACAAAGTTGGCTTTCCTGCCTGGGAGAGTGCAGGCGGTCAATTAAATTTGTATTACCTGCCTGCACTCTTCTAGGCAGGGAAAACAGTGTCACAGAGAGGGGGTCCCTGGGCCACTGCTTTAATCGGGCCTAAGGTGATGGCATACCAGGGGCCAGTAAATAGCTCGGAGAGGGAGACCACCGCCCCTGGGACCGATTTCCTACCTAAAGGGGAGGGGACATGTGGTACTGTTGGAAATAGCCATTTCTGCAGAGTCACCCAAAAGTTTTTTTTGCCTTCCACTCCCTCTTTTTTCTGATCTCATTTTTATTGGAGTTAAGCATTTTACCAGTGCTAAAGTGCATGTGCTCTCAATGCTAAATATAGTTTGATTGATCCCTCCACAATTGGCATTCTTAATTTACTTATAAGTCCCTAATAAAGTCCACTTCATGTACCAAGGGCCTGTAAATTAAGTACTACTAGTGGGACTGCAGCACTGCTTGAGACCCCTACTCAAGTAGCCCTTACATGTCACAGGCATGCCATTGCAGAGCCATTGCATGCAGGTTACATTGCCATGTCGACTTGGCATTTAAAACCTGTTGCCACGCCTTAAACTCCCCTTTTATTACACATAAGCCACACCTAAGGTAGGCCCTAGGTAACCAATAGGGAAGGGTGCTATGTAACTAAAAGGTATGAAATGCGCATTTGAGTCTTCCATATCCTGGTAGTGAAAAACTTCCAAAGTCATTTTTCACTGCTGTGAGGCCTACCCCCTCTCTTATTCCGGATTCCTTATTGCCTTTAATAAGCTGTAATTCCTGATTGTGAAGTGGTAGATCTGGCATGCTTAGTACCAATGTAACTGTAATGATAAAACTTATTTAATGGTAAGGGTATATTTTGTTGTTACAATTTTGGAAATCCCACTCTTAGAAAGTTTGTGTTTCCCTACTTTTAGCCCTGTGTGCCTGCAGCCTAACTCCAATAAGCATATTGGGTGGAGTGACAGCTGGACTTATGCATTTCCCCTGGACATCCACACACAAAAGGAGATTATGTGTGACTGATGGGCCATCAAAATCCTTGTGGGCCATCCTGGGCAGGATAGGAGGGAGTAGCTGGGCTCATACGTACTCCTGAATAGGCAGTGTTCTGTCCCCATACAAAGCGCTGCATATCCTCCTGGAGTAAGTCTGGAACCAGATCTGTGCACTTCTAAGATCCTTCTTTGAAGTCATCCCCTTTTCAAAGACTCAACTGGGTATAAGTACTGGACCTCTGACCCTACCAACTCAATACGCTACTGCACCAGTAAAAAATGGTGTCACAAGAAGGAACTGCTTTGCTGCTACAAGGACTGCCACTTTGGACTGCTGCTCTGGATGATGAACTGCTTTTCTCCTGTGCTGTCCTGCTGCCTGCTACCCTCTGCCCTGCTGAGGAGGGACTGGTCCCACCTGACTTGAACCTAGAGTAACTCCAAGGTCATTATGGCTTGCCCCCCTGTTCTAAGTCTCAGGGGAAGACTTCTCATCATCCTGCAACTGCATTTGGACTTTGTTTGCTGCAAGTCTTGCCCTGCCAAGTGGTGCTAATTTAGTCCTGGGCCCTTGAAAATGGGCATAAAGGGATGCAACTGCCAAATCTGCACATCAATGTCGTTGTTCTGATCGGAACCAGAGCATCTCCTTCGAAGGTGACGCATCGCCGATGCCACGAGGATCCTAGAAACTGGAAAGCCAAATATGTAGCACTTCATCTCCAGCTTCTGACGGGTCTCTGACTTTGTGTGGCTCAAAAATGATGCATCACCTACATCCGAAGGATCGATGATGACGTTTTCTATGCTCCCCATATCTTGTCTACAACATTGGTACATCCAAGAACCAAGGTACTTTTTCAGTGGGCCAAAGCTGGTCCTTGTATTCTACCTGCTTTCCATCATGGTTGGCCTGACTTTTCAGATTTGACCCGGTTTAGCATGATCAAATAGCCCTGGTTGGCGCTTTATGCTTTTAAGCAATACAATTAAATATATTCTTTGAAAAATCAAATCTCAACTTCTACTCATTGGATGTTTGTCATTTTGGTTGTGCTTAGTTCATGAAATTAGCGCTATATATTTCTAACCAAGTGTGATATCTTTTTGTGTGGTGTTTTCACTGTTTTATTGTTTGAAGTGCTGCACAAATACTTAACACATTGCCTCTCAAGTTAGCCCTGACTGCTCTGTGCCAAGCTAATTATCCTTATTAGGATTGTCTTTCCTGCTTTCATAGGGTGCATACTTCTGCCAAACAGAAACCCAATTGCTGACATTGGTGTTGAGCGGTGAGGATAAGACTTGTGGTTGTGCATTGCCTTACAGTGACTTGGTGTACACTACCATTACACAAAGGAGCCCATTATGCCCATTCTTCTTTTTCTCTTAATTGGTCATGTTTTTAAGTTCAACTTCCGCTTCTCCTTCATACACTTGGTACTCTCTTGTTATTGCACCTGTTGATAGAAATGGGGTCTCTAATTGGCAGTGGTTTGCACCCTGTCCAAATACGGATCCTCTTTTTAGATAAGGATAAAGGAGTCACACTGCTAAGATAACCCCCGCTAACTCTCTTGGTAGCTATGCTCAAGCAGTCTGGCTCATCTCAGAGGCAATTTTTAAAGTATTTGTACACACACACTTTAACACAGTGAAAACCCTACAAAGGTACTCCATATCAGTTTAGAAAAATAGCCATATTTTTCAGAGAAAAACAAGACCAAAACAACAGAAATCCAACATACATGAGTCAAAATATATCTGTTTAAAAGTTTAAGCAAGTCTTAATCCATAGGAATCAATGGATATTTCTCTTTAGCAAAAAGTACCTGGGATGCATCAAAAACAAAGAAGATGCGGGCCACAGGGGAGGAAAGGTGCCAGAAAATCAAAGCTAGGCATTGGTTCCCTAATATGCAGGAGAGGTGACACATCAATTCTTTTCTCATAGGTGATACGAGGTATTTGTTCCTTACTTGGACGGGAGATTATGGCCCTTATTACAACCCTGGCAGTCAGTGATAAAGCAGCGGTAATACCGCCAACATGCCGGCAGTAAAAAAAAAATGGAATTATGACCATGGTGGAAACCGCCAACAGAGACAGCCACTTTAACACTCCTACCGCCACGGCGGTAGCAACAAGTACTGCGGCGGTAACCGCCAACAGACAGGCGGAAGACAATGTACCTCCCACCCTATTACAACAAGCCAATCAGTACACAGAAGGGAAACAACTCACCTCTGGACACTCTAGGAAGAACCACAACACCAATGAGCCCGAACTAAAGGTGTTTCCCATGCTGGTATACATCCTCCTACACCAGAAACACGAACGGAGGCGAAGACGACCACAGTGAGTACCGCACCTAGCACACAAGGGAGGGGGGAGGAAAAAGAGAGTGACACACACACGCAACACCCCCACCCCTAACACCATACATAAAAACAGATACAACAACACTACATATACACCCTGTAACCCTCAGGAATAACGCAAAGATAAAAAGAAGTGAGTAAAGTCAGTGTAATAATATAAATTTCAATAAATACGTCCTCAAAGCACAAAACAGTATCTACAATATATATAAATGGAGCGGCACTGTCCAGTCCAAATTGTCCGTGGCCCACAGGGCCATATCACAGAGCCAAGGCCCCACTTGACTCCTGCCTCAATACGGAGAGAACACTGCTGGGGCATCAGGTCAAAAATACACAGGCACCTCAAGGGGAAGGGGGGGCACCTCAGCCGGAAGATGGTACAACGCCACTGCTCCTGTAGGGGGCCAGATGCCCATCACTCTGTCCTGGGGAGTGCAAGGCCACAGTCTCTCAAGTGGGTGACTTGCCCACTGCTTGGTCCTGGGGAGTGCAAACCCACAGTCTCTCAAGTGGTTGGTTTGCCCACTGCTTGGTCCTGGGGAGTGCAAAGCCACAGTCTCTCTAGTGGGTGGTTTGCCCACTGCTTGGTACTGCTTGGTCCTGGGGAGTGCAAGGTCACAGTCTCTCTAGTGGATGGCTTCTTCCACTGGTTCTGGAGAGGGCTTTGTGCCCAGTGTGTTTCATCCCGGCAAGGAGGGAGTGAGTGGATGCCTTCTTCCACTGGTTCTGGAGGGGGCATAGTGGCCAGTGTGCTTCATCCTGGCAAAGAGGGGGTGAGGGGGTGAGTGGATGCCTTCTTCCACTGGTTCTGGAGGGGGCTTTGTGCCCAGTGTGCTTCATCCTGGCAAGGAGGGGGTGAGTGGATGCCGTCTTCCATTGGTTCTGGAGGGGGCTTTGTGCCAAGTGAAGTGGATCTTGGAGGGTGCAAGGTCACAGTCTCTCACCTGGGTGTCACACCTTCAGTTGTTTCAGGGGCCAGGATGCACTATAGACCATGGAGGCACGACTACATACTGCCCACCAGCCGTCACAGCTGCTCAGTGGTGGCAGTGGCGGTGCTGGCGGTGGTGCTGCCTGTGGTGGGTGTAGGCTCCAGCCCTTCCCCCGCAGAATCGGACGGCTGTCCACTGGGGCTGCTGCTTTTGGCAGTGGTGCTGGTGGCGGTGCTGGTGGCGGTGCTGCTGATGGTGCTGGCAGCGCTGCTGTCTGTGGTGGGGCTAGGCTCCAGCCCTTCCCCCACAGCCCTGGTCGGCTGCCCAATGGGGCTGCTGCTGCTGGCAGTGGTGGTGGCAGTGGTGCTGCTGGCGGTGCTGGTGACGGTGCTGGCGGCGGTGCTGCCTGTGGTGGGGGGAGGCTCCAGCCCTTCCCCTGCATCCTCGGATGGCTGAAGTGCCATCGCTGGTGTTGTGTGCCCAGATGCTGCTCCAGCACCAAGCTCATTATTCATCCTGGCAGGGGCGTCTGTGCCTTTCTCATTGTCCTTGGCAGCTGGTGTTCCCTTCCTGTCCTTGGCAGCTGGTGTTCCCTTCCTGCCCTTGCCTGCTAGTGGTGCCTCCTTGCTTCTGCCAACTGGTGGTGTCTCCTTGCCTCTGACAGCTGGTGGTGCCTCCTTGCCATTGCCAGCTGGTGGTGCCTCCTTGCTTTTGGCAGCTGGTGGTGCCTCCTTACCTTTGCCAGCTGGTGCTCCCTTTTGGCCCTTGGCAGCTGGTGCTGGCACACTGGTTGTGTGGACGGGTGTCTTCCTGGAGCCTCTAAACTGCAGTGGCTGCAGAAACGACAGTGGGCGTGGACTGGGTGGCTGAGGTGCTAGCCTGGGTCCTGACCACCCTGGCCCGAAGTGAAGAATGGTGGGGAGGGGCAGGGAATAGGTCAAGGGTGGAGAGGAAAAACTTTTTAGGGACACTGGGGCTGGAAGAGGGTGAAGGTTTGGGAGTGGAGGAAGAGGGAGTGGTGGTAGGTTGTGTTTGTCTACTGTGATTGGGTGAATGTGCATGGGATGGATGCTGTTGTGAGGTGGATGGCTGTTGGGTGTCTGAGTGCTTGCGTTTGTGTACTTTGGGAGGAGGGTCACAGACATACTGGGAGAAGACACAGGGGACGTGTTCATGGATGTGGGGGTGGTGTCTGCCAGTGAGGGGCGTGTAGTGATAGGCGTGATGGTGATGGAGGCAGTGGGTGTGGATGTAGTGCATGCAGGTGTGAGTGGAGATGAAACTGGGAGGGAGGTGGACAAGGAGGAGGAGGGGGACACAGAGGAGGCAGTGGATGTTGGTGTGTCTGCATCTGGATGGTGCTTGTGTGAGTGCCTGTGGGATGAAGTGTGGTGCTTGTGTTTGCCTGAGCCACTTCTGTGTGTTGATTTGGATGCATGCTGGTCTGAAGGTGTACTTGGAATAGGCTGGGGTTGAGGGGAATGGGACTGGATAGAGGAAGTTGGAGGGGGAGGCTAGAGACAGGGACAATGGCTGCCATCAGGGAGTTGGCCAGAGCCTGGAATGATCTCTGTTGGGCCGCCACACCAGAGTGAATGCCCTCCAGGAATGCCTTTATTTGTTGCAAATGCCCTGCCAGTCCCTGGATGGTATTCAGTATGGTTGACTGCCCTACAGATATGGATTGCAGGAGGTCAATAGCCTCCTCACTGAGGGCAGCAGGGCTGACTGGAGCAGGGCCTGAGGTGCCTGGGGAGAAGGAGATGCCCACCCTCCTGGGTGAGCGGGCATGGGAAACACGCTGAGGTGCTGCTGGGAGGGCAGTGCTGGAATGGGGGTGGCGGCTGTACCTGTAGTTGGGGTGGCCACAGAGGTGTCCGCCACCACCAGGGAGCTTCCATCGGAGGAGATGCTGCTGTCTGAACTGTCCCCTCCAGTCTCCGCCGTAGTGCTCCCCTCGCACTCCGTCCCACTGGTGCCCTCACCGTCGGTGGATTTGGCCTCATGGGCCATGTGGGATGCAGCTCCCTCGGTTGCCTGTGCCTCTGCTCCTCCGCCAGATGATGCCAATGCAAACAAGGACAGGGTGACAAAATAAAAAGGGGAGGAAGAGACAGGGGATACACTTGGTCAATGCCAGCAACAACACCACCGTTGGCATACAAAACACACAGGGAACAGCCCTATGCACTAGGCCATGCACTACCAGTTACAATGCTAGTCCCCAAGCCATGGAGTACAATGCCTAACGCCAATAGCAGCACACCTGAAACCCACAGGACCCTGCCCAGTAGGAAATGCCCACTAGCATATTTGGAGTTGGAGTGTAACAGACCCTGCCTATCATGGAACCTACCCTGCTATTTTCGTCCTGGCCTAGGGGCACCCATGGACCCACATTCCCCACCCAGATAACACCTCAACATGCACAGTTCGCTGAATCTGAAACTGTACTCACCCCCTTGAGGTTGCTGTGATGCCTTTAAGTGCCCATTCAACTCCGGAGAGGCCATCACCAGGCTGCAGAACATCAGGGGGGTCAGGGTAATGCAGGCACCCCTTCCTCGTTGGGAACCCATCCCCAGCTGGGCCTCTGCCGTCTTGCCCAGCGGCACAGGTCCTCCCACCATTTGCAACAGTGGGTGGTCCGCCTGTCAAAGACCCCCAGGGTCCACACCTCCTTGGCGATGGCCCACCAAATACCCTTTTTCTGATGGGTGCTGACCTGCAGAACAAGTTGCATAGAAAAAGGTATTAGTCATACCATCCGGCCTGTTACACTCATGGCCCACCATATCCCTCCCTTTCCCTTACGCACTGACATTGACCAGCAGACATGCAGCACTCTGCCCAGGACCCCTCCCTTACAGGAGGCTAACACACACAGCACTCCATGCATTCATTCCCCATGCATCGTGCTCACAGTGTACTCACCTGCTGGTCTAGAGGACCATGAAGTAAATGGTAATGGTGCAGGACCCCATCCACCAGTCTCTCAAACACCTCCGAAGTGAAGGCAGGGGCCCTTTCCCCAGACACTCGAGCCATGGTCGGTTCCAGACACAGGTCACAGCAGCACTTGCAGTGTAGGTCCTCTCCTGTTGAAGGTCAGGTAGCAAGTGAGTGAACAGATAGAAAATGGCGGTCACGTTTGTGGCGGTTCGTAACGTCACCACCGGCGTACATCACCATTGCCTACTGGAGACCATAGGGCCCAATGATAACCAATGAGGTGTTGCACGGTGGTCATCGACCGCATCCCGCAACTCCAGTGGGTAGCCGTCCGAGACTGCAGGGTGAGGGCTGGAGCCTCCCCCCACCACTGCCAGCACCGCCACCAGCACCAGCGCCGCCACCAGCACCGCACCAGCAGCAGCAGCCCCAGTGGGCAGCCGTCCGAGGCTGCAGGGGAAGGGATGGAGCCTCCCCTCACCACTGCCAGCACCGCCACCAGCACCACTGCCAGCAGCACCGCCACCAGCATCAGCAGCCCCAGTGGGCAGCCGTCCGAGGCTGCAGGGGAAGGGCTGGAGCCTCCCCCCCACCACTGCCAGCACCGCCACCAGCACCACCACTGCCACCAGCAGCAGCAGCCCCAGTGGGCAGCCATCCGAGGCTGCAGGGGAAGGGCTGGAGCCTCCCCACACCACTGCCAACTCCACCATTAACAGCACCACTGCCACCACTGAGCAGCCGGCACCGCTGGCGGACAGTGTGTAGTCCTGCGTCAATGGGCTGTTGTGCGGCCTGGCCCATGCAAATCCCGTAGGTCTGACACCCAGGTGAGAGACTGTGACCTTGCACTCCCCAAGATCTGCATCACAGGGCAGAATGCCCCCTCCAGAACCAGCGGAAGGAGCCATCCAATCACCCTATCCTCTACAGGATGAAGCTCACTGGGCACAATCCCCCCTCCAGAACCAGTGGAGAAGCCATCCACTCACCCCATCCTCCACAGGATGAAGCTCACTCGACACAATGCCCCTCCAGAACCAGTGGAAGAAGCCATCCACTTACCTCATCCTCCACAGGATGAAGCTCACTGGGCACAATACCTCCTCCAGAACCAGTGGAGAAGCCATCCACTCACCCCATCCTCCACAGGATGAAGCTCACTGGGCACAATGCCCACTCCAGAACCAATGGAAGAAGTCACCCACTAGAGACACTGTGGCCTTGCACTCCCCAAGACCAAGCAGTTGGCAAATCACCCACTTGAAAGACAGTGGCCTTGCACTCCCCAGGAACATGCACAGGGCAAATCACTCACTTGAAAGACTGTGGACTTGCACTCCCCAGGACAGAGCACAGAGCATGTTGGACCCTCCAGGACCAGTGGCATTGTACCATCTTCCAGCTGAGGCGTCCCACATTCCCTGTCCCCTTGAGGTGCCTGGCTATTTTTGACCTGATGCCCCTGCAGTGTTCTCTCAGTGTTGTTGCAGGAGTGAGGTGGGGCCTTGGACTATGTGATGTGGCCCTGTGGCCCACGGACATTGAGGACTGGGCAGTGTCCCTACATTTGTAAATATGTATATACTTTGTGATTTGGATGCACATATTTATACTATTTTATCTTATTCGACTCACTGTAATCAATTCCTTTTCTCCTTGCATTATTCCTGAGGAGTACGGAGTGAATTTCTGATGTTACTGCATCTGTTTGTGTGTATGGTGTTGGGGTGGGGGTGTTGCATGTGTGTGTCACTCTCTTTTTCCTCCCCTCTCCCCTGTTTACTAGGCGGCAGTACTCACCGTGGTCATCTTCGTCAGCGTTGGTGTTCGTGGTGAAGCAGAGGGTAGAAAAGAATGGGGAACACATGAAACTAGGGCTCCATGGTGGCGTGGGTCTTCCCTGAGTCTCCACAGGTGAGTCCTTTGACTTCTGAAATCTGTTTCCGCCAGGCTTTTAATGTCGTTGGTACTGCCCCGGAAAAGGTGGAGGATTGGTGTCTCATTAATACAGTGGGCAGAACATTGTCTTCCACCTGGGTTTAGGCGTTTACTGCCGTAGTGCCTGATGGTTTCGCCCTGGCAGTCGGTGTGTTAAAGTGGCTGTCTGTATGAGCGGTTTCCGCAGTGGTCATAATTTCAGATTTATTACTGCCGGCCTGTTGGTGGTACTACCGGCACTTTATCACCATCCGCCAGGGTCGTACTGAGGGCCATAGAGTCCTATAATGCATGTTAGAGCCCAATTTTAATTTTCATTTACTGAAAAAAATCTATAGACTGACAAAGATCATTTAACAGGGCACCCATTGAACATTCCTGTATGTTCATGTTACCATATAGAGGGGAGGGTGGTCAAGGAGTAGGTGTGAGAAGTGATGCTTTGTCCATTGTTTCATTAGTTCGAACAAAACATTAACCTTGCACACATATAATGTGACACTCTAAATGAAACAGATGTAAACATGCAAAACATTTAGATTGAACAAAATAAATGAAAACATTTGAAACAAACAAATCAATTTCATAATGGAGTCAATATCCAAGATTATGGGTTCATGTCCTAACTAATGCCTATGACAAGGTTGAGTGGGATGAAGAGTAATAAGGATTACTGGTAATTAGTCAAGACATTAGTATAGTGTGCTCTTCTCTCTCTAGTGCTTTGTATGAGTCATCACTCACATCTGCTGCCAGATTACCATACTAGTTAACATGGTCAGTATATTCTTATTCTATATTGATCACTTGCATTTTCAGGGCCATATTGAGTCATGTATGCAATCTCTGTTGCTCACCACTTACTGTTCTGCAGCAAAACCTGAGACTCTGAGTGCATGGCTTATGGTCTAAGGATTTGAGATGAGTCATCTCCTTACCTGTGAACTAATAACATATAGTCTCAGCCTCAGGATTCACCTGCTGACTGTATTGCATGACTATGCCAATCCTTCCTGTCTATCTCCTTTGTGAATCTCTGAAAGGAACACATAGACAGTAGCACACCAATCATTTGGGGTCTTTTTTGGCAGAATGCATACATTCATTGAGGCCCAGTGTGGACTGGCAGGCAGCACCCAGCAACTGGGTCCTCTGCCTGAAAACCATGTTACTTTAATAATTAAACAATTGGAGCCACCGCCCACAGCAAAATATTAATGTGTTCTATCACCAGCTCTAATTAGGAACTGTTTGGACTGTTGCACTGCAGTCCTTCCAGCTTCCCTATTGTCCTGTGCCTCTGTCCCCTGAACCTTGTGCCCACTGCCCCAGGTTCCTGATCATCCTGTGTTTGTGGGGTGGCCTGGGGTCCCTGTAGTGGTGGACACACTGCTGATTGATGTGTCCTGGGGACAGAGGTATGGGCACGCTGGGTGGGTGCAGTGTTGGTGTTTCCTGAGGTGGAAGGCTCTGTGGTGGTGTGAGGGTATGCCTGGGTAACCGACTGTCCAGAAATCCATGATGGGCCAGGTTGGTTATCCAGATCCAGGCGACCAGAGCTGCTGTCATCACTGTGGGCTTCTTCTAGGAGGGGACTGGATGTTGCTGCCACCTCTTTACCAGTAACTTTAGGTGTGTTACCTGTGGGGATGTAAATGCAGTGTTATTGGTTCTGCCTTTGACATATTGTGCATGGGTGGGTTGCCCTCTATGGTTGTTATTGCCCTGGCAGCTTTGCCTTGTGTGTGTTTTTATTTGGTGGGCTAGGTGATTGTCTGTAGTGTGCATGCAGTGGTGATAGGTGCCCATGCAGGTCTGTGAGGGCTGTCCATGCATTGATGTTGCATGCAGGGCTTGGCATTGGGATGAGTGAGATGTGATGGTGGGGTGTGTGGGAAGTGGTGGAGTGATGGGAGTAAGGGTAAGGGCATGAGATGGCATGAAGGTAAAGGGGGTGATAGTGGTATAGAGTTGACTAACCAGAGTCCAGTCCTCCTCCTCCTACTCCTGCCAGGCCCTCAGGATGCATGATTGCCAAGATTTGCTCCTCCCATGTTGTTAGTTGTGGGGGAGGAGGTGGGGGTCCTCCGCCAGTCCTCTGTACTGCGAGCTGATGTCTTGCTGCTATGGAACGTACCTTCCCCCGTAGGTGGTTCCACCTCTTCCTGATGTCATCCCTTGTTCTGGGGTGATGTCCCACGGTGTTGACCCTGTCCACGATTCTCCACCACAGCTACATCTTCCTAGCAATGGAGATCTGCTGCACCTGTGATCCAAATAGCTGAGGCTCTACCCGGAGGATTTCCTCCACCATGACCCTCAGCTCCACCTCAGTGAATCTGGGGTGTTGTTGTGGTGCCATGGGTATAGTGTGAGTGGTGTGGGTGAGGGTATGTGGGGTGATATGTTGGTGAGTGTGATGTGAGGTGCATGCATGGTGTATAGGTGATGGTGGTATGTGGCTTTGGTTGTGTGAGTGCTCTTGCTGTCTCTCTCTGCTGGCACTTGTTTGTAGTCGCAAAGGGTTGTGGGTAATGTGGGTGTGTGTTTTATATTGGTGTGGGTGTGGTGTGTGTATGTGTGTCAGGTATGTGTAGTTTGAATTGTCCAATGTGGTGTTGTTTTGTTGGTGTGTGTGTATTTTGAGCGTGGCGTTATGTCCTGCAATGGTTTACTGCCATTGAATGTCCACTACGGTGATTCGTGGGTCATAATGTTGTGGGTGTTATTCTGTTGGTGTAACGGTGTGGGTTTGGATACCGCCAGTTTATCACTGACCTTTGGGCTGGCAGTATAGTGACGGATTGGTATGAGTGTGTCATAATATGGTTGACGGTTGTCCACTGCGGAGGCTTTATGTTGGCTGCAGTCGGAATGGCGGTAAGCGGGAGTTACCGCCAATGTCATAATGACCCCCTATGTTTTTAAACTTTTCTTGAGGGTAAAACCCAATTTAAATCTATCTTTGGGTACTGTCCGTGGTGACAGCAGACAGTGCCAGTAGGATAAGAGGGCAGTGCCAGAGGGGAAGTCGGTGGGATCCCTTAAGAAAAAGATTGGGTATCTGCACTTATTTTTCTAACACATTTAGTGGCAGATTTATGGAAAGTGGCACTGCACCTAGTGCAGCGCCACTTTTCTTGCGCCCCTTAGTGCCCCCCTAACACCACCATGTGTGTGCCATATTTAAAATACGGTGCACCATGGCGGTAGTCAGGGGGACTAGCATAATAATTTTTTACACTAGTCTGGCATTGCAGGATATGGTAAAAAATTTATGATGCTAATTCTGCAAAGAACCCAGAGGCCCATTGAACACAATGAGAGCCTCTTTTTAATGCCTGCACTTAGCAGGTGTAAAAAAATGCAGATAAAAAAGGCGCAAAGGAATCTCATAAATTCATTTGCGCCATCTTTACGGCCCCCCAGCACTGGAAGGCCTCCTTGCATACATTATGCCTGGTGCAGGCATAATGTGGCGCAAGGGGTTACAAAGTGGTGCAATGCACATAATAGCGCAAGAACCAGCACTGTGTAGGTGTTGCCATACAGGCACCAGGGTAGGGGTCTAGCAGTGGTGAAAAAGAAAAGAAGCATGTTAACTTTAACCAAACTCCACTTTGTATCTTCTTTTGGAATTCCAGGATGGGTTATTTTATGAGCATCTAGAATGTTTCCTAATATCTATGTCTTTAGCCAATACAGTTTGAACATTAACATTTAGAAAAAATGCCTACTGGTCCATTTTTGGGAAAATGTCTATTAGTCCATTTTTAAAAACAAAGAAACAGTTTTTTCTGCCCGCTGACCCAGTGGGAAACTCCTAATGGGTCCCATGGGAAGGAGGCTGCACTGAAGGCATCCTGACTGCAGGAGTTTTACAGTTGGCCTTTTCCGTCCACCAAACTCATAATGACCCACTATATGTGTTACTCGAATGCCGAATCATCAGGGGTTTCTGCTGTCAGACTAACCATTAAATGGGTCAATGTTTAGAGGTGTTGGGCTAGAAAAAGGTTGGGTATGGATTAATACATCAAGGTTAAAAGCCAGGGCAAATGAATGAAAATACTTTAAATGATATGTTAAATACAAATTCCCACACACGTTTTATCACACTAATCAATTGAAAGTTGGTGAATGAGATGGTCAAAGGCCCAAATGAGCAACAATTCTCAATGTTCACTTCAGTGAGGGGCAAATCTGGGGAAAAATATAAGTACGCCAAATTGACATTGGTTCCATGGCGCTAGAAAACCGCCTTCGAGTCATAATTGAGTTTTATCCTTGCTCTTTCTTGGCAGTGAGCATATTACGAGCGTCAGCATTAAAAATAGGTTTACTTTGCCAATAAATACTACTGCTGGTTTCACTATTGTTTTTCAAGAGTGATCACTCAGGGTTTTCGCCACAACAAGGCTGACTTTTACCTCTGATGGTATGCATTACTTGTGACCCAACAGATATATATTATAGTTGGGCGGTACAGGTTTCAAGTCCATGTGGCTCATAGGGGTATACAGACTACGTAGTTGGTGGAGCTTTTTCATGAATTATTTCTTTGGGACTATTGTGCTGGATCTTTCTGATGCTCAGCTGCATGGAGCACTTCATACACCATACGTTGCATGCGGATAATTGTCCACTGGGGGATTGCCTCTGTTTTTCCTCACTTGCATAGATTCCTTAATGATTGATTGAGCCTTAACATACCAATGGACAGAAATATGGTCACTCTTTCAAGGTATGTCAATAGCATGATGCATTACATTAAAAAAAAAATCTTTGACATATTTAGCAGCAGAACACCTAGAAATTGTGCTGGCACAGGCAACACAACTATACCCTTTAGAAGTGAACACACTGAGGGCATTTATGCATGCAGTCCTGGAGGTGGGCCTACAGGGGAAGAAAGGGGTTGTCCTACAAAAAGGGGACGTTCTTGGATGGTAGTGTATGTGTCTCTGATATTACCTACTTGGGTGGTGTTTTGGGTTGTGCCTTTATTGTGTTTTTGGTGTGGTACCTTGGCATGTAGGAAATATAAATATGTGAGTGATGCGGTATCGATGGCGGGAAATGTGTGAATGTTGTGCGATCTACGTGGGAGGAGTTTTTACTGTTGTTGCATGTATGGTAAATGCTTCTCATATCATATTGATAAAGATGTACAGCTGCACATATGTGTGAAGTGTAGCAAAACAAACTGAGAGACTGTTGCACATGTGGTTGTGCCTATAATGGTGAGGTTGATTTTTTGCCATATTAGCTTAGTATTGCACATTATCACATTTTTGGCTCGAGCGTGCAACCGCTCTGTCCCTGTTGTAATCTCTCCGTGGGCTTTTAACCACGCCCATGTCACGCCCATCAGTTTGGTTGATTTGTGGGCTTGCCTTTAAAAATTAGCTTGCTTTCATTAGTGAAAGGCATGCATACGTTATACCTTTTCCGGTGTTCAGCCCTCCTTGGGCGCACCAGTAAACTACTGAAAACATACAAAGCTCTATGTTTTCCACATGGCTTTAGGACTACTTTTTCTTTTTATTTTCTACGCAGCGCAATCTCGCTGGCCAGTAGTCAAGAGCTGTGCATGACATCAACCCTGTTACATGGATAATTGCACTTTTGATGATACGTTTGACTGCGAACAAATTTCATTTCAGTATCTCTGTAAAACTGTTTTACTTTACATTTTCAGTTTTTGTGGCAAGAAAAAGTCAGGTTATAAGTTTACAACGCTAATAACTCTAACTCGAGTAAATGCGAGACCCATTGCATTACAAATACTTGTTGAGGTGGCATCTATGCGTGTGCTGAGTCATAGTTTGGTAGTGGCGTTTTTGGTAACTTTGCCTCATGTGTAGCAGGTGAGCAGAGATGCTGTAGTGGAGCTAATTGGTGTATTATGGTCAACATTTGATGATGGGCTGGGTTACGGTTGCACAGGGGTCAGAAGGGAGTCTTCTGTAGAAATGTCTAACTATGCAAATCAAGTCAAAGTATGTGGAGGTGATTGTTCCCATTTGAAGTTTCATTGTGAGGCAGGTGTCCAGGATGATGGATAGATGTCTGAAGTGGTTGGATGGTGACAGTTTAGGCCTTGTCATGTGAGCAACCACAGTGAGTACATGTTGATCAATGGCATATATTGACTACTGTTGGTGGTGTTTGTGTCACATCAGAATTTGTGTCTGATCTGGTTGTCATCACTGTAAGAGATGAAAGACAGTCCCAGGGCCTGAATAATGATTGCCAGAAGAATCAACTACATGTCCATGATAGTGGGGCTGAGTGAAGCAATTTGATGAAATCTTGAGATTAAGCCTTTGTGTTCTTATGGAATGGATTGTGCATGAGCTATGGCATACAACCAAATATGAAGGTAGCTATCCACTACAGTGGTGTTCCTTAGATCTTAGTGTTGGTGAGTCTGGAGTCGATTGTGTATTTTGTAAAACTACAAGATTTAACAGTCAAAATTGGATTAAGGTCTTGTACAGGACCTCCCACTTACATGCAGTGCAGCAAGCTGGCTTGATGTGTAGTTTTGTGTGGCTGTAACTGAAAGATGAACCCTAGGGTCCAATACCGAGCAAATTGCACTCAAGACAGTACAGCAAGGCTGCTTGGTGTGTAGTTCTGTGTGAATGGCAGTGTGCTGGATAGTATGAGTTGAAATAACAATTGACATGTCTTGGTCAGTGCTTTCCTGCCAACAGATGGGTAGAGCAAATGCGGACACCCTCTCTATGTGTGTGAATGGTCTTTGCAGTGGTGCCCAGAAGCCAATTATGCTACGGTGCCGGCAGATCAGCCTGTCCATGATCGCCAACCTATTGAGGACACCACCGTGCTCCCTATGGATGATGACACCTTCCAGCAGACACAGGACTTTTTTGACAATTCACCTCTGGAAATGGTGTGGGTATAAAATGTTATTGGGTCTCCAGATGTACCAATGCACAAAGAACTTGGGCTATCAACTGATGACATTACTGCTAAGGGCTCTGAGGTTCCCAAAACTTGCTTTTAAATGACAAGTGATAGGAGTCCAGCAGCAGATGGCTGATGAGGTCCGGGCAGGGATGGAGATCATAGTGAGCACTCTTGAATGACTCCTTAAGAGTCTTTGCCCTAATAAGGGTTTGTCAAAGGCCATCACAGACACCTACTCTTGGCTCCATGGGATTGGTGAGTTCCTATCTGACATTGCTGGTGTCATGATGCAGAGGGAACAACACCTGTGTTATACTTCTGACACCAGTGAAGTTGCCAGGCAGCTGTGGGGTATCAATACCTTCATCCAGTCCCTGGAGCCCGAGTTAGACTCCTTCATAGCAACAATGAGTACCTTCAACAGCAACATTGTTGCATTGTTAGCAAACCAGCAAACCCTTGTCAGGAACTACCATGCTGCCTTACTGGCACTTACAAGTATAATTGGGATCATGGGAGTCACATCTTCTGCCTTTGATGTGTGTGTGCTGCCCAATTCAAGCCCCACAACATCCAGGGGAGGTCAACCATGCAACAGAGGAGTTTTACAGGAGAACATCCCAATGAACATTTGTGACTGCCCCCTGTCCAGTTCTCACACCTGTCCTGTTTCTGACAACATGTATCCCTCTTTTGCACCAAGAGCAGGACTGTTTGTTTGTTAAGCAATTTGATTTTGTCTACTTGGTCATCTAAATCAAGATCAACACCCCCGAATGGCAATGTTCTTCTTCTCATTGAAGTCATGAAACAAATGTAATTCTTTATTCCATAGGTAAAATGAATTGTAAATATATCCAATATTTTCATTTTTTACTCTGTGTGTATGGTACATTATGAACCCAAAACAACTCACATAATATAATGTGAGGTTTAGAATATCTATAGGATGATACATCAGTTGTTCTTTTCATAACCATATTGAGTTTTGTATGGTTGTACCTCAAAATGTGACTTTTGGGAATGTGAAGTAAACTGAGATAAACCGATTTGGACATGGTACCTTGGTCTGTGCATATACGCTAAGTGCATCCATTGGAATGTCCTGATTAGCAATGTGTACCTTAGGAATATCATGTCAAAATGTGTCAACAAGATGGAGTTTAATGATAGTCACACAGTGAGAACCTACTGACAAAGTGCACACATTTCCACATTAGCATGGGATGTATGAGACATGTGAGGTTAAAACAGCATAACTAATGTCAGCAATAATGTAGCAATGTCAAGGGTAATACATTATTTACTTACTAGTAAACATCACTGGACTACAAAATGATACTAAACAATGCCAAAGAATTTGCTTGTGCTCCTTAGCAACCTCCTAATGCCACCATGTGTGCACCGTATTTAACATATGGTGCACCATGGCCAAGGTTAGGGTCACTAGCTTCAACATTTCTTATGGTATTGTAGTACATTACAGGATTAGTGACAAAAGGTTTGACTCTGATCCTGCAAGGTAGGTAGGTAGGTAGGTAGGTAAACTATTGTTTAGTTAGCTAAAACCATTACAATGTAATAAAGAGAAAATGCCAGTAAAGCTCAATATAATAATTCATTCAACTTGTTCAATGCCTTGTGTCACTTCAAGCTGACAAAAACTCAGCCTAATATTACATTGGGCATCTAAAACACTGATAAAGTGCAAATTTCTAAAAACTTTGTGCATAAGGCTTTAGTTACTTAAAATCAAACCTCTTGAGCTTCATCCTCCAATAGTTACCAAATGTAGCCGCTAACTAAAGCAGCAGGCTGCGATTCGCATAAGGCAGTTGAACTCTGATATATGTGCAACTCTGATATTGACCAATAGCCTCCCAATCCAATCAGCCAGGACCCCTAATACAACAAACAAATGATTACAATAACTAAATACATCAGAGTTTAAAAATCAGCAAGAGGACTTCAGTTTTTCATTATTCCCCATGTGCAGGCACAGATAACCTCCCAAATGCAGACAACTGAAATAGTGCAAATATCAGCAAAGTGCCCTGTGCATGAATATTAACTACTTTGACACAATATGGCAGGCCTGTTCAAAGATGTAACTTCTGCCTTGAAAATTATTTTAAAATCTTACAGATAGCTGGGGATAAACCCTACTTAAGCAGGCAACCACTGCACTCTGACACTTTCTGATCCCAAGCCTACAGAACACAGACGCCAACCAGAAGACTCTCAGACCCCTCAGTTCATTACAAACGCAGATTATGTGCAGTTACGATTCAAGTTTGTACTCACATAATCTGCACTGCAACACTGCTGTGCAGTATTTGAAGGCATTTAGGAGTATGATTCCATTTCTCAATCTAATTTTTTTTTTTCCAGCCCCGATGAATGGAGCGAGATAGATATAGTGCCCTACCGGTTGACTGATAAAAGGTGCTACATAGGTCAACATGCGCCTTACTAGTCAACTTCAATCTGTCCTCCTGTATGGATCTCATCCTTGCATTTTTTTAAAGCAGTTTTGCTTGTTGCCTTCCGGGGAGATTTAAATTAATACTCTTTTTAACTCCTTTGGCAGAGGTAGATTTGCTGACATATTCCTTCAGCTGATTTGTTGTTCTGCATGCTTAGCCAGATAAGATTTCTCAATTGGTCCAGGAAGAGCTGCCTTAATCTTTAAGTAATAAATTAAAAATCTAGTTTCCTCCATGATTATTTGCTTGCTTAGATTACATTCTAATCGAATTTGAGAGGATGGTGATGCATCCGGGAGCTGCAATGGTCATCTATAGCACTGACACTGTGCCTTGTCAAGCCAAGCAGCAAGCCTACCTTTAAAAGTCAATGAACCATATTATAACGTTGGAATTAACTTTGCATTTATAACTCTGTATATTGCAGTCAAATCTGGGCCTGACATACGATTCAAGAGTTTCTCAAAGGTAATGGACATGGCTATCGCCATTCCTTTGCTAGAGTCAAGTTGAGCATAGTGTATGCCTCTCAGGTTAAAATAGACCCCTACATATTTGAAGTTGGAAAGTAGCTCAATTTTAACCTGATCTAATACAAAATTGCGTTTCTTAACCTACTTACTCACAAAAATCATAATTTTAGTCATTGAGGTATTAATAGAGTTCTAGTTCGCCTTACAGTAATGTGACAGGGCATGTAACAGTCTCTGCTTGCCAACTGCAGTATAGTCAAGAAGAATAATGTCCTCAACATACTGTAAAAATTGCAGGTATACCCCCACAAACTTGGGCGGGAAAGCATTTACTCCCACCAAAGCACTATCAAGATCGGCCAGATATAGATTAAATAACAAGGGAGCAAATATACAACCATGTTTCGAAAACCTGGGTGCTCAAGATCTTTTGTGACACTCTATTTTCTGCAGCTTTAACTCTGACCAAGGTTTTAGCTCACAGCAACGCAGGCGGAACGCCCCAGTTATAGAGCCTTCGCCATAGTCTTCCTCTGTCCACTTTATCAAAGGCTGTGGTATAATCAATTAATGGGGCATACAAAGCAGTAGCTACTTTTGATTCGCTGACTTGATCAATCTAGAGAAGATAACCAAGTTATCTTTTGTGCTACTCCCCTGTTGGAATCCTGTGGAGTGTTCGAGATAAGTGCATTGGAAGTAGCCCATTTCTCCAGTTCAGCATTAAGTACTTTTGCATAAAATTTCCAGTTTACATCAAGAAGGGTTATTAATCGAAAGTTTACCGGCTGATTAGGTAAGCCCTTTTTATGAATTGGAAACAATATTGAACCATGCCAACTATCAGGTACATAACTTATGGTAAAACATTGATGATATAGTGGACATCAAAGATGTAACAATGCCTTCCGGTTAACTTTAAATAGCCCAGCTGGCTACCTGTTTGGACCGGGGGCACCAGCGGGGTGTATAGAAGATAACACAAGTAGCACTACATTTTTACTAATCAGTTCACTGCCCACCTTCTCCTCAATGTGTGACCGCAGCTCTGACTTCCATGTCGCTTCCTGCTGGCTGGTCCGGTATGAGCCATTCGGATTCTCCTCAATGTGTGACAGTGATCCTGGTTTCCATGTCTCTCCAGTTGACTAGCTGGGTATGAGCCATAAAGGTCCCTAACATACTGCACTGAAATACCAGCAGACGGAAGGCTGAATTCCAGTACTGGCCCCACCAGATCTATGCTGCACAAGCTTGCAGACTTTACTTGAGTTCTTTTGTTTTAATGCCTCATGTAGCTTCACTCAATACTTTGGCTTTGTAGGTCTTTCATATTTGCAGTACTTCTTCTATAAAAGCGCTTCTGTGACTGATCCTCCATGCTTTTCTCAAGCCATTATTCAACTGCTGTTTAAGAAATCTGAGTTCAGGGTATAAGTGCTTAAGTGAGTAAGCCTTACGTGGACCAGATGAGGTTGTGGGAAAGGCAAATTGATTTAGCAGAGAAGATGTGAGAGAGCACCATCGCAGGGGAGAAGCTGCTTGTTCAGCTGAGGGAGTAGAAAGGAGTTGCTCCAACACTTCCATCTTTTCAGCTGGAATATCAGTGCCCCTTTTGACTCTGCATGGTGCAGTCAATTCCTCATAAGATTCCACTGCATTAAGAAATTGCCAACCTTGTAAGCTCTGTGAAATTGCACAAACCAGTATGGCATGATCACTGAACACATCTGGAATGACCTCAAAATTACTCACTTGAGGGAAATGCTGAACTGCTACCCAAACATAATCTATTGAAGATGAACTTCTTTGCGACCAAACGGTGCAAATAGGACCGATATCCCGGATGCTTCTGCTGATCAACACCCTCATGCCAAGCTCATTGAACTGCGTAGCAAACCTTTTACCAGCGGCATCCTTTTTGAGTAGACTGCAATATATCTCAGGAATTGCCCAGGTGATATTGTCCTCTGGGATCCAGATCGTCAGAGGGGTGGCATCCAGAAGAAACATATTGAAATCACTAGCCAACAGCCACATGGCCACCAAGTGTGATTCTCTTAGAGATCTTATAGTGTTTACCACGCCGGTTAAAGCAATGTTTTTTCTTAGTTGCTTTTGGTTGATGTAGATTGACCGTATTATGATCTGTAATTGGCCTCTCAGTTTTTAATTAATGGTGGGAACTAATTTAACTATAAAAAAAGCACTGAATACGCTGGCCAGGACCACCCTACTTGATGCTAGTGTCTTGTGAACTAAGACAGAAACTCCACCGGAGGCATGGCCACATTTAATAGATGGCTTAGCCGGAGCAAAGAATTCAAGATGGTCCGGCCAAATCGACAGACAGCTGCCAAGTTTCCTGAAGGCAGATTATTTCCTTTTTGTTTATGGTATGGAGAACATCTTCATTATCAAGTAAAGATTTTAGACCCCGGCGATTCCTAGCACAGCTGTGACGATGGTTGTTGAGAGCCCGTCAGGCTTCAGGGGGCCTAGGTTGTCTGGGCGGCAGCTGCTGTTCATCGCAATTTGCGTGTCATCCAGCAATCTCTTTTATTGCTTGTGAGGTTTATTAATACCATTAATTGCTCAGCCACCGATTGTTTGACTTCAGTGCGTTTTGAGCCACGAAGAATGGACACCTCGTGGCGTGAGGATACAGTGGCTTTGGTCAGAATCCAGGGTATTTAGGGGAAACTGGTTTACTATGAGAAATGCCCCATTGTGATAAGGAGTGTGAGTGAGCCTGAATTTTCCTTAAGATGTCTGAGTTACAAAACTGGATTTTAGTGCCCTCTCTTGGGTTGTCCTTAGTGCCAGGAATGAAAGCTATGTACTCTATCTCTTTAGAATCCAACTGCTCCATACCAGGCAAGGCCCTCACCAGTTTTAAAATGTTTCCCTGATTAAGCACATTTTTGCTGCCTTGGGATATATATTCAGGATGTAACATTAGAGTAGCGTCCTCCTGGAAGGAATGGCGAGGGTTCTACCAGCAGCTGATGAACACTACATTGAACTGAAGGCACTCTGCACAAGCGTCAGGGATCCTAGATGTCTCTTTGGGGTGGGAGGACCCAAGAGGGCCCACATGGGCTCACTCAACTGCTACCCCAAGCGCTGAACATCTTCCACTAGAAGGGCACGCCACGGTCTCCCAGAAACGGCAACCAGAACTAGCTGGACTGCTTCTGTGCGGACCTGGGGCTTGCACTTTACCGCAACTGACTACAGCTGTGGTGCTCGCTCCTCCACACTCTACCGAGGGCTCACTAAATCCTCTGCCTGGCTGAGGCAGGTACTGTTGGCCACGTTGCTGGTTGCCTCAATCTATCAGCTGCTTCAGCTGGACTCAGTCATATTGCCCAACTGTATTCTGGGTGGCTGGACTGGACTGGAATGGCTGAGACGGCTGCGACAGCAACACAGAGCTACCGGAGCAGCAGCAGGGGCATCAAAGGCCAGCAACAGGTGGCGAGAGAAGCATGAGAGACACCGGTCAGTGTGGGTCAGAGCAATGGGTCACAGCGACGGGATGGACAACGGTACGGAGCAAGCTGTTGCTGCGCCCCCACATGCCCCGATGCTCACACTGGCCATACCAATCCTTCCGGCCCTCTATGCCCAGCTTACCCAGCTCCTGGCTCAACTCTCTTGTAGGATGTAGACGCAGATGCTGGTCGCAGGATGCTCCGTGCGGCTCTGCGCGGCTCTCTGCTGCACTAATGCATTGCGCCACTTTGTAATTCTGGTGCAGTAAATTTGGCCTCATTGAGCTACATTAGCGTCATGAAAAATGATGCTAATGTGGAGCAAGGAAGCACTAGACCATCTTAAATTTGGGCCTATATGTGCCACTGAAGGATGTACAAAGGCAAGGTAATTCTGTAAAAGAGTGTGCCATACACATTTGGTAAAAGTAACTTTATACTAAATACCAATACACAACACTTTCTGAAGTCACATGTATCTATGTGATTTTGCCTTGTAGGTGATTCAGCACTTGTATTGCTTGGTTCCGACCTTACGGATGTGGCAAGAAGTTAGGATCCAGAGTATACTGTGATACCTTACCTTGGTTGCATTTAATTCAGGGCTATTTACTAGTGTATGACATCATAATATTTGACTGGTTCAGTTTTACATTGATGGACTGAGATGCATGAGATGTAGGCAACTTGAGCCACCAAACTGGTCATCTATCACATTGATGAAGTATGTCAATGTGGGTTTGTATCTATGTGTATGTTTGGAACTAGAGTCTAGGCTAGGCTAAGACTTATGTGTACTTTGTACTTTTGCTATCACATTTGCACCTAGATTTGAAATTTAAAGTGCATGACATGAATGGAATTTATAATGTTTTCTTTCATTAGTGCTCATGATACTGTGATCAACATACAACATTTCTGCCATGTGTGACCAATAACTTAGGAATGCATGACTTGTTCAACACACATTTTTTTTGTGGAACATTAACAAATTACTGAGACTAACTACAGCATTGAACATACACACATATCACACTTAGCTAATATGAATCCATTCTACTCATATTGACTTTACTTGTGAACCACACGATTTGTGTGTTGATTTGTTAACCAGCGCAGAAAATGAGGTTCAGTCCACTCACACAGTGTGAGATGACATAATACTTCTCACAGTTGAGTTTTTGCTACTACCATTACAGGACTAGTGAAGGAATGACACAATGACATATCATTGTCTATGAGTTGGAGTAAGTTATTCCCACTGTGTGCACATGACACAAGATCCATACAAAAACACAGAGATGGCTAATGTGTCATGCATTACAGCTTCTTAGTTGGTATGAATGTATTTATGCTTTTCTTACCAATGAGTAGGACATTTCCATATATTCCATTTTGAAACTACTCATTGAGGATGCTGTGGTGGAAGACGAAGGCATCATGAGCACTCCCAGGATATTTTGCCAGCAGATTTATAAACATTCCCTGATGGTCCACTATGGCCTGGACATTGATGGATTAGGTATGCTTGCGGTTCCTGTACAGGTGGAATGTTGCAACAGGGGGCACCAATTGAACATATGTACAATCAAATGTATCAACAACATGAAGAAAGCCAGCTATGGTGTAGAAACCTTTCTTGGTATCCAGCTGTTGTGTGGTTTTGGAGAAGAGAAGGTACCACGGTGTTAGTTTATCTATGGCATCCAAAACAGAGAGGAGAAAGGCAGAAAATGCTCCCTGTGAAATTCCTGCTAATCAGGCTGTTGTGACTTTGAAGGAATATTATGTCAGCATGTGGAGCACAGTCATCAATTTGACATGTGGTGGAATGTAATTGGGCCTTGCAGTTGGTGGCTGGAGACTTGTGCAATCTTCTCCAGCAGTTCCATGATGGACTCCCTCTTGAGCCTATAGAATTGTATGACCTCCTCCTCCCTGAGGTCAATGAGGGATATGAGCTGCTGGAAAACATGATTCCTCCTCCTTTGCTGCCTTCTTGGTGGTGGTGTTCTCCTGTCTACTCTGAGTTGCAGTTTGATGATCTCCATGGCATAGTTGAGCTTGCCACATTGTTTTGTGATGTTCATGTTTTTATACCACAGCCACTGCATTATTGCCTCTGCATGGTTTGACAATGCACAGCAATTCTGGCACATTTCTAGCTTTGTGTTGCGCTTCCACATGATGCATGATGCAGGGCTACACCCATAATTGGCACTGCGTTGCATTGGATTTTGCGGTGGAAAGCCTGCATCGCATATATTATCTAATATGTGACACAGCTGAATACAGTGCAGCTTTTGCAACACGCAAACCTTAAAAAATAACGCATTCCTGAAGATGCGTCAATTGTTTAATATGACTTACAAGGCCGGGGCAAGCATCTCATAAATATGTCTCTTAATTTTTACTGGAAAATAAGTATGTTTGAAAATATTTGTGCTGATTTGCATTACTTTGTGGCTATGCAAACCCTTAGTTTCTATGAAATGATATTGCAGAGAATCAGAGTGTATAAATGGCATCATCTTTGAAACTTGAGATGCAGTTTCACAGGCAGAATATTTGAGAGCGGTGTAGATGCAGAGCAATAAAAGTCTGCATATACTACAGATACTTGCCCTGAATACTAAAGCAACTATCTTTCCTACTGAACATGGGCCTCAGGTTTGTATGATGTAGTATCCTTCTTTAATTTACTCCTATGTTTATTTCTCTAAGAAGTTCTTGTTTTAAAAATGTCTATTGCTTGAACATTTTGCGGCTTCATATTTTGAATTATTCACAAATAAGGATCAGATGAGATGAAACAATGCATAAAAATAATTTTAAAGAAAAAAGAAAACTGCCAAATCATCGCTAATGTGGTGTTAGACGACCAAAAAACCTGTGCCATATTTACAAAGTGGCGCAATGCCCGCATCGTGCCACTTATTAAACCTTTATTGAACCCTTGCGCTACATTATGTCTGCAGCAGGCATAGGCCCTGATTTAGGATGGCCTAGAGCTACTTTAGCGCCACCTTAGGATCATTTTGTTACGCTAACAAGGCCTTTTTGCCCGTGCCATATTTACAAAGTTGCGCAATGCGTGCATTGCAGCACTCTGTAAACCTTTGCGCTACATCATGCCTGCACCAGGCATAATATATGCAAAGGGGGCTTTCCCTCATTAGGAGGAGCCGATAATATGGTGCAAAGAAATCTAAGAGACTTCTTTTCATAATTGTTTTCAGCACTTTTAATGTCTGCTCAGAGCTTGCACCAAAAGGAGGTACACCGTTGTTTACAATGGGCCTCAATGGGCTTTGCAGGATTAGTGTCAAAAATGTTTATGCTAATCCTGCAAAGCTTGGACCTAGCATCACAAATTTGACACCAGTTCTCTAACTACCACCATGGTGCGACGTATCTTAGATAGGGTGCACACATGGTGGCATTAGGGGGGCGGTAAGGGGTGCTAGAAAAGTGGTCCAGCACTAGGTGCAGGGCTGCTTTTCTTAAATCTGGCCCATAATGTATGGAAGGGGGGCATTCTTCCGTTCGGGGAGCCAAAAAATGGTGCAAAGAAATCTAAAGAATTATTTGTGTCATTTATTTTACCATTTTTAATGCCTGTACAGGGCAGGCATTAAAAGGGGGCATGCCATTGTTTTCAATGGGCTCCTATGTACTGTTCAGGGTTAGTGCCAAAAGTGTGGCACTAACCCTAAACAGTACATCAATAGCGTCAGAAATTCTGATGCTATTGCCCCCCTACCCTGCGCCATGCTGCGCTGTATTTTAAATACGGCACCCACATTGTGGCAGTAGAGTGACACAAAGGACAGCAAGAAAAGTGGCACTACATGTACTGTTGCACCACTTTTCTTAAATCTGGCCCTTATTGCTTTAATATGCTTCTCTAAAGCACAAATATTCCTACTTGAAATGTGACAATTTTTCATATATTGTGAGGTCTCACTCATTCTCAGAATCCTTCCGTGATCAGTGTCATTTTAATGATTTTGGGGTCCCCGGGGAAAATGTATTTTGGGGTGCTCTGTACAGAACAAATTCAAATGCCATAATCCATTCCTGGTTGCATGATACAGAACAGTGCTATGATACATGTTAATCTTTAACAGGGTCACACAAAAACTATTGATATGTGTCTTATTTGGGAGCACAAAAACCATTAAGCTGACAATGTGTAGAATAGGCAGAGGTCAACTATAGAGGTTTGTTTTACAATGGGCCCCATGGTAGGTGGGCACCCTGGGCATGGGCCAGATTCACTTTAATTTTTCTCATGCACACCACCAGCCTCAATCTTACAATTTAGATAATCTTTAGCTGATTAGTCACTTTCAAAATGGTAGATGAATGATTCTCTAAAAGTGTTTCTCATTATTTTTGCACTCACTCCTAGAGATTTTTAGCAACTGTCTGAATTACGAAAAAAATCAGCTAGCTGCTTTTTATGGTATAGAAGCTAGCATTCAAGGAAATCATTTATTCACACATTAACAGAAAAACAAAGGGGTAGATTTAAGAGCCCCTAGCACCACCTTAGCTCCACCATATTGTACTTTTTTTTATGCCAAGGCGACGCTAAAGTGTCATTTTCCATGCACCATATTTACAAAGTGTTGCAATGTATGCATTGTTCCACTTTGTGAACCCTTGCGCCACATTGTGCCTGCGCCAGGCATATTGTATGGAAGTGGGGGCGTTCCCCCATTAGGGGGCCAAATAAATGGTACAAGGAAATATAAGAGATTTTGGTGCGCTATTTTTATCACCACTTTTAAAGCCTGCTCAGAGCAGGTGTTAAAAGAGGGCATATCATTATTTAGAATGGGCCCCTATGTACTCTGCAGGAGTAGCGCCAAAATTCTCCTGCAGAAGACATCAATAGCATCAAAAAGAATGACGCTATTGCCTCCTACCCTGCGCCATTGTATACCGTATTTTAAAAACAGCGCACACATGGTGGCAGTAGGGGGGCGCTAAGGGGCACAAGGAAAGTAGTGATGCACTGGGTTGGTTTATAATTAAATGTACCAAGCAATAATTAATTTAAAATTGCATTGTTATTCACTGTAAAAATACAACAATGGGAAAGATTTCAACACATATACAAAATGGAGTGAATTTCTTTCAGACTTTCACTTGAAATCTGTATGACGTTCTTCTGACATGCTCCTGTATTTGTAGAAATTAGCCACAACTATTCATTAAATAAGTTTAGTGAATGCCATCAGATGCACCACAGCAGCCACAGCACATACACCAGAGAAAGAGGGATATCTCCAAAACTTACTCAGAAAGACCCAAGCAGTAATATTCTGCAAAGCACCATCACTGTGCACCAAACAGAAGTTGAGCAGGGAAGCAATATCTTTCAAGGGGATGCGTTAATGTATTAAACAGGGGAAACATCCTGAGACTGCTTCACTCCCTTACAACTCTTGTGGAAATAAACTAAGCAAATATCCTCCCTCCACAGCAGAACCATGAAAATGCAGTTATTCTTGTCTACTGGGCACCATAGGCATTAGCACGCCAGGTCAGAAAGGGAAAATGCATGTTATTAACTGGAGCATAGAGGTCAGGGCCCAGTATTCCTGGTTACCCCAATGTGCTTGCTCACCCCGGTTCAACTCTGGTCTAAAAAACACAACAAGGGGGTATCAATATTGTAATCAATGCTGTGAACTGTGCATTCCCACTCACTCAAGGCCAGGTAATGAACAGTGTTATGCCACTGCAGGATGAATAGGGGCGGCTGACACCTGCATTACACAGAGAAACCTACAATTTACAGTAATCCCTCTTGCTATTTTAACCTCCACCATCCAGAATAAACTTGTGTTAGCCCTTGACGACCTTCAACTCTCTAACCTTCTTCAAGCTGATGACATGATTCTATCAAGCTAAACCAAAATGGGACTCCAGTGCCTATTTGATTAATTAAATCTTCATTCCACCGCTAACAGGATGGTCATTAATCAAAAGAAATGCAAGGTAATAGTGGTCAGCAAGCGAATCGGGGGGACCAGAATTGGTACCTAGAGGACCAAATTCTGAAGGTTGTTGGTGAATGCAAACAGTCCTATATTATGCAAAAAGCTCTTTCAAGCCTCACAAATCACATTTTATACTTTGATTTAGGCCTTCTGAACCTTTCTAAAGCTGGTTTCTTCAAAACTCCTACCTACACTAACCTATAGTAGCAAGGATCTACAAGGTCTTGACACAATATTACTGGGCACAGTAATAGCCAAGGTATATAGGCACTGTGAGACCTGTCAGTCTTAGGGCAAACATATTACCAGCACAGGCACACTTAGAATTTGGCAGGATCCCAACACTCAATGCTGCTGTAAGCTTAAAACAACAGCTATCATATCAATTAATATTGCTCTGTGGTACATGATAGACAATGATACCAGTTAGGGCTTACTTGGACACTGCACTACAAACTTATGAAGTGGAATAATTCTGGGACCTTAATATCATGTTACCTAACCTTAAAATATCTGTTAACTGTTCCATTAACAAGCTTACATTATCTTTGGACAAGATGACACTATCTAAAAGGTCCCACGCCTGAATGTTGTTAAACAACTACAAGATTTGAAGGTCACAGGCCTCCCTCAAGACTGGTTATCCAGTCATTAATTTCTGTCTTGGATGACTAACTTTACTACGGTACACTCCACCTTGGCTATGGAAAAGCATCTCCACTACTTGCAGTTTAAGCAGGGCTAGCAAACAGGACTTGATACACCTTGTATGGACTTACACAGCCTTTTTGCAGGAGAGGAGAGAACTTTTGAGGATGGCCTACAACCAGGGGTGCATCCATTCCTGTGGGCAAGCAATCTTTGTGTGTTTTAACTCAACTGATACTGTTTTAATTTGTTGTTTTACTAAATTCTTACTAAGTAAAAAAATTGCAAATCCTAATGTACGGCTTTGAAGGCTGACTTAGGTGTGCACATTTCCTTTTATTAGACATACCTATGAAGCATGTTTTCCTCATTTTATATGCAAAAGGTTTAATTAATTATGCATAATAAACTGCTGCTACTAACATTTAGTGAATGCGGACCAAACTAAGCAAAGCAAATACATATTTCTAAGCTCTCTGTCCTTCCACTGTTCAAATTAGCAGACTGAAATAGAAATGTTTGAAAATGCCCTTCATTGCAAGATCAGCACTGGAGGAGCCCTTAAGAAATGTGTTTTGCCTAACTTTTATAATCAATGGGATCATATAGACCCTGGCAGTGGCCTGGTAACCTACCAGTTTGTTAGCTCACTAACCTGCCATTTCAAGTTTGGTGCTGCTTCAACTTCACTGGTGGAGTACCATCTACCCCATTAGGAGGTCCCCGCTACATGGGGGTGATCCCACTGCCTTCAGTGTAATCACAGATGCTGTGATTGCACAGGAGGCAGATCTTTCCACATTTGTTTGGCTTCCTTTTGTGCCACTGAAGCATTCATGATAGATCTATTTCATTATCAAAAAACCTGAAATTCACCTGTCATGACACAGTCTGAGCATTGCTAAGAAAGACATGTGTACCAGTCTTTTTTTAAATTACACAGTAATCAATACATTTCCTTAAACACAGAGATGGTATTTATACAACAAGAACTGTCCAAATATCATATGAGTAATATATAAAACAATATACCCATCAATGGACAGAGAATGACATGATGTCAAGGCAAATGTTACTTACAAGATATGTCTCATGGACACTGTAGATGACCTGGGCTATGCTTTGAGACACAAGGTAACTATCCTTACGGGACCATGTGCAATGACAATAGACCATTCTTCTTGGCATTGAAGATTCACAGTTTAATGTATATAGTGTTTACAATACTGAAATCAAGATGTCTGTTGCCTAGAGCCATCCAGAGACAAACTGCTTCGGTCCTAAGGTAGTGTGTGACATGATACAAGTGTGCCAAATCTTACATACTCAGCCCCTCTAAAGTGAACTGCCTCTAGATGAGTTTGGAGAAAGTTAAAGCGGCAAGAAGGATGATGAGATGAACAACCACACTCTTGGGAAGCAGTGACTTACAGAAACACAAGAAGGATAAGGAAATAGATCACCCCAAACCACTTGTAAGAAAGACAGACTTTCTGCTGTAATTCTCTCACTTTTCCTTGTCTTATTGTAAAAAATAAAATAAATACCAACACATATAAAATAATGAAATTCAAAACAATATAGGACTCCATATAGTCAATGTTCATTTTACGCTAGCCACACCATCCAGTAATAGACAGTTTGAAATGAGATAGTCTACGAAGATCCAATATTTCAGACCTCTTCTGATTTATTTGTAGGGCCATCATCAGGACAAAACATTGTCTCCTGGTGATTTCTATGCCTCATGGGTAAAATATAGGAAGAATTACACTTATATAAATATAAGCAGAACCAAGAGAGGAATAAAGACACAAAGACAACACCTGAATATGCAAAACAGATTTCATATGTATACCTTGTAATACCTCATTAAAGTTTAGTTTAATTCTCAGTAGGGCTCCTGGTTTTAAGGTATCTGTTTTTGGACATTTCCATCTGTATTTATCCATATTTGTTTTTATCTATATTTATTCATATTTATTGTGTGCTTAGTGTAGAAAGTGAAGCTGCAGTGGGTATATGCCCATGTTACCCGATAAATGCTTACTTATGTTTGAATGTCCAATGAGATTTAGCCATTAGAGTACAATACAGTCATCTGAAATTATTTGAATTGTAGAGCTGTTTAAAGAGCTGTAGTGCTGCAGTTATTTAGGATTCATTAGGAAATATGTTTTCTTTTTAACTCCCCTACCTGTCAGTCAAGGATATGGGCCTAGAAGACATGATTGACAGTAGTGAGAATAATCCAGAAAAAAAACTATTTTCTATATTTTTACTTATTAAAAAATAAAGACAGGAAAATAGAGTATTTTTTGCCTGTATTTATCTGTAACAATCTGTAAAAACCCTAATCGTAAAAGCTAACAAATATTCATCAAATAATTATGCACTGACAGAAGGCAGACAAGGTATGACTAAAAGCATAAAATATGTAAAAATGTCAATGCTGCTGATTAAATTCACCCGTTAGTACCACCCAACTAGAATTTATTGTAGAGAGCCATTTTCAATTTACATTTACTTATCCCTTTAGGCCAATTTCTATTAAGCAAATTGATGGTACATAGGGCCTGATTTAAGAGGCCATGGCGTCACCTTAGTGCCGCCATAGCGCCACATTGTAAACCCTTGCGCCACCTGATGCCTGTGCCAGACATAATGTATGCACGGGGTGTTCCCTCGTTAGGGGTGCTGAAAAAATGGTGCAAGGAAATCTAAGAGATTCTTTTAATGCCTGGTCAGAGCAGGCTTTAAAAGGGGGTATGCCAATGAATCTATTAGGCCTCTATGTACTCTGCAGGAGTAGAGCTCAACCTTTGGTGCTACTCCTGCAGAGTACATCAATAGCGTCAGGAAATCTGACAATATTGCCCCCTACCCTGCACCATGGTGCACCATATTTTTTATGTGGCGCACGCATGGTGGCGGTAGGGGGGTGCTATGGGTGCAAGGAAAGTGGCACTGCACTGGGTGCAGTGCCACTTTCCTTAAATCAGGCCCCAAATATTGTTTAATTATCAAAAAACTGATTGAATGTCAGTTCAAAAACCTTCAGGTTCGGTATTAGTCAATGTGAAGGTAAGTTTAGTAAATCTATATTTACATATATGCACTGACCTTCACGATATTTTGGTCCTTCATAGTTAGGCCTCAATATTTTTGCCCCACAATATTTTTTTCTTCGATAATCTGACATACAGTCATAAATGCCATGTTTACAAAAAGGTCCTATCCCACTGAATATGAAACAGTGAATCTAAGAAGAGCTGGGAGGTCCCCATTAAATTAATAACAATCCCACACAATTTGCTTGTTATAATTCCTTAAAAGTACTGAAGTGCCAAAAATACTTCTGGTTTTGCTCCAGTAAAAACATGGTAGCTGAGTTGAAAAATATGAGATGTAAATTATTTAAGTATACCATATCTACTCATAGTTATAAACAGAAAAAACATCTCATTCAGAGCACCACAACCTAAATCTAAAGAACCTCTTTCGTTAAATTGAACTTAGTTGTTCCGGGAAGTACTGCTCTTTTTCGAATAAAACACTTGTTCTGAGAATAGCTGGTAACATCACAATAAGAAGCATCATCGCTGTACAGAAAAGTACTGTAATAGTCCCATTAAAAGTATATCAGCTATTGTGTATATCTTGTCCTGTTGAAAGACTGGTAGTCCTGCTGAGAACTGCTGTTCAGTCTTATAAAAGTATACCTACTGAAGAGCAGTGCTGAGGATGTCTTCTTAAACGTAAGAAATTCCCTACTGTGAAGAAGTGCTGGTAGAGTGCTTCATTATATCAGAAGCATCCCATCTGACAAGTGAAAGCTCATTCATGAAAACCCGCAGCAGTTCAGATAGTCAGAGACGACTGGCTGTAAACAGAAAATACTGATTAGTTTGTTGAGTGTGAAAAAACATCCTGCATCATTCTAATCCAGCAACTATTTGATAAACGCAAAACATATAAACGACATTTAACGATATACTGCACATAGAGGAGAAACTGAAAGAGGTAAACAGAGCCTTAGCCTTGGAAACATAACACATGAAAATATAATGTTACACAACATAGCGTAGGTAAACAAAATAACTAGATGTCGCAAAGGCAAGGTTCTTATTTTTTAGAACAGTTAGTCTGGCCAATGCAATTGGTTTAAACAACAATGTTGGTTTGTTTTTGCTATTTCAAGTTTAGTTTATGTTCGTTCACGTTTTTTCGAAGAAACGATATATATAGATAGAGTTTAATAATACGTTGTCAACGCTTTATTTCTACATTGTTAATAATTCATAACATTGAAATATATACATTTTATCTTTTGAATATAATTATTCACCCGTAGGAACACATATTCATGTTCGAATTCAAACATCTTATCCACAATATTAGGCAAATTTCTTAAGATACCCAACGCTCAAAAAGATGCGTAGTGAGTCACAGTAAGCATGCAAGACTGGAATTCTTTCTTAAGTAGGATTAGATTATTTTGGGCATGTTCTTGATTTTCAAATGTGATATGTGCTGGAGAAAAAGCATCTATTATGAGAGGGAGGTCAATTTAAGTAAAGGTAAAGACATGCCATTTCAAAATCCAGGCGACTAATTAAGTAAAGGGCAAACATTCAACCAGGTGTGCCAGGTGCAAAGAGGGACATTGAATCCTATTACAGGTAATGTGCTATTAGCGCCAGGCAAAGCAGCTGTTTGAGGCAGCCGCTGCGTCTTTCACAGTGTAGGCGGCAACTGGCCTACACTTTAAAGGAAGAGAGGGGCATTCACCTGTCAACATGTGTTATGTGGAACGGTCCTAGGACTCATGGGACCCTCTAGCCCACCAGTGGCACTTCGACTGTATGCCCTCTTTGGGGCACACGTTCACTGCAACCTGTGATGGCCTTTTTGCCTCCACTCACACATCCATAATACAGCGTGGGCACTGAGGCAAAGTGTAGCCTTGATTTGCAAATGGTCATGCTCCCTGCAAATTAGGGGATGCCACTTTAGGATCACACCAGTGCTACATATGTGCTCGTGTCATCTTTCTTACAGAAAGGGCTACACAAGATTATTAAGCCCTTTTAGGAGGCTGGCCTGGTTTGTAGTGGGTACCCTGGGTACTTACACATTATAATAGGTCCAGTTATCCTTTATTAGTAAAATGTAGTAGTATTCTAGCAGCTTAGGCTGGTAGAAGTAGCTATGGCAGAGCAGCCTAGGCTGAACTAGGAGACATGCAAAGCTCCTGCAATACCACTATAGTTACACAGTACTTATACACAAGTAAAGACAATACTCAGTGTTACCAAAAATAAAGGTAGTTTATTTGGGTGACACAAGGCCAAAAATATCTTAGAGGCAATACTCCTCCTGAGGGTAAGTATTATACACAATATATACACTAGACACCAAAATATGGTAAGTAATTAGACATAGGATAGTGCAAACAATAGGAAATGCTATAGAATGCAACAGGAGAAAATAGGTCTAGTGGCAACACAAACTATATACTAAGAAAGTGGAATGCAAATCACAAATCCCCCCTAGACAAGTGTAGTGTGTAGAGAACTGCTGGGAGAGTAAGAAAACCACAAAGGTGAGTAAACTATCCCACCCCAGAGCCCAGGAAAGTAGGAGTAAAGTACTGCAAGTTTCCTTAGGACACACTACAAGTCGTGATTAGAGTTATTGCAAGAACCAAGCAAGACTGCAAACAACAAATGGTGGATTCCTGGACCTGAAGACCTGCAAAGAGAGGAGACCAAGTCCAGAAGTCAGAAGAAGTTCCAGGAAGGACAGGAGCCCCTGCCAACTTAGAAGAGGGTGCAAAAGAAGAGTCCCCATTTGGACGACGACTGCAGAAATGCACCAAAGGAAGATGGCTGCGGGTTACTGCATGATGCAATGGATGTCCCACGTGGAGATGTTGAAGCAGGCGAGTTTCGGCACTGGATTTGCCCAACAAGCCTTGGTTCAAGCAATGTCGCAGATTGCGTCAAAGTGGTGCTGCCTGGACCCAGGAGGGACTTGGGGGCCTCAACTTGGACTGAGGAGGCGGAGGGGGCTCCCAACAGTGGAGGGAACCCACAGATGACCAGGCAGCGCCTACAGAGGTGCCAGGACATGGGGACAAAGAAGGTGCAAATTGCGTTGTTGCAGCAACCCAAAAGAAGGTCCCACGCCACCTCAGGACAACTCAGCGAGTTGAGCATCACAGGATAGAGTGCGGGGGACCTGGGGCAAGCTGTGCATGAAGGATTCATGCAAACAGTGCACAGAGGCCTCAGGAGATGAAGATGATGTAGTGCACAGGGGTACTGTCCCAAACGGGGAAGGCAGGCTCTTACCTCCTCCAAATTTGGACAGCAGGACCTTAGGACAGTCTGTGTTGAAGGGGTCCACCACCTGTGTTCCAAGGAGCCCGCTCATTGCTAGGAGAGGAGTCCAAGAGAATCGGTCGTCGACTTAGAAGGTGCCTGCAAGAGCAGGGAAGTGACTCCGTCACTCCACGGGAGATTTCTTGGATCCTTCTGGTGCAGGGTGAAGACAGGGAGTCCCCAGAGCGTGCACATCATGGAAACTGAGGCAGTTGCTGGCTGGAGCTGAAGCTGCAGAGGAAAAGTAGCCCTTCTGGATACTTTGTTGCTGTTACAGCAGTTCCTGGAGCAGTCTGCGGTGGAACTGCGGTTAGAGGATGAAGTAGTAGTTGCAAAGGATTCCTGCTGGAACCTTGCAAATGGAATCTGAAGAGAAACCTACAGGAGAGACCCTAAATAGCCCTGAGAGAGGGATTGGTTACCTTATCAGGTATGGACCTATCAGGAAGGGTCTCTGACATCACCTGCTGGCACATGCCACTCAGAGGCCTCCAGAGTGTCCCCACACCTTGGAAAACAGGATGGCTGAAGTCTGGGACACAACTGGAGGAGCTCTGGGTACCACCCCTTTCCTTTGTCCAGTTTCGTGCCAGAGCAGGGACTGGGAGTCCCTGAACCGGTGTAGACTGGCTTATGCAAGGAGGGCACCATCTGTGCCCTTCAAAGCATTTCCAGAAGCTCCTGGAGGCTACCCCTCCCAAGCCTGTAACACCTATTTCCAAAGGGAGAAAGTGTAACACCCTCCTCCCAAAGGAAATGCTTTTTTCTGCTTTCCTGGGACTGAGTTGCTAAGACCCCAGGAGGGCAGAACCCTGTCTGTGAGATGGCAGCAGCGGTACCTGCAATGCAAGCCTTGGAGAGCTTGTTTGGCAGTGCTGGATGCATGGAATTGGCTCCCCAATGCCAGATTTGGAATGGGGAGACAATTCCATGATCTTAGACACCTTACATGGCCATATTCGGGGTTACCATTGTGAAGCTACATATAGGTATTGACCTACATGTAGTGCAGGCATGTAATGGTGTCCCTGCACTCACAAAGTCCAGGGAATTGGCACTGGACTGCGTGGGGGCACCTTTGCTAGTGCAAGGGTGCCCTCACACTTAGTAACTTTGCACCTAGCCTTCAGTAAATGAAGGTTAGACGTATAGGTGACTTATAAGTTACTTGAGTGCAGTGAAAATGGCTGTGAAATAGTGTGTGCACTATTTCACACAGGCTTCCGCGGCAGTCCTGTGAAAGGGTTTGTCTGTGCTCCTTATTGGTGGCAAAAGAAATGCTGCAGCCCATAAGGATCTCCTGGAACCCCAATACCCTGAGTACCTTGGTACCATGTACAAGGTACTCATAAGGGGGGTCCAGTGTGCCAATTGGAATTGGTAAATGAAGTCACTAGCTTATAGTGACAAATTTAGAAGCAGAGAGGACATAAGCACTGAGGTTCTGGTTAGCAGAGCCTCAGTGACCCAGTTAAGCACTACTGACAACATACACATTAGGCCACAAACTATGAGCACTGGGGTCCTGACCAGCAGGATCCCAGTGAGACAGGCAAAACACAATGAAATATGGGGTTTTCACTATGAGCATTGGGGTTCTGGCTAGCAGGATCCCAGTGACACAGTAAAAACTTACTGAAACACACTCACAAACAGGCCAAAAGTTGGGATAACCATGCTAGAAAGAGGCTATTTTCTCACAGCCCCTTCTGCAATAATAGAGTGCTTCATTGTGCAAAAGGTAGGCATACATGCCTGTTGTCATCTGGAGTCTTTAGGTATTACAGTCTCAGAGGTACATGTGTTTTTTGTTCTTCTATGCAAATTGCTAACTTTTGTCAGTGCAAAAACCAGTTTCTAAAGTACTAAAGTGACATTGTGAGTCACAAACTGCTGTGTGACTGTCAGCGTTAACATTGAGATTCTTCTCAATTACAAAGAAAAGTGCAAGGAAATGTGTCAGTGGTTTGCCACCATGGGCCTGAAAGATTACTGGCTTCCAAGAGCAGTAGGATCCATTTGGAGAGGGGACGCTTCCACGGCATGAACTTCGGCTGTGGGCATTGAATGAAGTAGATTGATGCCTCTGATTCACGCATCCTTCTTTTCTCCACAAATGATCCATTCTCACCCACTGCATTGTACCACTTGTATACCTCGTTGGAGAGGAGACGCATTGTTTCTAATACTTCAATATATATTCGTGGGATTGGGGTAAACGTCCTGCTGTAATTAGATTGTTTTGTGGTCTGCCTTATGCCCCTTTTATGATTTAATGGTTTTCCTTTGATCATTTTAGTCTCACAGTGATTTCATCCGATGAGTTGCGTCCTTCCATTTCTGATGTCAGAGAACTGAGGTACTTTGAGATGTATTTATTTAAGAGGAAGCTCTAAAAATGTAAACATCACAAAGGCTGATAAAATATTTTTACACTGTCCAGATAAAAATGCTATTGCATAGAGTACTTCAGTATATTTTAATTCACTTACAATTTTCATGGTCGATGTAGTTTATTAAAAACACATACTTTAAAAATAAATTACTTAAAAAATTGGAATGGATTTAAAAAGGTCCAACAAAATAAAAACCATGCAAAAGAATTAATAAAATAAATAAGTACACTTACCATAATTAGACCTAACAGTTGACATAGGATTTTTTCTATGTGCTCACAACAGACCATTTATTTATTCAGCACACAGAAAACACGCAAACAAGTGAATATGCGTATTTATGTTCAAGTCACACACTTATGTGACTTGGCCTGCTGAAAAAGTACAGTCAACTTTTTACAATTATGTCTTCGTGTTTTCAATATTAAGGCTTCCAGGGCATCTGCTTTAGTCATAATTCTGTGATATCATAGACCAGCTGGATAGTGCAAGACAGCTGTTGGACCTCCCATAGGGGCAGATTTATGGAAAGTGGAGCTGCACCGAGTTCAGCACCACTTTCCTTGTACCCCTTAGCACCCCCCTACAGTCACCATGTGTGCGCCGTACTTAAAATACAGCGCACCATGGAGCAGGGTAGGGGACGCTATTGATGTACTCTGCAAAATATTGGCGCTACTCCTGCAGAGTACATAGGGGCCCATTCTAAAGAACGGAAGCCCCCTTTTAATGCCTGCTCTCGAGCAGGCGTTAAAAGTGTCGTAATAATTGGCGCAAGGAAATCCCTTAGATGTTCTTGTACCATTTTACCGGCTCCCCCCCTTTGAATACATTATGCCTGGCGCAGGCATAAAGTAGCGGAAAGGGTTACAGAGTGGCGCAATCCATGCATTGCGCTACTTTGTAAATACAGCACTGGGATTTTGGCCTCTTTGGGCCACATTAACGTCAAAATAAATGACGTTAATGTGGCGCAAGGTGGCACTAGGGGCCTTTAAATAGCCCCATAGTTGCAACCTGAATAGAAGAGGGTCATAGGTCTGACTCTAGGAACCTCTAGTGTCAGTCTAATGTATTACACCCTCATAGCAAAAGATTTGGTTTTGCCTACATGGACCTTTAGTAATGAGCTAATGTACTGACTGACCCTTGCAAAAAAAATTCTGACACCAGGGACTTCTAGTAAATACCCAAGGTACTG